>NC_135355.1:7910485-9110485 GCF_051622035.1 Arctopsyche grandis
AATTTTTATCGTGTATTAACTGTCGAATAATATATAATAAATGCAAGAAATGAAAAAAATAGTGGAAGAAAAATCGAACAAGAGTAAACTGCCACTTCCGGTCGAAGGACGCTCACCAAATTTTATACATAACTTGGTATTAAGCTTAAACTGATCGATATGAAATTTCAGTTCGATAAATTAAAAGACTTTTAAGAAAAACAAAAAAAACCTCGATTCTCTGGAGTTAAAGTACTACTTCCGGTTCAGATAAAAATATTTAAAAAATATAAAATTATTAAAATTATTATTTCTAGTACACGTAAAAAAAATTCAGTCCGATTCAGTTAGTAGTTTGGGAGAAAATCGAATTCAAAAACTTAAAAAAAAGAGGACACCTATAAGGGGAGGTATCATTTCCGGTCAACTTAAAAATTTAAAAAAAATTAACGTCATGTCGATAAGAATTTCAGTAACCGATACTAAGTTTCGGTTCGATAGGACTAACGGTGTTCAAAAAATCCCCAAAATACACGGACACACAGACACACACACACACACACACACACACACACACACACACACACACACACACACACACACACACACACACACACACATTTTTTCTAGATCATGAAAACGTGATCAGTAATCGATTCTGAGTTAGAATCAGTCAAAATCTCGAGTTCGAATTTTCGCATGATCACAAAACTTCATCTATTGTTACTACGTACATAGATAAAGTAAAAATGACGGTCATTCCAAGATGTACATATATCATTCTCACTGACTGTTGAACGCGATGTGTACTGAATTCACCCTCTCTCTCGCATCGTGAGACACGTGTACAAGAGTTTATTGCAAAAATAATTATTTCTGTTGATTTAGGTCAATTTTTTTATTTCTTAATTGCATAATTCGAATCATAGAGAGTTTGATGAGGAATGCAGAAAATATGTAGACCCTACATTCAGTTTATTTGCAGAAATTAAATAAAATAAAAATTCTGGTTACTCGCTATCCATCACCGTGCGGCAAGTGTTAATCAGTCAAAACTACCTATATATTCGACCCGGTTATCAAAACTGCAAAGCCAATAAATAGGTGATATTGAGCGTCGACTTTTTTAAATAGTAAATGTTTTTTTAGATAGATATAAATCGATTGATTATTTTATTGTTTAAAGTTTCATTGACTCGAAGTAATATTACTAGTTCCATCGTGGGAAATCCAAAATTCGCATTTTCGCTCCGGTGTAATGTACATACATACATACATATGCATGGAATGAATGATAATGTTTTTACGCAATACTACGCTTAATTTAATTTCGTGTGGAAAAACGTTTGAAAGACACTGGCGTATGCGGAAAAGCCGTTGTGAGTACGAAGCTGTTGCTATGCCCAATTTAATGGATACGACGCAAGACGCTGTCGCCGAAGGTCGTAGTATGACGACACGCTCTATGGTGCCACTACAGGTCTTGGCCAGGGTAGGGTGACCGTGGCATCTACTTAATTCGATTTTTATTGATTAATTAATTAATTAATTCATGTCGGGCATCGAATTTTGTCAATTTCATGGAGGTTATCCAATTCAAATACACCGAACACACATGTATAGGTACATACTTGAATAATACTTATACGTGTTCATATAGGCAACAGTTCATTATGTTATATTCTGCCTGGTAAATTCTATAACCAGTCAAACCGAATAGAAATAAAATGATTAACTTTATTATAACATTTTAACAATAAAATTCAAACTTTTTTGATTTTTAATTTATTTTAAATTTTTTATCGTAATGAAATGGAAATTTTGAGATGTACATATATATATGTAGGTACATATACATATATTATACATAAGTATGTATTATATTATATTATACCTATGGTCAGGGCCAACGAGAGTGGGGACGAACCGGGGTAAAGTTCCAGGGCCCGGACTAATCGAGGGGCCGCGTGTCGGAAATCGTACTTATTATATCATACTTTCTTATTCTTTAAAGATCTTTTTTAAGTTTGTCACAGGGCCCGAAATTATTTTTCCCAGGGCCCGGGATTTCTCTCGTCGGTTCTGCCTATGGTATGATACACCTTTCAATAGTGTTTGAACAGTATAATATATATCGAAAAGGTTAATTTTTTAATTTATTCCTGTTTTATTAAGTCTTTAAGCGTCTTTTTGGGAATATTTTTTGGAAATTTCGGAATCCAAATTGAAATCTTTTGGCATTTTTTTTTAATTCCATTTTCAAAATGATCATCAAATACCGTGTTTTTATGAACAATGAATTATAAGTAACTGAAATATAAATGCTGCCTTTAAATGGCGATTATAAAGACACACAATCTTTAAGTTTCATCACCAACTAATCAACGATTTATAATGACAATACATATTTCATTTAACCGAAAGTATTTTACTATTGAACATACATATGTATATATGTACAAACCAGTGGCGTGCCGTGGAAATCTCCCCGTTTTTATCGCATAGCCTTACTTACATGTGCGCGAACAGGATACAAGGGGACTAGGTGACGTCATGCAGATTTTCACGGCAGGCCACTGGTACATACATATCATTCTATAAATTACTGGTTGGTTCAGTGAGCAATCCTCATATTCTTGCAGAATTGAGCTTCAATGTTCCCACCCAACTCGGGTACATTAGATGCCGCAATTTGTTCTCTTCTCCTGGGGCACCTACCAATTTGATGGTTTTTTCGCCTGTTGCTCGAACAAAATAACTCATTATTTTGTTCTTTACATTATTTTATTTATGTATGATTAAATTTTGATATTTAATTTTAATTTTTTTCTTTTATTGTTTTTTCATCTATTATATATATCCTAGCTATAGTAACGGCCTGGAGAATATCTGTAATGTCACTATAGGCTAACTGTAGTAAATAAATAAATACATATAATACCTGACTAATCAAAACTTAATGATATTACAGGGAAAGTACCGCATATTATATTATGGAATATTTTTTATAATATTTGGGATAGCTACCATACAGATTTGTATTGTAAATGACGGTCTTTCAATTTATTTATATTTACATACATTATTTTACAGAAAAACATTAATTCTATCGTTTCCTTTTAATTTTTATTTTAGAGTTGGATCGTTTTAGAACTGTGAGTATGATGTGTAGGACGCTATTATTTGAATGTTATTTATACTATCTGCCATTAGAGCATTCAATTCAAAAATTATATGTACTTACTATCCAGTGAAGCGATAAATTATTTTTATCAATATAAATATGTAGTTCATTTTTATGACTCGAAACTGCCAATGGTGGGGCGTATTTTTGGGTAGCAGGCGAAATATCATAATCATAATATCCGAAATCGTCCCATTCGTATTCATTCCGTACGATAAATACCTTTTATGAAAAAATCGTAGCGGACATGATCCTTGAAAAGGACTTGATGTATTGTTATAGCGGTACGTGACAAGTCTCCTAGTGCCATTTGAATATTCAAATGTCCAATGCGTGCGTGTGTGCGTTGGCTTCTGCTCATACAGACTGCCGGAAGAGCGGAATTTATTACCATATGGTATTTTTTATACAAGAGATACGGAAACGTCGCGCATTTTTGGATGCTGAGCAAACGCTCAGAGGCGCGACTCGGATGAAAAGTTCGGAAAAGCTGTCGAAAATCCCGGCGGTTTCCCTTCGATTTTCTCGCACGCGCGAATATGCGGATGATGCCAGGAATCTTATTTCGCAACTACACAAATTAGTGACCGGTTCCGGTTTAACGACCGCACACATAGTTGAACCGATTTTAATAAATAATACGTGTATGCACATTTGCCTGTACAGTGTACACATGTGTATACATAGTACATGCATACATACATACATACATATGAATGTACATATGTATTGTATGTAAACGAAGTCGATGGCCAGTCAATGAGCGTCTTAAAAACCGGTCACTCTAGAAGACTATAAACATACACACGATACTGAGCAACGGATTCTGTAAATGAGATATCGGCCAATGTTATATTTAAATGTAATGTTTAAAAAATTTCCCATATAAAATTAATCGAATTAGAAGTAGAATTATGTAGAGAAATATTAGTGGCAAGCACTTTTCTTCATTTCAAGAAATATTTCGCAAAACATTAAATATAATGTTTTGCATTTAACAATATTTAAAAATACTGGTGGCCTATAATACGTCTATTCTGCTTTTCCGAGATTCTGGATATATCGTTAAATATATAATTAAAAGAAGTGATAACAATTTGCGAATGAATACAAATAGAAATTGTGTTTTTGGAACTGAAAATTGGATTTCTGCCACTTTTAAATATAATGAAAATCATTATTATAAAATTTAAATTATATTCAAATAATTGTGAGAAATAGTAGGTAGGCGACAATGAAATCAGATAAATTGGCAAACTCTGATAGGAAACGATTGACCTGGAGTCACATACATACATATGTATGTACATATATCCAAGGTCTAACCAGCAATAACATGAGAAAGATACAAAGATAGAAAAACTGTGTTTCAGATCTGTAAACAACGGGCATCGGCAAATCACTCCAGGCGTATATACGAGTCAAATTTAAAAATTTAAAAACTAAATTTAAAAACTAATGAATGCGAATAAAATGCGAAATTGATTTTTAAATCCAGGCGAAAACGCCTGGATTTAAAAAGATTTTCTCAAAAGAAAATCTTTATTGTTGATGATTAATATTCCACAGCAAGAATAAGGTTATTTGTGCTGCGACGTCACATTAATGACATGGGGCACGACTTAGGCAAGTAGACTGAGCGTACATATATGTACATACATCACCTTGACATGACTTGTCTAACTACATATATATATATATATATATATATATATATATATATATATATATATATATATATATATATATATATATATATATATATATATATATATATATATATATATATATATATATATATCACCAGCAGTCACATAAAACGGAACGCTTGTGAATTTTACGACTTCGAGGTCATTAAAGGATTATCCCTTTATGTGTAGGGTTTTTAACGACCAAATATTCCAAATTTTCTAAGATTTGAGTTCAGTTTAGTGTGGGTTTTCGAGGAGAAAGCATCAAATTCGAATTTTAACACGTCAACATGAAAAAACGAGCTCAGTTATCATTGCAGAAGAGTGTAAAAATCGCGACATTGGCGAGTTCAGGATATTCCTTTCGGTCAATTTCCAAGAAAATGGGATGTTCTATATCGACTGTTTCGAGAATACTGATAAAAAAAAAGAGAATCTGGAAGTTTTGATCGTAAGAAGGGGACCGAACTGAAAAGATGCACATCGGAGAGGCAAGACCGTGTAATAACCAGATTATCTTTACAGCAGCGATTCAAAACTGCTGTAGAAATAAGAACAGATGTATCTTCACAATTTTCCATGGAAATCAGCGACTCAACAGTAAGAAGGCGACTCAGAGAAGCTGGACTGTACGGTCGGAAAGCTGCAAAAAAACCACTACTAACCAAGATAATGAAAAACAATCGATTGGAATGGGCGAAAGCACATGAAAATTGGAGTCCATCAGATTGGCAACGAGTGATACTTTCCGACAAATCAAAGTTTAACCTCTATAGTCCTGATGGTTTTCCGTATGTCCGAAGGAAAGTTGGCGAAAGGTATAATGAAAATTGTACCCTTAAAACTGTTAAGCATCCTCCAAGTCAAATGGTCTGGGGATGCTTTTCGTACCATAGCATTGGACAATTGGAGTTTCTACAAGGTGCCATCGATGGAAAAAAATATAAAAAATTTTTAGAAGAAAGCTTTGTCCCATCGATGGAAAACCACCTTTCATATACCGATGATATAATTTTTCAAGATGACTCTGCCCCTTGTCATCGAGCTAAATTGGTGAGTATTCATTTTATTTGATAGCATTGAATATAAATTATAAAATTTCAATCAAAAAACTGATTTTTTTTTTTTACTTTTTTTTTGGTTCGGGACTATTTACAAAAAATGGGTGTAAAGACACTACCATGGCCTGGCAATAGTCCCGATTTAAATCCAATCGAAAATTTATGGATGGGTATCAAGTACAGGATAAGAAAGAACAATGTTACTACTCTTAAATCGTTGAAAGAAATAATAGAAAAGATATGGTACGAAGACTTCCCAATCGAAAATTTAAAAACTTTAGTAGATTCCATGCCAAACCGAATAAAAGAAGTTATAAAATCGAAAGGAGCCGCTACAAAATATTAATTTCTTTTTTATAAGTTGTAAATAATAATATGTGACTGTAATAAAATTAAAAATGTATATGTATAGTGTTATTTTCATTTCAAATTTCATTTAACCGTGAAGTCAACGCACGGTCGTAAAATCTGCCCTCCATTAAATTTCTCCCCAACTCATTTTTGTCAACTTTTTTTTTTCACGTTTGGTATTACACGAATGCACTATGGTACAACCTATCATTTAAATGACTTTCGGATTTGGTTTTATATAAGATTACCGAAATTTCACGCAAAAACATGTTTCGCTTAAGCGTTCCGTTTTATGTGACTGCTGCTGTATATGTATATATATATATATATATATATATATATATATATATATATATACATATACATATATATATATATATATATATATATATATATATATATATATATATATATATATATATATATCTGATAAATCATACGATTGACGACAATCATAAAAAGCCGGATTCTAATTTTCAATTGAATTGATAATAAAAGGTCTAGGAGGTATGTTTAATTTACGAGCCGTTGCTTTGCGATGAGCGTTTTCAGAAAATGATAAACACGGGAAAAATAGAAGGTAGAAAATGGATTGGCAGGAAGAAATTGTCTTGGCTTCGAAACATGCGCATGTGGACCGATAGGAGTGCCGAAGATGCGGAAAAGGCATTAGAAGAAGAAGAAGAAGTAAACTTGCGTCTACATACATATGTATATTATTATGATACAATGTATATAGATTAAAGTAAGCTGATTATTTGTATGTAAACAATAACGAAAAAAAAGTGGTTAAAAAAAATTCATACTTCGCCCTCTTAGTTCAAGGTAAAGAAAATGAAATGATAAATTTTAATGTTAATTAGCATTTCAAAATCATTAAGATTAAATATCATGAAACATCATAAAAAATCGCAGGAGACAAATCTTAATGTCAAACAAAAGATTCGATTGACGTTAGAATTTAATAATAATAATGCACAAATTAAATACTACATACATATGTATATACACATATGTACATATTGTATGAATGTATGTAGTAATAGCGATTACAAACTTGAAAGTAAAGAGAGAGTGGCGTCTCATGGACTTTGTTCTTTTCGCACATTTAAATGGGTACAGTATGAGTTTCCCAAACATCTGTCAAGCTTCCCTTAAAAGGAAGAACACCGATACGGTTATGGAATAAAAAATGATAGTGAATGTATTTATAAAGAAGAGCAAAATCTCGGAAGTGACTATGATCATATCACGTTTTGCTGAAAAAAGAAAGGAACACTAGCCTTTGAGCCTTATTCATACACAAATCAAAATATTGTATGATACATATGTACATACATACATACATACACAAACAAAGTCTCGATACAATTTTAGTAGCGGTTATATGGGACGATTGTGAAAGTTCTACTATTGTGAAGCTGTGGCTCGATTTAAAATAATCAAATGGCAAATTTGGACAGAGACATTCGCTACATGCACATGCATGTATACACGTACATATGTATGTACACATTAAAAAGCGAAAAAAATGATACAATTAAAAGAACGAAAGTTTATCGACTTGAACGTCATTGCGGAATTCAAGGGTCAAAGAGAAAACGATCTAATTTCAAAATCTGACCCAAAACTGAGATTAACTGGATCGTATCTGGCTTTTACGTTCGTCATATTACGATTCAGCCGGAACCGTTTCTATTTGTGATAACCCTGAAAAAAATTGGCGCAATTTTTTAGTATACTGATTGTAGCTTGACACTATGAACTTGAAAACTATGTTATGATAAGTTTTTATAAATAAAGAATTCATTAAAAGATATGCATTATTTTGTATATATGAAATATCTTAAAATAAAAATATCAACATATAGGTAGATTTACTGAACATGAAAAACTTCGATTTCGAGGTTTTGATTTATTTGTTGTCAGAATCGGTCACTGATCACGTTTTCTAATCGTTTTTATTTTCTACATACTTTCTACTGAATTGTAACATTTCAATCAGTCTCACTGTTGTCAAATAATCAAGGTAATGTATAATACTGTAATTGAAAAGTTGGTATGTGTATCTAAAACGAATAATAGTACAGAAATTCAAAACAGAAACTCAAAGCGTGACTTTGAACTTTCAATTGCTTCTGGCGATTGCAAAGCTTTTTTTTAAATACTTGAACTCTAACCTAAAATGTAAAATTGTAGTCCCCACAATCATGAATGAAAACAAGGAGCTTATTACGGATCCCCTGTTAATAGCCAACACTTTTGCTAAGGCCTTTAGCAATTCATTCATCAAAGAAGACTCTACATATCTGCCGATGCTTCCTAACTTGTCCCGAAATTCCACAGAAATAATATAATGTATTCTGAAAAAGTCGTTTTAGAGGTTTTACACAACCTCTGAGACAACTCCGCCCTTGGTAATGATAACTTACCTTCACTTTTTTTTAAAAAAACAGCTCTATCCATATCCTGTCCCCTATTTAAACTTTTTAATGATTCTTTTATATCTTCCTTTATACCCAACGAATGGAAAACTTCTAACATTATTCCTATCTACAAAAAGGGAAACAAATTAGAAGCCACTAATTATCGTCCTACCCATTTTGCTAAAATGTTTTGAAAAAATCATCGCCTCTCAACTGACTATATTTCTCGAGTCTTGCAACCTATTATCTAAATATCAACATGGTTTTATAAAAGGCTGATCAGTACTGAGTAATATTTTAACCGTGCACAATGATTGGTCTCTCCTTCTTAATTATAATATACCCGTAGATGTCGTCTATCTTGACTTCGAAAAAGCCTTTGATAGAGTTCGAATCGATCGGCTTTTACTAAAACTCGAGCATATACATAGGTGTGAGAGGAAGGCTACTTGACTGGATCAGAGTGTTTTTTAAGTCTAAATACTTCTCAGTGAGGATTGGATCCTGCTCTTCAAAATCTCATCCCGTCCTGAGTGGTGTTCCTCAAGGATCTGTTTTAAGCCCAATTCTTTTTTTAATTTTTATTAATGATATAGTAAATGACCTCACTTGTAAATATTATATTTTCGCCGACGACATTAAACTTTATTGTCCTGCCAACTCAGATGGCATCAATTCTCTTCAAAGCGATTTGGACACAATTGTCACGTGGTCAAAAACTTGGCTTATAACTTTAAATGTTAAGAAATGCTATGTACTCCACCTAGGAAAAAATAACCCAAATCTTTCCTACAAAATGAACAACCTTTTCCTCAATTGCGTCCAATACCAATTAGACCTAGGTATCATCACCACTGATGACCTAAAATGGTCTGCACATATAAATCATATTGTCAACAATGTTATAAAGCGGGTATTCAATTTTCTAAATTTAACTATTTTATCAAAAATATATAAAACTTTCATCAGACCTAGACTAGAATACGCTTTTAGCAAATGGAATCCTCATTTTAAAAAGGATATTACTTGTATTGAAAGGGTTCAAAGGAGAATTACAAATATTCCTTCTGAACTCAAATCACTTTCTTATAATGAAAGATTGAAAAGAATGAATCTCACTACATTGGAGACGAGAAGAACTAGAGGTGACTTAATCGAAGTCTATAAAATTCTTAATAATCACTATAATTGTCATATGTCTAATTTTTTTACATTCAACATAAAACACTCACCTCATAGGTCACTCGCTTAGACTCCAAAAAGATAAATCTAATAAATTGATCAGAGATTCATTATTTTCTAACAGAGTGGTTTCAGTTTGGAATAGTCTTCCCAATGATTTAGTAACCTCTGATAATATTAATATTTTTAAGACTAAACTTGATACTTTTTTTAAAACTAACGGATTTTTGTAATTCTTCTTTGCCATAATCGTATTTCTGTTTTTTCTTTTCTTTCTTTTTGTTTATATATTTTTCTTTTTCTCTCTTATTTTTTTTATTTTAAAATTGTTTTTTTTTTCTTTTTCTTTTTAATGTATTTAAATTTTTCTCATTTTTTTTATTTCAAACTGATAATTTGTAAAATATGATTGTTCAAACCCCTTGGGCCTATCGGCTTTGCCGCCTCCCCCAAGTATATTAAATAAATAAATAAATTAAATACAAGTAAAAAAAAAAAAAATGGTTTCTCTTGCATGATATATGTACATACATAGTTGATGTAAATAAAAATTAAATAATGAGAAAGGCTTTTCAACCGGAATTCCACGATTGAAACTTAAGTTTAGAACTACAAATATCGAAGTGAAACATAAAATAGGCTTTTAATAAAAATGAGTTGGCTACTGTACAAATAATTTCATAAAACCTCGTACAAAATAATTATATTTAAATTGTAGACATGACTAACAATGTATATTAATTACATATATTATATAACATAAATAGCCGGCGTCGCCCAGGTTTTTGCTAAAACCAATTTAATATTAACAATTATTTAGTAATGAAATTATCTCAAGAATTTCTGCTAAAAAATCAAGACTTTTTAAACACACGAGTTCAATTATGCCTGCACAATATATGAACATATGTACATGTGTAGGTATATGTATATATTATCCATGAAAATAAATGAAATTCAAATTTATAAAATCAAAAAATAAAAGATAATATAATTAAAACTAGTTTTGTACCCGTTGATATTTCAATTGGTGGTTTCGGAAAAGGAATTGATACATGAATTAAAATAAAGTTATATGTATAATAATAATAAGAAATGTGTATGTATATATTATATTATTATTATAACAGATTGATAGCTTGTGACAAATAAAAATAATAAAAAAACTTTGTTTCATTGTTTGCAATAATTTCATTCAAATCAATTACGCATCTGGAAAAAGTATTATACCATTTTAAGAGGAAAGCTATGGGTATATGTATGTTTTCATTTCAATATTTAATTACATACATATGTATGTATATATGTGGTATATGCTTTCGGGAGATGGTAAAGCCGAAGGGTACGAGTTTGTTTGTTTTGCTTTAAAAGCATTCAAAATATAAAAATAAAAAATATTTATCGTTGACCAAACCGCGCAAAATGTTTCAAAACGATTGGAAGAATGTAGGAATAGTGTCAGACCAGCAGGGCCGACGAGAGGGGGGGGGGGGTGGAAAGAGCTGAGGTTAGGGTTTCTGGACCCGGCCGGGTAATGTCTTAAAACCCGGAGCCGGATCCGGCCTTCGAAACCCGCCGGGTCCGGGTATTTAAAATTTCGAGTATTAACGTAAAAATTCAAAATGATTTTCAGTCAATACATTGAAAATATCCAAATATGTATGCATGTGTTATTTATAGATTCTGTGTGTACATGATTCATATACATACATATGTATATATGACCTTATTTGTTCGAGAACTTGATTTCACGACTTACCTGACAACCGAAAACGATACGTACTGAAATTTCGCTAAATTTAGATAGTTAATTTCAATAGGTCACAAAGTGAACCAAAGTTCATAGATTGAAAAATCCTCGGGTTAAATAATAATTAAGCTATAAGGTATTTCAAATTTAAAAATCGAAACCATATTGATAATTTTAATTATGAAATCGTTATGAAATGTTAAACATAATACATCAATATACAGTGATAAATATAAACATAAAACGTAATAGTTATATATAATACATAGATGATCTTAAAAACAATACAATTGATGATAAAACCCATGTCAAAATAATAAAATAACGTTTCATATCTATGCACCGGAAGTCAAAAGGGATTAGTAAAAATCTGAGTTCCCTAAGTAAAAACTTAAGGGAAAAACCACAAGTTCCTTTTTTACGGGATATGATAAGTAAAGTACATTCAGTCTTAGTTCAACTTTCGTTTGAGACATTCATCCGTCATTAAAATCCTAATACAAGTAAAACCAATCATTTCGGGAATTTAAAGCAAGAGTTTTTTCTTTTTAAAAATACGCAAAAGCGTACCGTCAACCTTAATAACCTTTATAATGCTCTTATAATGAATTCTTTGAACGTTAAACCTACATATGTACATCTACTGATAAGGAGAGAACATTTTCGGTATCGAATAATTTTTGTACTAAACTGAGATCGGCATTGGGGGATAAGTCTCTCAATGCTTTAGTGTTTCCCAAATATTATTTTATCAAAATTAGGAAAACGAAATAAAATTTTAATTGTATTGTAATTTGTAAAATGTAATTTTGTCTATACATATTTATATTATGACTAGCTGAACCTGGCATGCGTTGCAATGCCACAATAACGCATGCAATTCCCGTTCCCGGTCCCATTCAACCCGATTGTTTTCCGATGCGTGAGCAGGCCACATACTCCGGTTAATTTCATAAACTCCTTTGGAGTAAAAGTGTTTCCAGTCTTGCATCCCGTTGCTCGTCTGTTTCTTTCGTGTTTGAGGTATAGATCGACCAATCGCTTTTCGTTTGGGTGGCATAATTAATTGAATGTTTGAATTGCTATTGTAAATATTCCTTTGTTTTTGTAATTTTAATTGTTCGTTGGTTTTCGTTGATCGTCTGTTTTTTCCGCGACTTACGCGAATACGAATTTGCTTTCTTCAGTTGGCAGACGTCGCGTTTCAACTAATGGTTGTAGTTGACGGACTTGTATGTATTATATATCGCGTTTTAAGTGATGGTTGGAGATCAAACAACGTCTTTTCAAAACCGTGTCGTCAAAAACCAACTGGCTATCTATCGTGATTGTCAACAAACAAATTTCCTTAACAACAATGGCGTTTTATACTTTCTGTTCGATAATACGAGTTACGAATTGCAATTACGAATATTATTATTAACCCGTTGGGTGCTCACGATGCGCCTCTTGTGTTCAGAAAATTTCCGTAGCCGCGCGCGACTCACCGAGCGCGTTTTGTCCCTATCCAACAGAAAGGTTCAAAAAAAAAAATACTCACTTGCTGTAGTAACGCGAGAAGCATTCAATTTTTTCGCCTAAAGGTCTCCCTATACACTCTCTATTTTAAATTTTATATAAATTTTAATTTTTAAATTTTATATAAGCTTAGTAAATATTACTCTCAGTAAATGTAAGTGAATATACTAAAATGTCTAATGGGTGATCCAAATATGATGCTATCACTTTATATGTAAAAATAAATAAATAAATAAATAAATATGTAAAAATGCCAATTTTTTTTCGATTTACCTGCTTACGATTTACCTGGTGAATCGATTCTTGGTAAACATCATGTAATACCTTTTTAGCAATTGTGGATTTTTACGCTCCGGAAGCACGGGAACTAAATAGGGAAAAACCACAAGTTCCTTTTTTACGGGATATCATATGAAAAGTACATTCAGTCTTATGGTCCGTACGCACCAAACCAACGACGATTTAGGCCAACTTTTAAAAACAGTAGCGTACAAAATATCGAAATAAAAATTAAATAAAAAAATTGAAATTAAATATCAAAATTAAGATAACGAGCGAGATTGAGCTAAAATTAGATCATCGTTGATGTTTTGAATTACAACAATGTTTTGAATTAAGACGATACGCATTACAACCAGAGAAATATTATAATTACGAGCGAAAAAAACCTAGTTATTGTTTCTTATAAGTCGTCACGATACACTACTGTGTTTCCCCCTTCGGAAATATTTAACCAACGACAATTTTGGGCCAACTTTTAAAACCAGTAGCGTACAAAATATCGAAATAAAAATTAAATAAAAAAATTGAAATTAAATATCAAAATTAAGCTAAAATCGCTTCGCTTCGCGTCGATAAAATCGTAATTACGAATATTATTATTAAGAGGTTTTTTCACAGTAATCTTTCCGGACATGCATACAACAAATCCTGAAAGTTCCATCGTAATCGGTTCTTTGGTTTAGGAGCCTAT
Source organism: Arctopsyche grandis (assembly GCF_051622035.1). NCBI lineage: Eukaryota > Metazoa > Arthropoda > Insecta > Trichoptera > Hydropsychidae > Arctopsyche > Arctopsyche grandis. Next base: position 7,924,601 of record NC_135355.1, read on the forward strand.
TCGAGACAGACAGACAAACATTGATTTTTATATATACAGATATACAGTCCCTGACCAGAATATTACGCCACCCCTCTCGAGATGCGTTTGGGTAAATTTGTCACGGTCGTAAATAACTCATTATGGGAACTTTTGGCCTCATTTTTTTTGTGATCTTATCCTTAAATGCAACTCTATTCACTAGCAAAAAATATCGGTGGATTATCCCTCAAAAGGTCTTCAAAAACAAAAGAAAGATGTTTGAAATCGGTTTGCGTCTGAATTTTGTTCAATATTGACGTGCGTTTCCGTTAAAATCATTCATTATTTTGTGAAAAGCACTGTGTTTTTTTCTCTTTTACTGCAACTTTCTCATATTTCTAAGGTAAGTTGGTATTTAATATCTCGAAATTTTACTTTGTTTTATGATTTAAATTGCTTGTAAAACTTTTATTGGATTTTTTTAGATGGGTAGAAAATCAGATCTTTCTAAAGAAAAAATTGCAAGCATTACATCATTATTAAATACAGGAAAGTTTTTTCAAAACAAAATCGCGACAATGGAGGGTGTTAGTAGGGCGTCTATTAGAAAAATAAAACAAAATCTGGAGACTGATTGCGACCCCACACTCAGTCGGCGAGCTAATAGTGGTACTAAAAAAAAATTTGGCCCTCGTGTGGATCGAAAAATCGCCAGGCTTGTTTCCAAGAATCCAAGATTTCCAAGATTCTATTCCAGGAAGGCCTTACAGGGAAATCCCAATGCGCCTTCCTGGCCAATTTCAATTTCAATTACAATTATAGATGCAGCATTTTTATTACAAGTCGTTGAATTACGAGACACTGAAAAACTCGCAAATGAACGGGACATCTATGAACTGTACATAAATTTTATTGTACATCAATCATACTTCAAATAGTGGTGACATAGTAGGTAGGAAGGATTTTTAGCCAATTTTTTTTCCGGGAACCGTTTCAACAATGAAATCAGAGAAAATTGGCAAACTCTGATAGGAAACGATCAACCCGGAGTCATAAATCCAGGTCTGACCAACAGCATACTCTGAAAAAATCATTTTCATTCGAGGCCCGGGCCCAGGGATCGAACCCGGCGCCTTCTCGACGCTAAGCAGAAGGTTAACGACCGAGCTATGCTGCTGGCTATATATTTATAATGTCTTATTTTTAGTTTATCATAGAGTCCGGAACTATTTTTCCAGCGCCCGGGATTTCTCTCGGCGGCCCTGCAGACCAATAAGCGAATTGAAACATAGAAAAGCCTCGTAAAAACAGAATAATTGCAAAACATGTCATGGGATGATGAATTATTATTGATATTAAATTTAAAAGATCACTATAGATATAGCCAATTTATTAAAAATGCATAATTTTTTCCCATTTTATAGAAATGAAAACAAACAATTCCTTAATTTTAGTATCACACTGAGAATTTCAAATATCATGTAACAAATTTAATTTAACATATCGCATGCATGTATAATATGTATATTTTAAAGATTTTCCTCAACTGTTGTAGAAGGTTACTTCGGAATGTGAGCAAGCTACATACATATGTACATAGCGAGTCAAGGCCGTCTAATCGAAGTTTCTAAAAACTCTAATAGCTCGTCCGAAATTAAAATTCAACTACCAAACAATCGCAGAGGACTCATTCAGGAAAATTCGCAGACATTTTCACAAGAGTACACCGCCGGAAAAGCGCAACGGATCGATCTCGAACGGAAATGTCATATTTTTTTATAAATTATACGCGGCGTATTTTTGTCTTCGGTATCGAAAAATTGCGATACACAAGATCTATCTAGTCTGGCTGCCCACTCTCGGCATTGAGAACCGCTGACGCAAAATATAAATAAATAATAGACGCAATGAAAACTAGGAACGTTTGTGTCAGAGCCGGCCATTTGTGAATGAAATACAGTTCATTGATACATATGTCGGCGTACGCAAACGCGGATGTTGGCGGCTTTAATCAGCGCACGTGAGCGTAGTGTGTGGAGTTTCGCAAATTAATGGTAGTATCCAGCAGAAGCAAACAACGTATTCTGTATAAATAAATAAATAAATATGATCTAATTGCTCCAAGCACGGCCACACTAGCATTTTTTTAATGTGTAAGAAAATCAAATGTGTAATATATGTATGTATCATCATCTACAGCCGCTTACCATCCGCTGCTGGATGAAGGCCTCTCCAACACGCTTCCCGTCTCTGTTTTGCGCAACTCTCATCCAGCTCACCCCACACATTTTCCTAATTTCGTTTACCCATCTTCCCTGCGGTCTTCCTTTTACCCTTTTGCATTTTAGCACTTATATTGTCCACCTTTCGTCCATTCTTGTAGCTACATGACCCGCCCTTTGACATTTCAATCTCTTTACTCTATCCGCTATGTCCACTACCCTTGTCATACTTCTCAAACTATATGTGTATATTAAAAATAAGTAATATAAAAAGCGTGTATATTAAAAATAAGTAATATAAATAAGTAATATAAAAATCACATCCGATATTCACTTTCACAATTATTGTAATCGTACCAAAAACATTGCCCTCGACATTTCACCACATCGGAAGATGTTATGAACCTAACAATAAACAAAATATGTACAGTCGTATGACAACGAATTACTAACACCCGCGTATTTACCCTATTTTGTGTACCTGCGCCGTCTTAAGTAACATTTTGGGTTGGTTTTTTTTGTAGACCATTCATTGTATCCTATTCTATGTATTTAGAGAAGGATAGGATGAGTAGTGTTTATACAAATAGTTTAAAAACCGAACAAGTGCAAATACACAGTTTGGCTTTGAAATTCGTTTGGTGTAGACGTGTGCTTTCACTGGGAGAAAAGTTAGTTTTGAAGAGATTTTTGCTTTCCTGTATATTATCGATATCATTGAAGTAAGTTAAAGTGTTTAAATTTTTTAAATGTGACTTAATTATTTGTTTAAATTGCTTGTGAAAAAAACCCCTTTCCTTTTTAGATGGGAAGAAATAAAGATTTATCTATGGAGAAAATCGCCAATATTTCCACATTATTAAATACTGGGAAGTATTCTATACGATATATTGCTAAAGATTAGGGGGTTAGAGTTTTCAGTGTGCATAAAATTAGCACCCAACTAAAAAGAGGTGAAAATCCTACGGTCACCAAGCGTAAGAATTGTTGTGGCACTCGAAAATACGGTCCTCGAGTCGATCGATATATTATAAATACTGTTGAGAAGGATCGGTTTGCCACAAATAAAAAAATCCAGACAAATTTACGGGAGCGGAACCGAAATATCGACTCGGACAATACAACGCCGTTTCGCAGACGCGGGGATGAATGGCAGACAACTACTTAAAAAAACGCTTTTGACGCCAAAAATGAAGAAAGCCAGGCTCAATTTGGCTAATGAGCATCGCCACTTCACCCTCGACGATTGGAAAGGGGTAATTTAATTGAAATTAAATTATTTGTCTAATTTTTTTTGAATGAATTGAATTAATCGATGTTTTTAACATTTTTAAGGTTCACTTCTCTGACGAGTCGTCAATTCAATTGATGACACCGACTCACCAATACGTACGTAGGCGAGTCGGCAAGCGGTATAATGAGTCCTGTGTCATAAAAAATGTGAAACACCCGCTGTCACTCATGATTTGGGGCTCAATTAGAGCGGAAGGTCGGGGGCCATTGTATTTTGTAGAAGGGATGATGAATGCTTCGCAATATATAACGGTATTGCGATACACCCTATTGCACTCTATACAAAACAAAATTGACAAAAGGGATCGCCTGCACTTAATGCAATATTTTTGCACCCTGCCATAAAGCCAAAATTGTGAAAAAAATCATGTCCAACCACAATTTACCGCTCCTTCACTGGCCCGGTAATTCTCCCGATCTAAATCCTAAAGAAAATGTCCGGCATACCCTTAAAATGAAATTAAATAAGCTCCAATGTACCAATAAAAATATCCTAAAACAAAACATAATTTCTGTGTGGCAGGGAGATCCTGAGATAAAGTCAACCATTGCGTCTTGTATCGAGAGTATGCCCAAAAGAATAGCATCGTGTCTCCGAAATAAGGGTGGACATACAAAATATTAATAATATATATATATGTTGTATTAATATTGTAAATAAACTATGTATAATCATTATAAACACATCTTTGTTTTAATTTTACGAACCTACTCTTCAATATATAGCTCTAAACATAGAATTTGCAAAATCCGCATGGTGTTAGTAATTCGCTGTCATGGGACTGTACTTATGGATGTATGTAAGATCTCACGGTAAACATCATTCCATTCGACGAAGGTTGTGCGATAAGATAAATAAAGTTCATATACTGTATGTATTTAAATCATGCTTGAAAATGTTTCGAAATTTAATATTACATACAAACTTACGATAACCTTATAATATAGCATTATACCTACATATGTATGTACATAAATACTTGCAATGCGATAAATTAAGATGTGTCAAAGAGTACAAAAATGTCCAAATTGGACAGAATAAACTTTTCTTGGCATATAACTCGATCGTAAATCTAATAAATCGTAAATCGCTATAAATTTAAACCTTAACTCTGCATATACACGTGCGTATATGTATATGTATAATATAACAGCGTTCGTAAGTCAATACCTACAAAATCTATAAAATTCCAATTTTAGGTACTTCGGTTGCAAAAATGTATATGAAATGTTGGGATTAGCTTTTTTATATTGATCATATTAACAATATTGATATTTTAATAAAAATAACTTTAGCTTTAGACATACATACGGAAATACACATATAGGTACATATGTGTGTAAGTAGAATAAACTATCCATTTAAGATATTTACGGAAAACTTAAAGATAATTTTCATGTTATATTATAAACGATTTGTAGGTTTGTATGCTTATTTATCCGCTATGCAAATCCAAATTTGGTATACTAGCTGACAGGGCAGGCTCATAGGTGCAGCAAACTAGGCACGTGCTTAGGGCGCCATAGTCAAGAGCGCTGCGAGGCCCCCCTATTTTTCTTTTTTTGATTATTAAATTGAAAAAATAAAAGAAAATAACAGTTTGGCTTTCTTTAATATTCTATATTCATTCTAAAACAATACTGATTGTAAAATCCAGGAAGTTGATTGTCAAATATCAACGACTCATGAAAAAAACTTGCAAAACAGAAAACTGTCGTCAGTACAAATAGTAATTTGGAATTTTGTTTTATATAAAATACCACTGAAACATATGTATGTATATATACATATACTAGCTGAACCCGGCATGCGTTGCAACGCCACAATAACGCATGCAATTCCCGTTCCCGTTCTCGTTTTCGTTCCCGTTCTCGTTCCCGTTCCCATTTGTCGGTAAAACGCAGGCAGCGAACACGTTGGACGCGACGCGAAAACATTTTAAATTATAACGTTGCAATGAGACTCATTCCCGTTTTTGGGCGATTTTTTTTCACAGCGATTTTCCCGGACATGCATACAACAAATCCTGGAAGTACCATCGTAATCGGTTCAGTGGTTTAGGAGCCTATTCGAGACACACACAGACATTCATTTTTATATATATATATAATAGATATCAGGGATGGATTTGCTTCACGAAATTAAATATAACCAATAATATTCGAAAGAAGAAATGCCACTCTATAAAATTCTTCAATTCATGCCTAGGGGCGCCATATACCCTCGGGCCGGGCCTGCTAGCTGATGGTACCATAACGGGCTTTAGAAAGGACCTTTAAAAATTTTATCAACTTTCATTCGCCAGAGCAACACCGGCTGGTAGAAATACATATGTACATATAATTAATGTTCCTTCTCGAAAATTATTTCTTGAGAATTTCTCAAAAAAAATGCCAAATTGAAAATTCTCATTTCTCGAGAAATTTTATAAAACATTTTATTTCTCGAGAAATCAGAATCACTACATATAATAAACTAGTGGTTTTATCCGGCTTCGCTCGGTATTTGTAATATAAACTTCTTAAATGTGGCTAATCTAATATTTAACATTCATTTGTTATTTTATTAAATTTATTTGAATCTGGATCCGGAAGTGAAAAAAAATAATCGAAATCGATATCGTCATCATAGAAAATTATTTTTTTCGATAACGTCGCGGACTCTACAAACCAAAACTTATATATGTACATACAAAGTCTCTTTCGAAATTATATGAAACCTATTAAAAGCTTAAAAAATTAACTTATAATATGAATGTATGCAACATCAAAATACGTTAATCAAAGCATTATTATTATCATAAAACGATAAAATAATACAAACGTCAACTTAATGAAAAACCTATTACACGCGTACTGTACTAACAGCAGAAAAGTTTGCATATTCTTAACAGTATCGAACTAAGCTTGCGGAAGCGATAACCGACATGGCGATAAAGGGGTCAAAACGGCTCCATTAGTGGACCTTCCGCATGGTGCGACATTCATGACGGTCGTGTGATAATCAAAAAACAAATAAAAGCTTTGAAAAACGCGAAATTGTATAGGGACTTCAAAAAAGCAATTATATAATTGAAAAAAAAATCTACCGCCAAAGCGAGCTCTTGAAAGCGTTGCGTGATTTGCGCGAAGACAAAACAAAATATGAAGCTCAGATTGTTCAACTGGTGATTCTATTTAGAAAGCTCCAAATTCCTACGAATAAGCTATTTTAGGCGTGCACATATAACGGATTCCGGTGCGAGCTTTAAAGCTCGTCGGCCTCTGCGAAAAGTTAAATTAAACAAACGCCCAAACGATCCGAGGTAACAATGTGATATTTGGCCCAGACGCTGTAATAGTCCGTTGAATAAACCCGCTCACATATCACATAGAATATAGATACATACATATCGAAAGGGCTGAAATGCGTAGATTGTATCCCGGAAAACACGTGTCACCACAAACAATCACAATGGGAAAAATATCTCGAACGGACTCTAATCTCACCGCAAGCGGTTAAAATTTCGACATGTCTGTGTGATAGTTAAGATTGTGGGCACTCGGATGTTGTACGATAGCATGGTCAAAAGTCCATAAGTTTTAATATCCAATGACTATTGTACATACGCATGTTAAAATAATAAATAAAAAAATAACAAATGGATATTTTCTCTACATCGGCAACATTAACAATGCAGTAGAAAACATACATATACATATGTATAATATTAGGTAATAGTCGACATCTTCAACCACATAATAATATGTATATTGCGGAAAATAATCAATCTATACGATCTGAGTTCGACCCATTAAATTTAAATATGACATTGACTTTCTTTGGCTTCTTCTCATTTATGAGATATGTATGAGCGTTAAAAATATGGGCAATTTTTTAAACGCTATTTTGCAGTCTTTAATTCAAAATGTAGTATTGCTTTGCTAAAAGTGAGTATTTTAATCCAAATTCAAATGTTTTTTTTCTATTGATTGTGATTTTTTTAGTACTTTAAAACACTTTTTTCAAGCTCTCGTAAATTTATTGGACCATTTTTATATAATATATCACTGCGTTTGCAAGGGTTGGTTTTCAATCTCATTATTTTTTTATTTTATCTGCACGTTTATTTTTTAAACGCTTATATTTCATAAATGACTAGAACCCAACAAAAATCATTGTCATATCCGAATTTAGTGGGTCAAACTTAGTAAAGACTAATTAGTTTCCGCTCCGGTAAGAATAAAAAAGATTTTTTGTTGCTCACTTTATGTATGACGAATTTGTAGAGAATAAGCATTGCAACTTACCGGTAAACGGTAAATAATTTTTCCCATTACCAGTTTACCTATAAATTAAAAAAAATGACTCCAAATGAGCCGTTATAATTGAAATTGGCATAAGTACAATTTTCTTAATTTCGAGAAATATCATTAAATATAATGTTTTGCACTTTACAATATTTAAAATACTGGTGGACTGTAATATGTATGTACGTTTATTCTGAACATATCGAATTAAAAGAACTGATAATATTTTGTGAATAAACAGAAATAGTGTTTTTGGAACTGAAAATTGGTCTTCCGCCACTTTCAAATATAACGACTGATGTGTACATACTAAGGCTTCCAATCCCGGGATCCCGGTGTTTTCTCGTACCCTTAATCCCGGTGCTGAAACTAGTCTGAATACCGGGATTACGGTGCTGGCAGAAATTTCTTTAAAAATATTAGTTTTACAAAAATAATATGGAAAAAAACATAAAACAACATTATATAATGAACAATGGTTTGATGAGCAATGACAGTCATAGTCCATTTGTTTGCCACCCATTTCTTCCACCCGTTTCGTCGCCGGCTTGCCGTTTCCACGAAATGATATGAAAGTTTTTCCTCTTAGAAAAGTCAAAAAAGTTGTGACAACGATTCTTTCCACGCCCTGAACATATTTAGCTGAAAATTTATATTTGTATTTTTTTTTGGTCGGAATTCGTAAGCCGGAAGTAGAACTTTCGTCTTGTGTAAGTTATCCTACATTTGTGCTCAATTCGTATTGAAAATGCTCATAGCCGGTATGTGTGAACGTGAATGTACATACATACATATGCTCGATTATCGAATTTTGTTTTTTATCCTTCTTATATTCCTCAAATACATAGATAAAGTCGTAGGTTGGTCACATCCGAATTTTTTACATAAAGTAAATGTAATTGAAGTTTTTTTTATATTAGGTGGATTGTTTCGATAAATAATTACTAGACGGTACAAACTATTTGTAAAAAATGAATCGATGAATCAAAGCTGTTTTTTTCTTTATTTAATTACATTTTCGGATGTGTTTTATTTAATCTTAGAAATTTATGGATGCGAACCGAAAATTTAAAGAATGTAACCAAACTCCCAAAATTAGTACGCCAATATGAGAGTATACATATTTTGCGTGAAACATCGGGAGAGTTTGCAAAATGCAATTGAACGTTTTTGAAATATGAAAACATGCAATTGAATTTTTTTTCTTATACATTTGAAATCCCGGTGTCAAAATCGGAAATTCCTAGAACCGCAATCCCGGTGCTGAAGTAACCTTCCGGGATTGGAAGCACTAGTACATACATACATACATATATGTATGTGTTTACTTTTCTTAAAAACTTTAGCCTACATACATATATAGATTGAATCATAAATAAAATAATAAAAATAACACTGAAAATAAACGAACTCTAAACTACCTAGTCCAGAATACGCCTTTGGCATTGATTTTGAATTAAATATTATGCAATAATATGCCTATAATCTATATGTCCTTAATTTGCGATAAAATAATTTCCGGAAACTACCGAAAAGTTTCCCAATTTACAGGTTATTACTAGAGGTAGGATAGCCAAGGTGCCGCTCATTGTTCCATTGTTGTAAATCCTTTGTAAAAAAGGTTCGGCAAACCTTTAACAATGCATTTACAACATTTGAACAATACGCGGCACCCTCTGGGTCCGGGCTTTAGTTATTACCGATGACAAAATTTTTTAGATACTGGTATACCGGTAATGCAATCCCTAATATCGACAGATATATCGCAGCGTTCATACTCCTCATTATGGGTAGCCCAGATTGTACATACATTAGTGTGATATGCGAACTTTAATGTCTCATTTGACACATTAAATCATACATTGTTTCAATTGACCACTGAATTAAATATTTATTACGAATCATTATCACAGCTCAGGGGCAACAAAATACACAGTTGGGTCACCGCGCTCATACATATGTACATTTGTAATTGATTGTGCAAATACATTCGTCTCAAATTGACGCGTTTAACTACGGCGACAGGAAATAACAATATTTACACGTTTTCAGCAATATCATGCAAGTCGAAAAGCGATAGCGCCTCGGTGCAGCAATAACGTAATAAATTAAAAAGAAAAACGCGATACGGCGTGCGCGCGCACATCTGCACCGTGATGAATTAATTGCACAATTGCTTTACAATATTGACGATCGTTCGTGGCCTATTTTCCGCAAATAATACCATAAACGCAAACAATTTTCCGCGAAGGGAAAAATGGTTTTCCATTTTCAATTGTGTGTATGATGCGTAGGTATGTATGCGTAAAAATACACACGCGCAATAGTGTTATCATGAATGAAGTGGACTCTCGCTACTCGTACGAAAATGATGAAATATTCGCAAAATGTTACAAAATTCAATAATCTTCAAAATTACGAATAAATGATTTTTTACTATGTTTTCTCAAATCTTTTAGTAGGAACAACAGCGATTTAATCATAAATTTGACTCATTTAGTAATTATATACGACACAATTTAGACATATGTATGTAGTTTATCATTCCAATTATCGTTAAGATTAATAATTCAAAATCGTCGAGAGTTAAAATTAGGGTGACCATATGTCCCGTTTTGGCCGGAACAGTCCCAGTTTTTACGTGCTTTGCGTTCGTCCCATCTTTTTCGTAAAATTGTTTGATTTGTCCCGTTTTGTACGTCCACTGATGCACAGAAGAGTCAGTTTGTGCTATTTTTCATCGTTATTATTATTTTAAAATAACTAAAATACAACATTATACTGTATTATTTTTTATTTTATTTTTTTATTTAAATAAAATTATAATTCCTTGACGATATTAATGGTTATTTGAGGGAAAATTATAAAATTTATTTTAAACATATTTTATATATGGGGGGGGGGCGACAATTATTTTTTCCTTGGAAATGTGGTCACCCTAGTTAAAAGTAAAAACTATGAAACCACCATCTGAGGGACAATACGACTATTGTCCGTCAAATTGAAATTTTTCTATTATTCAAACAAACTAAAGTTAAATTCTCTCAAAAAATATTTAATATAATAGTACAATATCTTGAACAGTATTCCATAATTAAAGTTTTTGATTATATTTTGGGGTTCCATTGGGCAAAACTTAATACACTTAATGGAGTTACAACCAATAACCCAAAGTTATTTTACACACGATATATATCGTATTATTATAATATTTAAATACTGGATATCCAGTATTTATCAATGTTCAATTCTATTATTCAAACACGTTCATTGTGTCGTGTATTGATAACTATAACATAAAATTTCGTTGAATGTTTATATGCGTGTCATACATACGTATTCAATCCCATGTGAAAATACAACTAGGACGAGCTTTGTTTGATCAGCTTTGGTCTACTGAGAACATTACTAAATGTTTACCAAGTTTTTTTTATAAGAACAATTTATATCTACATATATGTATAGTACATATATATTTATACACTACATGTTATATTATATACAATATATCAGTGATATACAAACTTTTACAACTTTTACGATGTTTGCGCGTGTGACTTTTAATGTGTTTGACGTGTGACTTAAGCATCATTAATCCTATCACCTAAAATATTCGTATTGCTACGTGGTAAATTAATCAATCGGAAATTTAATAATTCATTGTATAAACCGAATGCGGCTCACGGACCGCAGTTTACAAGCTCCCAATATGTATGGATGTACCTACATACATACCTATGTACATACATACATATATGAAATTCCACAATATACAATACTGATACGAACCATTTGAAAATTTAAACCAATTCGATTTTATCATCTTGAACCATAAAATTGTTACCGATTTATTCAAGTGTTATGTTACCACTTTCTTTCGTAATACGAGTAACTTATTGTTTAAGTCGCGACTCAATATGGTTCGATTTATACGCATATGAATTTAATATTTATAACTCCTCATACAAACATATGTATGTATACACAACACGAACGAATAAAATTAACCACGATTGTATTTTACGACATATGTATTTATGTACACTAGGGTTTCTGGACCCGACTCGACCCGGACCCATATCCGCCGGGTAATGAACTCAAACCTGGATAGGGGACCCGGGTTCGGGTAATAAGAATTACAAATTTTTAAATTTAATAATTTTTGTAAAAATAAAAATGCAAATTACATTTGAATTTTTTTAATTGTAACAAACAATATTTCGGAAAAAAGCGAGAATAAAATAAGTTAAGCCTTTAAAACAGGGGTTCTTAACCTTTTCAGTGAGCCGCACCTCTTTGAAACTGAAAATATGTTCCTGCACCCCCTTAACACTTTCAATGCTGAGCTAGAATCCGTGCTATGCTGATATTTTATAAAATAGCTGTCTCACAAATGTTTTGACAGTGTGGAGGTCTAGACATTTCTTGGAAGGCGCGTCTACCTGAATCTTGCATAAAGCACGCTATACAGTACCTATATTTATTCATTATTTTCGCTAGTATCATCTTCTTCGTTATTATTAAAATGCAAAGCCCTCTGAATCAAAAAAAATCTATTACGAGACTGTCGATTTCGTATACACTCTCTGTTCCATACTCAACATCAGTGTCATACATATTCTCCATACTAAAACGTAATAAAAAAAAATAATAGTAACAACACTCGAATGCACCCCTTTGAATCTGAAAATATGTTCCCGCAATCCCTTGAAAAATGAGTTTTGGGATCTTTAATTTAGAAAAATACATTTATTGCAAGCTTTTTTTTCCACGCCACGTGATAGGTCACTTTTAACAAGGGCTTTTGAATTGTTGCGCCACATAATTTTGTGATTGTATCAAATTGAGCCTTCTTTGACTTCAAGATGTTCGGACTATGACCACCATGCACGTTATTCACCGCATTGTTGAAATGTTCTAACAACTTTGATGGTTTAAGATTGGAGTTTGAAAACATCTTGGAACATAAGATGCATTGAGGTCGTTGTGTACCATATTTTTCTGTTGTACAAGTGAATCCGTCACCAACATAATGGTCTTTCCACTAACGTTTTTTTGACATGGGGGGTTTACTAATAAATAATAATTAGAAAGAACGCATAAAATAATAATATGTACTTAAAAATTTTTCAAGAAAAATTCTTACGTTTTTGAGACCATTATATCCTATTCGGGTTTTAAAGATCACTGAACAATTAAGTATGTATTTGTTTCTGCTTTAAAATGGTAGATACCGTTTGCAATCCAACTTTCGTGCGTGTACACATGCTAGTCTCAAGAAGTTTTTTGCTATCTATCTATCTATAGTTTTTTGCTATCTGCCACTGTCGCAAAAACAATTGTAAAAAGTATACCAGTGGAGACGACGGTGTGCACATTCTGAGAAAACTGTCGTTATTATTTGCGAGAAATGACGAGAGAGCTTGGCGCGATATCCTGCCATAAATTATATTATTTTAGTTATAGCTACTCAAGCGCTTTCGTCACGACAAAAATTGTAAAAACAACTAAATATGGAAATATTTCAACGTTGAACGAGCCTCAGAGCGAATCTCAGCAGTTCTTAATATCTATTCACGATTCCACAATTATAGTTTTTCTGCGAGGTTACACATTATTTTTTACATACCTCTTCTTAGCTTGCAAACGATTTTTTAATAATATATTCTTGAGCTTATCTAAATAATTTAATTATTTGTGAGTATTTATTATATGCCATTTATATACATATAATACAAATTGTATTATTTGTAATATTTGTAAAAATAATATATAATAATGGTCTTATGAAATTCCACAATGTTTATATCTCAATTTAATTTATAAAAAACTATTTTTTTGTATAATATAATACATATTTACATTTATTTTTTCGATATAAAAATTTTAAACTTAAAAACAATCTTAATTTTCTCATACCAGTGAAGCCAGCCAACCAGCTTTTTATTCGTAAAAAAACCGATAGCCGGCTTTTTATTCGCAAAAAACCGATCGGGCGGTTTTTTGGAACCCCTAATATGTAATATACTGGGAGGTCTGCAGCCCGCAGCCAATGTGGACGACAAAAATAGCATGCGTTTGTACAAAACTGGGAGATCTGCAGGTCCGCAGACCTAGTGGACGAGCCGCCACTGAACAGGAGTTTTATCTTTAAGTCTAAACACCAAAAAGTAAGAAGAGGTTAGTAATAAAAAGCAAACCATTCATCTTAAGAGGTCCTAAGACGCGCTATGTGCAGTGAAACTTACTTCAACGGATAACGAAAGAACCTCGTAACAAATTTTTGCGCCAAACTTACATATGTAGATCAACAAGTCTCTTAATGCTTCCATAATATTATTATTGAAAATTCAAATGTTTTTAATATATTTGAATATGGGCCCGAACCCGACTTGGACTCGTCGGGTTTCCAAAATGTTGGACCCGGAATTAGCGGGTATTAAAAACTCGGGTTTTCAGAAACCCTAATTTACACATACCTACAGATGTTTATGTGCATATATCATACACACTTGTATGAAAAAACATAAATGTCAATAATAAATAAGCGAAAAAATTTTACATGACCAGCATACTTTTTTAAGTATAACTTGAATAAAATAAAATATGAACATTATATAAAATAAATTATATTTGCGGTTACGATGGTGAATTGCATTTATCTGACATTTTAACCATCCGGTCGGACCGAAATTAATTCACAGGAAGACCATAACCACAATTAAAGATAATTAAGACGTCTTGGTGTTAATACACTATATACATATGTATATATAGGATTTCGTCCGATTAAAACCTCAAAAATCCATCAATAAAGCCGCCAAATGAAGAAAAACAACTTTATCAAATCACAAAGGATTTAATTGTCGACTTTGTTAACAAAAAGGAGACGAAATAGATATGAAAAATACCGCATAGTGGTATTATATAATCTTATGAGATTATTTCAAGGAAGTGGCTTCCTGCAATTGAAACTTAAATACCATTGAAATGACAATTTTATCATATTTGTATTAAAATGATAGCACACTTGTATTTGAGATAAGAACAAAAAAATCCGATTAAAACAATTGCTAATTGAACGGGAAAGCCTTGAATACATGTTATAAAATCATTTATCAATCATTAAGGCTTTGAAAACAAAGCAATAACTCACTTTTTATCAGAGCAAATTAGTCAAACGTCACAAAAATTATCTAATGTAAGAAAAATCTATGAAATCCAAGGTTTTCTTCAATTTGATGTTGGAAGATGAAAAAAAGAAAATAGAAAATGTGTATATTAGTTTACTATTTAAAATTTTCATTTGTAAATTAAAATAAATATTTTCGCCATCGCGACGATTTGTTACTATTATACATATAAATATGTATACTATATTTATATCATAGATAAATCGTTCCATGAATTATTGACATTCTTTAGGTGTAAAAAAATTCGTCAATTTGCCAGTACGATAAGATCACGCTGTAATTTATATTTACTCAACACTATCGTATATCGTTTTTCCATCGGTTTTAAAAATCGAGCTCTTTATTCATTGTGTAATTTTTATCAAATATGTTCCAGTTTTCAAGTAATGTTTACTTAATAAATCTACACTGATTTTTATAAAAAAATATTTTCAAAAATGGTCTTGTTAGCGCTTGTATATTAACATATGTACATACACATATGTATGTTCTGTATGTAAATATATGTATAACATATACCAACATACATATATTTTATGGATATATATGCTTATGTATTTCAATTTGATCTTTGCACGTAAACATTAACTATCTTTACTATGAGCTACATATGTACATTTGTACATATATTCAGTGCGAATTTTTCAATACATATTTGCAACGCAATTCCAATTTTATTATATGTATGTATCTTATCGTTGATGATGATTGTTTAACTGTTTCTAATATTTATTTTTAACTACAATATATAATATGTATGTGGTATGTATACAAACGAAAATGTTATATCTGATTTATTCTAGAGACGTATAAAATTAGGATGGAGTGCATTTGGACGAATGAATGCTGTTGTTAAATCAAAAATGCCACTCTGCGTGGAAAAAAATATCTTCGATCAATGCGTTTCGCCAGTGTTCACGTATGGATGTGAAACTTAGACACTGAACGCCAATATGCTACAAAAAATCCAATGCACCGAAATAAGTATGGAACGCTGTATGCTTGGCATAACGAGGAAAGACAGGAAGCGGAACACGTGGGTGAGAAGTATGACAAGGGTAGTGGTCATAATGGATAGATTAAAGAGAGTCAAATGGAAATGGGCGAGTCACGTGGCTAGGAGAATGGACGAAAGGTGGACAAAAGAAGTGCTTGCACGGTACCCGAGAGAATGCAAAAGGGTAAAAGGAAGAACGCAGGGAAGATGGGTGGACAAAATTAGGAAAGTTGCGCAAAACAGAGCCGAGTGGAAGCGTGTTGGAGAGGCGAGTATTTAATTTCGATAATGAAATATTCATATAAAATATTGCGTATAGTGCTTCCAATCCCGGAAGGTTACTTCAGCACCGGGATTGTGGTGCTGGTAATTTCCGATCCCGGGATATTTAAAGGGCAATTCCTTCGAAGAAAAATCAATGATATTTCGGAAATTCCTATGCATTTTACCATAAATCATTTGACTACTTTTTTTGATGTTTTCAAGTAAATTACTAAATCATTACTAAATTACATTACTAAATCTCAAAGAAACAGCTCAAGAAAGAAAGTAATGTAGCTTTTTTTTGTTCAAAGAAATATACGCCTATTACCTAAGAGCGTTTATACACATTTATTTTGATCTTTCATAGAAATTTAAAATTCATAATTGTAAATTTTGAGGAAAAAAACATTAATTAAAGAAAACCTTAAAAAGCCGGTTGATCGAGCCAAAAATCCGGTTTTCGGTTTTTTGAAAAATGGTCAAAAAGCCGGCTTTTCGGTTTCGGTTTAAACCGACTTGGTAGCCCTACGTTCACACATACCGGCTATGAGCATTTTCAATACAAATTTAGGAAAACTTACACAAGACTTCTACTTCCGGCTTACGAATTCCGACCAAAACCATATCAACTCTATGTTAGTACAAAAATAATACAAAAATATAAATGTTCAGCTAAATATGTTCAGGTCGTGGAAAGAATCGTGGTCACAACATTTTTGACTTTTCTAAGAGGAAAAATTCCCGCTTCCGGTTTATTATATTTAGTGATTTTTTTTTATTTTCATCACATTGATACAACAATTAAACTTTAATTTTTACGTGAAGAGCACACATCTTAAAGGGGTCGAAAAAAATAAACAAGAATACACTGCCACTTCTGGTTGACGATGCTCATCAACTTTTATACCTAACTTGGTAAAATTTCAGTTCAATAAATTAAAAAATTTCTTAGAAAAACATAAAAAAACCTTGATTCTCTAAATTAAAAGTACTAATTTCGGTTAAGGAAAAAATAATGGGGGATAATATTAATAATTTCTATTACAAGTAAAACATTTCAGTCCGATTTGATGAGTGGTTTGGGAGATAATTTAATTCAAAAACCTAAAAAGAAAGAGGACACCTATTAGAGGAGATACCATTTTCGGTCAACTTAAAAATTTGAAAAAAAATTAAGGTGTAACGATAAATATTTCAGTAACCAATTCTAAGTTTAAGTTCGATATGACAAACAGTGTTCAAAAATTATCCAAAATAAACTGACACACAATAAACATACAGACACTCACACAGAAACACAGACACACACATTTTTTCTAGATCACGAAAATGTGATCAGTGGTCGATTCTGAGTTCGAATCAATTAAAATATGATTCAAATATCATTGAGGTTGAGCACATTCATACCATTTCGTGGAAACGGCAAGCCGGCGTCGAAACGGGTGGAAGAAACAGGTGGCAAAAAAATGGACTATGACTGTCATTGTTCATTATATAATGTTGTTTTATGTTTTTTTTCCATATTTTTTTTGTAAAAATAATATTTTTAAAGAAATTTCTGCCAGCACCGTAATCCCGGTATTCAGACTAGTTTTTAGTACCGGGATTCAGGGTACGAGATAACACCGGGATCCTGGGATTGGAAGCCTTAATTACGTATTATATCGAGTGTTTGTCTGCTCACGTACGATATATTTCATTTTAATGAAGCGCTCGCATCTTTTGAGACTCTTAGAGTCTTAGCATAAGGACCTTTGCTCTTATGAATTTCGGAGGAGAAAATTGGAGAACACGAAACCTCGATTTTGTCGATTTAAAATACGTATTGTCTGGTCGAAGCGCAACTGTCGCATCCACTCAATATATATATATATATATATATATATATATATATATATATATATATATATATATATATATATATATATATATATATATATATATATATATATATATATATATATATATATATATATATATATATATATATATATATATATATATATATATATATATATATATATATATATATATATATATATATATATATATATATATATATATATATATATTTATATATATACATATATATATATATATATTAATGTATCATCTGCAAACAAATATATTTTACACTTCTTAATTACCTTAACAATATCGTTTATAAATAATAAGGGTCCCAATTTGGACCCTTGCGGCACTCCATGAGGTGTTACAAATTCAGAGGATAACACCTTATCAATTTTTACTATTTGCCGTCTATTATTTAAGTATGATTGAAGCCACTTTAATACTATACCATTTATTCCTAACTTATATAATTTTTGTAATAAAATATTCCTATCTACTGTCTCAAAGGCTCGTTTAAAATCTAGAAAAACTGCTCCAACAACCATGCCAGATTCATCCATCGCCTCCATCCAATCAGAAACCACCAATTGGATAGCGGTTTCTGTTGAATGTTTCACTCTAAATCCAGACTGTTCCACAACCAAACAATAATTTAGGGATCTATTATTAAGGATTTCCTCCAGCATCTTCTCAACAATTGGTATCATATTTATGGGTCACATTCACTCAATATATATATATCGAAGAAAGGAACGGCAACAAAATTAAGGTTTCGGGTGTATAGCCCTCTTAATTACTAAATTTATTCATAGCTATCCATATTTTGCTTGGTTACGCGTTTCAGTGGCGAGCGCGGAAAGGAGATTTTCTAAACGGAAGTTAATAAAAACCAGTTTATGATCGATGTGTATATACATACATATTAGGTGGGCTGAAAAGTTCGTAGGCTGACACATAGATAGCGCTACTAGTATTAAATCCATATGATTTTTAGTAAGCCCTAACCTTAAAAAGACACGTGTATAAATTTGACAGCTGTCGTACTATTAGTTAGTGAGTTATAGCATTTTGAGTGAAGCAACTTTTATTAGTTTGAAAAAATGGATAAAAAGGAATTTCGTGTGTTAATAAAGCATTGTTTTTCGGCGAAAAAAAATACTATTGAAGCCAAGGTTTGGCTTGATAAACATTATTCGGACCTTGCACCAGGAAAATCAACCGTTGAGAAGTGGTTTTCTAAGTTTAAACGAGGCGAAATGAGAACCGAGGACGATGCACGCAGTGGACGCCCCAAAGAGGCTGTTACCGACGAAAACATCAAAAAAGTCCACAAAATAATTTTGGATAACCGTAAAGTGAAATTGATTGAGATAGCTGAGACCCTAAAGATATCAAAGGAACGTGTTGGACATATCGTGAATGAATATTTGGGTATGCGAAAGCTCTGTTCAAAGTGGGTGCCGCGCGAGCTCACAATCGACCAAAAACAACAACGAAGTGACTCCAAAGCATGGAAAGACGCAAAAGTCGGCTGGCAAGGTTATGGCATCAGTATTTTGGGATGCGCATGGTATAATATTCATCGACTATCTTAAAAAGGGAAAAACCATAAACAGCGACTTTTACGTAGCGTTATTGGAGCGTTTGAAGGACAAAATCGCGGAAAAACGGCCCCATTTGAAGAAGAAAAAATGCTGTTTCATCAAGACAATGCACCGTGTCACAAATCAATTAAAACGATGGCAAAATTGCATGAATTGGGCTTCGAATTGCTTCTGCATCCACCGTATTCTCCAGATCTGGCCCCCAGCGACTTTTTCCTGTTTTCAGACCTCAAGAGGATGCTCGCTGGACAGAAATTTTGCGCCGATGAAGAGGTAATCGCCGAAACTGAAGCCTATTTTGAGGCTAAAGACAAATCGTACTATAAAAATTGTATGACCGCTATAATCGTTGTATCGCCCTCGAAGGCAACTATATTGAATAATAAAATCAAATTCTAACAAAAAAAAGATTTTTTCTATGCTAGCCTACGAACTTTTCAGCCCAACTGTTACATATATGTATGTTAATGTACAAATATGCGATTTGATGCAACATTTTCGTCCTCGGGTAGATATACTGTGACTTTTGAACTTAGATGACATACTATTCAAACTTATCATAATACCAAACTACAGACATATGTATGTACAATGTTTGAATTTTATTTAACCTTTCCGTTTTAAACGATAATAAAATGTATAGCACGAATAATCGAAAACTACATAATTTGTATATGAATGTCTCATTGAAATGGCACGAAGCGGATACCATTTATCGCAATATTTTTTTTGCGGTTGTATGTTGCACTGCGAACAACATTATTATTTTAGAATCGACCTTTGTATTAAGAAATTGATATAATGTATTATATAAGACAACAAATCTTTTGAATATGATATATTTAATTTTGAGCGTTGCTACTCCAAATTTGGTTAATTTCGAACGCTTTCACACTTCGCAATTCAGCGGTTTTCCTGTAGAACAATAAAACAAATCCGAAGCTTTTAATTTTAAAGCGAACGAATCTTCTGAGGGGGACTCGATATTGCGGACTCTTAACAATGTGTCTCAAGTTTTGCGGATCCCCCGTGATAAAATTTCAGAATTCAACAATTTTCCTCAAATAATATATACAGGTTTTTCATTCCAAATTGAACCTTTTCCATTTTAAGTTGACCCTTTTTTTATTTCAAATTGACCCCTTTGCAATGTTAATTTTAAATGAAAAAGGGTCAATTTAAAATTATATATATATGTATATCATCATCATCATCATCAGATCGATATATATATATATATATATATATATATATATATATATATATATATATATATATATATATATATATATATATATATATATATATATATATATATATATATATATATATATATATATATATATATATCTTCACATGATGTAATTAATACATTTAATTAAGTGGAAAAAATATGAAATTTTCTTTCCGCATCCGCAGTTTCGTCACCTTCCTACACAGGAGGGTAATGAAAATTTCACACCAGTGGAAAATGAGCGTGAATTCGCACGATTAAACAATGCTAACGAACGCTAACAAATTCGTCCTCGACGGGTCAATCGTAGATCGTTGACTGGCGAGAATAGGACAAATTTCATTGTCTGGAAAATTATTCTCAAAACCGACTCTGGACGACGGGAAAGGGGGTTTTGACAGCATCCCGTTCACGTGTTGCACACGTGATTAGGGATTTTCCCACGCACAATCTTGACCTCAAAGTGATGTCAACTCAATGACATTGTAAAGGTTGCCGGAATTGTGTCATTTATTTTGACACCCGTGCGAATATCACTGCAGATATATCTCACAATCGAGATTAAAATTCCCCATTTAGATATTTCTCGGAGAATTTTACACATATACATATGTATGTACATACAAAAATATTATATTATAAACATACATATATATGTACATAGGTGTAATATAGTGACGTTTCACAACCTGTGGTCCGCCGTGACTTATGAAGTTAAATTCTAATTATTACATATATTTAATTATTTTTTTTACGATAGGCATTTCCAGCTTGCACCCCGCGGACCCCCCGGGATCATAGTAATTTATGATTGGGAAAATCTCTCGTTTCATTTATCGTATCAATAGAACGTCCAGATGCATAAATTAACTAAATTTTGGATTATAGATTAAAACTATTGAGGTATTTTTATCTTAATAGCGTTTATTTTTTTATACAATAAATTATTTACTTTTTTTTTACCAAGCCCTCCCACAATATGCTTATAAAATAAAATAATTTATTGCCGTTCCACTTCTTTGGATTTCCATCGTTGTTTTTATCCATCCGAAACTTTCGTATCATTTCAATAGCATTCTTATTTCAAAGGCATTCGACTCCTCTAATTATTTCAGGGCATAAAAGTTTTTTTAAAAACATGTTTTCATAATTAGTTACGAATACTGTAACTTATTTAAATCGACGAACTAACAATTTTAAACTTATTTTATGGAAACGGCTTTTAACGAAATCAAACGTTTCAATGGTACTGACTTAGATATGTACATATGTATGTATGTACCTATGTATGTACATACATATGTATGTATAGAATAATTTCTAAAATATGCTCATTCTTAATCAAAACAAAAATAAAACGTCTTTAAATCCAAAGTTCTACTTTTTTCCCTGATCTAATTCCCTGATAAATTCCCTGATCCCACCCGTGATATTCCTCGCAAATGATAAAACTCATTACTGGATGTGGATGAAGGATGTTGTCTTCAGAGGAATGTAAGCCACATATAAACATAGAAAACTATATCAAACTTCAATAATTAAAGATACAAACAACAAATACACAAGATTTTTAAGAAATGTGGAACCGTCAGCTTCAAATGATTAGGACCATTATTTCATAATACATACATACATACATATGCATTTATGGTAAATAAGTATATTAAAATATTCATGGAAAATATAATCAATTTGAATGTAATTGCGATCGTGACTATATTGAAAATGAAAACAAGTCCGAGATGATATAGAGTTAATATTACTACGAATCGATACAATACCAGTATTCGCGATATCCGCTTGGGAAAATCCGAGAAAATGAACTGATTTGCTAATCTACTAAATCTAAGCGAATGAAGATTTTATTTTAATAACCTATATATGTATAATACATATGTATGTGTCACTTTCGTCATCTCATTCAATAGATGCTTAAGATTACATACACAAGTAACACTAATGTTTTCCAAAGTGGGTTGTTAGGTTTATCGATAAATTTGATACATGCAAATTGAATGATATGGCGGTTAAATTCCAAGGTCGACCATATAATAAACATTATCAATGAAATGGTTATAAAAATGTTTAGCTCTCTGTTACTAGGTGGGGAAAAAAAAACGAAAACTGATTACACAAAAATCACACGCCCACAGAACGTGCAATTTAGTATTAGGCTAGGTAATGTGATTAATTTTATACACATAGTGTAGTAATTTCGGATAAGTAATTAAATTTGTTTGAATTAACAAGTTAAATATTAGTAGGGGAACCCAATTTAAAGCTCTAAATATTGTAGTCGCTTTCAAATACATTCATGTACATACATATTAATATGTACGTTTATTTTCATCTTACATGAAATATATAATGGGGCCGTATTGTAAGTAATATTGTTAGTGTCGACGGCCCCAATGAGAGGTATCGCTGAATTATCGTTAAACATTATCTTATATATCTTACAATAAAATAGTGCAGTAGAATGAATGAATTTTTTATTTACACCAACTTGCAGTCAGCAATTATTTTTTACAATTAAGAATGCATACTAATCAATTAGCCGGAACAAAAAAGGTAATCACTGAATTTTTAAATACAATTAGCGTAACTAGATTATTTGGAGTACTTAATCGGCATTTGAAATTGCAAAAAATAATATTCGCAACTATATGGCACAACTCAAAAGATCCGCAAACCATTTTTTGAAAACCAATGCAGTGTAAATACCATGAATCATGAATGTATAGCAAAACAGAGCTAATATTACGCAACTACAAAGCGAAATAATCATGTATTTTACAATTTGGAATTTTAGCTGCAAACTTTGCAGTTAAACGATTTAACAATATTTATAGGTTACAAAAAAGTTTTCAATTTATCTCACGAATACGTAAGAGGTTATACACTTGTATGTGTTTATGTATTTATATATTGTGGACAAATAGTAAAAATCAATCAGAGTAATAACGTTCTTATGAAAACATCTCAAACGAGTATTACGAAACTAACAGCTATAACGTACATATGTACAAGTAATACTGATACGTATTATCAATAAACACGAAGTCATGTCAGATAACGGACAATAATCTATTACGTCAAAACTTTAACTAGTACGTATGTAGGTACGAGTATGTACATATAATACGACAGTTGTCACAAAATTCCAAATGATAACAAAATTTAGTAAAAAAAAATATTTATTAATTAATGACGACGTTTGACCTTTGAATTTGATGAATGAGAACCGGAATTGATTAATAAATATTCACAAATATATTATTCTACATACATCTAGTTATATCAGTATCAGTATAATAAATAAATATGTATACCTACATAGCTGTATAGTATACCATAACGGTTAATAAAAAAATGTCCACTTTCAAATTACGGTAAATGCAAGTATACTTTTTATTTGGGGATGGGAATTTGTTTAAAGCCCTTTTATTTTATGAATATGATCCTTTGCTTTTATTTAAATCAGTTTAGCCGTGACTTTCGGCTCATCCACATCTTACCCGTGCTGTTTATTAAAATTATGCCAAATTATCCTAAACTGACCGCAGCGCAAAAATTCAAAATTTCGGCTTCTAGTTGGATGCAGCAAGACATCAGTGCTCAAATATATCAAGATAAAATCAAATCCTACACCTCCAGAACGAAAAAAAGGTCCAGGAAGACCGAAAAAAACGACAATTGCTGAAGATCGACTTTTGAAGTATTCCTGTCTTCAGAACGCTTCAAAACTGCCGTGGATATCAGATCGGAGTTTATAGCGGCTGGTGGTTTTGAAATAAGTGTAGAAACAACGTGAAATCACTTTCGTGAATGGGGTTTCTTTGCAACAAGACCAGCAAAAAACCTATTGCTCACCAACAAAAATGTGTCTGCAGCGTCTGAAATGGGCCAAAAAATATGACAATTCGACGCTAAGTGATTGGCAGAATGTGATCTTGTCGGATGAGAATAAATTCAATTTATTTGGGTCCGATTAAATGCAGTATGTGAGACGCAGAACAGGGGTACGTCTAAACTCTAAGTGACGCATGCTTTTTGCCAACGGTGAAGCATAATGCAGGATAGATGGTCTGGGAATGTTTCTTTTATTTTTGGATGGGCCAGTTGGCTTTTATTGACGGAACGGTAAACACAGAAGTTTACAAAAATATATTAACAATGAACCAGTTCCCATCTATTGAAATGCATTGCGCGTATGAAATACAGAGCATTTTCCAGGACGATTATGCACCGTGTCATCGCGCTTAAACCGTATGTTTATAATTTTTTAAATACTTTATATCCTAGGTAACATTTTAAATGCAAAAATATTGAAAAGTTTAAATGTAATTATTTTTAGGTGAAAGAATTTATTAAAAAACTGTAATATTAAAATTAAACTGTAATTTTAATATTAAACTGTAGAGTGGCTGGGTAATAGTCTTGACTTAAACCCGATTGAGAACTTATGGGGTATAATGGGGTCAGAAGTGAATAGCAATAAGCCTATTTGTAAATACCAGCTTATACAAACATAAGCAAAAGTGTGGTATAACGAAATTACACGCGATTGTTTAAAAATATTAGTGGAATCGATGGCTTCGAGAATTAGAGAAGAGATACAAAATAAAGGAGGAGTTGCAAAATATTATGTATATATAATTAAAGTTAATTTTTATGGTAAATAGATTTTAAGGGAAAAAAACATTTTTTTTAGATAACAAAATCTTTTCAAAAACCCAGTTTTACAAGAAATTGAATACAAATTTGATTTGCCTCAAATGATATCAAGTAATCAGTAATATATTTATGTAACACTTATTCAAAATTGTAGGATAGAAATTATTTAGATCAAATTAATTTTAAAAAATGTATATTTTTAAGGTGGACACTTTTTTATTGACCGCTACTGTAAGTAGGGATTGCAATTTACCGTCATATTTCATAAACCTACGTTAAACGGTAAATAATTTTTCCTACTACCGGTATACCGGTAATTAAAAAAGTTTTTTGTCGTGGATTAGATAACTGTATGTACATATGTGGTTACTATTCCTAAAAACATTAACCTAGATTGAATTGTTAATAATAAAAAATAAATCTCAGGTGAATAATGTCATATAAATTATTAAAGTGCGTAGATTCTTAACAAAAAAAGTATTTCATAGTTATTTATTTGAATTTTGGACAATTTGAAAATTTCGATCTTAATTGTAACAACCGTCTGATCGCATTTATGAAAATTTCGTTGGTCTGTGTTGCCGTGAATTTATCAATTTGAAATTGCTACATTTAATACTGAAAATAAACAATTTCCAAACATCCTAATACACAAAAATACGCCATTTGTATCGATTTTTAATGTAATATTGTGCAATTAAATGCGTGTATATATGTATACTAAATTCGCGATAAAATCGTTTCCGGTAATTACCGGTAAATTTTAAAATTTAGTGGTATATACCGAATGGCGAAATTTTGACGAATTACCGGTATGCCGGTATTGCAATCCCAAGTATAATTTTATATGAATTGGGATTATATATATCCTCACCAATTTTTTACATGTGTTCGTTTAAAAAATGCTTTTAACGTCGGAAAAATAATCAATCAATTAAAATTATCAATTTCTTACCTCATAATCTTCCTTTTATTTTTCGGGTGCGTTTTATCGGCCGTGACTGGATCTACCACCTTCAGTTTTTCGTGAAGATCTTCGCTGGTCATTGTTTCCATTATGGCATTAGTGAACTCGTTGCTACTGGTTGCTTCAGCATCGTTTTCAGATGTCGTATTGCATTTTGAATCGATATCGAGTTTCTGCTTTTTGGAAACCACTTCGTATTCGTCCCGTTCCGTCACAAGCTTATCAGAATGATCGATGTCAGCAATGAGGACTTTCCAAAGGATAGATTCTATGTAATAGTTAGTACCACCGACTACAATGGGAATTTTATTCTTCGACAATAAATCATCAATCTGAACCACTCCTTTAAGGAAATATAAAAAACAAAAATTCTAAAAACCTCTCACCTAATTCATTTAAAATATAGATAAGATAATATAATAATATGTATGTAGATAAAAAGGATACTATCTTAATAGCTTTATTGCGATAATCAACCACTGTATACGATTGATGAGGTAACAATATATCTAAAAAATGATGTGGTGCTATAGAACGCTCTTTAGCAGTTGCTTTAGCTGTGATGATATCCAATCCTTTGTAAATCTGAAATAAAAATTAACAATAAATATACATGTACATAAAAAATCGACTCGACTTTCAAGCTTGAATGGAAAATCACAATGAATACGTATTTTTTTCTCACAATTTAAATCGAAGCTAATAAATACAAATATGCAAGCGGAGAGCATGCAGTTTTCATAACGTTTAGAGATGACGATGTGAGTCGGAAATTGTCGGTAATAATTACAGATTGCAATACCGATATACCGGTATACCGGTAAATCGCCATCTGTAATTACCGATAAATTTTAAGGTTTATTTTTGCATAATATTACATTAAAAATCAATGCAAATGGCGTATTGTGGATTAGGTAGTCTGGAATTCCTTTATTTTCAGTATTAAGTTTGGCAATTTCAAATTAATATAATATATTCACTAGCCAACAGACCAACCAAATCGCAATAAATGCAATAATATGGTTATTTCAATTGTGATCAAAACTTTAAATAAATAAATATGATTAGTTAAAAATAAAAAATAAATTAAGTTTATTTGTTATTACGAATTTACTTAAATACTTTTATATAACATTATTCACCTGGGATTTGTTTTTAGTTATTTACGATTCAATCTAGGTTAACATTTTTGGTAAAATTAACCACATACGGTCATTTTAGAAAATAATTAACCGTTTACCAGTTTATGAAATTTTAAGTTAAATTGAAATCCCCAGTAACAATGTCAAAGTTAGTTTTATACAATGACAAAGATTTGTCATGTGTTATGGCTTGTCTGATGATTTGTCATGTGTATGACCCGAAAATAATCAAAACTGAAATTCGAAACATTCTGGAAACATTCGAAACAGCCGGAAATTCCCTAAGATAAAATATGCGCTGAGATGAAATCATAATTTCGACAATTTATGTCAATGCTTTCGGGTAGATATACATACTCAAATAAAACGATGTTAATTCCGCCAACGCCTACGCGTTGCATCCTGCAAAGAAATGCACTGCACGGGAAATCGTGCACTTGGGATTTCGGAGAGTGCATCTCTCTCTTCCTATCCCACTCCACGCTGAGAATGATCAACGACAGTCGTTAACTCGACGAGTGCACCACGGAATATTAACATTATACACGTGCACGAAATATAAACACACGAAAAAATAAATTAAAACAATGAATATTTGCAATGTGGAAGTACGGGAAACTGGTGGGGATGGAGACAACGCGAAACTGAAAACTCGTGTATTCTACATTCGTTAAGCGAATAGATTTGTTTAGCTCGGGGAAGGAATTTAGATTAGTTTATAATGTACCACCAAATTGTCTTACATGGTTATTATAAATGGCAGGTAGTGCATTGACATTATTATTAGTCGTCAACGTTAACGGCCTTAGAAACGGCGATTTTCTATCCGTGTTGGTCCTAACATTGCATATTACTATCTACACTGAATACATACGTACACGTGTACGTGTATATGTTTTACAGTAGACGCATCGGCGTTGCCCAGCAAAGCCATGAAATGATGTGCCAAATTTGGTGACCGAGCAAGCGCACCCTCGATATATCCTCTATTGTAAACGCACCTTCGAAGAATTGCACTATAAACATTGCAAAGTTTATAACGCTATTTTATATCCCACTAAAGTACGGGTAGGAATTTCAACATAAATACAATAGCACTCGCCGATATTTCTCCCCAAGGCAAATATGCGCACGTGCATTTAAGTTTCAAAAGTAAAATAATGTATTCTCGACACTACTGTGTGCTTTATAGTAAGTAAGCCGAGTATTTTTATGGTAGGATACTATTAACATACTTTTTAATTTTTTATATTTATTATTTGATTTTTTCCAGTGTTTTTCAATTTTGTATTTTAAAAAAATATTAGTGGTGAAATTAATATCAGCCAAATATCATCATATCATGTCCCTCCCTTGGGGGGGTGGGGGTGACAAAGGCTCTGGTACAGTAGCTCGGCAGTTCGGGTGTCTGGGTGTCTGTTAACCCTTTGAAGCATAGCGGTCTCAAAAATGCCCCATCGTTTTTTTATCTTTTGCTGCATGGTGGGATGTAATTTATACCACTTCGAAAAATTAAAACTATTTGAAGCACAAAGGTTTATATTATGTCCCATTACTAAAAAAATTCGAGTGACCAACCCATGACTTTATCTATGTATTTTGTGAATATAAGAAGGTTACAAAACAAAATTCGATGTTGAACTGATGACTATGATAGCGATACAAATTGAGCGCAAATGTATGGAAACTTGCACAAAACAAAAGATCTACTTCCGGTTGTCAGATTTTGTTCAAATTTTTTTTATTACTATTTTTTTTTTATTAGTATTATACTCATTGAATATCAAGAAAATAAAAATAATTTTAAAGGTCAAAATAAAATAATGAAATATTGTTTTAAAAAAAAATACTACTTCCGGTTTACAAATTCTGACCAAAACCCTACCAGCTCTAAGTTAGTACATAAAGGATAGAAATATAAATTTTCAGCTTAATACGTTCAGGGGTGCGGACAGAGTAGTGGGCACAACATTTTTGACCTTTCTACGAGGAAAAAAATCCCACTTCCGGTTCATTAAATTAAGTAATTTTTTTTTATTTTTACTTAAAATCACTATTTTTATTATACACATTAAATATCAAGAAGCTTAAAACAATTTAAAAGGTCAAAATAAAATAATGAAATGTGCGATAATATATGCATATAATACATATATGCATATAATATATGCATATTTGTGGCTTCTATTCGCTATAAGAATCTCGTATTTGTATAATGACATTAGTAAAACTTTTTAAGTTTTCTTTAATTGAAAATGTTACTATATTGATAGATAGATAAATGAAAATGTTACGATATTACAAGATTGCATTTTTTTATAAATAATTTCTACATGCGGCATTAAATTGTGAAAAAGTTCTGACTAAAATAAAAAATTGTATTCAGTAAATTGGTAGAATCTGTTATTGTTTTATCAGTATTTTCGGAAGAATATTTAAGTTCTTGGCTCAGCTTCTCAAGATTTTAATACCATCTTAAATACTTAAAGTGACGTGTAGAAGGAAGAGTATAAACGTAGAAAGTGTAAGAGGTGTAGAAGGAAAAAGACAAAAGGTGCAGAAGAAATGACGAAAAGTGAAGAGCGTGTCGATTCGCGCGGCGCGCACACGAACGCAATAAGAAATGTGTACTGTTGGGAGTGCAGTACGTACCAAGTTTCTAGCTGCCCCCGCGCCCCTCCTTCGCCCACTCGAGCATATTCACCGAAAAAATTCTGATATTAGTACCGCGATATATGATCATTATTGGATGTATCGGTGTGCGGGCGAGCTTAATACA
This sequence comes from Arctopsyche grandis, assembly GCF_051622035.1. Classification (NCBI taxonomy): domain Eukaryota; kingdom Metazoa; phylum Arthropoda; class Insecta; order Trichoptera; family Hydropsychidae; genus Arctopsyche; species Arctopsyche grandis. Next base: position 7,955,075 of record NC_135355.1, read on the forward strand.
CGCTTAAATAATATTGATATTTTCATATAATATATGTACATACATTTATGTATGTAATAATATTAAATTTTTCTCAATTTCCTTGGGGGTGCTGCAGTACCTCAATGCGTATGGACGAGCCGCCACTGCATATAATATAACTAGCCAGATTGGATCGCGTATTAACAAACTCATATCTTCATTAACGAACGAAGTGTACACTTGGACTGTAAAATATACATGTTTGCAGCGCAGGGATATGTACATATGTATGTACTTACGTACAAAATAGCGAATATTGTTCCTATCAGTGGTGTGCCGTAAAAATCTCTCTTTTTATCGCACAGCTTTACTTACGTGTGCGCGAGCAGGATACAAGGGGAATCGGTATGACATACATATGTGTCCCCTTGTATCCGGTGACACGACATCTCGTTCACGGATGTTTAGTTCACCGACAACTCATTCACAGCATTTCGTTCACTGACATCTCGTTCACTGACACTTAGTTCACGGACGGTGTGTTCACAACTCGTTCAAGACAGTTCGTTCACGTCTCGCTTTGTATCTATATATATACAATATATATACAAAATATATATATATATATATATATATATATATATATATATATATATATATATATATATATATATATATATATATATATATATATATATATATATATATATATATATATATATATATATATATATATATATATATATATATGTATATATATATATATATATAAATATATATATATATATATATATATATATATAATATACATATATGTATAATATACATACATATTAATACAATATATGCATTGGGATGTAATACAAGCTATGTACCTACATATATACAATATATATATATATATATATATATATATATATATATATATATATATATATATATATATATATATATACATATATATATATATATATATATATATATATATATATATATATATATATATATATATATATAAATGAATGTCTGTGTGTGTGTCTCGAATAGGCTCCTAAGCCACTGAACCGATTACGATGGAACTTTCAGGATTTGTTATATGCATGTCCGGGAAGATTACTGTGAAAAATAAACGGGAAAAAACGGGAGCAGAAACGAGAAAAACGGGAATGGGTGTCATTGCAACGTTATATGTAATTTCAAATGTTTCAATGCATGCCGGGTTCAGCTAGTTATTACTAAATTACGTTTACAACACTCACAATCTTATGTATATTTTAATAGCTGCTGATCTACTGATCATATTATATTTTACTTTCTTTTTTTTTTGTAAGTAATTATAGTATTATATTATTTTAATGTTATGTACAGCATAATAGGAAACATACTCAAAAAACTATTTACAATTATTATAAGACCCGTGTTAACGGAATTAAATTAGATGAAAGTTGATTATAGTTTTTATTTATTATAAGTTAGATAAGAAAATGTTACCTAGGTGTATGTACTAACTTTATATAAAAGAAATAAAAAATATATTTATAATTTATCAAGATAAACAGTGTTAAACTTAAATGTTTTTTATTGAGGTATGGTCTGTATGGTTCTGTATTATGCAGAAACATAAGTGCCTGGAAAGGTGGTGGAATATATGAATTTTTTGTAAAATCATAAAATTTTCTAAATTAGTGTTTAATTTTAGAAAAATCCGAAAAAAAAAGTTTCGATAACGACCCTCCACCGTTCACTTTTTTATTTTTGTGAACGAAACGTCTGTGAACGAAATATCGGTTATCGAAATGTGTGTGAACTATCTGTGAACCAACGGTCGTGAACAAACTGTTGTGAGCGAGTTGTCGTGAACAAATCGTCAGTGGGCGAGATGTAGTAGTGTAATCGTTGTATAAAAAAAAATTCGGGTGTGACCAACCCATGACTTTATCTATGTATTTGAGGAATATAAGAAGGTTACAAAACAAAATTCGATATTGAACTGATGACTATGATAGCGATACAAATTGAGCGCAAATGTATGGAAACTTGCACAAAACAAAAGTTCTACTTCCGGTTGTCTGATTGTGTTCAAATTTTTTTTATTACTAAAAATCATACTCATTAAATATCAAGAAAATAAAAATAATTTTAAAGGTCAAAATAAAATATTGAAATATTGTTTTAAAAAAAAATACTACTTCCGGTTTACGAATTCTGACCAAAACCCTACCAGATCTAAGTTAGTACATAAAGGATAGAAATATAAATTTTCAGCTTAATACGTTCAGGGGTGCGGACAGAGTAGTGGGCACAACATTTTTGACCTTTCTACGAGGAAAAAAATCCCACTTCAGGTTCAATTAATTAAGTAATTTTTTTTTATTTTTACTTAAAACCACTATTTTTATTATACACAATAAATATCAAGAAGCTTAAAACAATTTAAAAGGTCAAATTAAAATAATGAAAAAATAATGAAATATTGTTTTAAAAAAAAATACTACTTCCGGTTTACAAATTCTGACCAAAACCCTACCAGCTCTAAGTTAGTACATAAAGGATAGAAATATAAATTTTCAGCTTAATACGTTCAGGGGTGCGGACAGAGTAGTGGGCACAACATTTTTGACCTTTCTACGAGGAAAAAAATCCCACTTCCGGTTCATTAAATTAAGTAATTTTTTTTTATTTTTACTTAAAATCACTATTTTTATTATACACATTAAATATCAAGAAGCTTAAAACAATTTAAAAGGTCAAATTAAAATAATGAAAAAATAATGAAATATTGTTTTAAAAAAAAATACTACTTCCGGTTTACAAATTCTGACCAAAACCCTACCAGCTCTAAGTTAGTACATAAAGGATAGAAATATAAATTTTCAGCTTAATACGTTCAGGGGTGCGGACAGAGTAGTGGGCACAACATTTTTGACCTTTCTACGAGGAAAAAAATCCCACTTCCGGTTTATAAAAATAATTTTTTTTATTTTCATCAAATTGATACAAGAATTATACTTAAATTTTTTTGTGACGAACACACATGTTTAAGGGGTCGAAAAAAATAGTGGAAGAAAAATCGAACAAGAGTAAACTGCTACTTCCGGTTGACGGATGCTAACTAAATTTTATAATTAACTTGGTATTAAACTTAAACTTTTAGATATGAAATTTCAGTTCAATAAACCAAAAGGTTTCTGAGAAAAACATAAAAAACTTTGATTCTCTAGAGTAAAAGTACTACTTCCGGTTCAGATAGAAATATTTAAAAAATATGAGGTTAAAAAAATTATTATTTGACAGACACACACACACACACACACACACACACACACACACACATTTTTTCTAGATCATGAAAACGTGATCAGTGATCGATTCTGAGTTCGAATCAGTCAAAATCTCGAGTTCGAATTTTCGCATGATCACAAAACTTCATCTATTGTTACTACGTACATAGATAAAGTAAAAAACAAGGAGATTTCTACGGCACGCCACTGGTACATACATATATAGGTAGTAGTGGCACAGTAAAAGTGCATCGATGAAGTTATTTGCAAGTGGAATTGCATGTAAGATTTGCGCATGCACAATGTGCTATGTAGCTGGTGATGCAATATCCGGCGCGTCTGCGCCGCATCCGTAACCGGACACCGTCTGAGAACCGTCCTCACGACGCCACTACTATTTTGCGCCTTTTCACTACTACGTCTGCTTTTTTTTATTCCACTTTGCGTTTTCCATTCAACAAAAACAATGACCTTATAATTTATACAGTTCTAACTGTGCCGCCACACACACAGAGACGCAAAAATGTCGGCGACAAATTTGCATCGCTCTTTTCCGGGATGATAGATACATACATATGTACATACTTTTCTACAAAAAAAGAAAACCTAGCAGTTTTACCAATTTAAATTTATAATTATTTTTTTCTCATTGGGTTCATTTTCGAATATCTCTGGAGTTATGTATAATACAAGTGCTGCATATTTAGCGAACGTACCATATGTAAATTATTTACTTGTGATTGAACTTTTTTCATTCAATATTTAATCGTGAATTATGTACACAAGTTTTATAGTTTTATGTACATTAAACTAAAAAAAAAAGAAAATTGTGAAATATTAGGCCTCTCCTAAATTTGATGTAACCATAATTAAATTAAAAGATAGAAACACTGTGTCTAAGTTGTGCATACATTGGGTGTTGGTGAATCGCTCTTAGAAGTAATTCAATATTTATATACATATGTTACAGTAAGTGTAAAGATCGAATCAGTATACATATACTGACTAGTGAGTGTATGCATCATCGAAATCACTCAGTAACAATATACACGGGAGAAGTAATGAACACGTTTACTAGTAAATTCATACACTACGTATCCGCACGCAGTAAATATTTACGAAAGGAGTAACAAATTGACATTCTTAACAAGTATATAGTCGGTCCATGACAGATTACACTAAAAACTGAAAGAATACGACATTATATCGAAGAATATATTATTAATGAACAAAAAAAATACCTAACCTAAACCTAACCTAACCTAACCTAACCTAACCTAAAATCGTAAATAATACGAATGTACGTAATTATAAAACTTCTACAGTGGATTTAACCTTGTTAACTATTGTCAATTTACTAGCCGCGGGGGCACAGGCGCCGGATTCTGGTATACATATAATTTCGAAAGAGACTTACTATATATGTATGTTTGTTTGTTCGTGACAGTCAATTTAATAAAAAAAAACAAATGAGTATCCAAATAAATTTATATAAAATAAATCTATTCAAATTAATTTAATAAAATGTTAGTTAATTAGATTAGTCATGTTTAAGCGGTTTATATTACAAATACCGAGCGAAGTCGGGTAATACAGCGAGTACACTATAAAGTCAAAAAATAAATGCGATTTAAACACTAAATCGGAGCCGGAGTCGCTCGAATTTTTAACGATTCCGATTACAGCCAAAAAACCACGACTTCGACACCGACTCCAGTCTTGACATACATAATTTTATATATATGTCACAGCGAAATTATATTTCAATTGAAAATATATTTTCAGTGACGTTTCAGTGAAATCATTATCAGTTACATTTTCAGGGTTGGTTTTATTCATTTAATCAGATATGTCACCATTGTATTTGAATATTGATATATGGACATATGTAGGTTCGGATTGAATTTTTTACATAATTCATAAGAAATTTAGTATTGAAAATTTAAAAAAAATAAAATTAAGCATATTAATTTATTAGAATTTCTCGATATTTTGAAACACTTATATGATACGGATCTCGCTTGGAGATGTTAGGATAGCAATTTTGAAGCTGAAGGGGTCTGTTGGGCCTGACGGTGTGCCCCCTGACGTATTAAAGGCATGCTTTAATTCGCTCTTAGAGCCTCTTCAGTTTATTTTTAACATTATTCTGGGTTCTGGTAATTATCCTGAAAAATGGAAATTATCTAGAGTCATTCCCATTCATAAAAGTGGCTCTAAAAATGAGGTTGAAAATTACAGACCTATTGCTATCATCTCGGCTATTCCCAAAATTTTCGATAATACATTTATTTATTTATTTTTTTTTTTTTTATTTCATACCAGGAAGGCATTACAGGTAAACCCCAATGCGCCTTCCTGGCCAAATTACAAACAATACAGCATTTTTTATTATATACATAAGTCGCTAAATTACGAGACACTGACTTAAACTCGACAATTAACGAGACATCTATGAATTGTACATACATTTTTTTATTGTAATATTTACATTAATCATACCCAAATAGTGGTGATATAGTGGGTAGGAAGGATTTTTAGCCAATTTTTAATCGGGAATCGTTTCAACAATGAAATCAGAGAAAATTGGCAAACTCTGATAGGAAACGATCAACCAGGAGTCACAAATCCTGGTCTGACCAGCAGCATTACAGATATACTCAGAAAAATTCTTTTCAATCGAGGTCAGCTCAAGGGATCGAACTCGGCGCCTCTCAGTGTTAAGCAGAAGCTTAACGACCGAGCCACGCTGCTGGCTCGGTTATATCCTTCACCGTTTGATTCTTTTGCAGTTCAAAAGATTGTTGTGTGATGAGCAGCATGGTTTTTCACCATGTCGTTCCACTACCACTAATCTTGCCTGCTTTTCATATTATACCATGTCTAAAGTTGACGGTGGTCAACAAGTTGATGTAGCCTACTTTGATTTTCGTAAGGCCTTTGATCTTGTTAATAATGACGCTCTTATGATCAGATTAGCTGAAGTGGGCTTTTCTCCACGTCTTCTTAAACTATTTGCTTCTTATCTTAGTGATAGGAAGCAATTTGCTAGATATGGTATTTATGAATCTCCTTCATATTTTACGCGATCTGGTGTAACTCAGCGGTCCACCTTAGGCCCTGAGTGACACCAGATCTTATACTTATTTACTATAGTTATTAATAACCTCCCTAAAGTTCTACGCAATGCTTCATGTCTCTTGTTTGCAGACGACGTTAAATTATTCTTTGCTGTTAAGGATGAGAGGCAAGCCCCTCTCCTTCAAGCGGATATTAACGCTGTTTTAGAGTTCAGTTCCAATTTAAGGCTTGAACTGAATACTAGTAAATGTGCCATTATGAGTTATGGACGTGCGAATTCGCTCTATTGTCACGGATATTCCATTGGATCCGAATTGTTGAAGCGTGTGGAATCTATGGTCGACTTGGGTATCACTTTTGATCCTCAATTCACCTTTCACAACCACATCAAGACAGTCGTTGACGTTTCCTTTCGTCGACTTGGATTTGTCTAGATTATTCTCCAACCCCTTGTCTTCTCGCTTGCTTTTCAACTCTTTGTTAGAAGTAAGCTAGAGTATAATGCAATTGTGTGGAATCCGCATGAAGCAAACTACTCTCTTATTATCGAAAAAGTGCAAAAAGCATTTCTCTATCCTACTCCTTTCCTTTTGGGCATGCTTGGGTATAATTCCCTTGAACTTCGGAGAAACTTCTCGTTAATTCGTTTCGTTCTCCAGCTATTGCGTGGTAATACGTCATGCCCGTTGTTGCTGGAACAGTTGGGACTTTATGTCCCTAATAATTATGTGCGTGGTAGACATCATCATTTGATGGTTGTACCTGCTGCTCGCACAGTTCTTTTTCGAATGGCTCCTATTGCAAGAGCTATTCGACTTCTCAATGAAATCGTTGCTGCTGTCCCTGAATGTGATATTTTCCACCTTGGGGAGCGTAGATTATCGGATATTATTTTAACATATTTATCTGGTAACCTGCGCTCATCATTACTTTCTTAATTTGAATGTGATGTATGAGTGGAATCTTAATCTACTCTCTTCCATTTGGGTCTCGCTGTGATTTTATTACTTTATCTATGTACGTAGTAACAATAGATGAAGTTTTGTGATCATGCGAAAATTCGAACTCGAGATTTTGACTGATTCGAACTCAGAATCGATCACTGATCACGTTTTCATGATCTAGAAAAAATGTGTGTGTGTGTGTGTGTGTGTGTGTGTGTGTGTGTGTCTGTGTGTGTGTCTGTGTGGGTGTGTATTTTGGGGATATTTTAAACACCGTTAGTCCTATCGAACTGAAACTTAGTATGGGTTACTGAAATTCTTATCGACACGACGTAAATTTTTTTCACCTCGCCTTATAGGTGTCCTCTTTTTTTAAGTTTTTGAATTCAATTATCTCCCAAACCACTAACTGAATCGGACTGAATTTTTTTTAAATATAATACAAATAATAGTTTTTATAACCTCATATTTTTTAAATATTTCTATCTGAACCGGAAGTAGTACTTTTACTCTAGAGAATCGAAGTTTTTTATGTTTTTTTCAGAAACCTTTTGGTTTATTGAACTGAAATTTCATATCTAGAAGTTTAAGTTTAATACCAAGTTAATTATAAAATTTAGTTAGCATCCGTCAACCGGAAGTAGCAGTTTACTCTTGTTCGATTTTTCTTCCACTATTTTTTTCGACCCCTTAAACATGTGTGTTCGTCACAAAAAAATTCAAGTATAATTCTTGTTGCAATTTGATGAAAATGAAAAAAAATTATTAAATTTTATAAACCGGAAGTGGGATTTTTTTCACTTAGAAAGGTTGAAAATGTTGTGCCCACTACTCTGTCCGCACCCCTGATCGTATTAAGCTGAAAATTTATATTTCTATCCGTTATGTGCTAACTTAGAGCTGGTAGGGTTTTGGTCAGAATTCGTAAACCGGAAGTAGTATTTTTTTTAAAAACAATATTTCATTATTTTTTCATTATTTTATTTTGACCTTTAAAATTGTTTTAAGCTTCTTGATATTTAATGTCTATAATAAAAATAGTGATTTTGAGTTAAAATAAAAAAAAATTACTTAATTTAATGAACCGGAAGTGGGATTTTTTTCCTCGTGAAAAGGTCAAAAATGTTGTGCCCACTACTCTGTCCGCACCCCTGAACGTATTAAGCTGAAAATTTATATTTCTATTCTTTTTGTACTAACTTAGAGCTGGTAGGGTTTTGGTCAGAATTCGTAAACCGGAAGTAGTATTTTTCTGAAAAACAATATTTCATTATTTTATTTTGACCTTTTTAATTGTTTTAAGCTTCTTGATATTTAATGTGTATAATAAAAATAGTGATTTTAAGTAAAAATAAAAAAAAAATTACTTAATTTAATGAACCGGAAGTGGGATTTTTTTCCTCGTAGAAAGGTCAAAAATGTTGTGCCCACTACTCTGTCCGCACCCCTGAACGTATTAAGCTGAAAATTTATATTTCTATCCTTTATGTACTAACTTAGAGCTGGAAGGGTTTTGGTCAGAATTTGTAAACCAGAAGTAGTATTTTTTTTTAAAACAATATTTCATTATTTTATTTTGACCTTTAAAATTATTTTTATTTTCTTGATATTTAATGAGTATAATACTGATAGTGATTTTTAGTAATAAAAAAAATTTGAACAAAATCTGATAACCGGAAGTAGATCTTTTGTTTTGTGCAAGTTTCCATACATTTGCGCTCAATTTGTATCGCTATCATAGTCATCAGTTCAATATCGAATTTTGTTTTGTAACCTTCTTATATTCATCAAATACATAGATAAAGTCATGGGTTGGTCACATCCGAATTTTTTTTTATTCATATTTTGTTTTATTTTGTTTTACTTTTTCTTTCTCCTTTGTACATTTTTATATACTATTTTAATTTTGTTCAGTGTAAACAAAGAATGGGATTTATGGATTTTATTTTTGATTTTTACACCTTTGTTATTATTTTTTTTTTCCCTCTCCTGAATGATGTATTATTTTCCCTTTGTTGCTTTTTTTTATTATTATTTTATTTTACCATGTTTTCTGCTTTTGCTTTTTTCCTTTATTTACAGTTTACTTGTTTTTATATCATCTTTTTATATATTTTTCAATTGTAGGCCATTGTGGCGCATTAGGTTCTTCCTGTAATGCTACAATGGTCCAAAACTATTAAATAAATAAATAAATGATAAATCATCATTTCTTTATTTATATAAAAATAAATGTATGGAATGGAAAAGATTATACGATTACTTATTGAAGTTAGCGATTGAGAATCTTAATTTTTCACTAACGGAAAATAATCAAAACAATAAAAAATTAGCATTAATATATTTTTTTATATATTATATATTAATCATGCCGCAAGCATGATTATTATATAATATATAAAAAAATAGGCGCGTATTTTAACTTTTTTTTAGGCGCGTATTTTAACTTTATACTATTATACTATTTTGTTACATAGCTTGAGTCTTAACACTTGCGGCAAGAATTAATTTATACGTTACCAAAAATATAAACAGAAGCAAAATTTACTATGGCAATAAACATTGCGTATTTAGGTCTCTTCATATTAGCACAGCACAGACCGGGAACTGCACGTAACCAGTAAATAGGGAAAATATTCTTTATAGTATAGGCGATAACAAATTTAGTGGGTCACGAAGGAGAAATATTAAAATAACCGGGTCGCGGAAAAAATAGTTTGGGAAACGCTGCGTTAAAGAATACTTTAAGTACTTCCTGGTAACGTGCAGTTGCCGATCTGTGCTGTGCTAAAATGAATAGACCATAAGTAGTAAATATACCCACACATTCCATCAAGCTCATCAAAAATACTACGCTGAAATCGCATTCCTGTTTTATGGTGTATTGTAGCACAGAAATGCAATTAAGTGCTACGTAGCTACATTGTAGCACCTATGTATCTACCTCGACGCAAATAAATATGTACATACTACATGCATATTCAATTCGACGAACAACTGATGCTGATCATTTAATCAAATAACTTCTAAAAGGCAGCTTCGATTCTACCAGTCTTCCATCATCATCATCATCAGCGGCGGTCGATCGATCAAAACGGCACGACACGGTGCATATGCATTCTGCGCATTATACACTTGCACATACATTTGATTTGGCACAAAAAGGTATATAAAACTTAGCCGGTGTGTCGGCGGATTCCAACGGAACCGGTTTTCAGCACGAGCAAATCGCTCAAATGGAAAGAGAGCTCAGCTAGACCGCGGTTCCAAGACTTGGTTTTTTGTTTGAAGTATGTATGTAGTATACAACGCGAGCACGGTCATCAACACGATTATCGCTATCGAAATATTCACAACGACCGTCTGTCTGCTTGCAAAAATTAAACAAAAACAACAAAAATTTTCAACAATTTCAGGTCATATATGTACGTATTATGCAAATGCTCAGGGGGCTCTTGTACAGGAAAAGTGCCCTTGTCAAAGGCGGGTTGGTGACCGCACGAAGATGTCATCTGCTGACATTACAAACAAAACAGTGCGACTATACATACATATGTATATACTAGATCAATGGTACTTAAAATGTTGGCAATATTACTAAGAAGCCAAGAATCGGAGATTCGTGAAGACAGCCACGAAGATATGTAAACGCAAGACACGTTACAATATTGTGAAAATTGAGATTTAGAAAAGCCATCCAAAATGGTGGTCAGTGTCGGTCTTAAAATTACACAAAAATAGATTTTCCATTTGGAGGACAAGCATATTTTTGTATCCAAAATTCAATTTGTTTATGAAAATGTGATGTAAACTAGAATAACCCACATGTCGGTAAAGTATCATAACGATCGAAATAGCGGAAGCGGTTCAAAATCAGCTCAAAAATTTCAATTCTCTAAGAATTTTAGCTAACTATCATTGTGAAACCAACAAAAAGCTTTTAAATACTCTAAAATCAATAACAATGAATACGTTTAAAAAGAATCCAAGATTTGGCTACAATTCCATTGTACCAAACATTTATAATCCGATTCCATCGAAATGTGGTTATAACTTAACATCGATATCGATAGCTATTGTAGCGAAAATTCCAGATACAATCCTGTAATCCAGAATCTACCTACATATGTACATATGTATGGCAAAGGAGAATTTTGAATGTAGCTCCGATTTCATTGACAAATTAAAATTATTTCTGATCACTACTTACTCTCAATAATATTACACGTTTGTGTTCTTAAACAATTTGGAGCCCCAAAACTCATTTTGAAAAACAAAACAAAAATGTTTTCAGGAAATTTAAAATTAAGTATTTATATAATATATAGGTACATTGTGTGTATGTCATGTTTATGTTACAGTCGAAGTGTATTTTCAGTTGTAATATTTTCCAACTGGCGTTTTAGGTGATTTATATTCGAATACAATTCAACTAATAAATTATAACTCAAATACAATTTCCATAATGTGCGCCAGTTTTAATATAACAGTTTTGACAGTTCTGATGCTTTAGAACAGAGCATCGCAACCTTTACACGCATCTCGCTCGCACGCGTTAGATCCACATATATGGTGCTATACGCTTCTACGCTACCGCGGTACACAGGTTGCGATGCTCTGCTTTAGATTTCAATAATGCGTTAGTATTTGCTAGATATTACGAATAAAGGTAACGAGTGTCGTATTACGATAACTCTAAGAACGTATTCAAAACATAATGTGACTTTCCGACTTTTACTGGTCGTGTGACCTCCCCATATTACCTGGTACCAACTTACAGTTGAACTGTATTTTCAATTGATTTGTAAAATATTTTGACAAGTTGGAATATAATTCACCATATGAATCAACTTACGTTGATTAGACGGAATATATTCCAACTAGTCAATATATACGACAACTAAAAAAAAAGTAATACACTTAAAAAATAACGGTAGTTGATTCCAGGTTAGATGGAATATATTACAACTGGAAGATGCACTTCAACTGTAACAGATATATTATATGACGCATTTAACAATTCCTCAAAATATTACATACGTTTACAACTACAAATATACAGAGTATGACTTGAAAATTATGGGAAAAGTTTCTTGCATAACTGGATAATACAAACTAGCAATATCTATTGTAGAATTACATGCAAACAATAATAAGTCAAAGAATTAGGGTGAACACTTTTCTTGGTTGCTCTTTTGCTGCACTTTTCTTGAGGCTCGGTCGACCCGATCCTTCTCGTCATTGGTTGCTCTTTGCGACTACTCTAGTATTGCCGTGTCCTGAATTTACTCGACTTTTACCTGATGAAATACTCCAACATATACTGCCTGGTTCGCATATAATTTCGCTCTTATAATTTACCTTAACGCTCTAATCGAAAAACTTTGAGAAGCAGTGTCTTACGTAAACCACGAAAAAAACGAATCTTTATATGAAAATAAGTAATGCGACAATGATTTATGATACTTGCACTGCAACGAAATAGATAATATGCATTCGCTCCCCGGAAAAAATTTATACATGTGTACATGTAATATGTATGTACATACATATGTACGTAAGCAGTGATGTTATCAAAATTCTGTTACAACGGGTTTCTAGTGTAAAAAATCTTGTAGTTACAATAACCTTTTTCCCAAAAATGTTTCGACTAAAATGATTTATGAAATTTTTTTTCATGTCCAATTTATCAAAATATATACATATGTATATGGCCACGAGCTTCTTCTTCTTTTAATGCCTTGTCCGTATCCGGATGTTGGCGACCACCCCGTCGATTATTTGTAGATATCCGCATCGGTCTTCAGCGGCTCAGAACAGAGCTTCGGTGCTCAAATCGGTCCACATACGCATGTTTCGAAGCCAAAACAACATCTTCCTGCCAATCCATTTCCTACTTTCTATTTTCCCCCATGGTTAATAAATGGATACATACGTATTTTGGACCCAAGATGATGTGTCTGAGGTACTCTATTTTTCCCCGTTTGATGACAGAAACAAGTTCCCTGCCTCTCCCTATCGTGCCGAGGACTGCTTCATTTGAGACTTTTTTGGTCCATGGGATCTTCAGCATAGGCCTGTAGACCCACATCTCAAAAGCTTCAATGTGGCTGATCATCCTGGTCTTCGGAGTCCATGTTTCGCATCCATATAGCAACACTGACCAGACGTAAGCTCTTCACGAATCTCAAACGCATACAAAGATTGAGATGCTTGTTTGTAAGAGCCGCCTTAATTTTGATAAACGCTGATCTAGCCATTTGTTTTAAGTTGTTTTACCCGGCTTCGCTCAGTATTTGTAATATAAACAGCTTAAACATGACGAATCTAATATCAAATATTCATTTGTTTTTTGATTAAATTTATTTGAATCGAGAAATAAATATATCGAATCGTCATAGAAAATGTTTTGTTTACGAAGTTCCCCTCCGGCGAATGCCCGCGGGGGCGCCCCCGACGCCCCCGAGCCTTCACCCCCGTCCCCCGTCCCCATGTCATTATAGAAATTTTGGACTTGGAAAATGGACTTGTTTTCGAAGTTCCAACTATTATCCAACCAACAATATTTACTTACATACAAAGTCTCTTTCGAAATTATATATTAGATTGAACTTTTGTATTTTTTTTTTTAATATTATACTGCCAGTAATTTAAAAATACACTGCTACAGCAAGCAAAGTTTATCTGTGAAGTCATTTGACAACTGTCGGAAATTTTAAATTTTGAACAATGGGTTTCCTTCAGAAACCCAATGGACGACGGTATTGCACGTATATATGTATGTATGTATAAGTACTTATGTAAAACATAAGCGAAACGTTTCGAAAAATGCGTGAAAATCATTGAATGCATTATACGAGTGCGTTTTCCATTGTATGCACAGGTCGTAAACCCTTTCGAATCAATAGCACTTCGGGTGTTTAACTGGAGAAACTATTAAATATTTGAACACAATATGAATAAATAAGCAGACAGAGGCTGAGTTACTTATACGATATGGGTTCGTAGCTTGTATGTGTTTTGTATGCAGTCAATGGAGTGTCGCGAAAGGAAGTTACACGTAGTGACGATACAAATCTGGAGACGTCTTCAGTACAAGCAGAGGAGGTATGAGGCAAAAGGGGTAAAGGAGTACTTGACGGTTTCCTCAGTGAAAATACAAGTAGCAACAGGTGTGTGTACTCTGAATTTAAATTGAAACGCGAAATCCATTATACCAGACTAGGTCTATTTATGTCATATTTTCAGAATAACAAATAAAGTATAGGGCTTGTTAGTGTTAATATGAGAGGCTTGTAAAAAATCAATATACGGTGAATATTTTGTGAAACAGGGATAAGCATTCAATTTAAAAAAGCTATAACTGTGACGATTTTTTAAATATAAAAAGTAAGTTAAATAGCCATGGTGCAGTTGTATTGTCAGTTGCAGTTATAGTAGCCATGGTGCAGTTATATTATTTTTTTATTTTATTTTATTTTATTAATTGAAAAATCAACAGACAGGATGTACAGAGATAGGTATAAAAAACACAAAAAGTAAATAAATAATATATGTAACACCCGAGTCCAATAATAGATTTTTACAAAAATGAAAAAGATAAATATAAGGAAAACAAATTAAAAAGTAAAGAATAAAGGCATGACAAAATATGTAGTACATTGCATAATTAAACTATAGTATTAAAATATTTGGAAAAGGTTATAAGATAGAATATAAGAAGAAATTGAAATTTACAAATATAAAAAACAAATGAAAAAGGTTATTATCATTGAAAGGTTCGCTAAAAATCAAAACCACTTGATTAATTTTTAGTACATGGTCAATATTGGATTATTTCCTATTTAAGATGGGAATTATATCGAAAAATTTTACTTATTGTAAGGTATACGCAACATTCTAATGATAATAAGGGCGAAAACACACTGGAGCTGGGAAAGGCGTTCCTTCAGATCATTGTTAATTCGTACGATCTTATTATTTCGACAAGTTTCTCCTACATTTATTCAAATATGGGAGTTAGCATTTTCGATCACTATCAAACCTATGTTAATACAAGGAAAATATATCATTAGAAATAATTGTATTAATTGTTGATAAAATAAATGTACAATTATATGCATCTATAGGTACTTATTTTTATAGATTTTCTTTCGGTTATGCCACTTTTCCTTTGTAAGCCACACTGCTTGATAACCTTTAAATTAGGGATCCCAATCGAATATTCAAATATTCGAGTATTCGAATTATTCGTCTGATTTTTCTTTCTACTTTGTATATTTTTATATACTATTTTAATTTTGTTCAGTGTAAACAAAGAATGGGATTTATGGATTTTATTTTTAATTTTTACACTTTTGTTATTTTTTTTCTCTCTGAATGATGTATTATTTTCCTTTTGTTACTTTTTTTTATTATTTTATTTTACCATGTTTTCTGCTTTTGCTTTTTTCCTTTATTTACAGTTTACTTGTTTTTATATCATGTTTTTATATCTTTTTCAAATGTAGGCCATTGTGGCGCATTAGGTTCTTCCTGTAATGCCACAATGGTCAAAAAACTATTAAATAAATAAATAAATATATATATATATATATGTATGTATATATTATATACAACACCGCTAGTTTATTAAATTTTATTAAAGTTATTTATAATTTATTACAGTTCATTTAAAAAACCTGTAAATTAACGCAAATTTATTGGTTTTAGTAGATGGACAGTTTACTTACACTGGTGTATGAACTCTAAGCTTATTAAAAAGAAAAAAAACAGGTGTTTTCATGCAAGCAATAATATAGGCACGAAATTAGAATGTCTTTAAAATTTATACATATATAATATTGAAAGAAATGTAATATATTTTTAGATCATTTGTATAAGTTGCAATCATACTATTAATAAAAGTTACAGGATGAAAATATTTGCTAGCCGGAATCTAAAGCAATGTTCTTTGTACATTTGAATAGCCCTGATCGTTTGTATTCGCAGCACAGCGAGACGTACTAACATTACTAAGTATCCACTAATGAACGCGGAATGTTGAAAATTTTCCTTGGAAAAGAGGTGTTGACCGGACAAAATTTTAAAAGTGCGATGTTAGCAAAAGATGGAAAAGAGACTATATTTTTATTAAAATTTAGAATATTAAACAAGGTACAAAGTTTTCTTATTTAATGTTTATTCTAAATGTAATTGGTACATATGTACATACATAAAATGTGTTATTGGTTATTGCCTTTATATACACACAAACAAAAAAATAAAATATACATACGTTGTATGTAGTATAGGGAATTCACCGTTAAAAAAAAGTGCCTTTACATTCATTATAATGATACATAAGGATGAGCCAATTTAAACGCCATTTAATACCCAATTAAAGATTTTCGTTTCAAAAGCCCGCATTTTTTTTGTCTTAGAAGCGGACGGGTTTCCTCTAATTATAAAATTCGAAACCAATGTTTTAATTATATAACGAGATCTATAAGTCTTCTAATTGAATTAATGAGCAAAAGAGTCGGTATGGTGACGCCGTTCAAGGTTAACAAATTTAAAGACCGGAACGAAATATTATATAGGAAGATTAGAAATATAATATAGAAAAAATTATACATATCTTTCAGGGGCGTGCCGTCAAATCTTACATCTAAAATTTAAAAATATCATCAATTCAATTACAATAAATTCAAATCGTTGTCTATGTATATAGATTATTGTTCGATCGGATTAGCGAAGTTCGGAAAACAGAATCGGCCCTGGTTCGCCACGTCGCGTCGTTCGTTTGCACGGCTCGCCTCTCCGTCTTATTTGTTCCCTTCGCGGTATTTGGTGAATTGTTACATATCGGCGTATTATGAAAATAAAGTTATTTGGGGCTCTTTATTTAAAAAAAAAATCTCTAACAAAATTTGCTTATACCTTTATATAAAATCTTGAAGTAGAACTGCTGGGTCGCGGTTCTTCCATTATATAAAGGTTAGCGATGATTATAAACGAGCTTTGTCGTAATAAGTGGAGATTCGGGTTGTTGGTTATCGAGAATATGGAGTGACGATAAGCAAACGTGGTCGTGGTGAGAGCGGGTCGGATACGAATCATTTTCTTCACTGACGTTGAGAAAAGAATTTGTAATTCTATTGTTACATCCGTACTCACTACGTGAATCAGTGAAATTACAATAACAATTTCATTGTAACATCACAACACTGAAATTGCAAATTATTAGAAACATACGATATCCGCCAAATTTGTCTAATATTTGTAATATTAATACACGTGTCACAAATTAGCAATTTACACCGCAGATCAAACGATAATATGCAACATAAAACGAAAAAAAAAACATAATAAATTCCATGACCTAAATTGTAAACAACATTATTTTTCATTCCTATACCATTATATTGTACTAGTTGTTTTACCCGGCTTCGCTCAGTATTTGTAATATAAACAGCTTAAACATGGCGAATCTAATAGTAAATATTCGTTTGTTTTTTTATTAAATTTTTTGAATCGAAAGAAATATAATATTCAACCAATTGAATTGTCGTCATATAAACTTTGTTTTGTTTACGAAGTTCCCAACCAAAGATACTTACATATATACATACATACTTACATGCAAAGTCGCTTTCGAAATTATATATTAGATGTGCACGAATTGTCACTAAATAGCATCGAAACGTCCTGTAAAATCGATAAACGTAAAGTTTTAAAAACAAAAATCATATCAAACAATCCCCAAAACTGGAACACGCGAGCGGAATCATTGACTGCCATACAAAATCGAATTTTAATAATACGCGATTATTCGTCATAGTATTCGACTAAAACTACAAACAAAATCAAAACACAATAATACGCATATTGCAGAATAATCAGTGTATATATAAAATAAAAAAAACTACCACAAGTGCCGCGTCAATAGATAAACTCAAGTAGAGATCAGAGATGATAGCATAAACGTGAATGAGTGACGTACGGAATATACGCTCGAAGTTGTAGTGTAAGCGTACAACATTGATGACCTCGTACTACCATATTCCATTCATTCATAACGTAGCCTCTGTAATACGTACGTACGTATGTATGTATGTATGTATGTATGTATGTATGTATATATGTATGTATGTATGTATGTATGTATGTATGTATGTATGTATGTATGTATGTATGTATGTATGTACATATGTATGTATGTATGTATGCACGTACGTACGTATGTATGTGTGTATGTATGTATATATGTATGTATGTATATATATATATATATATATATATATATATATATACATATATATATATATATATATATATATATATATATATATATATATATATATATATATATATATATATATATATATATATATATATATATATATATATATGTATATATATATATATATATATATATATATATATATATATATATATATATATATATATATATATATATATATATATATATATATTGTATATATGTAGGTACATAGCTTGTATTACATCCCAATGCATATATTGTATTAATATGTATGTATATTATACATACATAGTCCGGTCAAATTAGACCAAAAAGTAAGCGTGAAGGTACATAAATTCACAACAAGCTGAAAATGAGTAAAATTGTTCAAACATAATTATAAATGACATGTCAAAACTCCTCATCATTCTGATACCTGGAAAAAAATTTACCTGAGGTCAAAGGTCAAAAATATGGGTTTTTCGCGATTTTCAGCAAAGCGGTAAGTTTTATTATAAAATTACTTCAGACAAAAATTGTAGATCATAAAATTATTTATAAAAAATATATCAATACTTTTTTTCCTAAGAGCCACCGTTTCTAAGGTATAACGACGAACCTATCACTCCAAATAGCCTGAATATGCGTCTAAATTGAGCTAATGGTCTCGGACATCACGCCAAATCCAATTTTTCATTTCGCCTTTTTTTTTTAAACATTAATTGAAATATTCCTTCTCGCCATATACAAATACGTAATTTTAATAATTTCATTTAGCGAGGTTTTGAACCATTTTTTTATGTATTTATTTTTAATTAAATTATAATTATAATTTAAATTATTTATATTTTGACGATATTCGAGAAAAAAATTGATTTCATTCACCGCGGGCGCCGGGAATCGAACCTCGGACCCTCCGATCCAACCGCAATGGCCCTCACGAGCTCGCGTCGCACGCCATATCCTCGCCCAGAATACGTGTTGTAAATACACATCATATGTATATGCACGTAATTTGTTATGTGTAATAATAACGTTACGAGGTCAATGACCGTTTGTGTGTAATCGGAAAATATTACATTTTGTTAACGTTAACTTTAAGAATTGAAAATTATTACAAATAAAGAATTGATAACTATCTATGAGAGTCTACGAAAATAACGGTTCCGGTTCCGGATTTTTTTTTTAGTTTTATACGGGTATATAATAATTTTATGATATTCCATGCGATGATATTTCATCGGACTATTCACTAGTATGTATATATTGAGTGAATGCGACAATATATATTAATATATATATTGAGTGAATGCGACAATATATATCAATATATATATTGAGTGAATGCGACAGTTGCGCTTCGACCAGATAATACGTATTTTAAATCGACAAAATCGAGGTTTCGTATTCTCCAATTTTCTCCTCCGAAACTGGACTAATTTTAAAAAAAATTTCATCATCGGTATGAGAAAGATATTTTCTATGCAACTGTGCACGTATTTTTTTTTAAATCGACCGTTAAATAAGCACGCTGGACTCTTTTCTTGGGTGTAAACAAGAGGCGATTTCGTAGATGTTTGGCGGCTCCTAGCTCCTATAAAAAATAACTTATCAAAAAAATAAAAGCACAGATGCATGCCGATGGTGGATATCCATATTATATTAATAATTTCTCTAGTGCCATAATTGAGGAAGGGAGAAGTGTAATACGTTTGTATGGACAAGGCGCTGGTGTTCAGCCCTCTTAAAGAAATATCGAAAAAGTTCAATATAGAAGAATCTAGTTTTGTTTCAAATCTGGAATCTAATCCATCGCACTATTTTCGTTTAAAAATTTTTGTACCATTTTTGGATAGTTTTTTAAATCCATGACATAAACATATACTTGAAAATTCCCAATGTTTGCTTCCTAATGGAAAAAGCTCTCAAACATCAAGTGTTTTAAAAAATGAGATAAAGACTTTGGGGGAAATTTACAACCAAGATATATTTTGTGAGCCTTGCATTCTAACTGGAGAGTTGGAAATGTGGTGACAATATATAAGTACTAGTGAAAATCGACCAAAAATCGCACTACCTGCAATTGCAATTTGCAATCCTTCAATATTCCTCAATATTTACATACTTCAAAAATTCTAGCCACAAGTGAGCGGAGCTTTTCCACACTACGAGGACTAAAAACATATTTAAGAAATACGATGTCGGAAAATCGACTAAATGAACTTGCTTTATTAAATATTCATAAGGATATAAATGTTAGTGCAGAAAATATATCAGATATGTTTACAATATAGACGCAAAGATTGTATCTGTGAATTTCGTACTTTTTAAAGTTTTCATTATTTTTATTTTATTTGAATTTTGTTCATACCATATTTTTATTACGTATTTACTTTATTTTTATATGTTGTGATTTTATATTAATTCAATATAAATTATATAAATTATCCCACCTTTTTTTCCTGTCAAAACCCCCCCCTTGACAAAATCCTGGCTACGCCACTGCAACAAAACAACGTAAATGCATTTTAAAAAGTACGATGTCTTGTTTCGTATTTTTTTAGGGAATATAATTTTTTCGACTCCCATTACATTCGGCCGCTTATGTGCGTTGCACACATTTGTACATATGGAAGGCGCGGCCCTGGGTAACGGATAATATGGAGAGGTTAGGTTTTTGTGAAAACGTCACACGACTAGTAAATTGAGTTGGAAAGTTACATTTTCGTTTTGAACACATTCTTAGTTATCGTAATAACAAAATAAAGCAAATATTAACGCATTACTGAATTCTAAAACTATTATATTACAACTAGCGCACATTGTTGAAAGTGTGAAACGAATGGACGGATTGGCATGGTCAAAACATTTTTACCTAAAAAAATACTTTCAATTCATAATCATATTTTTGAAGCCCCTAATGAAGATGATGAAATGAAGCTACAAAGTAAAGTTGTACAGTAAGTTCTCTACTTACGCGGTTAATTCGTTCCGAAATTTTTAGTGTAAGTCGAAAACCGCGTAAGTCGAGGAATTCTTTAATTCGATATATTTGATGTGTGAACTGTGTGTATGTATTTATTAATATTTTTGTATCAAGGGACAATTGAGAAAAATAAGAGTAAGTGTATAAATCTTCATGAAACTAGCATTTATTTGGTAACCGACATTAATTTTACTGATCATGGTGAACTTGAAGATCGAGTACATATAAGTGGAAGTGGTCGCGTTGCCATGGTTATTTAGTGCTAAGTATATTTTTGTCCCTATGTGTCAACTGCACGTGTCAATAACATCGGAAATCGGCGGACTTTTTTTTTAATTCTCAACCGCGTAAGTACGAATTCGCGTAAGTCGAGGACTTACTGTATTCTAATGACCTTTGCATTGAAATAATTTTAGGACTATTACATTTACATATCGTTTTGTAATAATTTCATTTTAAAAATTTAAGTCTTTTAATTATAATAATTAACATACGCAATTATGAAGCGAATATAAAATATACATATGCATATGAAATTAAT
Source organism: Arctopsyche grandis (assembly GCF_051622035.1). Taxonomy (NCBI): domain Eukaryota; kingdom Metazoa; phylum Arthropoda; class Insecta; order Trichoptera; family Hydropsychidae; genus Arctopsyche; species Arctopsyche grandis. Next base: position 7,977,114 of record NC_135355.1, read on the forward strand.
AATTTTGTCGTCATATTTTTTTATTAAATTTTGTAGCGTGTATTTTTTTAGATGGAAGATGAAGTTTTGCGACAAATTTACGAAAACGTATCTTGGATGCGGGTTAGTTAGTAGTTGGTCGGTCCCCCTCTTTCTGGAACATCGAGATTCTCGTCGAAAGTTTCGCGCATAATTGTGAAAGTTAGTTTGGGCGAAATCAGAGGGCCCTCACGCTCGAGGGTACCTCACACCTAGAATCTCACTCTGAGGGTGGTTAGGGGATCTCGTAACTTGGCACGAGAGCCGACAGTTACTGTGCATTAATTAAAGTTGATGTCACGGTCCGCAGACCCCTCCTCGACTTGTTCACGATCACTGACTTGTGCTCGGTGCCTTTTTCCTTATTAATTATTGTGAAGAGTCGACGACTTGTCCGAAAATATTGTATTTTATACTCTATGGATGTAATTAGCGTACTCTCCCTTTTGCGTGTCAACGAACTGCGCAATTAAGGGCTTTTTCTGGACGTTTTTAATGGTTACGGAATTTTTATAATTACCTAGCCATGGTTTTTTTATTAGTGGTGCTTGAAACGTCTTTCATTTTTTTGTATTACATGCATATGTATCATACATACATACATGATGTATGTATATGTATATTTGTGAAAATATTGGAAATAAATGCGTAAGATTTCTTGAATGCAAAAATGTAACTAATATGTTTGGCCATAATGGCTCATTGGATCACTCTGTAATGCCACTGCGGTATAATAAATAAGTAATATTAATATTAAAATAATATTAAAAATATAAAAAAGAAGAAAGTTTGACACTAATGTCTAATACTCACTAATATAATAAAATTTATGTCAGTATAAGGTTTCTTTTAATATAAAAATGTATTTTTTACAAAACTGGTGTTTTAAAAGAAAATGTACGCATGTATGTATGTATATCAAAGTGTAACATAAAAAATAAAATATGTTAATTAAAGAATGTTAAATTGTGCAAATTAAAAAATTGCGCATGCATAATAATCGCCAGACAGAAACATGAAAAAACAAAATTAAAATCGAATATTCACTCGGACAATAGTACGAGCAAGCATTATATGTGATACATAATATGATCGGGAAAAGCGGCCATTTCGCGTTAATTAATATCACAATGAAATAACGCACGAGTTGTTAAAGTTAACATTGAAGGCGGTGACTTTGAAGTGTTAATTAAACACTTCTCGAGATGCGATCATTAAAACGTTTCCAGTCTATAGAAAGTCCTTAAAAACTCACCAACGGGATAAGTAACCGAATAATTAATAAAAAGCAGAATATAATTCATCACTGATTTACAATAAAGCTATTGTGTGTCGTCGGATGTTTATAGTATGTATGTAGTTATCATAATAATAGCGCATGTTTTTATAAAATTTGCTATGGTGACCGATACTGACCTGAAATCTATACACAACGAAAGTAGCGAGTAACTGCACTTTCATATACAGACAGATAACAATAATGAAATTACACATAATTGCCATATACATTATTCACGACCCGTAGTAGTTTAGGCTTGCAAATAAATGCTAAATGACCATTTAATAAACTGCATACATCTTATGTACCTATGTAAAGCGTTATACGACCGTCCAACAAAATAATGATAGTATACAAAGGATAAAAGCTTTAATTGGGGTTATTTCGGTTGTGAAACGATAAAGAACGTTCACTTTATCCAAATCGGATTCGTATCCCGACTCGAATAGGCACGCGAGCCCTTAAAAACACACACAAGTAAAACAAAACTAAGCCTCGTCGATAAGTTTCTTTAAGGATCTACCTATATTATCGCAGAGCTAATTCCATTTATTTCCATATCCATCAAACGGGGAAAAGCGGCTGTAAATAAATAAATTATAATAAAGTCAAGAAAGCGTAGCATTTGAAGGGAAAAAAATCGTCGATAAAGGGGGTTGGCTAGCGATGGTAGATATTTGAAATGAACTAATATGGATTTTCGGGGAAGAAATTACCCGTTTTTCATGGATACTTGGGGCAAAATATTGCGAGCTGAAAAATTGTTAGACATTTGGAAAATTTATAAAACAAAAGCAGAAGAAAAGCCCGATTTTTTAATGCAATAAAAGATATGTTTTAGGCATATTATATGGTTACACAAAAAATATATTTAAGATTGGTATGGCCATTTATGAATTATTATCGAATTTTACAATTTAATTTATTATTACGAATAACATATTACATATATCTAACAAATAAAAATACTACAAACATTTATTATGTTAGTCAACCATCAACAAATACAGACAAGCTGAAATATGCAATAATGGAAGGATAGGGCTAATTTTAATCAGGAACCGAGAACCGTCTCGAAAGTTAAAATTGGCAATATCTAGCAGTAGACGGCCAATCTGGATGCAATATCCATGCAATCTTGCTTAACCCTTTAAATGCCAAACAACAATATATCGTTGTTCATGAAAATGGCGAGAAATGCTACCAACGATCGTTATTGACGTCATAATGGTCGTATTTGAATACTTAATTGTGAGCCAGTGCATCGTTAGTATGAAACATTTTATATACATATTTACTTTATCTATGTATGTAAATACGTAGTAGCAATAGATTAAATTTTGGGATCATTCAAAAAATTGAACTCGAGATTTTGACTGATTCGAACTCAGAATCGATCACTGATCACGTTTTCATGATCTAGAAAAAATGTCATAAGGTTTTGGTCAGAATTCGTAAGCCGAAAATTTATATTTGTATTCTTTATGTACTAACTTAGAGCTACAAACGTTTTGGTCAGAATTCGTAAACGGGAAGTAGTATTTTTTTGTAAAACAATATTTCATTATTTTATTTTGACCTTTTAAATTATTTTAATCTTCTTGATATTTATTGTCTATAATACTGATATTAATTTTAAGTAAAAAATTTTTTTTTAACAAAATCCGACCACCGGAAGTAGAACTTTTGTCTTGTGCAAGTTTCCATACATTTGCGCTCTATTTGTATCGAAAATGCTGTCATAGCTATTAGTATTTCATAATGCTGCCGGTATGTGTGAATGTGTCTGTACGGTTCCTCAAATATATATATATATATATATATATATATATATATATATATATATATATATATATATATATATATATATATATATATATATATATATATATATATATATATATATGTATATGTATATATATATATATATATATATATATATATATATATATATATATATATATATATATATATATATATATATATATATATATATATATATATATATATATATATATATATATATATATATATATATATATATATATATATATATATATATATATATATATATATATATATATATAGTCAGTCCAAATACTGACGGAACTTACACATATGGAGTTTCGACCCTTTAATAAAAAAACAACGATTTGGATACGTAATACGTATATAATACATGATGTCTGGAGGTAGAGTTGCCAGCCAAAAAAAAAAAAAATCACACGAATCGTATTTGGAATGGGTCGGTAAAAAATATACCCTTGATATTGGCCATTGCACTGCACTGGAGTGCATGGACCCTCGCAAATCGAATAGGAAACGTATCTCTCGCGTAACGAAAATCAACGTTCACGTTCGAAAAATTTTGCCAATTTATCCGTCGTAAATCTCAAAATTATATTAGCGCTATCTTTTTTGCACAATCTCTAGGCGCCGCACGTGAAGCACATGACAACAACAACAATAAAATAATAATAGCAGTTTGTATACAAACAAGCGAGCGTGTGGACGACGAGACGTATCGACACAATAGTCTCGAAGATCTCATACGGCGATACTCGACATCCGTTAAGGCTAGACGTCAGATAAGCTGCCAAATTAAAATTGCGTAAAAAATATATATGTCTTGTGGTAAAATATCACGATTTTACCTCAAAAATTTCAATATACTCGTACGTACATATGTACGTATGTATATGTATATGTGTGTTTAGCCTTCAAATTATACGGAAAGGAGATTTTGCTTAATCAAAATACAAATCGAATGTTTATTCGATTTGTATCATGATAAAATCGATTCAAAATCTTATACCTAGCCATTTTATCTCATGAAGACATATTGCTATATAATGATACGCACTAAACTTAAAGGGGCGTATTTTCTTCAGCACGTAAATGTTTACAATATATAAGATACATATGTCATCAACATCATTTACAGATATTCATACAGATATTCAGATATTCACCATCCCCTGCTGGATGAAGGCCTCTCCAACACGCTTCCACTCGTCTCTGTTTTGCACAACTCTCATCCATCTCAACCGACACATTTTCCTAATTTCGTGTACCCATCTTCCCTACGGTCTTCCATTTACCCTTTTGCATTCTAGCATTTCTTTTGACACTATATCCACTACCCTTGTCACACTTCTCACCCACATATTCCGTTTCCGGCTTTTCGTCGTTATGCCAAGCATACAGATACAACGTTCCATACAGTGGCGTAGCTAGAAATTTTGAGCCCTGATGCAAATATTACGCAAGGGCCCTTTGATATTTTTTTTAAATACAAAATGCAATATGTTTATGTACATATTTTACATAATAAATATTCATATAATAGAGAAAATATTTTAGAAATAATCTCACCAATTTTAATTTTTCTTTCTTGCTTTCATAATCACTAATTAAATTTTTAACTTCTAATTTTGCCACCTATTTATGTTCAATGGCCAACAATGCAAGATTATTTTGTCTTGATTGTCCGATAGTTTCTTTCACTGTTTTTAATTATTTTTAATTTACTGAAAGATCGTTCAATACTCGCCACTGTTATTGGTAAAGGAAAAAATAACATAAACACGACGTAAGCTTCCGAAAATTCAGTTTCCAAACAACTGTATTTTGTTATAAGTAAATATGAAAATTGTTTTATGGTCATGTTTTCAGTGAAATCGTTTTTCAATAAAGAAATTACTTGAATGAACTAGTCATCAAATTGATCAGAGAAAACTTCTGGATATTTTTTTCTTAATTTTAAACAATTTTCTAAAATATCATAATATTGCGAGGTTCAAGAAAACCGAAATAGTTTTTCAATGACTGCATTCCTTGAAAGCGACTTTTAAGTTGAACGTTTACCTTGTAAATAATGTTATAAAATACATTAAGTCTGAATAGTTTGTATTCACTGTTGAATCTGTAATCGGATGCTAACTCATCAGAATGACGTTTAATGATATTTTGACGTTTGTTTTCAAAATCATCATTTGAGCCCCATTTCCTGCTTCTAATTTTATTTCTTCGTATTGATAATACGTAATTTACTAACATTCTCATATATACGATTTTACACCAAAGTGGCTTCGTCTAAATTAAGAGATCGTTTCTGCAATATTTTCGTACTCGAGCGGCTACACGCCTCATTTGTAATTGACCATACATAACTAAATGTATCATACGCAGCTTAGCTTATACATATATGGCATCAAATATGATCCATATTTACTTGGCTTTTGTTGTAATACGTGAGAAAGTATTTTGTCATTTTCTGTTTTGTTCTGTTAAAATATTCAATATATTTAGATAGAATATAATTTTTTTTATATTGAGTGTTAAAAAATTTGGGCACTTGTCAAGCATGGGTCCTGATGCTTTGCATCACTCCGCGCAATGGTAGCTACGCCACTGGTTCCATACTTCTTTGAGTAAAATGGACTTTGTGTAGCAACTTTTGTTATTACATATTGTTGAAGTTGTGAAAGTAAATAAGGGACTGACTGGATCACTGGAAAGTGAGAATTTACCATCTCATTCCACACCTTTTTCTAATTTCATCGATCCAGTTTTGCGATTCCAAGAGCCTTCTTTGCACCCTCTTACATGATATGTATGATTGTTAAATAATTTAGGACATTGCCAATGACATCCAAATGAAATTTGCACATACAAACTATTATCTTATATAAAGATTAAAAAAAATACATTTTTTTTGTAATGCTATATTCCGAATTCCAATATAATGAACACATCATAATTAAATAGTGATTATACAATCAAGAATATGTAACGGAGGTGCTAAGCTGAGCCAGTTTCTCATAATAATAAATAAAACCAAAAAATAGCATATAACATCAATTCTCGTTTAATGAACTCTCCGTTTCTATACTTGTCTCGTCGGCTTGGTATTAGTATCATCATAGTAATTATTCCAGAAACATTTTCCAATATCTCCATTATGTTACGACTTATCCCAACTATTAATTAAATATTTATTAAATGCAAATTAATTATTTTAAATTAAATTATTATACTAAATTGAAATTTAAACCAGGTGAAACCAGGCCTACCGATACGATGCTAGATTAGACGTTTGTTTCCTTCCAAAGTGAATACGACAAAAGCTCTAATCGTCTAATGTGTTATTTTGAAAAGATTAAGCAGTTGGGATTTTTGCTTTACGTATGTGTACATATGTTTGTGGGTATAAAAAAAATATTCGTCATTAATCCATACAAAATAATTGTAGTATGACTGAAAATGTGTGACAAATGAGATTCTCTACATTAGCGCTAGAGCGTGTATCGCTCTCGTAGTTATAGCTAAAAAAATTAGCACATATGTATATATGTATGTACATACTTTAAATATCAAAAATATACAAAAAACAATACAAAACTCGTTGAAATTAAATTAAAAAAAAAGGTCGATGCGCAATTTTTAGAAACCTTGAAGCACATGTCACGTGTAATAGGTTATGTTATTTTGGACGTAGAGCAGGCCTTTTAACCTGCATAGAGTCTGCGCTGAGAATCTCCGTCTGGTATTTGGTGGCCAGTTGGAGAGATAACTTGGTCTTCCCGGTCCCTGTGGATCCCAGGATGATCACAAGAGGGACTCGTGAAGGCAGACAACAGCGGGCAGCCGCCATTGCAAACGTCAAACTGACAGATAGCAGCACTACCAGCGAGCCAGTATTACCAACTGTCGTCGAACACGATCTACGTGTTATTTATTTTAAATTATAAACCCTCCCTCACCGAAGTGGGGTATGCAAGTGCCCCAATTTTTACGTTTTTCGTATTAACTATGTGGTTTTTAAAGCTATACACCCTATATTTTTTGTATTCCTAGAATGAACTACAATATATTTATTTTAATAGATTTTGTTTGATTTAGAAAAGAGGTACATCGTAAAAAATACGTTTCCGCGTTCCAATTTTCTTTTTTTTTTCCAATTCCAATTTTCAGATTTCCTACGTTCCAAGTGTCTATGATTTAAAGGCGGAAGCGATAAGTCATGTTTTTGACTGTTCGCTTGCATATTCTTGTTGATCGATGGATCAATGTGAGAGAAAGAGACAGCTATATTTTCGTAAGCTATTGTTTTCGTCGCTTTTGGCGCGTGGCTATTGAGTCATGCAGTCGCCTGTTGGCCTTACCTACGTGCGTTTGCGTGTTGATGCTTGTCGTTATATTTTAATACAAAAATAGTCAAAAACATGCTATAGGACTAAAACTTTTTTTATGTTGATGTGTAAAATGATTAATAAGATATATATTGAACCCATTTGTATTGAGAAAAGCTGTATTTTGATTAAAAAATACTGGAGTCTTACTCGACCCCGGTTTGGGACACTTGTTCAATCTCGACGCTCCGTTAAAAGAGTTAAAACATATTGCAATTAAGCATGATAAGCATTTGAATATATTAAGACATATATGTATATACTACATACTATAGTCGATCCGATGTAGTGTGAAACTTACGAGAACCGAGAATGCTGTCGCATTCGTGCAATTAGTTTTAAAATTGTAAGGACGTAAAATAATTTCTTTATTTTTTTGAAATGCTTTCTTATTTAACTATACAATATTATTACAATATAATTCAATGCAAGGTCGTTAATAATTTTACTGTAAGCTTTGCTGTCCAAAACACGAAGTTGACAATAACTTTTATCATTTAAAAAATATAAATTTCCATTAATATAAAATATATAGGTATTCCATTAATAAATTAATAATATTAACAATTAAAATATTTTATATAAAAAATCAATTAATGTAAATATTTCAAAATCCGAAACACGAACTCGAAACTATTAAAAAATAGAACAATGTTGTATTTCACCAAAATGCAATGTGCAATTGAAACGAAATGTAATTGGTCATGGCGGGTCAAGTGAGGGGTGAATGCGATAGCATGTTCATTTTACGTGCGTCTCATACTAGATCGGTTCGACTATATTATAAATTTGGTAAGAGAGTTTCAAACTCCAGAGTACCTTAATATTCGATAAAACTTCAAATTCGATATTATATTGCATTTATTCAATTCGATTTTACCTACTGTTGATTTTATTGTGACTATTCGATAAATACGATCACATTATCATTTCACTGAACGTCTTTATGTATTTGAAATTAAAATGTAGAAGCTCAAAATCTTTTCGATGATATTTTTCGACAAAATCTTTTCGATTATTCGCACATTGCGATTGCGCACACAATAATCGTTGCCACGAAAATCGCGAAAGCTGGCATAATCTGGCACTTCTTGATTGTACATATGATAGTTCGCGTACGCAACTTTCGATGAATGGAATTTTCGGGATCACTTTGTGCGAAATAATCTCAGAACGGTGTTCGATCTAAAATGGGACCCATCAAATTAAATCTACATACTTGAAAATATTTGAATTTTGATCCTATCCCAATTATTTATTTGTATCTTTGTGTCGATAATGAATGAGATAACACGGCATCACTCTTAATCCTTTTTTATATTACAATAACTATTAAATGTTTATTTTGTATATTATACGTTGAGCATTTTCAGAGTATACACAATTAAGATTAGATATCATTGATTTATTTGGGTGAGAACTTTATGAACAATGTATGTTTTTGTCGCACAGCCTTACTTACGTATGCGCGAGCAGGATATAAAGTGACTCAATATGACGTCACCTAGTCCCCTTGTATCCTACTCGCGCACACGTAAGGCTGTGCGACAAAAACGTGCGAAATTTTTACGGCACGCCACTGGTATGTACGTATATTAAATAAATACTGATTTACTCTTTTGTATAGGGGGTGGATGGAGAGGATATGAATGGGGAAAGAAAAACCAAAGAAATTGATTTAATATTTTTAATTTATAACCTTAAATCAATATACATATTAATTAAGGAACAAAAAACCAAAAACTTATCGTAAACGTTAACATTGGTAAAGAAATAGTATTGTATATAAGTACAATAAAAGTAAGCCTGCAGTAGTAAATCGGTACTATCATCCGACAAAACATCTTAAAAATTATTTAATTTACAGGCAAACTTACACAAATAAAGTATATTATTTGAAAGGAAATATCATCATAAGATTAATTAAAACATTATTTTCCTCCCTACATAATCCACGAACGCGTACTAGAGAGAACATAATCAGTATGATTCGATTCTCAATGACTTTGTTCTCTCGTGCACCGATTCGGATCCACAAATCATCTTATCAAACTTCGGCAGTGCTGGAAATGTGCCTTGTAAAAACATTTTAAATATGTGTATCTCACACGTTTCAAATGCGCATATGTAAGGTATACTCATTAACAAATAAAAAAAAATCTAATTAATATCAAATTTGCGAGGCATCTATTATTTATACATGAAAAAGTACAAAAAAGCATTCCTTCAATCGTCTCCATTAAAACTAATTAATATGATATAACAGATAAAAATAAAAATGTCCTATTAAATGCAGGTACAACATTCGAGATATCGAAGATTCTCGTCAGTAAAACTAATCATAACTAAAAAATACTAAATATACTTCTTGTATATAAAGCTACGAAAAAATCAAAATCACTATCCCATTCTATGCAAGTAGCTACGTACATTTTTTCAAGCTATGTTTCATACTATACATTATGTATATCTTTTTTTTATTTTTTTAGTTGTCAAAATGGTGATATCCCTCATAGGATCTTTTTTATCGAATATATCTTTTTTCACACTTCCACATTATTTTATGAAAAAATAAAGTTTTTTATCATTTTAATGCATACAAATCATTAATTTGTCATTCTCTGACATCACAAGGCACATTCCGCACTCAATATACATACATATAATATGTATAATTAAATACAATAATTACTATACTATTTATACTTTTCATATAACATATGTATCTAAAAAAATAAAAAAAAAATGAAGAGCGAACTTCAAAATACAAATACATATACACATAACAAAGTTTTATTCATGATTCAAATTGATTAAAACGAAAAAAGTACGTCAGAACACGCTCAGATAAATATGTAAAGAAAAAAATAGTCAAACGTAACAATCACATGAATCTCGCACTTTCTGTTAATTTTAAACAAAACAAGAGCATAAAATACACAACGTAAATATATGAACAAAATTATAACCATGATTGATTGATAAATTGATCAAATCAAAAAAGTCATGATGCAAGTATACATGTCAAAACGTATTTACATACAATCTCACTAATAATTATTATAACTTTAGAATGGTATCTTCAGTTATATAATAGAAAAACACATGGAAATTAAGTGTTATTAGAAAAAAACCAAATGATGATACAAAACTATCTTTTTATGAAGAATGGCAATTACAACGATTACAAAATACATTTTTTAATTTAAGCATCCTAAGCGTATAGGATTAGATATACATGTACGCATTAATTAGTAACTAATTAATCATTACAATTTAATCATTTTAAAATCTATATATGTATGTATGTAAATTTATATGAATACATACAAAGAATTTGAGGTTTAAAGTTTGTCTAACGAGGTAGATGTCAATTCTGCGAACTATGTGACCGGGAAGTTTCAGGAACAACAAATTTAGACTGAGGAACAATCCTGATTTAACAGCACAAGTCGCAAATTCAGTCAATATTTTTTTTAAATATTTCAATTCAATTAAAAAGAAAACGAACACTGCACTTTACGTAAAATGGCAGCGAGAGTCTTATCAAATATGCATTTTAAATTAAAAAAAAAATGTATTTCATATTATATGTATGAAATATAAATTTGGTAAAACTGACGTTGTATATATGCAGGGTATGTTTGATGACATATTCGTCTATTACATAATGGATTGAGAAAAATAAATGTTAATGAAAGGTTTTGTTCAAACAACTAGAATACTCGTCAAAAGTTTTGGCCGATTCATATGCTAATCGCGCTTCTAGTAATGTCTCAAAAACTTATGTATATTACAATCATATTTACATAATTTATAATTCGAACTTTCAACCCACCAATAAACACGTTTTTAATTTTTTTCTATTTACATTAACTTAACAGCATTAATCCGACGGACAAAATGAAAAAAAAAAAATAACGAAACAATTACTCGCGGCCGAAAAACATATATAATGGCCTCAATACTTCTCTACAGACTAACATTCTAACGAAAATGTAATAAAAAGCATACACATATATACACTTATTTATATAGTATATCGACAAATGCATACAATATTAGATACACGATGAGAATGACGACGGCGGCGAAACGATTCGTACAGCCGTAATTTACAAAGATGAACCAAAATCATTTCATACTTTTACGAGTTAAATCTTGAGGAGAGCGGTGAGCGGTGCTCGCGCGCGTGGCTCATGAGCGATGCAGTGTTGGGGCGGGAGCAAGGCGGTGGGGCGCAGGGGATGGGAAAGGGCGGAGCACCGGCACCGGGGCGGCAGGCCTTCTGCATGGGCCGGGGGCTCGGCCGATCGCGGCCCCGCTTATCCAGGGGGGCCGCGGCGGCAGCCCTCGGGGAGGCCTATGACGAGCAGCAGGGGGGCTGCTGCCCTAGCATTCGGTTTCCGTGACACGTATTGGGGCAGAGCGCCTTAAGAATTCTGGGGGCGCCTGGAAGCCAACTCGCGTCTCAAATGCCGCACGCGTGCCATCAGCCTACTCTGCTTGAACTTCATCTGTTCCATCTCACGCTCCATCTCGCGATCCTCTCGCTGCATTCGATTGCACAGCGAGGCTGCCTCGCGCAATACAACCACCTTAGGCGCGCGGTCCTTCTGGCATATCGATGGCACGACACTTTTCAATTCGTCGAATAGATTTTTGAGACCTATGCGTCGTTGGCGCTCCATGTCGTTGTGGAGCGATCTTCTCTCGATGTTCTCCGCCTCGGAGTCGGAGTTGGAGGAGGAGAACGGGCGCCTCTTGGCGGGAGAGTGTCTGGGTGGTGGCGGTGGCGGTTGCTGCGAGCGCTGTCTGGCTGCTTTGGGGCGCTTGCGGTGGCGTGTCACTGGAGAGGCGGAGCGCTCACGGGGGCGCTTGCGGGGCGGCGCGGGCGAGGGGTGCGCCCCCAGCCCGGTCGCCACACTCCGTTGCAGTTGGCGCCGAGCCAACGGAGATGGATTCGTGGGGAGGGCAGCTGGAACCCTACCCATCAGCAGCCCCTTCTTCTCCACCAACGACACCACGTCGATTTCCTCTTCCTCCTCTGTTAGGACAAACAAAAACAAAAACTTAGTCCTGAACGTAGCAAAATTAGAAACTACACAATAATATACCTATACATCATTATATACAAACAATGATCAAAAATCGAATTCAACAATACAAAATATCGAATATAATAATAGCCTATTGCGTGCCGACGTGCTGCGCGTGTGTTGCGTTTGAATGTCGTTAACATGCTCAGTCTCTCTTTCTACCCTTTATATAGTGGAAAGAGACGGAGCATGGCGAGTGTGCACAAAGTACTCTCACCATGCTTCGTCTCTCTTACTCCCCTTGCAATCTAATAACGTGGAAAGAGACGCGGCATAGTGTGGGCTTGAGCATGTCACTTCGTTGACATGATCGGCCGACAGAAACAAAATAATAAATAAAAAATACGTTTTTTTTTTCAAAAAAAAAATATCAATTCCGTTGATCCTAATTGCGATATTTTACTGAATGCACAATTATGTGCACACAGGCCACTAGTTTATTATATAATCGAGTTAATTTAGTTAATTTATTATATAATCAGTCAAATTTTGAAATTGTTAATCGCTTAAAGAAAATGTGCATCGTGGTTCAACTTATAGGTGTGTAGGGTCACACAGCAATGGTTGTAGGGCTCGTCGCCCAACGCGAAACCCACGGGTGTGGGAGTCGCCCACGACGTCCGGGCATAAAACGCCATTGAGCAAAAGTCCGCAACGAGAGAACGCCATTTATGGCCACCCGGAGAGGTTGTGACACCGAGATGTGGTCGGCCACACAATTAGTGGAATGACTCAGCGACGCCCTCGAATGAGTCGTCCCGATGGATGGAAAAAATGTCGGAGATGGATAGATGGATGGACGCGTTTGAATTTCGCATTCGAAAGTTGGTCGAGTGAAAGATTTCAAAAGAAGTTTTTCGGCGGCCGCGGTCGTGCCAGCCCGACGATATAAGGCCGGGACCAGTTTTTCGGAGACGTACGTTCTGGGAGCGGAATGCTGTAATGCGAGTTTGACCCAACGAGCCACCAAATTGGAAGAAGCAAGGAACCGCTGGAGTAACGAGAATACAAAAAAAAATCGCTACTACCAAATAGTGCATGTTGAGACGCAAACCAATCGGAAACGAAAGTCGCAAAGTATCCAAAACTACTTTCGTAACTATTAGAAAGCGGATTGTTTTGAATTAATAATGGAACGACCTGAAGATTGCGCCAACTTTTAGTCTTGTCGCGCAAAGTTCGTACCTAAGTTTCTAATTTTAAGTTTAACCCTTTGAGTGCTGACGTTCTGTTGAAAGCCCCCCACGCTGAAAATTTCGCCAACATTTCCAAACTAGAATTATTTAGAAATCCAATAGAAAGCCGGTATAAAAATTGTAGCTAACCCAAACAAACCCTAGATAACTAGCGCTGAGGATTTCGAGTTTTGTAAAGATGTGTTCAGAGCATTATACATATAAAATAAACAAAAGAAATCTATTAATGAATGTATTTTTGCAAAACTAGTTCCTTCTTCTTTATTGTTGTTAAAATATAGTGCTCACAAACTAAAATACTCAGCAGTTAGGGATTTCCATCGGGAAATTCTGCTATGTTTATAAATTTAGAAATTCCGGTATAAACCAGTCTTTATAAACGTTAACAAATGAATGACGAGGATTAAACGACCCCTGTGCAATGCTACCTGGAAAGGCTTAGCGGATAGTACCCTTTTTTACTTTGTACATGCTCAAAATACAAGGCCCATGGACTCAAATGGTTAAACTTTCTAATTGGAAGTTTAATTTTGTTATTTATATAATAGACAAATTATATCTGTTTATTATGTAATGTAATAAACGCAATGTTAGATAGGTGTTACAATTTACATAACAGGTGTTATCTCAGTACTGAAAGTTAAAATCAAGACGCATTTGAAGAAACCTTATTCTGTTATAATATAATAATACAAACTACATAGCTGTTTTACATACTGGTCAACGTGAAGATTAAAAAAAGATCTAAGCGCTAGTTAATCGGCTTTGATCGTACGTAGGGTTTCGGGTCTAGGGGAGCCAGACGTTTCGACCACGAACCACGCGGGTGAGGAAAACGGGGTGGTAGAGCAAAAGTAGAGGTGAGGGTATGAAGGTGGAAAAGACAGCTTGAGAGGGAGGGTACGATGCCAAGTCAGTGTAGAGTAGATGGGTGGTGCAGGATAACGACCCCGCAGTCGGGCGTCTGCCGACATCGATCCCGACGTGGTGACGTCACACCATAGCGCGCCAAAACCAGGAGCATGCGCAGTGTTGGCCGCCCTTACGCAACCGGATGGGTCGATTTTCCGCGGTAGGTCGGAGCTATTTGGCGGGAAAAGCGCGAACAGTGTGCGCGAGGTAATGGTCGACGAGACGAGACGCTAGGACGCACCCTCAACCACCCCAACTCCTCCGCATGCAATCTGCAATGCAGTCCACCAGGAGTACCCACCCAGACGTTTTCCCCCCTTCGTAGACCCCACGCAAGTCCTCAAAGAATGTGAAAGTATAATACACATAACTAGCAGAGCGAAGGGAAAAAATCGACATGATAGATGTGCGATAACGCCAGGCGTCTGTCTAGTCTAGAAAGCCGTTGGACATGTGTGGTGGTCCAGTGGATGTCGTGTGCACCAAGTCAGAGAAACGCGGACGTATTCGTATCGATTCTATTCGATATGAACATGCCGTGGTGGAAAGTACTCTTCAGAGCGACCACGCCCTCGAGCCGGGTTCATATCCCCGCATTCTAGTGCCTAACATGCCCGCCGGGTACACAATCTGCAATACAGCACTTTCAGGTGCAAAGTAGAGCATTTACAGTTGCAAACTTCAGTCTAGTCTGTCGTTTTCCTCAACGTATACTTCTATATAGAATAGATTGAGCATATGCGGTTATAACGGCTATATGCGAGGTAAAAGGAGGATCGGTCACGAATGGGAGGACCCAAGAGTTGAATCTCATCACTTCAGCTTACTATAATAAATATGGTTTGATCCAGTTTGGCAAACATTTTCTAATATATGTAATTCATCAATTCGATCTAGAAACCTAGCTTAAGATTGATTCTTCAGGCTGAAAAACGAGTTTTGAAATCGGACAAGACCAACAATAGAAATGCAGCTGAACAACCAACCACCGGTTTCTCAAAGCTTTCTAAAAAAAAGTTATATATGTACATACCGTTAGGCCAACGCCCAACGGCTGGTTATATCTGTTTAAAAATCGGTCAATTTCGCAACGCGAGATTCTGACAAGTCGTCCGGCAATTGGGCAAACACAAGTGTCAAATCATAAAAAAAATAAAAGAGGCGACCTTATTTTTTGTCCACCCTGATGAAAGTAAAGGCTGCCGCACACTCCTATCATTCGCGTTATATAAATTTCGGTTACGCAACACCCTAAAACTGGAAGGTCAAAGATTTTTATCGCGGCTATGATAACGAAACACTTACCGTCGTCGAGTAGAATTTTCAAAAATAATTTAATATACGGCCTTCGGATCCAATCCGGTCTAGGTGTCACTCAACTCACAGTTAAGTGCATTATGTAATAATGATGTAAATTTCAAACATGAAAATGTTGGACACGTACGGGGTTGGTTCAATGGTATCATATCATTGCCAACACGGGCGTCTCCATTGCACTTAGCAAACAATCTACCTGTGTGCATCAAGATCTCAGCTATTATTGAACTGACTTCTCAAAATTCACAGGACTCTTAAATCTAACACAAAAATATAATTAACCAGCCCAAACTGGATCGGCACGGGTAGCGTCAATCCAATTTGGGTCGATTTTAAGTACAGTACAATACGTCGAAAGCGAAACCTTAGAAGAATATGAACTTTGAGCTTGTGTATAAGTGTTGAGGCAAATTGACACTGATGGAATTTTTATAGGTCTTTGGGTAACATCCGCATGTTTAGAGTGGCAGTCTGGTGGCTTCGTTTAAACCACACCGAATCCGAAGGCCGCACTAGAATCGTAGACGTCTCGGTGGTCGACGTCCTTGTCTAGAGCGAACAATCCGGTCCAAAAACCTCCAGATGAAAGGTCGAAACTGTCCATCGGACCAAAATCGCACAATGGCGCGGGCCGCATAGCAACCGCAAAAGTGGGCTAAACCAATTCAACATCACCAGCACCGGTTGCGTACGGTGAATGGAAATAGATAATTTAAAACACGACTTGTGTATACATTTGTGTGTGTGTGTTATACTTATAACCAAACTTCCCGAACGAAAGCATTAAACCAATTCAAATTTTTCTCATGTCTCTTTTCAATTTGCAAATCCGGATACGGTTAGGATGTTACAAAGAAAGGTGCACTTCTCGGAAGTGAAAATCGTAATCGTAAAAAGTAGATAAATATAATTTAAATAATTCCAAGAACACTCAACGGATAGGTACCAGTAGGCAGGTATAATGCGGTTTTGCAGAAAGGTTTTCCTTAAACCATTCAATGAAATGATTGGTCTGTATTAATGAACAGCCCTGATCCAAGACCTTAAGACAGACAAATATACATACATATGTACTCATTGAGATATTTTCGTCACCGCTTTAAATGGACAACGTAAGGGCGGTTTTTTGAAGCGCGAAATGTAGCGCGCGTGTAAGCGCGTATGCCGAAACGACGATATACGCGCAGAAAAATACGCTAGTCTGAAACCGCCCTAAGGACTTCAAAGGACGATTAACCAATCTGTATACTGGATCAATTGTGATGTATGGAGACTGGGATCTTTCAAGAACAGAGAGATAAATTGTCAGCTAGTGTGGTGTTTTAGTAGTCATATAATTGCCGTTACGAAACTAAAAATTCCTATCGATTTCGTTGAAAACCCATTTCGATACAAATTAGAACAGAAAGGTAAACCAGTTTGGCCGCGCGGAATTTTCGCTCGGACTTTTAATATATGATTATGCCCATAACGAGTCAGTTACTTTAGGACCAGTATTGCTGGTAAGTAAGTGGTCTACGATGGCATCCCAGAAGCGGTCGTGAGGAACGGCGTCTCTAGTAGATATGACCTTCCCTTGTCGTGATCAATTACCGGTTCGTCAAACGAGCGTATCTTCCAGACCGCGGGAAAAACTGGGTCATCGCCATGGCGACCGGGAAAACGCCGCGCGATATCTCCATAACTACCAAATGAAAATACCTAAACAAGCTAGGTTATAATAATAATCTACAACATACGGAGCCCCATTGAAGTGTCATGGCATATAGAGTAGGCGGATATTCCTCGTGAGTCACACAATGGCCGATATGAGGCAAATGAGATCACTCCGACAGTCGCATCGCGCGGTCATATCAATTTAGTATTCGGCACAGTTGACTGTAGGTCAAAATTGGAACATTCGGGAATGTGTCAATGTACACCAGACTAGAGATGTACCTCTAGAAGGTCGACTACAAATTGGCGAAATCCAAACTTGCCTACATATACTGAATACCTAGTAATGAATCAATCATAGAGCATCGAATTTGTATGAATGGGAAAACAAATAAGAACATTCCTCAAACACACCAATAGGACAATCAAAAATTATATTATGAAAGATCCCTCTTAGTTAAATGAATAGCAAAAGCGACTTGTTCCAGAGGTCGGTCACAGAAATCCCGTAGTCATGAACTGTCTGGCTTTATATCGCGTGACGCAAACACTCCAGGTTTGAATCCGCATCAGACCAAAGCCAGAGTGCAAATTCAATCAGACTGTGTAGTTAGTTGCAAGTCGGTGGTAGATGCATTTCTACTTTAGAATTCCTATTACAAAACGGGCATTTACTTGTGAATCATAGATAATACAATGGCGCATACCGATGTGCGCCAATCATCGCAGTTTCGATAGTTTACCGAATCTGTGAGGAATTCGATTCTGCAAACTACAATAAAATTATAATGGAATCACATTCCAAGCTTTTATGTTGTTATCTTGCATGTTAAGTACCTGAAGTTATTAGTGTGCCGTGGAGAGGGATAACCCTCTTATGACGCGACCGCCTATCAAAAACCGGTAGCTGAAATTTGTGGACATGGGATGTATGCAGATGTGACCCGACACATTCCGGTGTGACCACTCTCACTTCCGATAAGGTCATTTCGACAGCATCACAATCGATAATGTTATGTGTGACCTGGTTAGAATAATGTGCACAACTCTCTGAATGGTCATTGTTTGTATCCACCAGTTAAAAGCCGGAATGAAATTTATCGACAGTTCACAATATTGACATTCACCTACTAATATTGATCAACAAGGCTGAGAAAAAAATATGTAAATAAAAACAACCAACATCGTCAATCAAGCATGTCTCAGATTTAAGTAAATCGCTTTATACGTGATACAACAGAGAGTTTTTTTTTTATTTGGAAAGATTTTTCTGTAAAAAATGTATTTGACGTATTTTGACATTGATATTTTTTTTTATTTAAATTTGCCTTTACTTATGAAGTAAATCAATTTTATATATTTAACATTTACTTTAAATAAAAATAAGTCTAAATGCTATTTTATCCTAGGAAAACCCGAAATTCTCCAATGGGATTACAACGTATCCAAAAGTCTTACGATTTTTTTTACAAAAAGCAGATGTTCCATGTGATTCTCAAACTTTTTGAGCACAATCGGCTTAGAGAGTATTCAAAAGCGTTTTCTGCGTTTTTTTTTTCAATTTGGGTCAATTTGGAATGAAAAACCTTTATAACCATGGGATGCTGGAATTCAAAGTCTTTTTTATATATTTTTTCTCGCTCTATTTCTTTTATTATATTCTTATTCGGTATATGTGCAATTATATTTAAAATAAATACGATACTTTGATGTGTATATATATTAGAGTGGCTTTCACTGTGCATAAAGAATATAGAAAAATATCTTTACCCTTTAAATATCTAATATCGACCGCCGATTAGTATTTCGTGCCCATGCTTCGAAGCCGGGGCCTTCAAAGGGCCAGATTCAATATAATTTTTCCATCGGTTTCGATAGGTATATGCATAGATCAATTAACACGACATGCCGCGAGCGTGTTAACACGCCGAGTGGTCTATAGCGGCAGGGGGGGGGGGGGGGGCCGTCACTTACGGCCTTGTGCAAGTTCGCCGGGAAGTTCACGGTTACTCTGGGGGCCCCCGCCGGCCCCCTCGTCGGCCACTGGCACGCGTGACGTCACCGACGATTTCCTTCAGACCACACCTGACCATCAGTTGGATGCTGAGACGGTCTTCACGTGACCGACGGACGTCCGTGGGCTGCTGCGCACATGCCGCGGACGCGACAAGATCATGACTTTGGCTCGGGTTGAACGATCCGCGAATGTCGATCTGCGAATTGACCACGCCTAGTAACCCAGCACAACAAAAACTAAATAATAAAAACAATGATTGTTTATCTAGTTTCGGGTGTGAACGGCCCCGCAGACAGGTGTCACAATGATGAGGCCGCACGCACGTGAGCGTTTCGCGCATTTTTATTATCACCCGGCCTGTTGCATGCCGATTTTCTATGCTTGTTCGGCAAACTATTAATTTTGTGTACGATTCAATGTCGAGACATTTATATAATACGCACTACATATTTATATTATGCACGCAATCGGTTATAAATCTGTATGTGTTCGCGTGGAAATTTTGCAATTGTAATCGACGGTGAAAAAATAACATTCAAGGGCGAACGCGACTTATGCATTGTGAATTTAAGCGGATTTGAAAACTATTGTGAATTGTAGCTAGCTTCTTTGGATTCACTCAGAATTCACTTGACATTTAGATTATGAAAAACGATTTGAAGGGATTTTACTCAATCTTTGGCAAGACGAATTTATTTTATTGTCTCTGAAGTCGGGACGCATCTTAAAAAGTTTTAGTCTTTAGTAAACGTATATTTTTGTAACATACCCTAAATTGGAAAAAAGGAAACTGAATGTGATGATTTTAGACATAAATACCCAACTGCTTTATATTATTAATTCGTCTTTCATTTTAATTATTGATATTTAAAAAATAAGTTGCGGGTGGATATTCGCGAGTTTAAAATACCCCGGATTTTCATTTTAAATTTGAACATTCTATAGATTCTTTAGAAGCTCGGCATTTTGATACGCACACAGCACATACCGACAACTGCACATAACCATTCATATAATTCCATTGGTGCATGCGCATTCATATAGCCATTCTTTGGCCAGGAAGGCGCATTGGGTTTATCTGTTAGGCCTTCTTGGTGTAAATTAAATAAAAAATAAAATATAAAGTGTACCAAAGAATACATTCCGTAATTGATGGTTAAATGCTGTGCTAATTTGAATAGACATTTAATCGTGGGTGTTAAATAATAAAATACGATATATCCCAATCATCTATATATGTATAACATACTAGTGTTTTTACCCGGCTTCGCTCGGTATTTGTAATGTAAATCGCTTAAACATGTCCAATCTAATAGTAAACATTTTATAAAATTTATTTGAATATTTTATTTTATTTAAATTTATTTGAATATTCATTTTTTTTTATTAAATTGAACGTCTGCACAACGTCTCTTTCCAAATTATATATATTAGATTATGTTTATATCGATGATACCAATGATTTAAAAATTCTCTAGACTAAAGAATATAGTAATTCAAACAAGGTAATTAATTGTGTTCGAATTAGATTATTAAAAAAAAAGAAGGAAAATTAAACACTAAATACTACGTCGCATTTAAAACTATAAACATTACTGTGATGTAGGGTGCGATAGTGATCTTATCGTTTTGCATAATAACGACGCCAAAGTCAATGTCATTCGAAATATTTGGCATGGGGATGCAAGAGACTGGGGTCGTCGGCCAGGCCTGGCGCGGTATCTCAAAATTCAAGACACACCAGAGTCGGTGAGAAGCTGCCAAAAAAGCAGGCCGGGGTCCACGTCCTTTGAACGAATCGAGGCGGTCGCTTACGACGTTTCGGCCTCGAGCGATTGCGGGTCCAATTAACGCAACGATCGCACACGTCGCGGTCGGTGCAACGCGTTGCATAATAACGCAACAGAGCGAGCCTTGAACTTAACCCGACACAACTCACTTTTACGACTACATATTATACGACTTGAATGAAAATTAGCGAGATACGATGCTGAGGTATGTTTCCGTGCGGCATTCCGTGTGATAAGTTCTAGATGTCAATGGACTCGTTGTGCATTTGAGACGTTTGCGGTGTCATTTCTCCTAATAGTATCGTCTCCTAAATCTGTTGGTTAAGTTTAGCGACACCTAAAGGAAGTTTGAACCTCAAACTGAAATTATGTGCTACCGTAATTTTTAACAGTGAATTTATCCCTAATTATTTATTCAATGTTAGAAAATGTTTCATGTACATGCTACAGTCGAAGAAGTGTATTTTTCAGTTGTAATATATTCTAACTGGCGTTTTAGTTTATTCATATTAGAATACAATTCAACTAGTAAATTATAACTCTACAAGCGTAAATACATTTTCAACAATGTGCGCTAGTTGTTATATATCAATTGTGTTTTGACAGCTCTGATGATTTTACGAATGCTATAGAATTTAATAATGCGTTAATATCTACTAGGTATGACGAATGAGTATCGTATTACGATAAGTCTTCGAATATGTTTAAAATAAAAATGTGACTTTCCAACTCAATTTACTAGTCGAATAAATTTATTCACGAAAACCTAACATGGTGCCAACTTAAAGTTGAACTGTATTTTCAGTTGTAATATATTTTGACGAGTTGGAATGTAATTCAACATATGAATCAACTTAGGTGGTTATACGGAATATATTCCAACTGGTCAAAATGTATTACAACTGAAAACACACAACGGCAGTTGGTATCTACCAGGTTATATGAAATATATTCTGCTAGTCAAAGTATATCACAACTGGAAGAAACAATTCAACTGTAACACACACACCAAATTGAATATATTTGTTAAGATAGCAATTTTGCTTGAATATTGAACATGTTTACGAAACGAACAAAGGAAAAAGGATCACGTTTATTTGATAACAATTACTCACTATTACTAACCTCTTTTGAAAATTATGACAATTTTGCTACTGTAAAACTGATATGAATATTTTAAAAAAACATGAATATAAAAATGAGATATATACTTTTAGGATAAAACGTTGCAAGTAGGACAAAAGGTAATTCGTTAAAGAAGAAAAATAAGTTGACAAAATGAAAAAAAACAAGTCAGTGTCGGCTGCTGGGTTGCAATTGTCACGGACTTGACCGGATCTAATCCGACAACTTGTCGAAGAGAGACTTTGTACATGCTTTCGGCTTGGCGCCGTAAAAGTAAAAATAAGAAAAAAATCATCGATAGGCGTTGTTGGGAAGTAAAATCGATGGCATCGCCTACTGAATGGAACCTTGGAGATGGACTCGATTTCGTTTCAATTTTTTTGCCGTGTTTGGGTTAGACTAGAGCTCGAAGGGAAACGAGGGGTTGGGTACCGTTACCGGTCGCTGGTTTGCAAAAACCGACAACAGCACATTGCTAGATCGATTTGTCTTGGTGAAAAATCGACATTCCGACAAGAAACAATCCGAGGAATCCGGCCGAAGCAGCCGCGAGACCGCGACCGGAAGAACCGGTTTCATTTGCCCGGCCAGACCTCACGTGGCGGCCAAAGCGTGCCGTCTCGGTGAACCGATTTCAGCAAACTTCCAATTTCAGACTAATTGAAAGCTGGACCAGAAGACCTAATCCCGAAATCAGTAAATCAAGGATTTTATGTCAGATTTGCTTAAACCTTAAAATGCTGACCAACACCGATCGGCGTTTTGCCTATAAGTCCATAGGCCTGAAAAACACCGATAGGCGTTGTATTTTGAGCCATGTACAAAGTAATACTACCCGCAAAGTCTTGACAGGTAGCATTGAAAAAAATGCATTGAACATGGGTCGTGTAATCCGTGTCATTAATTTGTCAGCGTTTATAAAGACTGGTTTACACGGGAATTTCTGAATTTATAACCATAGCAGAATTTCCCGATGGAAAAACTGCGAGTATTGTGGCTTGGCATTTAGATTGTAAGCATTACATTTTAACGTCTATGAAGAAGAAGGAACTAGTTTTGGAAAAATACATTCATTAATAGACTTCTTTTGCTTATTTAATATTGTTACACGATATAAACACACCTTTACAAAACTTGAAATCCTCGTTGTTTGGATTAGCTACAATTTTTATACCTGCTTTCTATTGGATTTCAAAATGATTCTAGTTGGATCTGCACGAACCGGTATATTTAAAATAAAAAAAGCGCTAGAGATTGCAAAGTTTAAGAATCGTTGGACTGATGAAGCGTAACTAAAGATGAAAAGTTGCAGACGGTTCCAGACAAACGATTCCCCTTGCAAATCGTACTTGAAGTGGAACGGGCACAAAAGTATTCTACTAAGAGTCCAATAAGATTCGAGTAAGCTGCTGCTCAGGACGGTTGTATTCGAATTTGGCGCGCACATATTGGATGATGTCGCCAAGGACACGGATTGCTGTAGGTCATAAACATGCCCCTTGTAAAAAAGTCATTAATCTAGGAGGGGTGTGGTACAACGGGGACGAGGCGGTTGTAGAGCAAGGAGATGGGGTGGCCGTAGCGACCGTGGCCATGAATGGGGGGCACGCGAGGCGTCGGGTGGGGGTCCACCCCACGGGGGCGCAGTCCCTGACGATCGATGCGGACGGGCATGCGCCCCCAAACCCCACCCCCACCCCTACTCCGTCTGACCAACGTCTGGCCCACGACACCGCAACGCTAGTACAACCCTTCGTCTACCAGGGGTGAGCCGATGCGGACGCGTCTCAACCATCCCTTCAACTGACACTCAACATTACACGAAATGCGAGGTTTCAAAAGTACCAGCAAAAAGTGGTAGTCGCCCTTATGGAAAGGATAATAAACCTCGCAATAAAAAGGGCAGCTTTTACCCGAGGATAGACAGTATGTTGACATTAAAATAATGTTTTCAGACCAGTGACATACATATTTTAATTGGTTTTCAGTGTAAATTTGCCTCTACAGTTCATATTCTTGAAGTTCATATGCTTCGATAAGAAATTATTCTCAAATTAAAAATTTTCAATACTACTTAACAAAAAAAAATATATAATTCGCATTCTTCACATAACGAATGTGTGTTTAGATCAGACAGACTTGATTCCAGATAGAAAAGTCAAAATTTGAGAAGCATAACTTTGCACTGTACATACATAGTCAAATAAATTGGAAAATCGGAGTATAGTAGAATACGAATAGAAAAAGTCACTCACCAGAATCAGAAGGAGTTTGCACTCCAGGCAGTTCGACTCTCGTGGGTTTGGAATTTTTGCTGAGCGTGTAGCTGTGGTCTGTAGCGACGGTGTTCTCTTGCATATTTCTGGCATATTGTATGTTTGTGTAGTCTTCGTCGTCGAAATCCTCCTCCTCTTCTTCCTCTTCTTCTTCTTCTTCTTCTTCTTCGTCTACTTCTTCCTCGCCCTCTTCATCTTGGCCATACTCGTCCATCATCTTAGAGGCAATGTTGATCGGAGTACAGGCGATGATGTCCAGAGAATGTCTGAATTGCGGTGGTTCTTCTTCGTCGAGACTCTGGGGCGTGTCAGGTCGTCTAGGACTTTCGGGAGAAGGTATCATGGTTTTGAAGGTCTTTCTAGACGTGCTGACTGCTATCGTATGTTGGGGCTGCTGTAGAGGTATGACTGGTGGAGGTTGAGGTCTGACAGCGTTGAGGAGTAAACTTCGTCCAGGATTCATGGATTGGACAGTCATAAGAGGAACGGGACTCGGCGGTGGAGCTATCGGAGTCGGTGGTTTCAGGTCGATAGGCGTCGTGGGTGCATTGAGGATGTTGAAGAAATTAGGGTCGTGATTGGGATGGTATCTGTCACTGCAAGTTCCTGCCCACATGCAATCGTGGTGCACTAGCTCCTTGTGTGGGTCGAAATTCCAGTCAAGGATGTCGTGGAGTTCTGCATCGTTGAGAGCAAAATCCGAGAAGGGCATAGTGTCCAACATATCCAGCTTCTCGGTACGTTTGTCCACCGAAGACCAGAAGTCGTCCATGTCAGACAAGACCGCGCTATATTCGCTAAGACTCCACGAGTCCCCAGCGGGGAAGTCGTCAGTGTCGCCCAGCAACATTTTCATTATTTTTAAATACTTATTCTTAAATTAATTATCTTTATATCACAAAGAGTCTTCACTGTTCCGTCTGCGAGCTCCGGAACTATATCACAATGTTTTGAGCTACTGTCGTCAATAGCCGAGCAGGTTTCTTGTAGTGCCTCCTGAAACAAACAAACGCACGTGAGTTTGAAGTTTCCACATTGATAACATTTACTTAAAAAATTAAAAGCGACAATTAACGGTATACTATTTATTAAAAATATTTTTAAAAACTTTTGTAGTAGATTATTCGTATTTACAACACAAACGACAGAATATTATCGAAAACCTGATTTCTGAAATCTGTAATGGGTTAAAATGTTATATTACAGTCATTTTATATGCAAAAAAAATATCAGAACTATTAGAAAAATGCCTATATATTGGTTGCTACTTTTTAAAATAATTGGATAAGAAAGTATGATATAACAAGTACGATTTCCGACACGGGGCCCCTCGATTAGTCCGGGCCTTGGAACTTTATCCCCCCCCCACTCTCGTCGGTCCTGATTACAGTATATACATATGTATTTTCAGTTGGATTATTTTTTTTTAATATTTCCATTTATAATATTTTTAAGTTTCCTTACCTTAAGAAAACTTTCAGTCGAGTTTTGAATTTAAATAATTTCGAAAATATTTGGAAAGTGGATAGTGCATTAGGAAGTATATGTGTATACACAACAACAATTACACCACGCAAGGTATATATGGTGCAATAGCAACAAGATTATTTACGTCGTCTGTTTACGCAGATGGGTTGAAACATGGTAGTGGGAAAAACACATAAATATTGTAGTAAAATATATTCACGTATCAAAGTGCAAAAGTTGTGCCCGTGCGTCGACAGTGTAAAATACAGACAATTTACGTTACGTAAATATTTACCCCGCGTCGAAGAAAAAGGGCAAATAAAACCTACCTACAAATAAAATAGAGC
The DNA here is from genome assembly GCF_051622035.1 of Arctopsyche grandis. Lineage (NCBI taxonomy): Eukaryota > Metazoa > Arthropoda > Insecta > Trichoptera > Hydropsychidae > Arctopsyche > Arctopsyche grandis. Next base: position 8,003,807 of record NC_135355.1, read on the forward strand.
AAAAAAAAAGGCAAAGTACGACGCGGATCGTTTCGTCTGTCGCGGCGCTGAAATGCAACAATAAATCCATGATTGTTTTGCAATACGAGTCGCGATTGTGAAATATATACGATGCGCCGCTTCCGAAAAAAGGTCGAATCGGTCGACCGGTCACGAAGCGAACTCGCCGCTGTCAAAAATGCCGGCACATAAATATTTATCGGCTCACGTGAACGCCATGCCGGCCGGCGCGCGAAAATGCGAAAACGAAACGCGGTGCGCGCTTGTGTCGCACTGAAAACCGATAGCACTAAGTTGGTATAAGTGGAGAAGCGCGGCGCGGCGCAGTACACTCACGACAGAGCTGAGATGGGGATGGCGATGGTGATGGTGATGGCGATGGCAATGGCGACGGCTGCTGCGCTGCGGAGATGGCGATCGCGACGCCGCTGGCTGACGCCGGACGCCCCGCGACTCTGACGTCCACTCACGACCGCGTCGTCAGCGGTACTGGCGGTGGTGGCGGTGGTGGCGGTGGTGGCGGAACGACGGACTGACGCACTGACGCACGGATGCCAAACGCCGGCCGGCCGGCCGGCAACTCGCCTCCCCTCCCCCCGCCCCGCCAGGCGCGCCAGCCAGCCCCTCGCCCGGCGACGCGTCTCCGACGAAAGCGCGCCAAAACCCACGCCTCGCTTGATAACGAAGCGGAAGCGGCCGAGCAAATCGAACGCGAAAGCGAACTCACGCGAGTGCGGATTCGTAAGATTCGTCAAAGTCGGTCCGATCTACATACACATGTCACTGTCGCTGCGGCCAAGTGTGGTAGCGTGATAACGGTAGTGGTAGGTTGAATGGAGTTCGTCGATGTGCTGATGGCAATGGTGATGGTGATGGCGATGGTGACGGAGACGCCAGACGAGGACGCGCTCACGCCGTGGCCGCCCAGACCGAAGTGGCGGTTTGCCGGCACGACGCGGCCCGGTTCTCACGCGACTCGACTGGCGTTATCAGCAAAGCCCCCTCCACCCTCCCCTCCCCTCTTGTCCTCTTCCCTGCGCCCTGCGCTCTCCTTGCCCCTGCCCCTACATATATATATATATATATATATATATATATATATATATATATATATATATATATATATATATATATATATATATATATATATATCAAAACTATGTAAAACCTACGTTTTTACATAATTTTGGGTCGACAATTGTATATGCATGTATATAAATAGTATGAATTTATCTTACAAATATATATATATATATATATATATATATATATATATATATATATATATATATATATATATATATATATATATATATATATATATATATATATATATATATATATATATATATATATATATATATCAAAACTATGTAAAACCTACGTTTTTACATAATTTTGGGTCGACAATTGTATATGCATGTATATAAATAGTATGAATTTATCTTACAAATATACATACATACATACATATGTACCAAATACATGGAAAATTAAAATGTTTTGTAATTTTGAATCACAAGCTTAACTTGGAATTCTAAATCACAAACTAAACTTAACTAACATGTTTTACTAATAATAAAATAAAATTTATATGAGTAAGTTCAGTAAGCTCGCCGAATGCGTCACCTATTTAAATTCAAAAATAGGTATGTTACTTACTACAATTTGAATTATATATGTACATACATATGTATGTGTGTATATCAGACCGAAATAAATAATAATGTGACCAATCAAATCATTGAAATTAAAAACTTAATATTCGACAGTAAGTAGACTTTTAAAATTCCGACTAATTATTCTAAACACTTGCAAGGGTTTGTATAACATACTGCACATATGTATGTACATAAATATCGTACTAAGAAACGAGAAAATTTCTGAATAATTAACCATTACAAATCATTTATTTACACATTTTTAGCAATAATTCCGTACAAAAATGATCCCAGGATTCCATGTTAAATAAATTAAATTTTATATAGCAAAATCTATCTATGTATGTATAATATGTAGCTAAAAATCGAGTGTCACTTGCGGAATGCACGTGGGTACTGCTTGAATTTATTTTATTATTCGTTCAGTACAATTGTGTTCGGGGAATAATAATGAGACGAGAATTCTTTGGTTTTTCATCCACGAAAGAATTTCAAACACCCGAATATCAAACACGGACGTGAAGCAGCGCGAAAAGAACAAATTAAATGTTAAATTTTATTATAAGTATTGTTTATTTTAGATGATAATTTTAAAATTAAATCAGATATTAGGATTTTACACTTATTTTGTTTATATTTGATACAAATTGCCAAATAAAATTTTTGAGATCGCCATTATTCAACAATTCAACGGTCCCAAAGTTATGAAGTCAATCAATTCTAGAGTACTTACTATTCTAATCGGTGTGAAGCCTGGTATATACATATATACAGTGGCGGACTGGGACTGAAATCAGTGCATGCCAGGAGTCATAGGGGGCCCACCCAGGGTTAAAAAAAATTGTCCCCCCCCCCCCCCCCATATAACATTTTCTTTTTTCCATCACGCTAAAAATCAACGGGAAAAAATAAAAAAAAATAAAAAAAAATGGGAATAAACAAATTTAGGTACAAGAAAAATAGATCCATAAATTACATTGTATATTTCGTTTTAACCCTTGTCCTAGGTAAGAATGCAAAATTGAATATTTTTTTAAAAAAAAAATTTTATATCGGAATAAAAAAAAATGGAAAATATTCTTTGCATACACCTTATTGAGTTATAAAATATGAAAGAAAAGCTTATTTTTGAAAAAATAATTATAAAAAAATATTATGTAAAAAGCGCCGCAGGTGAAAATTTTTTTCCAAAAATCCACATGGTCAACAAAAATCGAGCACCAAACTGAGTCACTAAAAAACTATCAATTAACTTAATTTCCACCGACTGTCTTTTCACTTTATCTATGTACATACATATGTACGTAATAACTAGAGGTAGGATAGCCAAAGGGCCGCTCATTGTTCCATTGTTTTTTTTTTTTTATTTAAAAGAAATTTGTTTTGTTGAAATACCCAAACTTTAGATCCCAAAGTGCAATATCCTATAAATTTTTATACACGTGAAATAGTTAAAAAGTTATTTAATTTTACTGAGGACCCATATTTTCTAACAGATAGTGGGGCCCACATGCCATCGGGCATGTTCGCTTGTATGGGCAGTCCACCACTGCATAAATATATACATATATATATATATATATATATATATATATATATATATATATATATATATATATATATATATATATATATATATATATGTATATACTAATACTATTGAAGCCAAGCCTTGGCTTCAATAGTATTTTTTTTCGCCAAAAAGCAATTCCTTTTTATCCATTTTTTCAAACTTATAAAAGTTGCTTCACTCAAAATGCTATAACTCACATACTAATAGTACGATAGCTGTCAAATTTATACACGTGTCTTTTGAAGTTTAGGGCTAACTAAAAATCATATGGATTTAATACTAGTAGCGCCATCTACATATGTGTCAGCCTACGAACTTTTCAGCCCACCTAATAAATATATATATATATATATATATATATATATATATATATATATATATATATATATATATATATATATATGTATGTACATACCATTGGCTTGGTGAAAATCTTGCTATTCTTGTCCCACAGCCTTATTTATATACGTGTGCGTGAGTAGGATACAAGAGGACTCGGTATGACGTCACCTAATCCCCTTATATCGTACTCGCGCTCATGTAAGTAAGGCTGTGTGACAAAAACAGGGAGAATTTCACCGCACACCACTAGTACACACGTACATATGTACTATCTAGGATTTTATGACTACCAATTTACAGAGTGTATTTTAAATTTACAAGCAATAATTTACTTTATTTTCCAATATCTTTTCTATTTTTTTGTTTTTTTTAAGTTACCGTTCCAGATATTTTTATTTTTACTATTTTTTTATCTATTGGTATTTTCTCTTATTTCGTATTTTTATTATGCTTACTTTTTTTCTTTTATTTTATTATTTACACAAGTCAAAGCCCGTGGGTCTATCGGCTTTGCCGCATTCCCCATTTATTTTAAATAAATAAAATGCAAATAAATTATATTTACGTGCCCGACCAACATATGTGAAAAAAATCTCGATTTTGAGAATATCTACATGGATGGATGACCGCTAGGAGGAACGCGTGCCGTTGTTGCCATTTTCTGCAATGGTTTTTTTTTAATATCCTTTTGGCTCGTTTGAAACTCTCGAGGCATTCGCCGATGTCCGGCTAAATTTAATAATAATAATAAAAAGAGCTCGTCGTGTGAATGAACCTTTGTGGTGCACCGCGGCAGGTAGGTAAATTGAGTGCATTCTCGCCGAAAGCGAATTTGGCAAATCGGCTGCCCTCTATATCTATATATCGGCAATGGCGATGAGAATTCACCTAAATTTGTATGACGAGACGTTTGATTGACGAGCTCGCTGAACCCTCGGAGGGACGTTGATTAAGGGCTTCATCCGGGCCCAAATTGCGCTTGTCCTTTTTTGGAATAATTTCAGAAGAAGTCACTTTGGTCGTTTTGTGAACGAGAAAGATCTTAAGATGTAAATATACATATAATGAGCGTGTTGAAAATCCACGATTACATTTCATTACCCCAGAGATACTCCACACAGACCTCAGAGCAAGGGTTGGTACAAACTTAAAATAAATTCATGTATTGGGTTACATTTATTTCCGGCTACATACCTACTTTATTGAGTACAATATGAATACATATGTGTATGTATCCAGAGCCGTGCGAAGGCGCGGGAGCCAAAATAGTCGAAATTGAATGCGAATTTTAAAGTACGATGAATTTTTTTAAGAGAAATAATAAATGCAAATATATTGTTCACGCCTTCAAACAAAAATTTCTCAAAAAACGGCTAACTTAGAAGTCCATAATTAACAATTTTATTTGACAGGAAACTAAGAACGAAAAATATGAAGATAGCATATAGAGTTTTCTTAAGTATTCCACTATCCGCTGCATAAACTGAATCTTTTAGTAAAATTAAAATAGTCAAAAATTATTTAAAAACTTCAATGGCTCACGACAGATTGCGTTATTTGGGGAAGGCAAAAGAATTCTTATATTTAGACAGATTTATCGTCGATTTGGGCTTGTCGAACGCGAGGAAGATAGATTTTTAATAAAAAACTTTGAAATTCCATTTATTTTTGGCTATCATGTTCCTCACTATTTATAACAAACTTATTATTGCTTTTATTTTATACTAGTGAATAGCCCGATGACATATCATCGCATGGGTATAAAATTATTATATACTCGTATAAAACTAAAAAAAAATCCGGAACCGGAACCGTTATTTTCGTAGACTCTCATAGATAGTTTTCAATTCTTTATTTGTAATAATTTTCAATTCTTAAAGTTAACGTTAACAAAACGTTAATTACAGTTAACAAAATGTTAATTACAGTTAACAAAATGTAATATTTTCCGATTATACACGAACGGTCATTGACCTCGTAACGTTGAATATTATTATTACACATAACAAATTACGTGCATATACATATGATGTGTATTTACAAAACGTATTCTGGGCGAGGATATTTTATTTATTTATTTTATTTATTTATTTTAAACAGACCATTGTGGCATAACAGGAATTCCTAAAGCGCCACAATGGTCAAAAAATATAACACAAAAAAGAAAAAAAACAAAATAACAATTAAACATAAACATAAATACATCCATACATACATAAAAAATAGCATTTAATAATAACAGATAAAGTAAAAATATCAAATAAAATATAGCATAAGGAATGCCTTGCACCTACAGCCAGTTTCAATAAATATGTAAGAAACAACTACAAATACAAAACATCCCTGTAAGGCCCAAATGGAAGAGAGTTAATCAAAATTTCACTCATAAATCACAATCAATCATGAAAACAATGATGAGCGCAGACTACCAGATAAATGGGTTAGAGTAATTTCCGACAATTTACGCTCACTAAGGTGGAAAATATCACATTCAGTCTCGGCAGCAACGATTTCATTAAGAAGTCGAATAGCTCTTGGAATAGGAGCCATTCGGAAAAGGACTGTGCGGGCAGGAGGTACAGCCAGCAAATGATGATGTCTACCACGCACATAGTGATTAGGGACATAAAGCCCCAACTGCTCCAGCAACAACGGGCATGACGTATTACCACGTAAGAGCAGGAGAACGAAACGAATTAATGAGAAGTTTCTCCGAAGTTCAAGGGAATTATACCCAAGCATGCCCAAAAGGAAAGGAGTGGGGTAGAGATATGGGTAATACCCATATTCTTTCCTATATAGGAAACGAAGAAATGCTTTTTGCACTTTCTCAATCATCAGAGAGTAATTTGCTTCATGCGGATTCCACACAATCGCATTATACTCTAGCTTACTTCTCACAAGCGAATTGAAAAGCAAGCGAGAAGACAAAGGATTGGAGAATAATCTTGCATATCTCAAAACAAATCCAAGTCGACGAAAGGAAACGTCAGCGACTTTTTTGATATGGTTGTGAAAGGTGAGCTGAGGATCAAAAGTGATACCCAAATCGACAATAGATTCCACACGCTTCAACAAGACGGATCTAATGGAATATCCGTGACAATAGAGTGAATGTGCACGTCCATAGCTCATAATTGCACATTTGTTTAAATTAAGTTCAAGGCCTAAACTAGAACTGAACTCCAAGACAGCGTTAATATCAGCTTGAAGGAGAGAGGCTTGCCTCTCATCCTTGACAGCAAAAAATAATTTAACGTCGTCAGCAAACAAGAGACATGATGCATTACATAAAACTCTAGGGAGGTTATTAATAAGAATTGTAAATAGTAATGGGCCTAAAGTGGACCCCTGAGTAACACCAGATCGAGTAAAAAATGAAGGAGATTCATAAAGACCATATCTAACAAATTGCTTCCTATCACTAAGATAAGAAGCAAAGAGTTTAAGAAGACGCGTTGAAAAACCCACTTCAGCTAACCTGATCAAAAGAGCGTCATTATTGACTTGATCAAAGGCTTTACGAAAGTCAAAGTAGGCTACATCAACTTGCTGACCAACGTCAACTTTAGACATGATCAAATGTGTGAAGCAGGCGAGATTAGTGGTAGTGGAACGACAGGGTGTAAAACCATGTTGCTCATCACACAATAATCTTTTAAACTGCGCAAGAATCAAACGGTGAAGGATGATGTCAAAAATTTTGGGAATAGCCGAGATAATAGCAATAGGTCTATAATTTTCAACCTCATTTTTAGAGCCACTCTTATGAATAGGAATGACTCTAGATAATTTCCATTTTTCAGGATAATTACCAGAAGCAAGAATAAGGTTAAAAATAAACTGAAGAGGCTCTAAAAGCGAATTACAGCATACCTTTAATACGTCGGGGGGCACACCGTCAGGCCCAACAGACCCCTTCAGCTTCATAATAGCCATCCTAACATCTCCCAGCGATACCCGCGGAATGTCTATACCGACACCCTCAGTACCAATTTGTGAAGCCAAACTAGCATTAAGGGATGGTTTTCTCTGGTCAAAGACAGAGCTAAAAAATGAAGCAAAACCATTGGCGATCTCAGGACCGTCAAAACTTTTATTACCAAATGAGAATGAATGCTCAAGACCATGTGAAATATGCTTACTCTTAATAAATCTGAAAAAGTGGTTAGGATTAACCGCAATAGCACTCTCCATCTCATTAAGATAGACAGTATATCGCTCACTCACACCACGTTTCACGATCTTCCTAAGAGTCCGGAATTTCTCATAGTCACAAAATGATTGGCTACGTTTCCATCTTCTATGAGACAACCATTTTGCACGAACATCAGCTATAAGTTTGCACCCAAACCACGGCGGAAATACCCGCCGATGTTGTTCCGAATTAGGATAACTGATGAACCGAGGAACATGACTGTCAAAAATATTATAAAGTGTATAATACAAATATCCAACAGCATATAGACCCCTCGCGGAAAATTTATAACTTTTCAACTACCCGGTCTCGAGAAGTCGGCAAAGTTTTTCGCGAGGAAAAATTCGGAGATTTGCCTCGTGGGGGGAGGGGGGGAGCAAAAATGAAGCCAGCAAGTGTCGCCTATTTTGAAATTTACGCATTTTTTTTACTCCCTTACGGTACATTTTCTTTTGCACACATATACACAAAGAAAAAACCGATACGTGAAAAACTCGGCTATAGCACTGTCAAGGCATTTCCCCAGCGGCTTGTACGCATTGACTGAGAAGAAATTATATTGAAATATTTCGCTCTTTTGTTATTCGACGACATTTTCCAAGGGAAACCCCTTGGCTTCCGACGTTTGATCGCTGTGTAAAATATTCTCAGTTCGCGTATATTACGTGGAGTGATTCGAATTTGTGTTTCTCATTTATTATCGACTCCTCTTTGGGCTGTTAAATATGGCGTGTGGCGCGGGCTCGTGAGCACATCGCGCTTGGATCGGAGGGTCCGAGGTTCGATTCCCGGCGCCCGCGGTGAATGAAATCAATTTTTACTTTATCTATGTACGTAGCAACAATAGATGAAGTTTTGTGATCATGCGAAAATTCGAACTCGAGATTTTGACTGATTCGAACTCAGAATCGATTACTGATCACGTTTTCATGATCTAGAAAAAATGTGTGTGTGTCTGTGTGTCCGTGAATTTTGGGGATTTTTTGAACACCGCTAGTCCTATCGAACTGAAACTTAATCGGTTATAAAAGTTAGTGAAATTTATCGGTTACTGAAATTTTTATCGACACGAGGTAAATTTTTTTCAAATTTTTAAGTTGACCGGAAATGTTACCTCCCCTTATAGGTGTCCTCTTTTTTTTAAGTTTTTGAATACGATTATCTCCCAAACCGCTAACTTAATCGGATTAAATATTTTTTACATGTAATAGAAATAATAATTTTTATAACCATTTTTTTCGACCCCTTATACACGTGTGATCTTCACTAAAAAAATCAAGTATAATTATTCTATCAATGTGATGAAAATAAAAAAAAAATCACAAAATTTAATAAACCGGAAGTGGGATTTTTATCTCCTAGAAAGGTCAAAAATGTTGTCGCCTGGATCCTGTCCACACCCCTGAACGTATTAAGCTGAAAATTTATATTTGTGTTGTTTATGTACTAACTTAGATTTGGTAACGTTTTGGTCAGAATTTGTAAACCGGAATTAGTATTTTTTTTTAAAACAATATTTCATTATTTTTTAATTATTTTATTTTGACCTTTTAAATTATTTAAAGCGTCTTGATATTTATTGTGTATAATAAAGGTAGTGATTTTAAGTAAAAATAAAAAATTAAATCACCAAATTTAATGAACCGGAAGTGGGATTTTCTCCTCTTAGAAAGGTCAAATATGTTGTCGCCTGGATCCTGTCCACACCCCTCAACGTATTAAGCTGAAAATTTATATTTGTATTCTTTATGTACTAACTTAGATTTGGTAACGTTTTGGTCAGAATTCGTAAACCGGAAGTAGTATTTTTTTTAAAAACAATATTTCATTATTTTATTTTGACTTTTTAAATTATTTTTATCCTCTTGATATTTAATGTGTATAATAATTATACTGATTTTAAATAATAAAGAAAACTTGAACAAAATCCGACAACCGGAAGTAGAACTTTTGTCTTGTGCAAGTATTTGCATATATTTGCGCTCAATTTGTATCGCTATCATAGTTATTAGTTCAATATCGAATTTTGTTTTATAACCTTCTTATATTCCTCAAATACATAGATAAAGTCATGGGTTGGTCACACCCGAATTTTTTTCTCGAATATCGTCAAAATAATTTAAATTTAAATTTAATTAAAAATAAATATATGAAAAAATGGTTCAAAACCTCGCTAAATTAAATTATTAAAATTACGTATTTTTATATGGCGAGAAGGAATATTTCAATTAATGTTTTAAAAAAAAGGCGAAATGAAGAATTGGATTTGGCGTGATGTTCGTGACCATTAGCTCAATTTAGACCTATATTCAGGTTATTTGGGGTGATCGGTTCGAGTCGCGACAAAGTCGTCTCGTCGAAAAATGAATTTATCGATTTTTATCGATTCATTCATTATGTTCGACGAGAGTTAGGACACACACACACACACACACACAGATTACCGTCTTTATATATATGATGATTAGAGATAATCGTAGTTAACATACATTCATATATTATTTAAATATTTTTTGCATTTTGAAGTAGGGGCGGAAAATCCAAGCTTTTGCCCAGGGAGCAACTTTTTTTCCCCACAATTCTGTATGTATGTATGTACATATGTACATCTGTATCTTTCACACGTTAACATCTAATTATTTCTGAATTTTATTACCTTTTCATTTTTCATTTCGTTTTGATATTTATACATATTGATAATAACACACCAATTTGAGTACAAATATTCCATTATTCCAATATTCATAGATTTTTGGTTGATTCTTATCCGATCCGAGCAACATCAGGACATTCAGAACTACATACATATTTCTGGCAATGGCGGGATCTCTAAATATGAATAAATTTTTACTTATTGAAGTACTTTGTACATTTATTTTATACGAATATACGAATATCGAAGTACATATGTACATTTAATGAAATGTAAAAATTAATTTGTTTTTAATTATTTCAAATTGTTGTTTACAATAACATTTTGTTGTGAAACAATGTTTAAAATATAACAGTATAGAATTTTTTTACGTTAAGGAATTTAGCATTTCTACTTTCTAATATTCCTATAATTATATATAATATATACATACATGTACATAATAAGAATATTATCAAATATTATAAATAGACAAAAATAAGGATAAAAAGATTTCATTGTTTAGATAGTGGGGATACCAGACAGTTTCCATCTTTTGAAATGTTTTCGATTCTCTGAACGAATTTTGAATTTTTGATCTGTAAGATAATGCTCTGTGATTCTAAGAAATGCCATTTGATTATGGAATGTCCGTTAGTGTTCTCTGATTTGGAAAAATGACGTCATATCCCGCGACCGGTCGACCCTGACTCGCAAGGGCCTTAAAAAGGATCGAAGCCGTTCGGAGAACTTCAAAATACTAAACGGTAAAACAAAACAGAGCGGAGCAAAATAAAGAACGAATCTCCCGAAGAACGAGTCCAAGAAAACTAGTTTTTTTCTGCCACTTGGTGCAGGCGAACCAGTGCGAGTACGAGGATTTTTGCATGCTAACGGACCCCTGACGAAAGCGAACCTTTGCCACAAAATGCATCCAAAATGGTGGAAAAAACACAAATAAAAAAAAGGAAATATCCTCAATGAAACTGCATATATGTAAGTTAAATAAGATCGGAATTAGTAGAGTATTACTATAATGGTCTCGGAGCTATTTACCCAATAGATTATTATCACTTAAAATTGGACTTTCCAAATCGTATTCCTTTACATAATTCAACTAGTAACGTCCCCCATGGCTATCACATGGGAAAATATTTCAATTGATCAAATACACCAACGATTGTATTATACATATACACAGTGGCGGACTGGGACTGAAATCAGTGCATGCCAGGAGTCAAAGGGGGCCCACCCAGGGTTTAAAAAAATTGTCCCCCCCCCCATTTATCAAAATTTTCTTTTTTCCACCAAACTAAAAATCAAGGGCAAAAAATAAATAAAATTTTCAAAAATGGGAAATACAAATTTAGGTACAAGAAAAATGGCAAAAGCAAAATAGATCCATAAATTACATTGTATATTTCGTTTTAATCCTTGTCCTAGGTAAATAGAATGCATCATAAAAGAATGCGACATAAAAGCGGCTTTTACTTTAGGTAGAAAACAATCAGGGATGTCATTTCAGCTTTTTCTTGGGGTGCAGGCAAAGTTTGGTCAAATTGAAATTTTTTTCCAAAAATCTTCACATGGTCAACAAAAATCGACCATCAAAATGTGTTACTAAAAAACTATCAATTAACTTAATTTCTACCTACTGTCTTTTCACTTTATCTATGTACATACATATGTACGTAATAACAATAAATAAAGTTTTGTGATCAGAATCGATCACTGATCACGTTTAAATAATATAAAAAAAATGTGTGGCTCTGTGTGTCTGAGTGTGTGTTTCTGTGTGTCTTTTTATTATTTTATATACGTATTTGTATATATAAAATTATTTTTATCTCAACCGGAAGTAGTACATTTACCCTATAAGATCGAGGTATTTTTATGTTTTTCTCGTAAACTTTTCGACGTATTGAACTGACATTTCATATCTATAATTATGAACCTAATGCCAAGTTATATATAAAATTTGACAGTGACAGTTTACTCCTGCTGTTTACCGGATTTTTCTTCCACTATTTTAATCGACCCTTTAAATATGTATGTTCTTCACGATTTCATGTATAATTCTTTGTATCAATGTGATGAAAATATAATAAAAAAACCATTAAATTTAATTAACCAGAAGTGGGATTTTTTCCTCTTAAAAAAGTCAAAAATGTATTTTACCACACCCCTGAACGTATCAAGCTGAAAATTTATATTTGTGTTTTTTTTGTACTAAATTTGGTAAGGTTTTGGTCAGATGCTTTCTGACCAAAACCTTTACAAATTTAGTATAATATTAAATAACTAAAACTTTTTTTGGGCCAATTCGTTACACATGAAGTTTAAATCCATCTCATTCGTTGTTTTGTGAGAGAATGGACGTTTGCAAATAAAATAAAAATACGAGAAATAAAATCATTTGTGATTGAACCGATTCAGTAAAATTTTACGAATTTAATAAGAATTTTACCCAAAGCATACCACTTAAAAACCAATATATACTTGCTTCAAAATAATAAAATCATTTTTTTTCAAAGCACATAGCAGCGATTATTTTATTAGTTACCCAAAAGTAACATACATATAAACGCAGCATTTATAGATCCATAGTATCTCATTAATCATTAAATTCATAATATTTCCCCCCCCCCCAATTTACGTCCCTGAAAACAATGCATAATATCTTCAATTAATGTTAATCGAAAATCGGGATTTTGGGGATGGGGCCCCTATCCTATATTTCTATATACATGTATGTGTCTAGATTATAATGTGCTATTTAATCATATTATAGCTTTCATTCTTTTCCTTTTCATTTGTTTATTTTGTATTTACCTTTTTCATTTGTTTTTTATATTTGTAAATTTCAATTTCTTCTTATATTCTATCTTATAACCTTTTCCAAATATTTTAATACTATAGTCTGATGCTATATTCTTCTTTAAGCTCATAAATGGTTTCCTTGATTGTTCTGATTTACTGAATAAGGTTAATTTCAGAATCCCAGTTCGATACCCTAGACGCGTTACACTCTTTTCACTTGATCCTTTCAATACTAATTCCCAAAAATATTTTTATCTGCAGCGCGTTTATCGTATGTTTAACGGAGAGCTGAATGAGGTTGATCTGTTTGGTATTTCCCTACATCAATTCAGGTCTAACATCAAGAGAATCTTGACCGATTGATTCATTTTTTCTTCTATTCTATTTTTCCAATATTTCCATTATTTTTATACTTTAGTTTAGTTATGTAATGTGCTATTTAATCATATTATAGCTTTCATTCCTTTCCATTTCATTTGTTTATTTTGTATTTACCTTTTTCATTTGTTTTTTATATTTGTAAATTTCAATTTCTTCTTATATTCTATCTTATAACCTTTTCCAAATATTTTAATACTATAGTTTAATTATGCAATGTACTACATATTTTGTCATGCCTTTATTCTTTACTTTTTAATTTGTTTTCCTTATATTTATCTTTTTCATTTTTGTAAAAATCTATTATTGGACTCGGGTGTTACATATATTATTTATTTACTTTTTGTGTTTTTTATACCTATCTCTGTACATCCTGTCTGTTGATTTTTCAATTAATAAAATAAAATAAATAAAATAGTTTAATTATGCAATGTACTACATATTTTGTCATGCCTTTATTCTTTACTTTTTAATTTGTTTTCCTTATATTTATCTTTTTCATTTTTGTAAAAATCTATTATTGGACTCGGATGTTACATATATTATTTATTTACTTTTTGTTTTTTTTATACCTATCTCTGTACATCCTGTCTGTTGATTTTTCAATTAATAAAATAAAATAAAAATAAAATAAAATTAGGAATAGATTTTATATTCAGAAACTGTTTAAAATTGTGTATTTAAATCTTACTACATATATCGTCGAAGTATAATCAAATGTTATTTTGAAAGTATGTATGAAGTAAATTTAAATCGCTGGCTGATGATGAATCGTCCTATCAAAATTGTTTTAAGCAATTCAGTTAATATTATTCACGGAAATTTGTTTATTCCCATTTTCATTTCAGTAGGTAGTTATTACATACATAGGTATTGGTATATGCATAATCTTGAGGTTGGAAATGGGCCACGCAAATGTTGAAACTTACATTTCGAGCTTAATAAAAAAAGTTAACCGATCCTTGGGGTGTTAAAGCAGGTATTAGTTGTTTGGGTATATCGTTAGAAATTTGTTTTGTTGAAATACCCAAACTTTAGGTCCCAAAGTGCAATATCCTATAAATTTGTACACAAGTGAAATAGTTAAAAAGTTATTTAATTTTACTGAGGGCCCATATTTTCTAACGGATAGTGGGGCTCACGGGCATGTACGCTTGTATGGCCAGTCCGCCACTGCATATACATACATACTACATATGTACGCTATAAAAAAAAATTAAATTTTTAAATGATTGGTGTTCTTCTAATAAACTTTTTTTAAATATAAAAAAAATTTCTGTTGTCAGGTTTAGTTGATCAAATTGTAAAATTATTTATATTTATAATATAAAAAATGAAGCTTTACCGACATCATCGCAAATCAAAGATCTGGGAGTTGTTTTTGAGGAAAAATTTACATTAAATTATCATATTTATGTATTATATGGCCACAGTGTCATATTGGGGTAACCTGTGAAGACACTGTGGTATAATGTTATATGTTGAAATAAAAATAAATACAAATTATATGACAAAAAATGCCATCAAATCACTAAATTTCCCGATGCGAAACTCTACCAAATTTAAAAATATAAATACAGTAAAAATACTACTAGGTATAGTAAGAAATCAATTAGAATACAATTCTACCATTTGGTCACCTTATTCACTAAAATATATTAATTTAATAGTCGGTCCAAAAAAATTTTTTTTTTCAAATATATAACTATCAATGTCAGCAGCATTATCATTTATATAAAAAAAAATGTATTTATCAAAATTGTGTGACAAGAATGATTAATGATACTTCATGTTTATTTGGTATTCTTAATGGCATCATTAACTGCTCTGAATCGGTGAGCTTAATCAGATTCCATGTACCGGGCAGATCAATTAGATGTAACCATCCTCTTGATAAGTCTAGGTTTACTAGTTAAATATCTTCTTTATATGCCTAGGTTTACTATTATTCATCGAACTCAGCCATGTCAAGATTGCACAGACCGGGTGATGAATTGTATATGTTTGATTTATTTAATGTCAGTTAGATGTACATAAGTTAAAAATGCGATTTATGCAATTTTTTTCAAATGTTGTTTCTTTTCTTGTCTGTCTTTATATTTTTCTAAATTTATCTGTATTGTATTTTTTCTTTTCTTTGTGTAATATGGTCATTTTTTGACCGTACAAATAAATAAATTATTGCATAATTTAGAAGTTTCACTTCGATACGATGATTGTTTGGACATCGCCGACGTGTTATAAAGCAAATGTTCCGTTCGAACCACTTTTCCTAAAATAAATATAGTAATTATCGAGAAACAATTTAACATAATTAGTGGCAAAATCGAATAACGGTATCCGTGGAATATTTTTGCAGTCGTTTTACTTAAAATTAAAAAAAAAGTATTGGGGCTATATTTAAGGCTAAAAATATTAAGTATATTTATATTGACATACATACATATGTACATATGAATGTATGTATGTATAATAAATATTACGATTTTATGTGAACGTGATTTTGAGAGAAAAATCAATAAAATGTTATCAAAATGTGTCGATATAATATGTACATGTACACAATACATTATAAAACAGAAATATATGTTTATTTTGACCTCAATAAAATTGATAGATTTGGTCCGAGGAACATATTGTTAGTCTTGGAAAAGTATTATAATGAAATTGATGCAACTATTGCGATTACAATTGCATTTATCGAACAATCGACAGGAAGTTTGATTTTTTTTCATTTTATAAAAGGTAAACAAAGTCAACAAACTGTTAAATTTTATAATGGTTTGAATTGTAAGCATAGCAACTATCAGTAACTCAACAGAACACCTCGTAGATAAGAACATCATCACTCGAATTAACTACCAAGAACAAATTTGACCCATATTCGTTATCAGGCATTAGAAAAGTCAAACATAATACAATCGCCTAAAAAAACATGTTACATATTAAGCACAATGAGATGCACTATTGCAATGACACTTTGAGTATAATAACAATAATAAAAAATCAGATTCCAAGAAGCTTTTAGTACATAATATATTTTTTTAATTGCAGGTAGTTTAGGTTTAGAATTACGATTTTTTTTCTTATTCATTTTTTTATTTGAACTACCTAATTCCAAAGGTCTGTCCTTGGATGTACCGTTATTCAACGAATGAATACCCCAGGCAAAAACATCGTCCCTTTTTACCTGAGAGAGTCTTACAAAGGGTAGAGGGTATAACTACCTCCCAATTTACAAGTGCGTTACAACTTTGGTTGTAACTTGTAACTTACAAGTTAAAACCAATTTATATATTATATATGTAAGTTCAAACTACGTTGTTATATTTAATATAACAATATACATAATATATTATGTAGATTATTAATATTATAAATATTTTCAATTTGATAAACTCCTCTCAATTATTTAACAAGTATATAGTATGTATTATATGTATGTACATATGTATACAGTAGTTCCAAGTTCGTATTATATTATATTTATTTGTACGTATTTAGGGTTAAATTCGCGAATATATTATTTTTATAATTTGTATAACCAAAACAAATTGCAATTTAAAACGGCAAAGGTTACCCCTTGCATTTTACATATATATACATAAGTATGTTGAGGTCAAAATTTATTATTATTATTATTATTATATGAATAAAATAAAACTTAAATAACAAGGTTCCCAAATTTTAATCTGACTTACTTACATAAGTAGTAACAATAGATGAATTTTTATACGTAAGTGCATACATATGTATGTTTACATAGAAATAAAAATCGATTTTTAAATATTAATTTTGCAACTTAAGTCTGATAAAAAAATATGCGATTCCACTCATGGCGCAAGATATGAAAAAGTGTCAAATGTAATGATTAATAACACTGAGCAACAAAAAAAAAATACCAGAGCGGAGACTAGCCAATCTTTACTAAGTTTGACCCACTGAATCCGAATATGATATTGATTTTTGTTGGTGGGTGATCGTTTACGAGATATGAGCGTTTAAAAAAACCCGCGATTTTTACAGTTTTTTGGCTTTTGCGGTCTTTAACTCAAAATTTAGGATTGTTACGCTCAAAGTGAGTATTGGAATCAATAGTCAGATATTTTTCCTATTAATTGTTATATTTCATTGCTTTAAAATACTTCTAATTAATTGTCTAGCGAATTTTAAAAGTCAAAAAAATATTTTTTTTTACGGATTTTTTTTCCGTGCTACTTTTCATTTATTTGGCAAATTTTTTATTTCACCACGTTTATAAGGATTGGTTTTCTATCTCAATATATTTTTTTTTATCTAAACGTACTAACTAAAGCGGTAATTGCAATTTAAATGCTTTATATATATATATATATATATATATATATATATATATATATATATATATATATATATATATATATATATATATATATATATATATATATATATATATATATATATATATATATATATATATATATATATATATATATATATATATATATATATATATATATATATATATATATATATATATATATATATATATATATATATATATATATATATATATATATATATATATATATATATATATATATATATATATATATATATATATATATATATATATATATATATATATATATATATATATATATATATATATATATATATATATATATATATATATATATATATATATATATATATATATATATATATATATATATATATATATATATATATATATATATATATATATATATATATATATATATATATATATATATATATATATATATATATATATATATATATATATATATATATATATATATATATATATATATATATATATATATATTGAAGAGTATTCAAAGGTAAGTGGAGTCAGGTCGAGGTACAAGTATACACATATGTACATATACACACATATGTACATAAATAGGTAAATAAATTTTTGTCAATATGTTAGCACGAAGCAAAAAACGCTTAGCACAAAATTATATCGCATCTCGAACGGACAAAAATTTGATGATCATACTCATCAAATGGTTGACAGCTCATGATTCTCTTAACTGAGTCTACATTTTATTATACCCTTAAAGTGAATAAACAATGCATCTAAAGTGATAAATCACGTGTTAGTGTCACATTTGATAATCTACTATACACTTATGTATGAAAAAAATATCAGGGTGTGAAAAAAGAGTAGATGAAATGTTGAAAGAATAAAGTTAGTATGACTCCCGAAGAATTATTTAAAATGAAAATGAACAGTATTTTAACAAACTATTGCCTCAAATAGTTTGGCGGAATTTTTGACTTAAAAATTTAGACTTTATTCAAACTTATGTTAGGTACCTACTTAAGAATTTTATTCTTTGGTTCAATTGCGTCTAAGTAGGTATATTTATTGTGTCAATATTTACTATAACTTTTGAACATGCACCAAAAAAAGTATAGAAATTAATAGTAGGTAACAAAAAATACAGCGATAAAAAAATAGGGATCATTTCACGCAAGAATGACGATGTCCACGTGCCATATTTAATTTTGACTCTACGACAAAGGTGAACCGGTCTGAGGTCGTTAAGGGATGACTTAACGTCATTCCAGATTATCGCATCAAATTTATGAGGCGTCAGTAATCGGGTCGTCGTAAAAATATGAATGGGCCCTATTAGGGGAAGTCCATGTGTTGTATAAATTTTGAATTGCTACCTTTCGTAAGTATAAATAGGTTGTTTTGCGGCAAGAAGTGCCTAAGTTATATATGAGGGCTAATTTTTCTTTGGTGGTTGCGAAACGCCAAACAATAAAGTATTGTATGGTGATATCGATTGCTAAATTATTATAACCTCAGCTCCGATGCGAGACGTGATAATTTTTAAATTAAACTTTTTCGAAATCAGACACTTAAATTTAAATTTTAAATTGGGAATTCGAAATCCAATTGTCATTCAGCGCAAATGAGATTTCAATACAAAGAAGAGACAGGAAGTCGCGCGTATATGGAATAATTTCAATGACAAAAGCAAGGCTGACGCTTTAAAAGACAAAAGAGCGGTCGATTTGTTATAATAATTGATTTCGATTTGGTTTTAATTTTTTATAAGACGCCCCCGGTCTAGGAGCCAATATTTTATTCACGTAATCTGGAGGACACACCTGGAAGGAGACCTTGAACCCAAAATGAGAGGTTAGAATTTACTATGATAAATAATATATGACCTTAAAAGTTGATATTAAACAAAACAAAGTGAAGCAAAGTACACAGCGGTTGAGATTTACATACATAAAAATGTATGTATGTACAATGTATATGTTGATGTATATATGCTGTAAACGTGTAATACATATGTACATATATGTATGTATGAATTGATTGAGGACAGCGATGCAATACATATGAAAAGTGAAAAATATAGATTGTTTTTCGTTTGGATAGGTCAGGGATTGTAAAACTTTTGTTGATACATTGTACATTTGTGAAGTATCCGTATGATTTTTTTTATAAACATATTTTATTTGTTAAATAAAATGAAATAATACAAATTTATATATAAATACATATTAGGGGGTCCATTACCAATAAACCGGCTTATTGACAAATTGCCCGAAAAATAGCTTGGTAATTTATCCGTAAACTATTACCGTTAAATAAACAAAACATATTATCACATTTCTCTCCTTTATTTTGTTTTCTGGCAACAATAACAGTGTGAAAGGAACCTCCCCAGAAGAAAAAAAGAAATTAAAGAGATATAGAGAAAGGAAATGACTTTTCCAAAAAGAAATTTAAAAATCAAATTGTTTTTGAAGACGATACAACAGAACAAATGTTGAATCCAGAGTTGCGGAGTCGGAATCGTAAAGAAATTAACCGATTCCGACTTCTTTTTATTATTTTTTTTTAATTAATAGTATTACGGTATGTGTCGACTAATAAATTTAAATTTCATATTTTTTTTATAAAAATCATGAATTTAAATTACATTATAAATAAAATCGTTGAATTGCACGTATGTTGTGGTTAAAACCTATTTTTTACACCGTTTTTTTTGTATGAAATTCATACACATATGTACAATATGAATGTAATTACTTTTTATTTATACTCAATGCATTTAGTCGAATCATAAAATAAATCCGGAGTCGGACTCAGTAAATTTTTATCCGACTTGATTCTCCTCTGGTTGAATCAGAAAGAGCCTTGTCAACTTCTGGGTTATTTTGTACAATGAAACGTAAAGGAGGTTTGTAAAATTTAGATCGAAACTATCGATCAATATTATGAATATATTATATTTTCTCCGCCGTTATTTTTTTAAACGATAAATAAAAAATAATAATTTATAAAAAATTCATTTCCGTTTATACATTTTTTGTTAAATATATGGTTTTTGTTAAGCTATTGAGAAGTTGAGAATATTGAGATATTGAGAAGCTCCACAGAAAGGAGTTAGAGACGATCAAATTAGTTAAAAATTCAATATTTACATACACTATTAAGTAAAATATAAAAAAAAACATAGATAAAGTAAAAATGCGATTTTAATGTGAAATCGGAAAGTCATGATTCCACACTCCCATTCGTTTCTTTACTATCCGCTTTTAAGGCCGTACATTATTTATCAGGCTTCAAATTAAATTCTAACTCCTCTTATTATAAAAAAAAAATTAAAGATAGAATTTCGCTCTCCACTAACAAAAGGTTAATTAAAAATTAAGAAAATTAAATAGAACTTGTTTTCAAATTTTGGAAATTCAATTTAACGTTTTACTCGAAACGCGAAACCGAGTTTATTTATTAACAAAAAGTATTTACCTGTTATTGATCGGTATGGACTGTTTAAAATGAGGTTGCGTTCGATGTTTCTGCCCAAGCCCCTATTTCTTGAGCAATAATTGAATTTTACAAACACAATGCCCTGGAACTTTCTTCTCTCCGACAGAAATAACAAGGTTGCCTGTTGGTCCAGGTGGATGCAACCTGACAAGCGCATTCATAAAAAGGAAACGCATTAAAATCCTATAAGAAAAACACAATGAGGGGTCGGATTTTAACGAAAAAATATTGGCAGGTAACAATGAAAGATCACGCAAAGCACACACGCACGCATACATATGTACTACATACATATATACCAGAGAGAAGGGTTTTGCAAGGCATTAACAGAGCACAAAGAAATTTTACCTCAGAGCATTGTTGCGAGTGGAGATATCATTATGTGAAAGGTATCTGCAGATCGATCCGGGTTGGCTTGTCAATATATGTATGTATGTACGTCAAATACATACATACATATGTATGTATATAGTATTGAAAACAATGTTCGGAAACTGATCCTGAGAAAATATTTCAATATTTTTTCAAAGCAAATATGTACATACATACATATATGCAAGTATTGAATATACATATATACATAAAAGTTGTGGGTTGAATTGACTTTCAATGTACTTTTTTATATTAAAAGTATGTAGGTTTATTCGTAGGGTCGAATCACGCACGTATTCGTGATTCAGACGGTGGAAATTTGCGAAATGCGTAATTTCGCATTGTGAAGGTCGTGGTCGAGGCCAAACGCTAAAATAGGGGTGGGTGACTCAGACAGACTCACCCTTTTTACATGGGGTTGATAAACCTTTTATCTCTACTTTGACCTTTTGCGCGTTGAAAGTGTAATTTCTTTCTTACCATAGACTGTTGTTTTCGATGTTCTTGTTTTTATTCATAATATCAATAATAAATTGCAGAAAACTTCTGAGACGGGTGGTGTTATTGTAATGGTGAACGATATTGCAATGAATAAATATTAATTTATGTAAAATTTCATAAATGAATGTAATATTACATATTAAGTAGTAAAATATCAAATGGATTAGTTAAAAAAAATACAGGAGTATGCCATTATCTGCTTTTCTCAATTCACAAAATAAGCAAAACAATATTTGTCTATTTCACGAAATTGGCAGATAGATATTTTTGATGAATTTTCATGAAACGAACAATTTCTTGTATTGGGTACATACATATATTTACATACATACATATTTACGGTGTGCATATTACTAGCAATAAATAAAATTTTATGTTCATATCTCAATTATAAATATTGGTTAGAAGATAATAATTTAGAACAATTTATCGCAGCCAACAACAGCTTTAATCGAACTACATAATACTAAAATTGGTAATTAGACTGTTCTTGATAGATGTCTCAAAAGTATAAAAATCACGACAAATAATATATTTTGAAAGTGAATATTTTGAATCTTCTAAATACATTAATTAATGGATAAAAATTTTGATACCATATCAATGATAGAAATGAAAATTTATTAATAATTTCGGGTTGGATTACGTCTCACAAATAAAAATGTATCTACCTATGAATATTATTTTTTATTTTATTTTATTACACACATATGTATGTACATACATACATATGTACATCATAAGTGCCAGGATTACAGAAATAACCCCAAAGTAACACATATGGTTAGATTATTTTTGTACGTACGTATGTAAATATTAACAATTTTTCAAACATTACAGGATACAATACATACATTTATAACATCTATTGACAGTAAAAAATATTTTTGATACACAGCAAATTTGTAAAAATACATTATGTAAGTAGCATTTTATAAGATTCGACAAATTCGCGATGCTAATAACTCAAATTTGCGAGAGACTAAAGGGGAGGATACCGATTTTTTGGATCCGTCATAACAATTAAGCGGAAAGTTCTAGAAAAATCGGAAAGTTCTAGCAGGAGATGGTCAATCTGTGTTTTTTAATAACACAAGATCTCGCCAGCATCGTATTTGGCCGGGACTTGAACCCACGACCTCTCTACTGTTATGCAATAGCTCTAACAGTGCTATTGCATACCAGTAGCTCTACCGTATAGCTAATAAACTACC
Source organism: Arctopsyche grandis (assembly GCF_051622035.1). NCBI lineage: Eukaryota > Metazoa > Arthropoda > Insecta > Trichoptera > Hydropsychidae > Arctopsyche > Arctopsyche grandis. Next base: position 8,027,335 of record NC_135355.1, read on the forward strand.
AAACAGGTTCGCAATACAGGTTTACCGGTAAATCGTCAAAATTTCACCATCAGTAAATACCGGTAAATTAATTTTTTTGTCGCAAATTAAGTACATGTACACGCATTTAATTGCATAATATTACATTGAAAATCGATGCAAACGGTGAATTTTGAATTAGGTAGTCTGGAATTTGTTTATTTTCAGTATTAAATATGACAATTTTAAATTGATAAATTCAGTGGCATCACACAGACAATTTATTTATTTTAGACCAAATTTATTTTTAATTATTTACTAGTAAAAAAGTAACCACATACAATTATCTAGTCAATGATAAAAACTTTTTTCATTTACCGGTAAATACCGGTATACCGGTAGTAGGAAGAATCATTTACCGTTTACCGGTTTATGAAATTTGAAGATAAATTGCATTATACTAATAAAACGCTATATTGCACTTTGAGTTCTGTTTTCCTAATGTATTTTTTTTTTTTTATATTTTGGATGAATCGTATATTTTTTACAACCCTCCTTTACGTTTCACTTACTATTACAATTAAGAGGACTTTTTTATTTTATTATCTTTTTAAATACGTTTTTAAATAATTTATCGGTCGTGCGATGTGTTCCCTATTATCTACGTATGTGCCCATAGATGTAGAATATCTATGTATGTGCCTCTTAATCGTTTTGGCTGATTTTATCTTACATTGTTTTTGAGATGTTTCTGTAAAATAACCGATACCACTAAATATGTATTTTACTTAAAAAAATCATGAATAATTAGCAAGATTATCTCCGACATCTCATATCGTGAACATTAAACTAACAAAGTTGAAGTTCTATTTATATAACCATTCGAAAGGTGTATAAAGTTTCCCAGCAAATTAGTATCGAACAAAAGTTATAGCGAGTTGACGCGAATCACTGAACTTCAAAAAGAAAGTGGCAAAAATTTGGACGTATAATAGAAATTTGGATTAAAGCACATTTTATAAGTTAATTTATAGATATCTATGTAGAAGGGTTCGCGTGCAAGCACAAGAATACATACAATGTCTTACGTTTCTGCTACGGCATTGTACTACGACTACTATGTACTAGTATCTTAGCACAACCGTAGAAATAACAATGACGGCGTTTTCTATTTGCGTACGATATCCGTTTTGACGATCTGTCGGAAATAGTCTAGGTACTATATATGTATATCCAACATTCTTACTTGTTCGGTGGATCGATCAGTCGGAGTCACGTCATTTGATGGTTTGCGGTACTTCTGAATGTATGTAAATATGAATTTTTGGATTTCGCACGATGAACCTAATGGAAAATTTGCGTCGTATTAAGAAAACGTTAAATAAATGAAGAGAGCCTATAATGCAAATTTTATAAGATATATTCAGTTAAATTGGGTCGATTATTATCAAAGTCACCCTTTTGCCAGAAAATCGCATGCAAAGAGCGCCACGCTCACAACGGCCATTTGCGGAATGGCGAAAGCGTTCTTTTTAGAAAATCGTCGTTTTTTTCATTTTTTAATCATTAGTTTGAATACAAAGTTGTTGATATATTCCGTGAATATCTATCTTTATTTTAAAAACCAAAATTCCGATAAAATATATGAATTTTATGAAATATAAGCAGACCAAAATTACATACTTAATTATAACAATATACATACACATGTATATATTAACTATAAAGATAAATGAAAAACAGTCCACTTCTCTGTGTTTTCTCCGAGATAAATTGATTGGTTGAAGGCACAGGAAATTGTTTAAAATCCATGATTTTTTTATTCAACGTCACCTTGATACGACGCAAGTTTCCCACTAGGTCCATTGTGGTAAATCCAAAATTTACAGTTTTCGATTCTTTTTAATGTGGATACACCTCTTTTCCACAAAGCTAGTTTTTGTCGTAAAAGGAGGTCCTCATCTCCTCATCTCCTCATCTCCTCTCTCGACGCGAAGATTTGCCGAGTCACCTTCAAGCCAAGTGACACGTATAACCCCAGAGAGTTCGAAACACTAAACGAGGGCAAACCCAGACACTGGAGCGTAGGTCACACTCGCTATTCTCATTCAAGATTAACATTTACCATTCGAGAGACGAGACAGATAAAAAAGTTTTTACACACCGATGTAATTTTTTGTTTGCGAAATTTTTTCATCGGTTACTGTACTGTACTGAACTGTACTACACTGTCGAGTAGATAAGTATATACATACATATACATATGTATATACAGTGGTATACTGCCAATTTTTTTAGCAATCGGCTCTGTGTCTGTTTCTCTGGAAAATGGTTAAAATCAAATTTAATTTTAATTTTCACCATTTACCCTTTCATAATAATACTTTACATCTTTACAATTTAAATAATACAGACGAGGATATATAGCTGCATGTAAATTTGAAAAAAAATAATACATATCTCGCAATAAAAACTACCAATTCAGTTTTAAACAAAATTATATTATCTTTCTTCAAAAATATCTCAAATATTCAATTGCCAACAGAAAACTATTCAATTAAAAGTTCATGATACTATGTCAAAATTTTCGAAATTCAAGTGCATGATAGTTGAGGTAAGAGTATGCTTAAGTGTACCAGTTGAATAGTATTTATTTTAAATTTAAAGGTATTTGAAAGAAATTTCCGTGTATTTAATGAATACTATTAAAAATAAAGTTTAATTATATATTCCCCGTTTTTAAGCCCTTTTATTGCTCTTACTGAACATTTTATTAATATGTACATATATCAGCTTGTGTAAATTGATTGATCTATGTAGATTGTAGAGCATTAGAAGGTATAGCGAGTTCTCCTAAAATATCAATCATTAGTGCCAAATCTCGAATAAAGTTTGTGTTCGCTAACATTTGAGCCATTGTTGAATGTTTATGTACATTAGGAAAAATCCTACTAAAATGCAGGATATACTCGCCACACAGCAATTGCTGATCGTCCATCAAGCTGTCCATCAAGGCCCTAGTACTCGACCAATATTGCATAGCTATTTTCATGTTTAATTATTTAGCTAATGCTTCCAATTCAGATTCCAATTTTTTTTTGGTTTGTTCAATATACGAGCTAATCAGTTATTAACAAATAATCAGTGTCCACAAAAATCATGTACGGAAAAAACGCGTTCGTCAAAATCTTTCAGCAAAGTTCGTGTCCAAAAACATACTGTACGAAAAAATCCAAGCACCGTATGTGCATCAGTGGCGTGCCGTGGAAATATCTCCGTTTTCATCGCACAGCTTTTATGACGTGTGCGCGAGCAGAATACAAGGGGATTAATTAGGTGACGTCATACCGAGTCCTGACTAACACGTTTTTCCAGTGTTTTTGGAATGACACGATGAAATCAAAAGATAAATAAATACTCGATTGAGAATTATGGCTAAGGCATAACTCTTTAGCAATAACATATTCAATGATAAACAAATTTTTAAAAATATAATTGTTTGAAAATCAGAAATATTAAGTGTATAAGCGGTTAACATATAATAATCATTTCCATAACATGTGGTAAACCTGTGGTTAGTGGTGGAAATATAAATAATAAAATGAACACGCATATATTGCAATTTTTATAAGAAACAATGTAAATTTTATATTAGTGACAACATATTTTGGACGTTCGTTTACTTTATCGTAATGATTCAAAACAGAAGGATGCAAAACGCATATGCGTTTCGCATTAGATATGATTAAGATTTCTGAAACACGACTTCCACGCTTATAAATTATTCGCATGAGCAGCACGTGTTCCAGTTGGTGTATTCGTATTGTGTATAAATAATATATACAGGAATGAAACGTTTTGGTGTGCACTTTTGGTGCACTGATTCACTACTGCACTGCGGCATATTCGCTAATTCGATTGCATTTCCTTCAAATTCCTCAAAAATTTCGCAGACGCAATGTACTACTACATAGCTGAACTAACATGCGAATTATATCCTGAATAAAAACACACAACACCTACCAAAAGTAGGGAAAAATGAAGGTAAATGTAATAATATGTACGTTCAAATTGGATTCAATATGTTATTTAAATAGTATGTGTTTTTGTCGCTAAAAATAAATGAAAAAATACTTTAAATATTAAAAAGAAATGCAAGACGGACGGAAAAAATTCAATTGTAAAAACTACATACATATGTACATATATGTAAAATTTGATTAACGCATGTCAGCGAGTTTATAATTATGTATACATGCACTTACTAGTTAATTAACACTTAAACTGTGCATATATATCTATAAAGAGAAGCACGAAGAAAAATATCTACGATCAATGTGTTTAAAGTATGATTGTGAAATATAGACGTTGAACGCCAAATCACAGTCGTATGCACTCGTGAAGTATGGAACGTTGTATGCTTAGCATAACAAGGAGAGACAGGAAACGGAATACGTGGGTGAGAAGCATGAGAAGGGTAGTGGATATAGTGGATAGACTGAAGAGCTTGAAGTTGCAATGGGCGGACCACGTGGCTAGAAGAATGGGCGAGAGGTGGACAAAAGAAGTGCTAGAATGGTATCCGAGAGATTGCAAAAGTGTAGAAGATGGGAAAATGTGTGCGGTGAGATGGATGAGAGTTGCGCAAAACAAAGACGAGTGGAAGTACATAAGTTGGAGAGGCTTTCATCCAGCAGTGGATAGTGAATGGCTGTAGATGATGATGGTGATGATGATACAAAGAAAAAAGCGAGCCAGCTTATTTATAAATTCTATAATATATCCGGATTTTAACTAACATTCATATCCACATTTAACTCACTTTAAATGTCTTAAAATTTTCATATGCAAAAATAGCAGGTATGTGGCACTTTGACAACCTATAACGAAGAGTTAGTGTGCTCGGAAAAGTGACTGGAAAAGTCAGTTGAAATTTTCCGTTTGACCTGTGCATGTGTAGGCCGAGTGGATCCCATTCAGACTGGACTCGTTAAGTTGAATGCACTCTGCAGCTATTTTCAGCCGCATTATTGCTGCATTTTCCTATGAACTGCTACTACGCTTTAGCGCCTCTAAATTATAAATTGGCCATTACCGTTGCCCGAGTGGCACTTCGGTGACAGTGTCACTTTCAGACCACTTTGTACGATTGGACTGTTTTTTGTTTTTTTTATTTTTATACGGGAACTAATTATTTGGTGGGTTTAAAATAACTAAAATGATCAGTTAAAAATTAAGATTAATGATCAGTAATTAATTAAATAAGTGATCAGATAAATAATATAAATGATAAGTAAAACCAAATAAACTATAATTTTTGACAGTTGGATGATAGCGCGTCGCCCATCTTAGATCTTAGCAGCCAACACTTATTTATTTAAGGGTCAGGTTAGGTTAGGTTAAGTTAGGGTTGGCCCTATTCATTTAAGATTAGGTTGTTAGGGTCGGTATTTGTTAATTTAACAGACACGCGAGAACTGAGACTGAAATGAACCTGGACCGAGGGGCGAAGACTGAGGGGGTTGAAAACGGAGAAGGGATCAATATTTGTTTATGAACGATGTTCAAGTTATTAAAACCGGGTCAAACACATATCCGAGAAAAAGTCAGTCCAAGTGAAAAAACAAAAAGCAGGAAGCCAGTAGCGTCAGCAAGTGAAAGAAAGCCAGTTGAAAAACGAATTCAAAGTCTAGGAGAAAAGTTAGAAATCAAAACACCAATGAATGTCAGATTTTATCAACGCGTGGTCCGGCGCAAACAAAGAAACGCACGCGGGTGGATAGTATACTACCGAAAACGATCCGATATGGCAACATTGGCTCTACTTCATCTGTCAGAATGCGTAAAACTGATCGTTTCAATCTCCACTGTACTGAGTGATGATCAATCTCCACAATGATGATTCACGACGCATTAAAAATCTTTCTACTAGCATAGAGAATGAGTTAATTCATCGTTTTGGACTTTGCAGTGGATGTGTAGTGAATCTTGTGTGAATGTGTAGGTACAGATGTCGCAGGACTAGCTGTACTACTAGTATTTGTTCGTTACACATATGATATTGAAGAAGATTTGCACATGTGCGCCTATTTAAATGGACAAACTACAGGAAAAGATATATTCAACTGTAATAATGATTACATTACAAATCAAGAGATACATAAGTTTGGATATGTGTATTGTTACTTGTACAGATGGTGCTCGAGCAATGGTAGGAAAGATGAATGGTGTTGTATCACGTATCCAGAAAGTATGTAGCTGCAAGAGTCACCAGCTGTCATTGGTGTTTAAAAAAAATTCTACAAAATTTAAAAAAAATGGATGAAGCCGTGAAAGTGATAAACTATGTAAAATGAAGACCACTTCAATCCAAATCTTTATAATTTTGTGCCATGAAATGGGTAGTGAAAACATTTTTATTACATACTGAAGTGAGATAGATGGCTATCCAGAGGAAAAGCACTATTAAGACTATTAAGATTAAAAACTTCGAAGTGATTTATTGGTCTTTTGAAGGCATAAAATAATTCGGGACAAAATTTTGTTAAAGTTTTAACAAATCCTTTATGTTTGATAAAACTTGCATATCTGGCAGATATTTTTACCAAGTGCAATGAAGTTAACTTGTCATTACAAGTAAGATGTATTAAAAATTTAAATACAAGAGATAAAATTGCATCTTTTGATAAAGAAATACAATTTTGCAAGTGAGTATGAAAATCTAATTGATTTAATTAGTGACTCTGATTTGAAACAAAAATACAAAGATCAGCCTTTAAAAGACAGAACAACCTATTATTGTTTTACTTCCGTTTTCTACATACAACCTAATTATGGGAAGCGGGATTTTATTAGTATGCGGCAACGAAGTCAAAGTGCAGGAACAGGCCCGATGCCACACCAGATATTAGAATGCAACTTACCAATATTGTGCCTGATTTGCCTTGATATGCAATTCAATGACGCAAAATCAACAAAAGTAATTAAGTGCATTATTTATTGATAATTTTATGTTTATATTATACTAGTTTTATGCCCGTTGAAATTTCAACGAGTACTTTCGAATTGATACATGATTTAAAATAAAGTTACAATATGAATATTAATAATTAATCGGAATCGGAACTGAAACAGAAATCGGGAATCGGTTATGCCAATTAAATTATGCAATAAAAAATAAACCCGAAGTCAACATCGAAGTCGAAATCGGAATCGGAAATCGGATAATATGAAAAGTACGTATTTTTACATCGCGTGACGTAAACAAAAAGATTTATGAGCTTCGTATGTATGTCTAATTTATAAAACCTAATACCCACAATTATGTATAAACAAACCCCGGTCATGGACCTCGCAACCTTGAATATCATAAATTACATATATGTAAATTGTGTTATTTAAAGCACTCTGTTTTTCGCCACTATAGTCGAATGGTCTGCGTATACTTCTCTAGTCACGCGGGAGTAGGTTCGACTCCGCGATCTGGAATTAATTTTATTTTTGAAATATCGTTTATTTATTTATATAGCAAACTGCTAATACATATAACACAAAATAACAAAAAAATATAAATCATCTTCCACAACGGTATTCATTAACACCCTTCAAGAAAGCATTAATGTTATTAGAACTTCTAATGCCTTCAGGAAGGGCATTATATGTACATTTGAACACCTCTGTGAAAAACACCTCCTGCAGTTTTAGCTTTCTTAACTCTACCTATAATTAATTTATTCCTATTTCTCGTTTTATAATTATGTATATCTCTATTCCTAACTATATGATTATTAAAATATTTGGGTAATAGATTCTTATCTAGCTTATATATAAACTTTAAAGTGCTTACTTTAAGACTATTTCTAATGTCCAACCATTTCAATTCATCTAACATACTTCTTACATTCTTACGTTTCCTCACATTCAAAATTGCACGCATTGCTCTATTCTGCACTTTCTGCAGTTTATCAATACACAAACCACTAAATAGATACAGTGTGAGGCCGTACAATACAATTATATATCAATATTTTACTTTTTATACTTAATAAATTTCTTAACCTACAAAGTACACCAACTTTTTTTGCCATTTTTTTAATAATATAATCTGCGTGCACCTTAAAACTTAATTTATAATCCAAATAAATGCCTAAATACTTAATATTATCTACTACTTCTACCACTCTCCCATCCATAATCACATCACTCACAACTCTTTTATTATTCATCCAAATATAAACTAATTTCAATTAAAAATATATATTTAATTGTTTGATATGAAAACAAAAAAAATGGTTCAAAACCTCGCAAAATAATTTTTTTTTAGTTACGTATTTTTATATGGCTAGAACGAAAATTTCAATTAATGTTTAAAAAAAAGGACTATTTGAATATTCAACAATGGTTTCACGGCTAAGATTAAGACACTTATAAATTATTACATATATACATATGTATGTATGTATATATAAAGTTGTGAATATTTAAATGGCCAATAGCTGTTTCTATTGTGAATTAATTACGGTGTCTTAATTTGTATACGAACAAATTAAGCATGCACATAACGTATGCATTGTTTTGTCTTACATAAATGTATACGCATGTACTTATGCATGTATATATGTATGTACATATGTAGGTATGTATGTATCTACTTAGATATTATTACTGAATCGAGATTAAATTAACAAGCATAAACAACCTCCCGGTTCTTGGGATTTTTTGTATATACTATGTACAAATGTACATATGCATGTGTGTATGATCGAATGCCACTTTTACGTGTTTATTACTCTTTTTTTGAAACCTGAACGACCTTTAACTTAAACGACACGAAACCTAATTACGCGAACGATTAAAGAGGCGCCAAAGTGAGCCCAAACATAACGTGCAAAGGGCAAATGATAATTAATTTATAATTATGTTAAAAGTGCCACACTACTTGTCGCTTCACTAAGAACCTTGCCTAGTGAATTTTAATTTTAATTTAGATGACAAAGAATAGGAATAAGTCCACTGGTGAGGATGCTTGTCTTCCGGTGTTACGTCAGTACGTCGACTCACTAAGTTTCCCGGAAGGATGTCCAAACCAGATGAGTTTTTTTTTATTTGCACGTGTCTTTATTATGTATGTATGTGCATTGTTTCTTAAATTTGATTCTATAATAAGTATGTATTCTGGAGCTAAACAGGCCCGGCATGAGGGTATTTGACGCCCCCAGGCAGATTGGTTTCAGCGCTTTCCCCCTTATTTTTTTTTAAACAATAAATTTTGTAAAAGTTGTTGAAATTTTATGTTGAAGAAAAATATAATAAGAAAAAAAAATTAAATTGACGAATTTTTATTACATAGGCATTATATATTCAATATATTATATAATATTTATCCATACCCGGTATACATATGTACATACATATATGTATATGTTTCAGCAGTATTCTATTAAAATACAATTCCAAGTTACCATTTGTATCGACGACATTTTATTGTTTGGCATATTTTATTCGTCAGTCGTTGATATTTCAGTCTACTCCCTGCGTTCCTCGTAATTTATAATATTTTACAGTCTGTATTGTTACTTCTAGTTTAATTTAAAATGTTTTATAAGTTTATAGTAAAAGTATATTTAAAAATATTTTCTTCAATTTATTAATCAAACAAAGAAAAAATTACGGCGCCTCGAGGTGCCCTAGGCACTTGCCTAGTCTGCTGCACCTTTAAGCCGGCCCTGGAGCTAAGCTTGATCATTTTTATCTAAAAATTATGAAGTAAATAAAATCAAACTAATGTTCAATAGTAATAGCATTCCTGATAGCATTTCATTTAATGATAAAATAGTATTAGTTATCAGTAATTATTTATATTTACATGTGTATGTAGGACAAATAAAAGACATGTCCGGTAGTAAAGAAGAAGAAACAAAGAGACGTATGAAATTAAAATGGAGTGATTTCAAGTACTATAATATATTCAGGTGATTTCTAAGCTCTAAAGAAAACGAGAAGGAAATACAGAAATTAAAGTAATAATGGATAATGATGAATAGGCATTAATTGTATGAAATCGTTTAATCAACTATCAAGCAGAAGAAACATAAAAAAATGTATCTGAATTAAATACACAATACGTTTGAAAAAGTAAAATAAACAGCAATATTGAACCGAAACAATGTAAATATGTATACATAAAGCCATACCTATGCATACTCGTCTTGAGATAAGAATAGATCAGTTCTAGTGGTCCTATTGAGAAATTCTCATTTCAGCATTCATCATGATTTACACGAGAAGAATCAGCCGATGGAGAGTGACGATTTGAGCAGAAACGATCTATATCCAGGCAATTGTGGTATTTTAATTGTGAAACATATACATATACATACATCAATGGTAAGCTTTTAAGATGTGGCAGTTGGGGTCAGTGGAGCTTTTTTGCTGGCATTGTGTGCTTGTCCAGCCGCCGATTCTAAAATAGATCAAGTGACTGGATCAAGCCAGAATGCTAGATCATCATCCCGAATGTTTTATTGGCTACGTAAGTATTTCTGGTGCAGACTGGTGATTGGCTGATTCGAAGCGAGCACGCAAACGTAACGTTTGATGACACACTGTCCCGGTTAACAATGGTGTGGGATCGTTGATCGACATGGTATCACATGGTGCTTTGGATCAAATTTATCTCTGATGGCTAAACTGTAAGTGTCTACTCAATTCCTTCTCGATTTCACTCCAATGTGGTCGGATGAATGAACCGTCGAATACCGCGAACGATTGCTAATTTGCAGTCGTTGAATTGCGTGACTCACTTACGATGATGATTTATAATTTTGTATCGATCGTTTCTTGCATAACATCTCATATATATACATACATACATACACATGTACATATGTACGTTCAAGTACCGATTTATAAACTTCTTGAACACATTTTAAGGAGTTCTGATCTGAAAAAGCCGAGATCGTCTTCACTTGTTCCGCTATCCATCTCATCTTGTCACTCGGATCTTACGTGTGGTGTGGTGTTTCTTCCTATTTATATTTCCATCGCATGCTTTTACGTCTAAATTTGTACGATCCGATTTGATTTTTGTAAAGAGAAGCAAATGAATGAATTCAGGTTGCATTACGAGGATTCGGTAACATCTGGCTATTATTAAAGTACATGTGGAGATGTTACATAGTCTTCTCTTAAAAAGTAAAGATTCGGAATAAATACATACATATGCACATGAAATTAGCAACAATTTCAATGTTTTCATACGTAAAGTTTGCTCTTCGCGTGTAAATAATACAAATCGGATACTTTGTCTTAAATAACTTACAAGGTTGACCATAAATATAATTAACGGATCATTACCGACAAAAATTATTATCCATGTCACTAAATATGAGATGATATATTCTAATCTAATGGGGATGTGTAACTTTATTTACTATTCAGATCAGATTAAATAAATTTCAAAAACCATAACACATGCTGTATATTGTTTATATACAATAAATTGCATCTTATACTCGTATAGTGAATATTTACGAATTATAAATACATGTATATACATACATATAATGGCTTCATTTCTAATATTTTTCAGAATATTAATGATTCATAGATTACCTTTTGTAATTCTAAATGACTAGCTAGTAGCATATACGAATATTCAAAATATACATAAATTATGGTCTAAAAAGCTTTTTATTACATATGTGGAATTTCGCAAGACCTATTCGAAGCAAAGAAGTTTTTTTTATTTAATAAATGAAAAGCAACGATTTGATTCATACTTAAATGCATTTGATGATGATGATGATGCAATCAGGTCATGTTTATCAGTCATCATGTGCAATGAAAAGTGCATATATACATCGATACAAATGATTATTTACATATGTATGTACATACACTGTAGATTCTACAGTGATAAAATATGAAACTGCAACTAAGCAGTTTACAGAATTTAATCTTTTTTGCACTTACCCTTTATACAAACAGGACGAAAAAAGTCTTAAAAGTCTCTCCCTAATGAAAAAAAATCAGTGTCCACGAAGTTTAACTATCTGGTGCAAAAGCAGTAAAAGGTGTCAGCACAGAAATAACGAAGACATAAAAAACGGTCATTACCGTTAGATAGAAAAATACGCGGGAAACCGTTCATCTTGAATAATCGACGAATATTTCTGGGGAAGGTCAGGACGTGGGTTACTGTTCTAACTTTTTTTTTAATTTTATTTCGTTTTATATATAGATAGAAATATACGTATAAACACCCACACATGTCATCGAAGCTCGGGGAAGTAGCGAAAGTGCGGAATCGCTCTAGTTACTGACCTTCAAAAAATTGGCAATTTTCCGCAAATCGCCAGACAGACTTAATTCCCATTAAAAAAAAAATCGGAACGATATCTTCCGCATTTTTTCAGTTCAAAGATTTTTAGGTAACTATGTACATATAATCCAAATCGAAATTTAATGCAAATGGGATGATAAACTTTTAGGATAACGACTTTACAACTAGAGACACCACCATTGTTTGAACAAACATGAAAACATTTTAAGGTAATATTTTTTAATTAAAGTAAAGTATGTGTCGGTTTTTATTGTACATATGTATGTGTATACATATGAACGTAAACTTCAGTGGCTTTTAATTTAATAAGTAGTAACTATATATGTAGGTACATACATACATATGTATGTAGGTAAAGTAACGGTATCATTCACTGTCATTACTAGAGGTAGGATAGCCAAGGTGCCGCTCATTGTTCCATTGTTGTAAATCCTTTGTAAAAAAGGTTCAGCAAACCTTTAACAATGCATTTACAACATTTGAACAATACGCGGCACCTTCTGGGTCCGGGCTTTAGTCATGACTAAAGAGCGGACCAAGTTTGCGCCGTTTATTGTTCATTGTTCGCCGTGCATTGTTTATTTTTATGATGGACTTTTTTTTTGCACTCTAGCTTTGTAATTTGCCCTGTTTCCTGGAAATTGACCCAAAACGCCGTTTCCTAGAAAAAGCACGCTTCCGAACCTACCTCTAGTCATGATCATCTTTCACACACACTATTATCAATTTATTACTTAAATTGATAAATCCATCAAAATTGATTTTCACAACTTCAAATACCGATAACTCTCATTGCCCACTAGTTAATTCACTAAAGCTAGTTTAGATTTACATATACATATGTATATAACTAGTGGTGCTACCCAGCTTCGCTCGGTAAATGGAAATGAAATGAAAACCATGAAATAAATCTTCATTGTTTTATTTATTAAATTTATTTGAATCGAAAATAAAAATATTATTCAACGACGGACCAATCAGAAACGATTTTGACGATACCCAATCAGAAATGAATTACATACGCCGTTTCGGTTTTATTAGAACAAATCTGTGCGGCGCGTGGAGAAACAAATAACGAGGCCTTGGAATTTTGTTCGACAAATCATTCAAAATATTAAGTTTTAAAGATACACAAGATCTTTTAAAGAACGGTAGGCTACTTATGATATTTCTGTACACAAAAATTGTACTCTTCACTTCAAGACAGATTATTATAATTCAAAAATTAAAAATATTTTTTTTATATACATACATATGTACATAATATATATATTTTCCATACCCAGTCCCCTGTTTTAAAAGTCATGGCACGCCAGTGGTATGTTCATACATATTATATGTACATATGTACATATATAAATATCTCTTGAAGTTTCCGCAAATAAAGAGCTTTCATGTTTGAATGTACGTTCGTAAGATATTTTATATGTAATATTAGATACATCATGCATAGAGATCAAATTAGTTATATTTAAACCCAGCAATAACATAATATTCCAATGGGGCAATATGAATGATGGGGCACAAAAGTTTTGGAGTATGTATTCTATACATATGTATATATACATATATATAAATATATAAATATATATATATATATATATATATATATATATATATATATATATATATATATATATATATATATATATATATATATATATACACATTGTTCTATGATGAAAGTATTTATGATGATAATAGTATGCATTATCGATCAACTATCGCAAATATTGAGAGAAAAATGAATCAAATAGTATTACACTGTTGTTTGCAAAACAGTTACCCATGCAGTGCGAAGCACGCTTCCCAGACAGACGATTGGAGTGATCCACTTAGAGCAGACGGTCATTATCTCATTACATTAGAAAAAGTCTGAGCGGTGGAAAAAAAAGTATTAATATTCTTATGGCATAACTTCTTTCGAAGCAACTTTCTCTCTGGCCGCATGTGGAATTGTGTCCAAGGCATACTAAATGGCAAATACCTAACCACTTTTTGCACTCACCAGTGTGTATATTTTAATGAGCTGGCGTCCTGCACTTGCCTCAGGCTTTGACTAGCATGCGTCCCGTTTATGGTCCTGTAATCCAATAAAAGAAAGACAAATAAGATACGAGTTTTGACAAATGAACTATTCGAGAGATTGGACTGTAGACGGTCTCAAAGTGGGACACAGTCAAAAAAGTATAATATTTTGGATACCATCAAAAATAATGAAGATAAATTAAAAAGAAAATAAGGTAACGCAGACAAAATTTTTATCTAAATTTTAATTTAAATTGTTTTGATAATAATTTTATATAATAATAAGGATCCGATTTGAAAAATAAAGTTCAGCTTATGTAATAGAAGACCAATTCGCCTTTGTATAATTAATGAGTACATGTTTTTGAAATAATATCTTCACAGATAATAAAATGTATTTCCTTTTAATTAATCGAAATAATCAATAATTCAAAGTCAATTAAACGTACGTATTACGAATTGATGGTTGAAAAGATTTTTGACGAAAAATTTTCAAACTATTAATTTGTACTCTCATAAAATCTTAAAAAAATACACAGTTTTTATATTTGGTGATAAAAAATTCAATTATGTTTTAATCAATTCTATATCGTTGGGTTCCAAAATTTAATGTGTAGTTTCACTACTCGAATAAAAATTATTTATTACAAGCAATCAATCATTATTGCATGAAATCATAAAAATAATTATATAAATCACCGTTAAAACCACACCCATTTTTAATGACAACCAAATCGAACAAAGGAAAATATTTTGTAATAGAAACGTCGTGAAAATGAGAAGAACGTAATTTTTCACATTTCGCAAGTGAATATCCACGTATACGGTTGTGAGAAATTATTGAATCGAATCCAACCTACACCATCTGAAATTAACGACTGTAATTACATTACTTTTGTACTACCCACAAGTGTTGACCTAGTTCAAAGTTACTGGACTATGTACACTTGGAGATATCGCTCCAGGAGACATTTTTCAATTATTTTTAAAACATTCTTCACAGCTTTGCGAGAAAAGTCCAATAGGGAATTACTATATAAAAAGAGACCTCCCCTGCATTAAATGTATCTTAACTTCCCACGACGTATGTGCTTTCTAATTATGACCACCTACCTACATATCTATAATACCTTCCTACTATGCGTGCGTGTAAAAGTGTCGTATAATCGGTGAAATTAGCACTGTTTTGTAATACAAATTGCTCATCAAATCCATCGATTCGTCCGCGGGTTCAGTCGGTAGTATTTTCTCCGTTCAATTTCACAATTGTGTCGTCCGGCCCGGGAAACGCATGGCCTTAATTACCTGCCACACTGGCGACGTTTGTCAATCCTCCTATAATGATCGTCGTTTTCTTCTTCTCTTTTTATGTAAACTTCAGTTTTTTCTAGTTTTCAATTTTGTTTTATTTTCACTTCTGACACACTGATCTGTTCAGTTTTTAAACGATTCCAAAGAAGACAATGTGTTACGAGACGTAGGAAGGACTGCAAGCAGGTCTCACAAACAGTCTTCTACGTTTTATAAAGTAATTGTTTTTAAAATATATCAACGTGATTTACTTCATCTTGTAAAACATTTACTACAACAATGGTTAAAAAGTAGCTTAGTCCACCTATGTATAATGTAATCAGTAAAGGCGACAACAAATATTATAGAAAATATATTGATCATTATTCGGTTTTAATACTATATAAAAGCATTATATTTATTGAAACAGTACAAGTTAAAATATCGTATATTGATGTGTTTTGTCTTGGGGTGGGTTCTTCTCTCACATTATTATATATAAATACATGTGATATTGTCTTTTCATAAGGCACCTCAATCGATTAAAACAGATATTTGGAGGTGTCGTCATACTTAAATCGCACCGACACTTTTTTGGAGCTTTTTGAAATGTGTAAGGACTTATATTTAATTAAAAATTACTAATATTTAAGTTTAGATCTTCACTGGTTGGTTTATCAATTTTCAAACTGTGACCAGAATTTTAATTTTAAATCAAATATTGTTTGCAAGGTTGTGCTGAAGTCAGCTAGGTCAAATTATGTAGTAACTTGAGATTTTCGAAAATCGGCCCCTTGCCAGAAAGATTTTGAAATTAGGTGAAATTTAATTTTTTAAATTTGGTATCAACGACTTCTGTGATTTTATCGATGCCGATGTACAATCAGAATATGTATATTCAGCGGGCGTATATAATTTTAATGGCCAAAAAAATAGTAGGCATGATTGCAAATAGTATTTCAAAAGCTGAAAATGGTGTTAATTTAATGAATTTCAGTCACAAAAGTAAGAAGTATTCTTATTGTAGACGAACATAATATAATACGTACATAAGTATTAGAAATATTTTTTATTATGTTTTTATTAAATATATGTATGTATCTAATATAATCAAACGAAATAAAGTGTTAAAATAAAAAACATTTGAATGCACATAAATACATTCATATGTACGTGCATTTAAAGTAAAAATAAATTTAATTCACTTATTTATTTTTATTCCATTTCAGTCCACGAATAACGGGCGACCTTACACAAGGCACACATTAAAGGAGAATATTTAACGTTTCGATTTATTATACAAAAATTCTACCAATACCTACAATAATATCGTTCACGAACGAAGCCGACAATTTTAAATCGAAATTATATGTAGTGTCAACTGTAGTTTTATTGAGTATTATCGTCAATCATCAATTGCACCGGTTAAAAGTGACGTATTGTGATACAAAGTGATTTCAGTGTGTTTTCCATGATAATTTTAATTATTTATTGTTGTTGAAATTTTCCATCGGGTTTGAAAAATAAATTCATAATTCATAAAAATTAATAATTTATTAAAAATATCAGTGTTAAACAAAGTGCATATTTTTATGTGTATTGAAGACGATTATTGGCAAAGGCGCGAAGACTATTGCTATGGAGACTAGATACAACTGGTAAATTTTCATACTGTTTTATATTGCCGTGCAACTTCATTTAATAATGCCTGTTATATATTATATTTATTTTTTTAGGTTACAGCGAAGGTAGGAGGTTTAATTTATAACTCGCGAAATAACACTGAGCAACAAAAAAAAATCAATCTTTACTAAGTTTGATCCACTGAATTCAAATATGATAATGATATTTGTTGATTTGGTTTCCTTCATGATATTTAAAAAAAAATAAAAGAAGCGTTTAAAATTTTTTTTTTTACAGTTTTTTGGCTTTTGTGGTCTTTAACTCAAAATCTAGTATCATTATGTACAAAATGAGTATTGAGATCTTCAGATGTTTTTTCTATTGATTCTGATTTTTAATTGCTTTAAAATACTCATAATTAATTATCTAGCGAATTTTAAAGATATATAGTTTTTATACATCTTTTTCCGTATCATATTTGAATTCTGTAGGTTAAACATAAGCAAATATTTTTGAAAAATATGAATTTAGGTATCTTTGAAAATATTTTCCCCTGTGGCGCATTTCCCATCTTATATGTACATATGTATGTAGTTTTTGAAATTCCGACTCTAAGACCAGTATATTTCTGTAAACAATTTAGCAACACATGTGTATATTTAATGTGTATGTATGTATAGGTATGCACATATGTAGACTAATCATAGAGATTGAATCTAGTGTAAGACATATAAATATGAGAAGAATGTACATACTGCACTACCGAAAAAAAATTAAGCAAATCATGGAAATGAAATTCAACTGGTTTCACAACTTGTCCGTCTCGCGACCGTCTCGTGTGTCGGATATTTATAGCTTTTTGATATCAATAGTCTTCAAAGCATCAAGAAAGGCGAATTTTAACAAGCTATAAAGCTGCCCCAAGACTTGTAAAACACCAATTTTTGATTTCCAGACTCCCAGATACGAATTGGAATATATTTATACACAATCGATATAATAATGACTCACCTTGTTGCGCCACGGCATAGCAACTAGTGTTGACCTATAGCTATTAGCAATAAATCAACGAATCTCGTTTTATAACACCGCAGTCGTACTTTTTTTTCATTCCAATCATTATAATATACTAGTATACTGTATAGATATAGTACGACCATACATCAGGTTTGACTGAAAAAAAAATTAGATCCTGTTTCGAAACTCAAATATGTACCGTTACTAAGACAAAAAAACTTCAAATCTTTCCGTAGCTTACATCGTACATACATATGACATATGTATGTATATAGGTATATGCGACTTTAAACGTGAATTTTCAAACACAACAATTTAAACTTTTCAACGCATTATTTTGATGATGCAAAGGTACTTGTTTCTCGAGTATTAATTACTATGTACTACATTTTTTATGTTTGTAGGAATATTTTGAGGAAGGTTTTTGACTACATTGTTGGTATAAATACTGAAACACGTGAACATCTCATTTGCTGTAAAAAAAAAATTATATAATTTTATATGAAATATTTTATATAAAATACGGCCATTTAAAAAATATATATGGATTTAATACTTTCAAATGTTGCTAGCAGCTAAATTGAATCATATAAATCTTTTTATCATGAATTGAACCCAGGACCTTTCAATCATAAGCTGAATTGACTGAATTTTGACTGTTTTTACACATACGTAACCGTATTTTGTGTATAAAAAGATACAACGATACGTTAAGATTTATGCCTCTTACCTTCAAATGAATAAATAGTACATAAATTTTATCAAACTCAAAACATTAAATTTTCTCAGCCTTCTTACGCCCAATTTAATTGCTAAAATTTACATAAACTAGTTAATACATAATACATATATTATGTCCTTCGAAGAAATTGTCGAATTCACAAAGTAGTCATTTGATTGACCTTTAACGATATTACCAACAAGTGCCATTTAAATAAGATATCCGACATTTGCTACGAATTCTAAAGTTCGAATTTTGTAGACAAATATTTAGCTCATTGCGTGATATATATACACATATATTTGAATGCAATCTTAAGCTTTTGTAAATATATGTCAATAGAAGAACAATGGACGCGGATAAAATTTATGTTTTATTCAATTGAAAGTTTGAAAAGCTCGAGTTCGAGGAATTAAGTAAGCGGTGGCCAAAGAATGAGTTTTTCGGCATTTGTTGACCGTCAGTTTTCAATTCGGGTACGTACATATGTATATACATACATACATACATGCAGTAAATTGATTATTTCGCACATTGCGATAGCGCACACGACAATCGTTTCCATGAAAATCGCGAATTCGGAATATCTGGCACTCGAGTTCCCGTTAGCGTGATTCGTTAGTTCGCGTGCGTAACTTTTGATGGATGGAATTTCGAGTGCCAGATGTTCCGTGACCGAGATTTTAGTGACGGAAATCGCTTTGTGCGGAATAATAACCAAACCCATACATACATATTTCAGATTTTGGGATCGTAGCATGTTATATTTTTATATTTGTTTTACCAAAAAAAAAGAAAACTTGTATAATTCTCTGTTTGTGTAGCCATTGTGACGACTTGGAGCTAATCTGTAAAGCCACTATGACGAAATTGTATAAAAATAAATAAATAATAAATATGTACATACTTACATACATATGTTGAGTTTAAGTCGATGATCCACTTGGAACCGACCCAGTTTAATCAAAAACACCAACGTATTGTTGTACGATAGTCGTAAATATTGAACCGTTTCGTGTTTAATTTGACTAACGAGTGACTTTCCAGAAATGACTCCCGTATTTATGTTGGCCGCTACTGCCACCAATCGTGACGAAATTGCACACCTGAATACCTTGACCAAAAAGCTTTTTTTAGTAAAGCTTTGTTATAGATATGAAATGTGAGTCCTATTTTCGAGATTTATAGCAATAGATTGTAGAAAAAAAATCGTGTACAGTAGTATAATTAAACTTGCACGATTAATGTGATAGCGTGTTTTCACTGTAGTGTGCTCATCTACCCATGTTTATAGCTGTAGAGTGGTCACTCAATGTATCCACCAATCTAGTGGGGTTGAAATATGGATCGCGAAACCGTATGAGGAAACAATGAGGGTAGGAACCTTCCCCATCGTCGCCATTTAACTATAGTTTCGACTTTGCAAATTTTCATGATGCGTTCGGTCAAATCAAAACAATTCAATTTACCGTCCTTTAATAGTTCCATGGAGTTTTAATATATTGGAGTGGCTAACGTTAACATTCTACAATATCTACGATGAAACTACTATCCATTCACGATTTTAATATTTTCCGAAAAACTATTAAAATTTCATCGTATTATATTGTTGGACATCTATACTCTACGTATTGTGGATACAATTTTATTATATTTGAAATTAGTCGTGTCAAAAATCTGTCACAAACTTGTGACACATGATACTCGTATGCAACGGAATAGATTTGTACTGGGTGCGTTTGTGACTTCCAGATTTGAGGTTAATTGTTGTCTAATCAAAAGTATTATTTATAAGTTTTTGATTGAATATAATTCAAATAGGTTATATTCTCAAATAATTGAAATATATTCTCAAATATATTTCATTAAAATTTTTCCACAAATATAATTACTTTTGTAGAAATTTTGATTAAAATATCCACCCCATAGTATGATACTTTTTGTAAAAATTACAAATTTTTGATTAAATTACAAATTTCACGAAGGTTTTTAAAGTAGACCTCCGCTTGACTCCGCCATGATTTTAATCAATTATTCAATTATTAAAGGTTTTAATCAATTCAAATATAAAATATTACAAAAATTTGCTGAGACAGTCTTCATTTTTTACGTTAAACTTATAAGTACATATTCGTGTTCTGTGAAATTCCAAAAAGGGGAAATTGCATTTTGCATTTCAAAACTATACGATTGTTATACATATACATATTACATAGACTTCGTAAGTGGAAAGAAACCATTTTGGTATATCACCCAATTTTATTTTAAAAAATGGGATATCCCTGGTACACTAAACTCTAATAACCAAAATTACATTGTTTTGGATTTCAAGTCTTGGAAAGTATACCGATTTAATTAGTTGACTTAAAATAAAGACGCTTGAACGTATTTTTTAAGAATATTTTTCGTTTAAAAAACCACTACCGATACAATGATTTTTTTAAATTATTGATTATTACTATATAGTAGATTAATAATTTATATTGAAAATAAGAAAAAATAAAAACTCAATTCTATGCGAAAGTAAACTACCACTTCCGGTTCATGGATTTGTATTGAAATCTCACAATATCTGAACTCTTACATTAATGTATCGAAAATAAAATTTAATGCTTATTGTTTTGTGCGTGCCTCCAAACGGTTACACTGTGCGTTGGAGCAAACCTCCATACAACTTCTATTGCATGTATTTTACTAAAACTGATTAAGGGAAGCATTTTGGATCAAGGGAAGCAAAATTGGGTTACTTAGTCACAATTTACAATTTCTGATATATGTATGTATGTATAATATAACTGGAAACGTTACATTTTAAAAGTTTCTCAATTTTTCTGACACAACTACATATATAATTACCAATTGACATTTATGAAACGTGTAAACTTGTTTTTTTTTTAATTTTTAATAAGAATGATTGAAATACACGTCCTAGGCTACAGATATACATACACAATCAAGCTCTTCCATGTACATAATAGAACATAATGAACGGTGTTCACGAAACTATTCCAAAATAGGGAAAATTTAGCACGCAACAATCAGCTCATACGTGCGTACGTATTCAAGATTGAAAACCTTTGCCTTTATAGATTATAAATTTGCTAACGTGTATTTGCAAAACGTGCCGATGACCGGGCCAACAGCTAGCGCACCTTTTCTCGAGAAACATCAATGAATCAACTGAGAAAACCGGTACCAAAGCCAGGCGTTATATTCCCGAGAATGGAGAAACGCAATGAGGATGAATCATCCGCCAGAAGTTTAGTTTGCAAGGAAAAGGTTTTTGTTATGAATGGAAGAGTGAATCAGCTGGTATTTTTTTGAGAACTTCAAGCGAAATTGTAGCAATACATATACATATGTATTTAATTAGATATTCAATTTTTTTCATAGTGTTTTCCAAAGTACGCAGTTGTATTCGTCATACTTATCGCGTATTCGTAAAAATGTCATGTGGACGTACGTTTTTTATTATTTGTAAAAACTGGCACCACGGCGACTTTTTGTCAAAACGTATCGAAACCACGTTTTTGTAATAGTTCGCTGCCAAAACGTAAAGGGAAACGTAAGAAAATACAAGTCTAGAAATACGCCAGAGCGTGATGCATCAGAAACAAAATAGCACATTCCACATTTTCGAGCTCATTCATTTTCAGTCAATTGTGTATGTATGGAAGGTGACAGAAGCTGCCAACATTTTATACGCAGTTAAACTAATTTTTTTTTTCTAAAATGTATGTAAATGCATCTGTATAAAATCATCAAAAACAAAAAAACGAAACGAAATAGGAAAATTAAATCATGATTCGTGATTAAATTTTTTTTGAAAAATACTCGAAGGAATACTTATAAATTATTGTCAACACATTATATCCAATTATTGCCTGTACAAACATAATAATAATTAGCAAAACACATCCGAATTCTAAATAACATCCTGCACGAATGTTAATTCGGCATAGCAACAGTAGATTAGTGTTTATTTTTCATAAATTTTGTCGTAGCTAAATGTGTATAGCCAAATACAGTGAAAATTTACGTAAAGCAATTTTTTTTCAAAACGTTTTTTTTTTATCACGTATATTTACGTAACGCAATAGTAAAGCGAGGTGATAAATTCAGAATATTTTCATTATACTTCAAGAGAAAGATTGTGGAAATAAAAAGCAAGTGTATTTTTTTCCTTCGAAGATGAAAAAAATAATATATATATATATATATATATATATATATATATATATATATATATATATATATATATATATATATATATATATATATATATACCAAAAATATATAAATCCATAATTAATATGAAGGTAATAAAAATGAGCAATATGGCAAAGTATGAAAACAATCGGATAAGAGATAAAAATTACCATTGACACGAAAGCCATGTGAAACGTAAAGGAGGTATGTAAAAAGGCGATTCCCAAATATATTTTTTTAACTTTTCTGACAAATAAAACAAATAAAATAAAAAATGCGATATTATAACCAATTATTATTATATTTATAAAAACTGAATGATGTACATATCATGTGTGTTTGTTTGTATGTGGGTATGTGGTGAGTGCATCGACAAGTATGGAGATTTAAAATTAATGAAGTAAAAATATACATACATATGTACATATGTATATAAGTGATAATATGAGCCTATAATGCAAATTTTATAATATATATTGTGAAAAAGTGAAAATTATAGGCGTTAAACAATTGAAATCTGACAAAACGAGTGTGGGGCGGAAAGTCAAACATGCATGGGCAATCACTAGAGATTTTTTGAATTTTTTAAACACGTTTAGTACAATTATATTACACTATCGAGTAAGCGGAAACAATTTAAATCTCTATCGGGGGCTAAAACTCGCAAAATGGCAAAGTTTCAAAGCGATCGAAAGAGTTTTAGGAAAAAACCTTGTAAAAAAAACAAATTTAGTAACAAGAGTTATTATTATACATATGTATGTATATCGATTTTGATTCCGATTCTGATTACGATTACGACGACAATTGTTGTTGTTGGTTATTATTATTATAAATATCTATAACTTCATTTTGACTCATGTATCAATTTCTTTTCCAAACCACCCGTTGAAATGTCAAAAGGCACAACACTAGTAATTATAATACATATACATACATATCTATATAATAAAAACGGAAGGATGTGTGTACGTGATAAGTGCATCGACAAGTATTTCAAAAAACTAATTTTAGAATTATGCACGATTTACGTAAATTTCGATTTCGACTTCGACTTCAAATTATCATTTCCTTTACGAAACCACCCGTTAAAATATCAAGAGCCACAACACTAGTTGTAAAT
Organism: Arctopsyche grandis; assembly: GCF_051622035.1. Classification (NCBI taxonomy): domain Eukaryota; kingdom Metazoa; phylum Arthropoda; class Insecta; order Trichoptera; family Hydropsychidae; genus Arctopsyche; species Arctopsyche grandis. The sequence continues at coordinate 8,051,647 of NC_135355.1, forward strand.
AGTACATATAATCAAATATTAAAATTCAATTTTACTATAGGTGCATACATTGTAAATCTAACATGAAACGGAAGTAAACTTTTTACATTTTTTTATGCATAGGTTACGTGGAATTTTTATATTTGAATGTGAGTCATGAAAAATTAGTCATGGCGGCTATTTTATTTCAGGAAAAAAATGAAACATTTTTAAGTTCATTTTATCAAATTCTAAATTGATTGTTCGCACTTTATATACATACATATAAAGTGCGAAACATAAAAAAAACATATTACAATACGAACGTATTTTTAAATATTGTACTACCAGTATTTTTAAATATTGTTAAGAGGGCTGTACACCGGAAACCTTAATTTTGTTGCCGTTCCTTTCTTCGATATATACATATATTGAGTGAATGCGACAATATATATATATATATCAATATATATATATTGAGTAAATGCGACAGTTGCGCTTCGACCAGATAATACGTATTTTAAATCGACAAAATCGAGGTTTCGTATTCTCCAATTTTCTCCGAAACTGGACCAATTTTTAAAAAAATATCATCTCATATCATCATATCATGTCTGTCATGTATGTATGCGTTCCTATGCCATTCGACCGATTGCGATGAAACTTACATCAGTTATTGTGTGTATGCTCGCGATGGTTTCTGTAAAAAAAAAGTCACCCAAAAATGGGAACAGGAACGGAAAAACAAGAATGAGTGGCATTGCAATGATTTCAAATGTGTTCGCGTCGCCACCTACGTTGTTAGGGTAAAATAAACAAACAATTGAATAATTTCAAATGTGTTCGCCGCCTGCGTTTTTCCGACAAATTATCATTACTTTAATTTAATTTGATTATTAAATATTAATTTGAAACTGAAACATTTACTTATTGAAACGGGAACGGAAATTGCATGCGTTATTGTGGCATTGCAACGCATGCCGGGTTCAGCTAGTTGTATTTAATATAAACTGATTGATAAATTGAAACCAATTCAAATGAGAGAAACTGTCATCGATATTGGATATTATTTTGGATTATTCATAATTTATTTGAACATTTAAAAGTTTACTTCTATAACGAGATCAAGTTACAAATACATACATACATAGTACTTAAATATGTACATATATATGTACATAATCCATTGAATAAACGTTTGTAACTCACATGTGTAACCCCACAGTGGAAGCGGATTTCTGCAAGTGATACACTCATTCATTGAGATGACAATGAAGAATAAATAAATAAACGTGGGTCGGTACCCAACAATGGGTCCGACAATTAAATCCATCCGCAGTTCTTGGTGCTGGTGGTCGAAGGTCTCTGGTATTTGAATTGGTGTCATTGGCGATACCATCGACCGTTGACTGCTTGGGTTTCAATAATAATAAATAAAGTTACTATGGAAGATTGACAAACGTACACGTTTGCATATTAAAAGTGGTGAAACCGATATTATGCATACATACTGAATGTTAAATCATATGGAATTTTGGTACATGTTAGTTAACCTTTCATTATTACACAGTATGATATTATCTGAATGCTACATATACATAGTATTATTAAGAAAAAAGTATTAATTGCACTTCAAAATATCTATGTATGTATGTATGTACATACATAGGTTTTCCGAAATTTGAAAGACCAATGTAGTTTTTTTTGTGGTGTTGTGCCCGTTGATATTTCAACGGGTGGTTTCGGAAAATGAATTGATAAAGTAATTAAAATAAAGTTATATGACATCGCAATTATAATATGAAACCAGTTCTGTAAATTTTTATTCGTGTCTATGGGTTATAGCTAGACACGTATTTTGGGCATCTATTTTTGTTAGTTTTAGCATTTTCATTTTGCATTTTAGCGTTTTAGGGAGTTTAATTTTAAATAATAAAAAATTTCGATGAATTTTAATAAAATGTATATACATATATACAATTCAAAGACAACACAACAATTAAACAATAATAGAAAAATCATATTAAGTTATTCAATAAAAAAAAATATGTCGGTCATGTGTTTGATTCGCATCGAGGTCGTATTTTTTTTTAAATATCTTTTAAATATAATTAATTTAATATCTATATATTAAATTGTTTAATATGAAAAAAAATGTTTCAAAACCTCGCTAAATCAAATTACTGACAAGTATTTTTTATATGGCGTGACGTAAGTAATTTCTATTATAGTCTGTTACCCGATGGTTGATGCGACAAATGCGCTTGTATGTACATATGTATGTAGTGTCTGTGAATAGGTGCATAGTATGCTGTCACACTGCATTCAACTTTCGCGCATGTGCGTCAGTGAAAATTTCGGGTCTATCACTATATTACGGTTCACTTATGGTGTTCACTCACATTTATAAAAAAAAAATTAATTTCTGTTTGGTTGTCATTACATTTTTTTTCGATTTTTTAATTCGATAAAGTTAATAAAAAACAAATGAATTTTTACTATGAGATTAACCACGTTTAATCGGTTTATATAATAAATACCGAGCGAAGCCGGGTAAAACCACTAGTATGTACGTATATAATAAAATTAGAATGAACGGGTACAACCCAATACACACTTCATACCATTGGGATGTCTGCCGTTAGTGCCGTTCGATACCATTTTGGATTTCCTAATCAAAAATTAGATAGCACAGTAGTTCATTTCTTACCTGAAATGATATTAGAAAAAAATCGGTTTTTACAAATTATGGAAAATACATATCCAAATATGGTTTTTTCGGTAAGTTTGATGTATTCTTAAAAAATATTTTGACATGATTGGATATCTGGGCCGTCATTTTATATATATCTTGTTCAGTTTATAATAAATGTTAACAACCGCTATTTAAAAAAAATTCGAAACTCGGCATCAAAAGTTCGAAAAAACTCGGGCATTAAAAGTTCGGAAGTAAAATTTTAAACATAAAAAAAAAATTCGGGTGTGACCAACCCATGACTTTATCAATGTATTTGAGGAATATAAGAAGGTTACAAAACAAAATTCGGTATTGAACCGTACAACCGTACAAACAGAAGGTTACATTTTAAATACTAATAACTATGATAGCGATACAAATTGAGCGCAATTGTATGGAAACTTGCACAAGACAAAAGTTCTTCTTCCGGCTATCGGATTTTGTTCAAATTTTTTTTATTTCTTAAAATCAGTATCTTTATTATACCCAATAAATAACAAGAAGCTTGAAATAATTTAAAAGGTCAAAATAAACTAATGAAAAAATAATGAAATATTGTTTTAAAAAAAAATACTACTTCCGGTTTACGAATTCTGACCAAAACGTTAGCAGCTTTAAGCTAGTACATAAAGAATACAAGTATAAATTTTCAGCTTGATACGTTCAGGGGTGTGGACAGAATCCAGGCGACAACATTTTTGTCCTTTCTAAGAGGAAAAAATCCCACTTCCGGTTTATTAAATTTAGTGAATTTTTTTTTTCATTAAATTGATACAAGAATTAAACTTGAATTTTTTCGTGAAGATCACACATGTTTAAGGGGTCGAAAAAAATAGTGGAAGAAAAATCGAACAAGAGTAAACTGCCACTTCCGGTTGAGGGATGCTTATACATAACTTGATATTACGCTTAAACTTCTAGATATGAAATTTCAGCTCAATAAACTAAAAGGTTTCTGAGAAAAACATAAAAAACCTCGATTCTCTAAAGAAAAAGTACTACTTCCGGTTCAGGTAAAAATATTTAAATAATATTAGGTTATAGAATTTATAATTTATATTACATGTAAAAAAAAATTTGTTCGATTCAGTCAGCGGTTTGGAAGATAGTTGAATTCGAAAACTTAAAAAAAAGAGGACACCTATAAGGGGAGGTACCATTTCCGGTCATTTTAAAAATTTGAAAAAAATTTACGTCGTGTCGATAAGAATTTCAGTAACCGATATTAAGCTTCAGTTCGATAGGACTAGCGGTGTTCAAAAAATCCCCAAAATACACAGACACACAGACACACAGCACACACACATTTTTCTAGATCATGAAAACGTGATCAGTTATCGATTCTGAGTTCGAATCAGTCAAAATCTTAAGTTTGAATTTTTGCATGATCACAAAACTTCATCTATTGTTACTACGTACATAGATAAAGTAAAAATCGGAATGTAGTTATGTGTTCGAAATTTTACGAATGTCCGCTTTTCCGTTTACGTATTTTTCTGGTCCGCTTTTAACCCGTGCGAAATAATCCAAAAACCAATAAAGGTCTATTCATACTAGCACATCACGTACCGGCAACTGCACAAAACCAGCAAGTATGGGAAGTATTCTTTGGTACATTATGTATATACAATACATATATTATATATATAGGTATACACCATATACACTAGCTTTCCATTTCAGCTTTCCCCCCCCCCCCTGGGAAAAGCTGAAATGACGCCCCTGATACGTACATATATATGAATGTATGTACGTGGATCAAATAAGTACCGATTATACATATAAACTTTATGTTAGAATTAGAAGATTGTCAAGAGTATTGAAATAAAGGTAACAAGTTAATATGTAAGTAACAAATATGTCAGGTAAATGTTTATACATTTATTTATTTATTTTATTCTAAACAGAGCATTGTGGCATAACAGGAATTCCTAAAGCGCCACAATGGTCAAAAAATATAACACAAAAAAAACAAAATAACAATATATAACACAAAAAAAAACAACAAACATAAATTAATACATAACGAAAATAATATACTCATCGATTATACATAAAAAAAATATACATTTGAACATAAACATAAATACATCCTTACATAACAGAAAGAATATCAAATAAAAAATATAGCATAAGGAATGCCTTGCACCTACAGCCAGTTCCAATAAATATGTAAGAAACAACTACAAATACAAAACATCCATGTAAGGCCCAAATGGAAGAGACTTAATCAAAATTTCACTCATAAATCACAATCAATCATGAAAACAATGATGAGCGTAGACTACCAGATAAATGGGTTAGAGTAATTTCCGAAAATTTACGCTCACTAAGGTGGAAAATATCACATTCAGTCTCGGCAGCAACGATTTCATTAAGAAGTCGAATAGCTCTTGGAATAGGAGCCATTCGAAAAATAACTGTGCGGGCAGGAGGTACAGCCAGCAAATGATGATGTCTACCACGCACATAGTGATTAGAGACATAAAGTCACAACTGCTCCAGCAATAACGGGCACCACGTAAGAGCAGGAGAACGAAACGAATTAATGAGAAGTTTCTCCGAAGTTCAAGGGAATTATACCCTAGCATGCCCAAAAGAAAGGAGTGGGGTAGAGATATGGGTAATACCCATATTCTTTCCTATATAGGAAACGAAGAAATGCTTTTTGCACTTTCTCAATCATCAGAGAGTGATTTGCTTCATGCGGATTCCACACAATCGCATTATACTCTAGCTTACTTCTCACAAGCGAATTGAAAAGCAAGCGAGAAGACAAAGGATTGGAGAATAATCTTGCATATCTCAAAACAAATCCAAGTCGACGAAAGGAAACGTCAGCGACTTTCTTGATATGGTTGTGAAAGGTGAGTTGAGGATCAAAAGTGATACCCAAATCGACCATATATTCCACACGCTTCAACAAGACGGATCTAATGGAATATCCGTGACAATAGAGCGAATGTGCCCGTCCATAGCTCATAATTGCACATTTATTTAAATTAGTTATACATATGTAATTTTATACATATATTTGTATGTACATACTACATACATACATATGTATATGTACATCCATACATATCTCATTTAATTATGTTTTGAAATAAAATATTTATACACAAAAGATCGATGTCGAATTATTTTTGTGCGTAGTATGATGTGGATCAATATTATGAATTCACGGAATAATATGATATAAGTGAAGAATGTGAATAATATGATATTGGCAGAGGTGTTTAAATTGCCGAAGATTTTTAGTATTGTATGTATATCAAAATAAATCAGTTACGCTGACCGACAACAGGTTTTTGATTCACAATGTTTGGGTACAAACGGGTCAAGGATTCAAAGTCTAATATAATTGAAGGTCAGACAAATTCAATATGCATATCTACAAGAATATGCATATGATACATATGTACAATGTACATATGTATCATATGCATATTCATAGTAGGTATAATATGTGTATTATCTTATATGGATATACATATTATGCTATTTATTTATTTTTGAAAAATTTAGATTATTGTTGCATTGTGGTATGTGAATCCTATTGCGACATTATGGTCAATGAATACAATATGTACATATAATATAATTACAATAAAGTGAACATAATATAATAAGTATATATTTAAGGATGTGGGAATTCACACATTCATATAATGTAGAAAAATAAAGGTTAGTATATTCAATATATTTTTTTCATTTTTTGATTAATCAAAAAAAATAAAAAAAATTAAGATGCCTATGATGGATATAAATAGCATATTAAAAAATAATTTCTCTAGTGCCATAATTGAGGAAGGGAGAAGTCTAATACGTTTGAATGGACAAGGCGCTGGGGTCCAGCCCACTTAATACGTGTTTCACTATCTGAAATTCAACGGCTTGCTTTGGAGAAGAATTGTAATTATATGTAGGCATAACCTGTGTAACCCAGAAAAAATGCATTAAAAAATATCTTCATCCCCATGAAAACGTCAGGGGCGGAAGTTGTCGAACTTTCCAAAACTCGCTAAAATAGTTATAAATTCAAAAATAACAATAACACTTACACAATATAATAAAAATAGCATTTTCAACTCAACTTGATGCAAATTGCACAATGTGCAATGCCTACGCAGTCAGATTATTTCTCGCTGCCGGAAGGCGTGGGAATAGTCATCGAAAGTTTATAACCGTTACCTTTTCACAGGTATAGTGCACTTATAAGTTAAATATAGCATGTATGAATACTATACATATACTTATGTCACTATCAATATGAACTTATTTTATAATGTTGACGACGATAGTTTTATAGTGGCTTATAATGACGGCAATTTGTAGATTTTGAAAATATTATAAATGAAAATTACTATACAATATAATTGTTATAGAAAAGGATATTTTTTTTTAACCTCTTCTTACTTTCACTTACGATTTCTACTCGGAAGAAATTTTCATTACTGCATTTTTTATGAGGTTGTCCAGTTCTATCATATGTATGTTATGCTTTTTTTGCTGCTATTGTTTTTTATGCATACCTTTTAGAAAAAGAACAAAAAAAACTAGTACTTACTATAATTATAAAATACATACATACATATGTACTTATTTATTTGAATTTGGAACATTGTGTGGCATTACAAGAATCCTTAATGCGCCACAATGGTCGAAAATATGTATAACAGAGAAAATACACATATGTATGTACAAACATATATACGCATTAGGGATTTTTGTAATGCCATAATGTTCCAAATTTAAATAAATAAGTAGATATGTATGTATTTTATAATTATAGTAAGTACTAGTTTTTTTTGTTCTTTTTCTAAAAGTTACCTAATGGAGAATATTATTTTTCCTTAACTTAATGCATATTTAAATATAAATAATACTATATCTTCCTCTCAGTTCGGTTTTCTGAAAGGTAAATAATTTTTATGCAATCTTATGCTTGCTTATAATGTAAGAACCTGTTCTCTTGATAAAAAATATTCAAATTAATTAATTAATTAATGTATTATTTTTCCAAATATTCCAATGTTTATTTATTTAGATTTTGAAAAGAGGTTCGATATATGTATGTACATATGTACATAGTTTCCATCAATCGTTTTCTACATACAAAACATATTGATGTAACTAACATTAGATATATGTATGTAAATATTTCACATTTGCTGATGACATCGAACTTTTTGGTTCTACCACCGATCACAGTAAGTACATACATATTAGAATAAGAGGTTGATTCTACACACATATCATTGTATGGTCAAAAGCTTGGTTGCATTACTATTATTTGTCTAAGCTTTAAAAACACTGAGCAACAAAAAAAGACTACCGGGGCCGGAGACTCATCAATCTTAACTAAGTTTGACTCACTTAATTCGAATATGTCAATGATTTTTGTTGGTTTTGCTTTCGTTTACGAGCGAACTCAAAATCTAATGTTCCTGTGCTCTTAATATATGTATTGGAATCAATGGTCACAACTATCGCTTTAGAATACTTATAAATAATTATCTAGTGAATTTTAAAAGTCAAAAATATATTTTTCCGTGATATTTTATAAAAATTGATGGGTTTTAATTTTTTTTTATTTCAATTTTTTTTTGTCTCATATTATATGATTTTTTTAGTATTACAATTAACCAACCCTTTGGGTCAATCGACCACATCATCAACAAGGAAATTGAAAAAAAATGTTGTTCTAAACTGGGCAGTGAGCCGCATTGGGTTCACCTTTTGAATCTCCCTGCTATAATTTCAATTTAAAATAAATAAGTTAATATTAAAATATATATAAGTAAATAAGTTAATATATATATATATATATATATATATATATATATATATATATATATATATATATATATATATATATATATATATATATATATATATATATATACATATATATACATATATGTATGTTAATATATAATATGCCAATACCATAATAAATTGCAATTAAAAATTTCTTTACTTAAAAAAGTATTCGTAGTATCGGATTATATTTACATAGTTCAAATTCAAATGCTCACATTTAATACGATACTATTGCACAACAACAACGCAAATGTTGCAAAACTGACGAAATTCAGTTAAATTGGTCGTAAGTTTTTAAATTTAATTACATAAAGTATACGATTTTTTCGTTTTACAAAAAAATTATTTATTTACAAAATTACGAATAACAAGAGTATTGCACCATACTATGTAAGTATTGCGAAATTTACGTTCATGTTGTAACATGCGCTTTTCGCCGGGTTTTTTCAATAGATTTTCAGTATATTTGACATTTTTCAGTACTTATGTATCTGATATTTCGAATAATATTAAAAAAAACAATTTAAGTCAATATTCAATATATATACATAAGTATATGCATAAATAAATATACAAATATTTACGTATGTACCTATAAATATATACCTACAATTTTACGTAATCAACGAAAGTAATAAGTACTACGTATAAAATAATATCTTCTATATTTTAATGAAATTTATTAAGAGACGTAATTGGCGAGGTGGTGATTTCTGAAAATTTCGTCTAAAATATAACATATGTTCAACTCGAAGTGTATTTTCAGTTGCAATATATGCCAACTGCATTTTAGGTCATTCATAATCGAATACAATTCAACTAGTAAATTATATCTCTAATATTGTCCTCTGAATTGTAATCGTAAGTGAAACTTAAAGGAGGTTTGTAATAAAAAAAAGGAGATTTGTAAAAACAAATAATTTCGATTTAACTGCGAAGTCTGCGTCGAAGTCGTTGGTTTCTTAACGAATCTGACTCCAGTCAATAATCGTAAGTGAAACGTAAAGGAGGTTTGTAAAAAGCCACGACTCCACACCCCTGATATGTATCATATATACTTGAATATTTTGATTTATTCACAATCACTTGTATTGTACTTTCTCTGGGCTGCATTTTGGACAACGACAGGTCCACAATTGGCAAGCAAACGAGAGCTACGAATGAATAGGATTGTCTCCCATATGAAACGTAGACAACTACCGAAACTTTGAGGCATCACCTACCTACCTCTGCACAGCCAATTCTAGATATGATCATACATTCTATATACATATGTATGTGCGTACGAAATAAGAACGATTCGAATGCAAAGTATGAATGGCGTGCAATTGTAAGGTCATTGATATCGACATAAATATGTCATAAGTATAACGCGTCATAAATTCATGAATATGTTTATCGTGTGGGTAGCCAGAATCGATCTAGGGTGTTTAATGAATTATTCCGCGTACAATTTGTAGGCGGATAACAGTTGAAAGTGATGTTAAGGCTGTTATACACACAAGCAAAAAAAATGTAAATTTGATTACAACAACAACAAAAATCCACAATATATAGTTTTAAACTAAAATATAATGTGATTTTTGCTTTAACTCTATTATAATAAGAGAAAGAGCTGGATATTGTAACGTCGTTAAAAATCGTTAGATTTTAGATCCAAGCAAGGAATAAATTCAAATGTATGTACTAGGGTTTCTGACCCGGGTCGACCCGGGACAGACATTCCCGGGAATTCACAGAATTTTTGTTGTCCCGTGTCCCGGGATTTCTTATCTTTAATCCCGGGAATTGGATTTAGAAAAAATCTTGAAAACAACATTTTCACAACTGCACGAAGGGAAATAAAAAATCAAATACACAAAGAATCGTAAAATATTTTCAAATATTAAAATCGAAAAAAAGAAGAAGCCTTAAACTTTTTTTTAAACCTAAAGATTTTTTTAACACAAATTTTAAATAATTCCGATTTTATACCGAACAAAACATTTTTTAAATGTTGTAATAAAAGCGAATGTACATATATCCTACGGTGAAACTATTATGAAGCGAGTATATCCTTCTTGTATTGACGATTCCACAGTGGAAGAAACTCTTTCAGATTCGGATGAAGATGAAACAATTGTGTGTTTGACGATGAATGAAAAATAAAATAAGAAGTTATCAAAGACGAATATACAAAATAACGTAAATAATAAGTGAAACGTAAAGAAGGTTTTTAATAAGTAAAAATAGCCTCGACTTAAAAAAAAATTAAAATATACATGTTGACAGGAGAAAAAACCGATAATTTAAAATAAGAAGAGGTTAGTAAAAATTGTTTTCGTCCCTTTTAACAATAAAACCAACTTCGATCGAAACTGAAAGAGTTTTTTCCATTACTGGAAATTTTTGTACCAAATCTAGAATTAGACTTTCGGATCCTGATTTAAATATTTTAGTATTCTTAAGAAGCTATTTTAAATAAGTTCACTTTTATAATTACATTTTTTCAAGTTAACAGTTATATTATGTATTGTTTTGTAAATAAATAAATATTTTTTTATTAATAAAAAATATATTAAATTGAAAAAAAAAAGTTATTTTACACGTGTCCCGGGATCCCGGGAATCCCGGGACCGCGACCCGCGTCCCGCGAATTGAAAAAGTCCGGGAAATCAGAAACCCTAGTATGTACTGATGTACATAATGTGTATGTATGTAGGTCCCGTCATTTTCGCACGCGAGCTACGTCAATGAGCACATCGAAAACGTCAGTGAGCACATTAAAAAAATGAAATATGCAAAATATATAACTATTAGGGAGACCAGGAAGAAATCGCGTATTTTATAACGTTTAATTGGAAGTGTGCTAAACTTTAAATAGGTAAAATTGCGAGCAAAAAGCCCGTACTAGTGTTTACTCGTATTTACACGAATCTAAATTGAATTAATAGGGATAATATATTAAATTATCTTTATATGAGAATTAAATAAAATTCCACTTAGAAAAATCATATTTCTACTATTCTTGTGGATTATAAAATAGTATTAACAGTGGAAAAAAATCCCAAGTGAAAGTACGTACTTTTGACTTTTGATTTGAACTGAAAATCACATTTTTTTATGGTGTTTCGGTTTCCGAAACCGCGACTGTACCTTATATATATCCTTACAGCAAAATAACTTTCCAAATTAATAATTCATACCTTTTTTACCGGTCTCCGTGACGAGACAGAATGTTAAATTACAGAAAACACAAATATCGGAAAGCAAAGATCGAAAATCGAAAGATCTTAAGTCGAAAGATTAAGTATTCCGCGCGCGCACATTAATACGGGAGGAAAAGCCTGTTCCTCTTGTTCCTGTTGTATCCTGCTCGCGCAAATTAAGTAAGTATATACCGTTTACCATGCACCATTTTTTTTTTGATCTTTCGACTTAAGATCTTTCGATTTTCGATATTTGCCTTCCGATATTTGCATTTTCTGTAATTTTACATTCTGTCTCAACACCATAGAAAAATGTGATTTTGCGTAAAATTTCAGTGATCTTAAATAAAATAAACACCCAAAGTCATTAAAATGGTAGATTATATCATAGTGCTTTATTTTAACGACAATTGTTAAGAAACAACAACAAAAAAGATACGGAGAATTTTAGTCCGAGCCGGTTTTTATGACCAAACGCAGTCTCCACGGTTGAATGAAATTTTGAATGAAAAAACACAGTTGAGCGCAAACTTTTAATTTTATTAGTCACATGGTATTATTTACAAATTATAAAAACTTAATTAATATTTTGTTGCGGCTCCTTTTAATTTTATGACAGCTTTTATACGGTTAGGCATAGAATCAAATAAGTTTCTTAAGGATTGTAAATAGGTTTTTGAGCTCTTTTTCCTATTATGACTTAGATTTAGCATTAGAATAATATAATACTGTGATTACTAACCAAATTAAATTAAAATTGTAAAATAGAAAATGATCAGTAGATCAGTAGCTATTAAAATAGATATAAGATGTATTGTGAACATAATTTCGTAATAATAAAAAGCATTTAAAAAAAAAAAAAAAATGTCGATGGGGATGTCTTCATACCATACTTTTTCAATGGTCTCTTTTAATGATTGATGGCTAGACACATTTGTTTTACTAATCCTATATTTAATAGCCATCCATAAATTTTGAATTGGGTTTAAATCGGGTCTATTCCCAGCCATGTTAATGTCTTTACACCCAATTCCTGCAAATAAACCCGAACCTAAAAAAAAGTACCAAAAATATTTCAGTTTTTTGATCGAAATATTATTAATTACATTCAATATCATTAAATAAAATTAATACTCACTAATTTAGCTCGATGACAAGCAGTGGCGTAGCGTGAATTCCAGGCGCCCCCCCGCAAAATATTTTAAGGCCCCCCCCCCCATATATTTGGGTGACCGTGAAAAAGTCGAAAATATTCGTTTATCATGCATACATATGAAAAACGGTTAGTATATATATCAGTGGCGTGCGGTAAAACTCTCTCTCCCCCCCCCCCCCTCGTACATCCTCGATTAATTTGCGCGAGCAGGATACAACAGGAACAAGAGGAACAGGCTTTTCCTCCCATATCCTACGCGCGCACATTAAACAATGCTGTATGATAAAAGAGAGATAATTTCACCGCATGCCAATGATACACATTATATATATATATATATATATATATATATATATATATATATATATATATATATATATATATATTTATGTACATAGTACCGTTTACCATGCACCCTTTTTTTATCTTTCGACTTCAGATCTTTCGATTTTCGAACTTTGCCTTCCGATATTTGCTTTTTTGACCTTTTCACATTCGGTCCCGTAAAATAAATTTCCAAATTAATAATTCAAACCTTTTTACGTACATATACCTATATATCGAAGTGCACAATATGTTTAAAGCAGGGGAATTTTCGCATGATCACAAAACTTCATCTACATATTGTTACTACGCAAACCGATAAAGTAAATATACAAGAATAAGAGAGAATTCTCAGAAAATAGTTTTAAAAATGACACTGACGTTCAAAAAATGGAAAAAGACGGCAGTCTTCTAGCCCTATTGGCATAGATCAATTACACAATGAGGATGAATTCAAAATATAATAATGTACGTACATATAGTACATACAATAAAACGAGATGCAAATAGGTAGAATAATAAGAGGTTTTTAAAAAAATATTACAAAGGAATAACAGAGCAAATTAAAAAATTCGTAAAAAAGACGCGCCGCTTTGTGGCGCCCCCCGAGACTCGGCGCCCCCCCGCATTGCGGGGTCTGCGGGCGCGGTAGGTACGCCACTGATGACAAGGGGCAGAGTCATCTTGGAATATGACATCATCAGAATTTGAAAGATGGTTTTCCATTGATGGGATAAAACTTTCTTCTAGAATTTTTTTATATGCTATTCCGTTAATGGAACCTTGCACAAACTGTATTCGCCCAATTCCATAATAAGAAAAACATCCCCAAACCATGTGGCTTGGGGGATGCTTCACTGTCTCAGGATACATTTTTGGTCGAATCTTTCTCCAACTTTTCTTCGAACATACGGAAAACCATCGGAGCTGAAGAGGTTAAATTTCCACTCATCAGAAAATATGACTTGTCGCCAATGCGATGTCGTCCAATTTTCGTGATATTTCGACCACTCTAATCGGTTTTTCATCATTTTCTTCGTAAGAAATGTTTTCGCAGGTTTCCGAGCGTGCAGTCCAGCTTCTCTGAGTCGTTTTCTTAAGGTCACATCACTAATTTCAATTGAAAATTGATCCGAGATCTCTTTTCTTATCTCTACAGCAGTTATCAGGCGATCTTGTCTCTCGGATGTGCATCTTTTCGGTCCTGTCCCGTTCTTACGAGCAAAAGTTCCAGAATCCTTTTTCTTTTTCATTATTCTTGACACAGTAGATACAGAACGTCCCATTTGTTGAGAAATTGATCGCAATGAATGTCCAGAGTCTGCCAAAGCCGCGATTTTTATATTCTCCTCCAATGATAGTTGAGTGTATTGTTGCATGGTATTTTTATTTTCAACGATTTCGATCCATACACCTCGAAAACTCACACTAAACTGAACTCAAATCGCAGAAAACAATCATATTTAAAATACCCGATCGTTAAAAACCACACACCTAAAGGGACAATATTTTTATTGCCCAAAAATCGTAAAATCACAAGTGTTCCGGTTTCCGAAACCGCGACGGTATATGAATATATGGGGGGGGGGGGGCGCTGGAATTGCGCTATGCCACTGATGTTGACAATACAGACTACAAAATTTTCGAACGTGTTTCGTTACATGCAGTCATTCAGACGACGTATAAAATTACGAATGCTTAAAATGTAACACACATTCTCGATGAATTATTGGGTGTGTACTTGAAATATTAAGAAGACTATGTTAATCGGTAGACACTTGCCCTTGTGACACTCGTTAAAAGTAAATGGACATAATATAGACATCATTGGTATTGTAAACGCAAAGTGTTCATCTCACACTGTATACATTCTAAATTTAAATTATGAAACATTGACTTTCAAACATGCATGCATGTACTCGTACGTTCTACATACATATGTATAGAGTCGATAGAAGGACCGCGGATGTTTATGAGTGAATTCAGTATGTTAAGAAGTTTAAATTAATATCATTTCAACGATTGCAATCGTGCAATGTCGTGGTGGTTTTGGTTCCATAAAAGTTAAAATCTGACATAACTAGATGGCGGCGAAAAGGGATATACACCAAGAAGAAGCGCGAAGTGATATACATACATATGTATGTACACCAATGAGAACGAACATTTTGGACGTAAACGTCAGGGAGAGCTTCGACGGAGTATTTTCAAACGTGTCTAATACGATCGTAATGGCGGATGATACTTCCACTTATATTAATGACCAAACCGAGCAAAATGGCAAAGTATGAAAACGATCGAACAAGAGCCAAAATTTTTACTGAATTGTAATCGTAAGGAGAAGTAAGAAGAGGTATGTACATATGTTAAAAGAATAAGGTATGATTATCGACATGATGACATGAATTCGAACGGTATAATTTCATAAAGTATATATATGTAGGTATAATTTTCATAATGACATAAATTTCAATGTGCAAAGGGTTTAAAATAAAATAAAAAAGAAGTAACTCGAATGCTGGATATGGACCCACGCGCGACGATTCTCCGATGTTCCCACGCGCACACCAGTCGAGCCACACCGTAAAGAGATTGACCGAAAGAAAAGAGGACCAAAGGGGCAAGGAGTGAGGGGATTTTCTTGTCCTGGACGAAGGCAAACGCAACGTGCATATATAGCAAGTAGTATCTGGGCGAGAGAACAATTGTTTTTTTTTGTGGGACGGCTCAGCTCATTCATATGTTAGCCGTGACTTCATAAATCAGAAATGAATTTCTTCATAAAACCAATGCGCATACGCAGTCGATGTATGACAGCAAAACTGCATATTTAATTCGGACAAATCCCGTTTCTTTCTCTGTGTGGCAATTACTGAATCGATATTAGCCGAAAAAATTAGTGGGAGCAAATGCGACGACCGGCGTGGCGTGTGCGCTTTATTATTGTGCAATTACATACAAAAAATACTGGGCCGTTTTTAATGTATTCATATTAATCTACTTTCTAAACGATAGATCATGTTATCTATCGGTAGGCATTGTGGTAATTTTTAATTGAATGCAGCGCTTAAAAAAATTAAAGAGTGGAAATGCATGGAATGTTTGTACCACCAGCACTTTTTATAAAAAAAACCTGTTATTGAACAAGCGTTGTAATAATAACTAAGACATTGATCATTTTTTTTATTAAGTTTCAAATTAATTAAAATATTTTTAACGATTGTAAAATTGAAAAACTATTTGGCCTTGTTACTTTCACTATTATTATCCGTCAGTTTATTACAATAAGTCAAAGAATTGTAGCTTGGATTACTCATATCTTTGCGGGTTTGAGAATGATATCTAGAGATCGGCGGTCGAGTTAATGCTAGAAAATTGCAATAGACCTCTCTATTGTCCGAGTAAGCAGGAGCAAAAAAAATGGTTGACAATAGAAATTGACAGTAGTGAACCATTGTTTTTAGCCGTCGAGCATCTTGTCCGCCGGTCCTTACTGATAGGTAGTGGTAGGGCTTTAATTTTCTTTATATATATTTTATATACATATGTACATATGTTACAGTGAAATTATAACAGCATTGAAATTATAAAAACATTGATGTTTCAGTGAATTCATATCCAATTACATATTCACTGGGTATGCATATTTATATTTTCACTACGGAAATAACATATTCACTGGCCCTTATTAGTGAAATTATAAATTTTGACAGTTGAATGATAGTGAAATACCAACTTAAGATTATTTTATAGAATGCTTTACGATTCAGTAGTTAATTGATATTACGTACTATGAAAAACATAGATAAAGTAAAAATATAGTTTAAAGATCTTTTACATATGACGCTTTAACATTCGCAAACTGAATGAAATAAATATTATCGTCGAAATACAAGACTTTATTTTCATATAACATTTTGAGTTCACTTATTTCAAAATTTTCTAAAAATATTTTTAATAATCAATAAACCTTAAATTATTAAAACACTTATTTTTCAATTTATTGAATTATAATTTCACTGATAAATGAATTTTTCATTCTATTGTTACATCCTTATTCACTATCTGAGCCAGTGAAATTATAATTACACTGACAATAACAATTTCACTGTAACATATACATGTGTACATACTATGTACATATATTCTAAAAATGACGCCTTTAGTTATGTATAAAAAAATTACGTAGAATTGTTTTAATATTTTAAATTTTCCCGTAAAGCGTATTTTATGTTCTTTTTAAAGAACAAAATTACAATTAATCCGTTTTTAATATATATGCAGATATATAGGTACATATATATAGATCAAACAATTATGATAAACTAGTGATTAGCCCGATGAAACATCATCGCATGGGTTTAAAATTATTATGCTATATATACATAAATATGTATATATATATATATATAAAATTGTTCAATGAAAAATAATATTAAAAGTAACCGGAATAGAAATCAAAATCGGGAAATTAGAATCGGGAATCGGAACTAAAATAACCGGAAAATAACCGGAACCGTTATTTTCGTAGACTCTCATAGATAGTTTTCAATTCTTAAAAATACGCAGACTCTCATAGAGAGTTTTCAATTCTTTATTTAAAGACTTCCTATTTTTTTCTATTATTATTAGCTATCGCCCCGAGGCTACTGCAAACTGAAATCGATTCACTTGATCCGCGACAACCGACAACTGCCGACCACTTCCGACAACTACCGAAGATACGCGAATACTCGACTTTGATTGGTTGCCCATACGTTCTGTGCGATTATTGAATATTACCATTATTGTATTAGAGCATTTTTTGTATCCGTACCATGGTGTAGTGGTCAGCGTATATTGCTCTGGGCGCGAGGGGGTAGGTTAGACTCGGCGTTCTGGAATTAATTTTATTTTTCAAATATCGTTAAAATATAAATTAATTACAATAATTTCAATTAAAAATATATATTTGTTTTATATGAAAACAAAAAAAATGGTTCAAAACCTCGCTAAAAAATATTATAATTACGTATTTTTATATGGCGGGAACGATTTTTCAATTAATGTTTAAAAAAAAGGCGGATTGAAAAAATGGATTTGGCGTGGTGTTAGTGACCGTTACGCTCAGTTTAGACCTATATGAGGCCATTTTGAGATGACTGGTTCGACACCGCCGCAAGTCTCGACAAAATGAATTTATACAAAGTTTAGGCTTTTTATCGATTCATTCATTATGTTCGGCTAGCGTTAGGACACACACACACACAGATTACCGTCTTTATATATATATACTAGTGAATAGCTCGATGAAATATCATGGCATGGGTATAAAATTATTATATACTCGTATAAAACTAAAAAAAAAATCCGGAACCGGAACTGTTATTTTCGTAGACTCTCATAGATAGTTTTCAATTCTTTATTTGTAATAATTTTCAATTCTTAAAGTTAACGTTAACAAAATGTTAATTAAAGTTAACAAAATGTAATATTTTCCGATTATACACAAAAGGTCATTGACCTCGTAACGTTGAATATTATTATTACACATAACAAATTACGTGCATATACATATGATGTGTATTTACAACACGTATTCTGGGCGAGGATATGGCGTGCGGCGCGGGCTCGTGAGAACATTGCGTTTGGATCGGAGGGTATGAGGTTCGATTCCCGGCGCCCGCGGTGAATGAAATCAATTTTTTTCTCGAATATCGTCAAAATATAAATAATTTAAATTCAAATTTAGATAAAAATAAATATATAAAAAAATGGTTCAAAACCTCGCTAAATGAAATAATTAAAATTACGTATTTTTATATGGCGAGAAGGAATATTTCAATTAATGTTTAAAAAAAAAAAGGCGAAATGAAGAATTGGATTTGGCGTGATGTTCGTGACCATTAGCTCAATTTAGACCTATATTCAGGCTATTTGGGGTGATCGGTCCGAGTCGCGACAGTCGTCTCGTCGAAAAATGAATTTATCGATTTTTATCGATTCATTCATTATGTTCGGCGAGAGTTAGGACACACACACACACACACAGATTACCGTATATATATATATATATATATATATATATATATATATATATATATATATATATATATATATATATATATATATATATATATATATATATATATATATATATATATATATGGAGTTCGGTCTTTCGTGTCAAGCGGGGAAGACGTGCTTCTGCGTTCTTCCCGCTATTACTCGCTTAAACCCGGCTATTGCACGAAATTTAATCTAAAAATTTAACCATCTAATCACTTATTTTACTAATTGCATCCTAGTATAATTTAAGTGTAAAAATAAACAGACGATCGGCCGTTAACAGCGTTTTTAATATCAGTGATTGCGAAAAATTTTGTGTTAATTTTGTGTCAGTTACAAAAGCGTATACGAACGAGATACATCTCCCTACCTGAATAAAAAAAAAATAAGGGTCGCCAGTCAAAATTCGGTCCCACAGAAGCAATAAATCTTCCACATAATTGCTTTCAGACAAAAATTTTTAACGAACTTTACTTAATAGAATAATAGCAAACAGAAACGGTGTTTCCCAACTGTCTAATAGTTCTTTTTCATATTTAATTTATATTAAAGTAATTCGTGTAATTTTATATTCTTTACTAAATTTATTATTAAAATATTAAATTGCAAACCGCACTCACATATATAAATCCGTTGTCTCCAAAGAGGCGTCTCACGATAAAGATCTGTAAAAAAGTAGTATAACAATTGCTAATCTATTATTATCATAACTAACTACTTTCACTTACAAAGTAACCCTGTTAAATGGCATGTAATAACTCATAAGTGATCCAAGTGATACCTAGGATGACTATCTGTCAAAGCTGACCACAGAGAAGAGTCTATGGCGGTAAGAACTCACTCCTTGAATGGAAATCTCTCTCAAGTACCGCCTTTTTCTCAACACATCTTGGATAAATGCGAGAAAAATAATATCCAAACCTCCAACAAGGTAAGAGTGACGATGGATGATAGCTTAGCTAATAGAAACCTGTATTTAGCCACGTACAATGTAAGAACGTTATCGAGTGAAGGAAGTGTGCTTGCATTAGAGAATGAATTAGAAAATATCAAATGGGATATAATAGGACTTAGTGAAGTAAGACGAAAACAGCAAAACCAAATAATCCTAAAAAGTGGTAACTGTCTCTACTGGAGAGGGCTACCAAATGGTAGAATAGGAGGAGTAGGGTTTCTTATCAATAAGAGAATAGAAAGAAATATTATAGAAATAAGCGACATATCGGAACGTATATGCTATATAGTATTAAGAATCTCGAGCAGGTACACTTGTCAAATCTTCCAAGTGTACGCCCCCACATCTAGCCACCCAGACGAGGAAATAGAAGACTTCTACGAAAAAATACAGGACGCATACGATAATAGCCGTCACCACTTTAAAATAATCATGGGCGACTTTAACGCAAAAATAGGACAAAAGGCAAATACTGAAAGAGCAGTAGGCAATTTTGGTACCGGCCAAAGAAACGACAGAGGCGATCGCCTCATAGAATTCGCAGAACACAACAGGCTCTTTATCACTAATTCATTTTTCAGGAAAAACACCAACAATAAGTGGACTTGGGAGAGTCCTAAAGGAGACAGAAACGAGATCGATTTCATCCTAACAAATGCCCTGCACTCCGTTAAAGACGTTAGTGTTTTAAGTAAAGTAGATATAGGTAGCGATCACAGATTAGTCCGTGCCAAGATGGCCATTAATATAAATTGCGAACGTAGGAAATTAATAAAAGGATGCAGTAACTCTCCAGATTTCGCTCAACTAAGGTCTAGGAAAAAGGAATTCGAACTCGAACTTGGAAATCGATACGGGAAATTAAACCCAGAAGCAGACATCGAGGAATTGAACACTGTAATTAGTTCGGTTCTAACCTCAACAGGTAAGAAATTAGGTGGATTCAGGAAACAGATTAAATTAAGCAAAATTTCAGCGGAAACAAAAAACCTAATTAAGCATAAAAGGAATTTAGATAGGGATAATAATAAGCAAGAATACAATCTAGTAAATAAGGAAATTAAAAAGAGAATAGTCAGGGATGTCAGGGATTTTAACAGCAAGCTAATAGAAAATACCATTAAGAATAACCGTAGCCTGAAAAAGTGCAAACAGGATCTTTTCTTAGGCAAAAACCAAATGATCGCAATCAGATCAGAGAGCGGAGTAATAATTAGGAATAGAGAAGAAATCATAGACAGAGTTTACACGTTCTATGCAAAACTATACGAGAACGACAACGGCCAATTCCCCGCTCTGGAATCGACACACGGCCAAAGGGTTCCTGCAGTATTGCCTAGCGAAGTAGAGGCCGCGCTAAAAACTGCAAAGAACGGTAAATCCCCAGGGGAAGATAATATTCCCATTGACTTACTAAAATGTGGCGGCCCCCCCCTAATTAATATCTTAGCTAGGCTTTTCAGCAAATGCATCCAGAACCAAGCTATACCAGAAGGATGGAATAACGCAACTATCATTTTAATACACAAAAAAGGCGACAAAAGCGATATCAAGAACTACCGACCCATTAGTCTACTTTCAGCGGTCTACAAGCTCTTCACGAAGGTTATTACAGAAAGGCTGAAGAATATCCTCGACGAGAACCAACCTGTAGAGCAGGCAGGGTTTAGGGCAAATTTCAGCACAATGGACCACCTCCAAGTAGTTGGCGAACTAATCGAGCGCGCCAACGAATATCAACGACCATTGTGCCTAGGTTTCGTCGATTATGAGAAAGCCTTCGATACAGTTAGTCATAATGCAGTACTTAACGCTCTAAAAACACAGGGAGTGCCGGAAACCTATGTGGGACTGTTAGCTGCAATATATAAGAATGCCACAGCTTCGGTTAAAATTTTTTCAGGTACAGATAGATTTAGCATAGGAAAAGGAGTAAGACAAGGAGATACAATCTCGCCCAAGTTATTCAATGCGGTGCTTGAGGGAGTTTTCAGGAAATTGGATTGGGATACAGCCGGAGTAAGCATCAATGGTCGCTTTTTGAGTCACCTTCGGTTCGCAGACGATATAGTTTTAGTAGCTCGTGATTCAGCTGACCTACTTATCAGACTAATACAGCTGGACAGGGAAAGTAGAAAAGTAGGATTAAAAATTAACGTAGATAAGACTAAACTAATGTTCAATAGTTATTGCATGCCTGATAGCATCCCCTTAGATGATAAACCAGTAGAAGTAGTAAATAATTATTTATATTTAGGTCAAATAATTGACATGTCTGGTAGTAAAAATGAAGAGATAAAGAGACGTATGAAATTAGGGTGGAGTGCATTTGGACGGATGAATGCTGTTTTTAAATCAAAAATGCCACTCTGCCTGAAGAAAAGGATCTTTGATCAATGCGTTTTGCCAGTGATGACGTATGGATGTGAAACTTGGACACTGAACGCCAAGATGCAAAATAAAATCCAATGCACTCAAAGAAGTATGGAACGCTGTATGCTTGGCATAACGAGGAAAGACAGGAAGCGGAACACGTGGGTGAGAAATATGACAAGGGTAGTGGACATAGTGGATAGAGTGAAGAGATTGAAATGGCAATGGGCGGGTCACGTAGCTAGGAGGATGGACGAAAGATGGACAAAAGAAGTGCTTGAATGGTACCCGAGAGAAGGCAAAAGAGTAAAAGGAAGACCGCAAGGAAGATGGGTGAACGAAATTAGGAAAATGTGCGGAATGAGATGGATGAGTGTTGCGCAAAACAGAGACGAGTGGAAGCGTGTTGGAGAGGCCTTCATCCAGCAGTGGATGGCGAATGGCTGTAAATGATGATGATGATATATATATATATATATTATTGAATGTGATATTTTCCACCTTAGTGAGCGTAAATTGTCGGAAACTCTAACCCATTTATTTGGTTGTCTGCGCTCATCATTGTTTTCATGATTGATTGTGATTTATGAGTGAAATTTTGATTAACTCTCTTCCATTTGGCCCTTACAGGGATGTTTTGTATTTGTAGTTGTTTCTTACATATTTATTGAAACTGCCTGTAGGTGCAAGGCATTCCTTATGCTATATTTTATTTGATATTTTTACTTTATATGTTATTATTAAATGCTATTTTTTATGTTTATGTATGGATGTATTTATGTTTATGTTCAAATGTATTTTTTTATGTATAATTGATGAGTATATTATTTTCGTTATGTATTAATTGTTATTTTGTTTTTTTTTGTTATATTTTTTGACCATTGTGGCGCTTTAGGAATTCCTGTTATGCCACAAGGGTCTGTTTAGAATAAAATAAATAAATAATAAATAAATTATTTATATTATATATATATATGTATAATATGCGAAAAAACTCTTGGATGGAAAGAGGTACATACATATATACATATGCACATTTATTTGTTGAACTAAACGTTTATACATATGTACTTTTTTTTTCACAATCCTGAGTGATGAGAGAACCGACAGCAATATATGTACTTTTTATAGAAAATATTTTTAGAGCTCAAGGTACAATTAAAATGCATAATATATGTATGTACAGAAGTGAATATATGTACATTTGTATGAATAAACTTAGGTTCCGATATTGATAAAAAAAAGTCAAATAAGAATCGTACAAATTACTAAGATGAAAATAATCTATTCGAGGTTTTGTTGTTATGATTTACATAAAGTTAGCCAAATATTTTACTACAAGCTATTTTTGGTCGAGTCAGTCGTCATCGTCATTCGGAGTTAAACTCGTTGACCCACGGCTTGCATTGTTGAGTCACTCGTATTCGTCCATTCATAAAATCCCATGTGGAACATGTGCGATGGCAACGTTTCGCATTCACATACACGACACACGTGCTTTACAGAAAATTGCAGTGCGCTACGACCATTTTTTCAAAACTGACATACTGTACGTGTGATTTATAATTTTTTCCCAAAATATTTGTGTTTGTCATATATAGTCATCGTTTCATAGAATGATAATCTCATGAGCGTATAATGTAGTTTTTGTCCTTATAAAGAGTTTTTTGCACTACGATATCATAAGACGCGCTTTTCACACAGCCGATTATTATGCGCAGTTAAAATTCAGATAAAAAAGGAATTTGTAATTTAATTTCCAAAATTTACATAAAATATATTGAATATCAAATTTTATTAATGCTACTTCACGGAACGTAAAAATCTTCATAATGTTTATTTCATTGATGTTCAATTAATTTGAGTTTGTCGTACAAATATTTCTTTTAGATTATTATTAAAAAATAATTTACACTATTGTCTTTTACATAGACAATCTTTTATCATAACCAACGTTTAAAAATTTTCAAAATGCAGTCCCTAAAATCGCGCCGTACCTTGCTTGATTTAACTTTCCGAAATAACGAAATTGATATAAAATAATAACGAAATTGATAGCACTGACATCCTAAATCATATATCGCTTTCTATACCCTAGATTCCCCTTAACTAAAACCCTCCATATCCCTGTCTGTAACACTAATCTCAGATTAAATTAAATTAAAGCACCTATTGCAAGATTATGTAGAACCTACATATAATGAAGTAAACTCTGAACAATGTAATATACATAGATATTTTTAATGATTCCATTATGATGGAAGAAATTATTATTATTATTGTAATCGACAAATATGTCTTAATTGTTCTACTGTATTCTAGATTAATTGATTAATTGTTTAACATTTTAATAATAAATTTGTAATATACTTAAATAATGTTATGCACACCTATAATTGATGTATGTATATACCAGAATCATAAATGTGTAAAGAATATATTGTGTTATGTATGTACATTGTTGGTGAGCCTTTTTAAATAAAATAAAAATAAAAATCATTTCTTGTTTACAAAATATTTTATTTTATTTCTATTCTAATACACATATACCACGATGTATTCACAGGTTACCCTTCGAAGTAACCTTCCGGAATTGGAAGCCCTATTACATATGCAGTGAGGGTGATATCATCCTACTCGTTCACGATGGAAAGGTTAATATGTATGTATATTTGAATTTAAAAAATCAGACGAAACTGTGTGCCTACCAATCTACACGCACGCATATGGCTATTATGAAAATTGATTTCGTAACCAACATATTTTAACCGTGAATTAGACCGTAAAACCGTGCATAGTATTATCTATATGTACATATTACAATTCGGAACTGAGCGTTTAAATTGATGTGTTTATTATGTACATATTTCAAAACGATTATGTCTACTTATTATGGGCGAGGATTAATAAGAGATGCGCGTACGAGTAGAATTTTTCGACCGTGCAATCACCTATGAAATCGATTTGAATATGCATGAGCGTCAAAATAGTGCACTACTGCACTCGATAACATTGCTGCATCTGAACGCACAGTACATACATACATACATACTAGATAGTCTAGCTTTATCGCAAGAACGTGCATTATATCACGATGATTTATTTCATAATATGTGCATTTATTCAATATTACAGATTTACAGTTAGTTATATGTATATAATATATATATGTAGGTACATACTCATTGTTCTATAGTAGCAGAGGTTTTTATTTTTATTTTTTTCAACAAAATATTAGTTATACGTTTGTTTGTATTTATTATATTAATATTTATAATGTCTGCATTACCTATAATAAACAATATCTCGAGCTTCTTTTAAGCATACGCATTTTTTAATTTAAAGTTTTTAAAAATGCGACGCAAGCTTTAAAAACTTTAATTGATTGTATTATGCAGTGATTTTCAACATGATCATATTTATTGAGTAATCCCAAACCGATTTTTTCTTCTACTTCATACTGTTTTTTTTTTAATATATTTTATTTTTACCTTTTAAATTGTTCCTTTCTTCATGATATGTTATGCTGATAGTATGTATAGTGATATGCAGTAATAAAAATATTCTGAGCAAAATCCGACCATCGGAAGTAGAACTTACCTAGGTTCATTTGCGTTCAAACTTGTATTCAAAACATTTTTGAATTTGGTTTTTAATGCTTCTTATATTCCTTAAATACATAGATAAAGTCTTTTCATTGTTCTTCGGAATTTTCCGAACTTTTTTCATTGTTCTTACCTTTCATTTCTTTTTTACTTTTTATATAAAAATAATTAATCGTGCGTATATAATCAGATATAAAAATTCGTCGCTATAACCCAATATGAAAAGAAAATTATATTACTTTATTAGTATAATTTGTAAGTACATACATAAAATATAATATATACGCTTTTTAAAATAAGAACAGCGTCCAAAAATTTTCGATGAAATTTCTACATCAAATTAATATAATCAGATTAAGTATCACGTTTTTAATAAGGTCTCGCTTTAAGTGCAAAAAGGGGTATGTTAAACGAATGTTGCATTTGACTTGATTGTTCAACGATAACGATAAGAGTTAGATGGAAATTTAGCACGCTTTTAAAAAGTAAAGGTTTCCAAAGTGAATAATAATAATATATTTAAATACATATAATACAATACGAAAAAAACTTCCACAAATGATGTGAAAAAATTCGGTTTTTTATTTTATCTATTTTTTAATGTGCATTTAAGAGAAATTTACGACCTTTGACACGAGACTGGTGACCCTGCGTAGGGTTGTGCCCTCCCCTCGAAAGTGCCGACATAACGTCTGACTGCCAATTTTATTTTGTCTGGTTTTTGCGCCCTTAGGCGAATTATACCATTAAAATTGCTGTAACTTAATTTTTTTTCGGGGAGAGCACTTGATTTTATTTTAATTTTTTTTCGTTTTTATTATATCTAAATTCGAAACGCAAATTTAATTGTTCGTAAAGCTAAAACGATAATAATTCCTCTCTCTCTTTGTATTTATTTGCATGCTACTCATAAGTATGTATTATTTATCTATATTTTACGAGCATTTGAAACAAATAATTGACACTTTGTATCCGCTCTAAAATGGGCACAGGGTGAATTGATGCTGAAAAATAACCACGATAGTATAATGTAATTGTAAAAATTATTAAGCGTGAAATGTAATAATGATCTTGCGAGATTTTAATATCTTTCAGTATATTGGGTGTTTAAATACATATGTAGATATATGTACAACGTAATTGTATAATATATACATAGTTATAATTTTATGTCTCCCTACGTGCTACATGTAGTATGCACATACATACATATATATATATATATATATATATATATATATATATATATATATATATATATATTTATACATATATAAATATAGTGAGGATTACATTAAAAAAATCTAACAGCAGGCAGGGGTTTAAATTGAAATAATTATCGTCTCAGCCGTCGCCATAATTTATACGTGGAAAATAATCCAGAGGGGTTGAAAAGTAATACAGAAATGACCAACAAAACGTAAAAATGTCATCAAAGAAAGTGATTTTTTAATTATAAACTATTTAATGAAAATTTTTTCATCCTCCAACGATGGCCGGTGATTAAATTCAATAATAATGAATTGGGCACATGTCCGAAATCGCAGAATGGTACAGTCAATCACATGTCTATCATGATCACAATCGTTAGATACAATAATCCGTCACAAGCAGACGATGGAAACTGCTCGAAATAAAATCTCAAAACCAATTTCAACAAACTCAGATCTTTCCGAGAAGTGCTCGCTAGTATCTTATATGAATCAATGAACACTTTTCAATGTTTAATGTCATATTCTATGTAGATGGATATAATGTATGAGAGCCCGGCCACACCCGGTGGACTTGGGCAATTCAGTGGGTGACTTTGTTGCTCATAATCACTCTTGGTCCAGAAGCGACCAAGAATCAGCTCA
Organism: Arctopsyche grandis; assembly: GCF_051622035.1. Taxonomy (NCBI): domain Eukaryota; kingdom Metazoa; phylum Arthropoda; class Insecta; order Trichoptera; family Hydropsychidae; genus Arctopsyche; species Arctopsyche grandis. Next base: position 8,079,673 of record NC_135355.1, read on the forward strand.
ATATGCAACGATGCAGCCAAACGTGCTAATAGCTTTTTCACTTTAGAGTTTTCAATACGTGACGATACAGTCGCACTTGTTTTTACTTTTTTTTTACTATAGAGTCGTCGGCAACCAGTCGCAGAGTGTGGTAACCAATACAACGCTATAATTTTTGAGGGATTTCGACAGTTGCTTATGTAATAAAATCGCCGTGACCAGACCAAACGCAGGCAACCGATGAGTTGCCTGGTGTGGCATACTCCATACAACTGCATAAATTTGATCTGCACGCACAACAAATTCACCAACAAAGTTGCCCGCAAGTCACACGGTGATTATTGGTCACAAAGCGCTCGCTCAAAAGTCACTAAAATCTCTATAACGGAACATCTGGCAGCCGAAAAGTCCATCATACTCATGAGAACTCGAGTGCCAAATATTCCGTATTCGCGATTTTCATGGCAAAAATTGTCATCTGGGCGATCGCAATGTGACTAATAATCCGGGCCGGGCGCTAAGAGCCAGGCCAGGTAAAAGTCGGAATTCTCGACGAGGCGAACCCGCTAGGCTCGGTTGACCTGCTCTTTTCGAGTACTCTAGTATTGCCGTGCCCTGAATTAACTCGACTTTTACTTGATGAAATACTCCGACATATACTGCCTGGTTTGCATATAATTTCGGATGGTTGGGCAGCGCACGGAAATATTTCGAATTCCGGTAAAAGTGGTTCACCAGGATAATTTAGTGGATCCATATGATAGTGAAATATATACGCAAAATGTGGAAAATATGTGGATGCGTGTGAAAAGAAAGATGAAGCGTCAATTTGGCACAACGCGTGCCCGTTTTGATTCATATTTAGATGAATTTGTATTGAACCACAAACGAATGCGTGTATATTCCATTCGCAATATGTAGAATATTTCCGTATATTGCCCAACCGTTCGAAATTATATGCGAACCAGGCAGTATTTGTCGACGTATTTCATCAAGTAAAAGTCGAGTTAATTCAGGGCACGGCAATACTAGATTACTCGCAAAGAGCAGCCAATCACAGGAAGAGAGGGTCGACCTAGCCTAGCGGTCTCCGCCTCGTCGAGAATTCCGACTTTTACCCCAGGCCACACAGTATAAAATTTAATTCATTAGTATTTTCATATATTCAAAACAAAAATAACTTGCAATAATAACATTAAATTTCCGAAATTTTGGATGCCTCCCCTCTGAAAAACTAGAATTATTATTATTGTTGTTTTGCGTGAATTGAATATTGAAGCGATTCATAGAAAAATGCGGGGTTGTATTTGCTAAAAGTAAACACAATCGATGAGAATGAACTACGGCATGTTTAAGAGAGAATAAAACGAGTTGGAGCTGAGCTCCGAAAGTGGCATTTGAAATTGCGCACGCCATAGAGGTGGGTCTGGTCTGGGCTCGCCCCTCGACCCACGGTGGGGTGAGCAACACCCCATTCGGGGGGATTCTGGAGTCGGGTGGGAACCCAGACGGGTCTAGCCGACCCCGAGACAATGTCACCCGCGCCAGACTATTTGATCTTCAGAGGTCGTCCGCTTCGGCTCCTACATCCTTGGAGACGAGGTCGCCGAACCAACCTCAACACATCCCCACACAACCACGGTCAATGTCTCTAGGACATCGCAGAATCGACGCTTCAATTATTCAAACGTTGTCAAAAATCTACAAATCTAGCACGGCGCGTCTCAATGTCCTCGAAGCTTGTCATTCCGTCGTATCATCGGTGTATTTTTATTCACCTCGTTGATTTAGCGCTATATTGTGTATTCAATTTATAAATAGCCGTAATTATTATATATTTTTTGGATTGAATAATGTACGCCAAACTTGGACTGCATCAAATTTAAATTTAATAAATTAAATTGAATAAAATAAACGCTCAATATTCACTTATTGCAGCTTGACTGGGTGGGTCGATTATGATAAGTTTAGACTGTGAATTCAAAGTAGCCTATTTATAAAAAAACGACCTTTTTTTTACATAAATATGTATGTATATATCAGGAAGGCTTGACAGGAAGACCTCAATGCGCCTTCCTGGACAATTAAATACAAACAATGCAGCAATTTTATTATATAAATCACTGTATTTCGAGATGCTGAAGAACACGAAATTAACAATTAATTAATTAATACATCGAGAAATCTATGGATTTAGACTTGTACATATTTTTTACAAATTGTACATACATTAAATACAGAAGATTTGTGACAGCAGGTAGGATGATATTTTTTTGCCAATTTTGAGGAACCGTTTCAAGGTTAAAATTGGCAAACTCTAATAAGAAACGATCGACTTGGACTAACAAACATCCAAGTCTAACCAGCAGTATATTAAAGATTACCCCGGGATCAAACCCAATAATCTCTTGGTGCTAAACATAAACGCAACCACTGAGCTATACTGCTGGCTACTGAGCTATACTGCTATTTGTATGGCGGAAGCGTTCTTTTCAGAAAAACGTTCGTTCACATGACTATTTTGAAAAAATTAAAGTCGTCGAGAGCTTCGACATGTATTTTATGAAGAATGTTGTGAAAAAAAATTGTTTCTTCAAATTTTAAAAAGATAAACGTGTTTAAAAATGTATCCTAGAAAAGTTTTTCCGCTAATAAAGAACATAGTAAATTCAATAATATTTAACTGTCTAAGTTTTCACGGTAGATTTGTTCACATATCCATATTGGTCGAGTTGATTTCAAACGGAAATGCATATGAAAAGAAATTTCACAATTATTCAATTATTTCCTCGAAGATCTTGAGAAGGAAAAAGTTGTGAAAACACAAACTAGGCATCTATCAACCCCCGAGTGCTATGTATAATAATAAAAATATTTAAATATTATATTACCTGTACATTTTTAGAAATCAACTTGGATCGTGAACGTAGTAGAGGTGAGGTAAGTCTGAAAGCACAAAAATAAAAATAATTTAGCAATTTTATTAAATAAATTTGGGGTTCACTTGTACTGTTATTGTGTTAAATTTATTATTTTATTGTGTCTGGGACCTATGTACATATGTATGTATGTACATATGTAGGTGAGTTTCTGGACAATTCTGATTGTTAACTCTAACCTAAATTATTTCTCGTTAGGGCGCTTACGACGGGAAAAAAGGGGAGCTGAGATAATAAACTGGATGAGTGCCTCTCGTGATTTATACAAACTTACGTTTTAATTTTCGCAAAGGAAAGGAAGTTTATAGCAAAGGCACCCTTGAAACATCCGCAATTTAATCCATTACGTACCATAAACTCGAATAAATAGAAACGTTGCGTTCTTCGGACTCGGTTCGTACAATAAATAGGCAAATTGGTCAGCAATTTGAAACCGAAATGGCACTTAACCGGCTAATCCGGCGAAACAAAAGCTTTAAAGTGTGACGTGTAGTAATTTTCATCACATTAAGCCTTAACGATTGCAAATGCGAACATCGCTAATTTATAATCGTTTACAGAGATTTTTTTATGTCGACTGGTCACAATTATATATGTGCTTAGAGCCACGACCGGCGCGATCGAGGTTCCAAGAATCGGATATTGCGCCGGTCAGGTTTCACCAATCAATTTTTGTTTAACTTTCTAAATGTTCATTGCTAGAATTTGGATCGAAAAAATTTCGATACAACTCCGCAAATCCTTATATAAGTAGTGTTAAACTAATTCTAATTCATTTTAATTTATTTCGTATTAAGAAAAATCGAACAAGGCTTCGTAGAAGACACTACGCTAAGCTCTTTTAAAGCAAATATGTATGTACATACATATGTATAGATACATAAATTGGACTACAGGGACTCGTTGTCCATATTGATACTGTTCACTCGGATTAGCGATGTTCAGAAACCGGAATTGGCCCTATCTAATTGTTATAGTAAGGTCCGCCCCGTCGTTCGCATGCACGGTCTCACCGTCTCAATTATGTTTCCTTCATGGTGCTGGCAAATTGTTATGTATAACGATTGCAATACCGGTATACCGGTTTACCAATAAATCGACAAAATTTCGCCATCGGTAAATTCCGATAAATTTTTATATTTATCGGTACTTACCGTTTACTATTTTATCGCGAATTAAGTACATATACAGGCATATTATTGTATAATATTTCAATAAAGATCGATGCAAATGGAGTATTGTGGATTACCTTGTCTGCACATAATTTGTTTATTTTCAGTATTAAATGTGGAAATTTCAAATTGATAAATTCACTGGCAACACAGATCAACCAAATCGAAGTAAATGTTACCAAATCGTAGTTCAGGCAGTTGCTTCAATTATGATCGCAACTTTCAAATAGTACAAACTTTAAATAAATAAACCAGCAGCGTGGTCTAGTGGTGAGTGTTGTATTCTTTAGTGCAAGGTGTCACGGGTTCGATTGCCACTAGAGTCTCGTTGTTGGCCAGACCTTGGTTCGTCGAGGTCGATCGTTTATTTTCAGAATTTGCCAATTTGAAACGGTTCCTGTATAAATTGTCTTTCCTATCCAATTTTCTATTGCAAACCTTGAGTTATTGTTATATCTCAGGTTTCGCCAGATTTCTTTCCATAGATGTCTCTGTGGATGATTATTGAATGTAAAAATTCGTATTGTTACATGAAAAATATTATTGATCGTATTGTTTACGATGTTTGTAATGGTTCCGCGACAAATCACTCACAGACATTTCACTCAACGACGTAACGCGCACGACATTTCACTCACGCGATAATTAGCTCACGGACGTTACACTCACAGATACATCACTCACGCGACAACTCGTTCACGGGACAAATCACTCACGTGACATTACGCATGGAATTATTAAAATAACGTACAAAAACGTTATATTTTTACACAAGAATTATTCCAAAACTTAAACGTATCGTGACGAATCAACATACTGTCCAATCACAGATAAATAAATAAAATATATACAAACCAGTTTAATCTCAATTTATTCATAAAGTACAGTTTATTATAAGAATTTTTTAATTTCATATCATACACGCTATCATTAAGCCATACTGCTGGCTGATACTGATATGATATGATATTTCATATTATATGAAACTATACTTCGGAGCAATCTGTTAGGCGAGTGTGCATGATTAATTGAAATAAAATAAATAAATGATTGGTTACAATGTAAAAAATAAATTATTATTGCGAATTTGCTTTAATGCATTTACTCATATGATATCATTCACCTGAGATTTATTTTTAGCTATTTACGATTCAACCTAGGTTAACGTTTATAAAAAAAATTATTACATATATATGTAGTTATCTACATATAGAGACACGTATTTTGGGCACTTTGCTATTAATGCTTAATTGATGCTAAAATTCGGAATAGATGCTAATAGATGCTTAGTTCGTAAAATATGCGAATATATGCAAAAATAACAAACAAAAGTGAAATTTGCATAAAATTTATAAAATTAATTGACAATTTAGAAGGGTCTTCCTATCCTTTTGCCCATTTATTATGTGAAGAAATTGGGGGATAAAACAGAGCTTGCAGTTTACCATAGACGGTGCTTTTCCTGTCGAAACCAAGCAACTACTACTACTATAAACAAAAGAAGACAGTTGGAGCTGTGTACCCAAAAGGCTGCTCAAAAAAGCGTCTTAAAACTAGACTCGCATTCAAGACTAAATGAGACAAATCTATTCCTCCGAACATTGAGTAAACTATTCAATCCATCTGTGGCAGGTTCAAAATCTAATATTAATGTTAAAGAAACCTGCCATTGTTTAATGTATTAACGGAGGCTCAATGTTTGGAAGGATATCAGCACTTTTTAGACAATTAATAGAGAATATAAAAAGTGAATCCACGCTGGATATATTGCTATTATTGATGGCAACAAAAATTAAATATGAAGAGTTTGGTTGTGCCGCTCTAAAATCTGTTTGGTGTCCCGTCAATAGTGTGGATGCTGAAAGGTATTTTAGTAAATATGTACAATATAATTGCTACCGATCGTCGCACGAATCTCAAAAAAGAATCTGTAGATTTCTACAGATTCTGCAGAGCATATTTATGCTCCATGTAAAGTTTTAATCAATTTTAATTGGTATTATATTTTTATATTCATATTTTTTGTCTTTATATTTATATATATTCATGTTTTTTTAATGTAATTTTAATTTCAAAATATTTTTGAATTTTTCTATTATTTTTTAATGGTTGTGATGTCTTTAAATTGCATATATGTATATAAATTTTATTAAAATACACCGAAATTTTTTATTATTTAAAATTACTCTTTTACTCTTCATAAAAATAGATGTTAAATTGAACATTTTTAATGCCAAAATGACAAAAATAGATGCCCAAAATACGGATCTCTATCTATGGACATATAATCTTGAGCTTTTGCTACTTCTCGTGACCGAATTAAATTAATTAATAATTAAATAGTTTCGAGTATGTTGTTGACAAGGTTGACGAAAAGCCATCGTCATTATTACAAGCTTTTTTAAAATACTATGATTGTAATATGTGTATGTACATAGTTACAACAAAAAGTTTTTTTACAATTTACAATTTCTTCGATGTCAATTACCGTTGCAATAACCAATAATAACCAATCAAAATTGTTTTTTTTACATAATAACAATACTGTAGACAGCGATCTTTACAACAGACAAGTAAGTCACTTTATCCATGAGATCAATAATAAAATTAAAAGAATATTAATTATGTTATAATATACATATGTATGTAACATGGGCATGAAAATAACGACTTTCAAATTTTTATTATATTATACATACATATCTCAGATATTATGAATAAATAATATGATATGATAAATACGCATATCAACCTGAAATGCGCCGTTACCGATTTTGATATTGGAATTTGAAAGTGAATATTAGCGAAAAGTGTGTATCTACATACATATGTAGTAAAAGTACACATATAGGAATTTGGGAATATAATGTAATACATATAACGGTAAATCGAGCGGCGGTCAAGGAATCTTGTTTAACCGACCTTCACCGAAACACTTTTTAACAGCCACCGTGACACTAGCCAAATAACTCATTTCAATCGCGAGAAAAATCAATAACAAACTAGATTTTATATGCAATAGACCCACACGATCTAGCATTATGTGTGTGTGTGTGTGTGTGTGTGTGTGAAGAAAACTAAATAGGACTACACAGCTGAATCTGGATAATGGTAATGCGATCCCTGGATAAAGAGTAAGCTTCCAAAATTTTATGTGCGGATGTGTGTGTGTGTTTCGTTTTAATTGTGGTTTCACATCCGCAATGTCGAGATAAATTTAATTGTGAATTGGATCGACTTTCTCTTCGGTCAAAGAGTTAAAACAATAAGACACGATGCGAGCAAAAAAAAAACTTGTTCTGCTCTTGATCAGGACACTAAAATGTGAAACTTTAACGCCGACTTGTCTTCTTATCAATCAAATTTCGAAAACTGTTCGCAATATCATCAAAATCGAACGAAAGTGAAAGTATCACACGTACAAAACCCAACACCGTGAGATACGTTTCAAAAAAGTCAATTGAAAGCGTATTAAACAATAAAGGATATGCATGTTCACGGTCTGGTGAATCGTTGAGGGTTTTGTTTTGCTAATTCAAAAAAAAAAAATGTACATATGCTGTTCTAATTGAGCAGGGCACGAACGAGACAGTCAAGAGTTGACTCATTCGCCAGACGTTCTGATAGAATAATTGCTCATTGACTTACATGAACTTAACCTATTTGTTGACTCTAATGGGGAACATTGCTCTCATTGGGGACATCTCTATAATGGAATTATTTAAATATACAATTAAATCTGCCAAAGTCATAAGGCGACTTAAAATATTGAATCTACATCAGTGCTACTCAAACTTTTTCAGCTGGCGGACCGGTATATATTTTTCAGTAATTCTCACGGACCAGCATCATATTTTAAAATAAAAACGTTATATTTGTATATGGTTGAAAACTTGAAAATAAATGAAAATAAAATAAAATCTATGTAGTAAAATTTATTTTATTGAATTCAAAGTTGTATATACTTAGTTGTATATACTTAGTTGTATATACAAAGTTGTATATAAGTTGATGCAAATGGTAAAAGAGTTTTCACTGCAAGTTGATAAATATCTGGGAATTCTACTTTTAATTTGATCCAAAAGCCTGCAAGTGAAGTTGTGGTTTCAAAACATTTTTTTTAGTTCTTGATTTGCAGCCAGATCAATTAGTTTATCTTCCAAATTATGTAGTTGATATATCATCATTCTATGGTAAAAATGGATTTCGTATCCATCCTTTTCCCTTTCGTGAATCGTTATCTGGTGGAAAATAGAAATCGAATCGCTCTGATAAATTTGTCAAATGACAACTGATTATATCGCGCAAAGATGTCATATTAAGCTCCTCTCCTCCTACGTAAATAATATCAGCCAAATTGTGAAACATTTCATAGCAATCTTTTGAAACACGAATCTTCCATGTTTTTAGTTTTCGTTTCAACCCATCAGTATTGTCTGCCATTGTGAAAACAAGATGACATTCTTCCTTGCATGGATAAGTTGGTCATTCAAAATGCAAAAAATATTTGTCAAATAATCTAGCTTGGTTATCTAGTCTATATTTTGAAATAGTTCTGACATTGTTTTATTTTTTTAATTACGTCTTTCTCCGCGTAATTACGTCCGTAATTTTTTTAATTACGTCCACGGACCAGTAATGGGCCGCGGACCACAGTTTGAGTAGCACTGATCTACATATGTATAACAAAATTGTGTTTGACATAAATGAAACAAATTTAAGTAGAAAAGTTTTTGGAATGTCCGGAGTTAGCAGTTAACGAATATGCAAGAGTATAGTATGTATGGACAGTGTTTGAGAGCCAACTATGTAACTGCGTATGAGGCATTTGCCTTTTAGCAAGTCTGACGCAAAGACGCATAATAAACTCCGTTTGATCTAATTTAGAATCCCTCGCACCCAGATCCTACATTTATTTCACCGTAAAAAAGTTGGAGACATTTCATAATGAATATATGGATAATGGAATATACATATGCATACACGTATAATATATTCTCGAAAGTTTCGAAAACTGCAACTTAAATGTACCGGATCTTTTTAAAATCCAAATCTCACATCTTCCGTTAGAAAATACTAGTCTTATAGTTATAATAACGTATCGCTGAAAGACCACCCCATAGGAAATAGTACTAATAATAATAATTAGTCACTAATTATTATTTTTCTTATTCGCCAGGTCATTATCTTTTATTTTGGCCTTTGGTATACGAGATACCCAATGAAGACGGGTCATTTCCCAAGAGACTTTACAAGGTTCGTGATGAAAGCAAGTGCAACATCCGAAATTGAAATACCCTTTATTTTCGAAGAACCTCCGTCCTTCCTTTCTCACCCCCCAAAAAGCAAAGACCTTCCCTAGAGAGAAAAAATCCCTTAGCACTTATATTTATGTTTGAAATAGTGTACGCATGTCATTTCGGATACATAATTAATTTAAAAAAAAAACTTGAGTCGCGTCATAACACTGATAATTACACGCAACTACATACATATATGAAGGTTAAGTTCTATGATATACTTGAGAGAGTCAATTTATTTGGTTACATAATTAATCAGACCAAAGTGTTTAAGTCATGTATTTTATGATTGGAGATCATAATTATGGGAAACATATACGTATTTGGTGATTTTTCTAGATTTGCCATTTGCATAGAACTATCATTGAAGTACGTACATACGTAGAATTGTAGAATTGTCACATATACATATGTACATACATATGTACGTATGACTCACCCTCTTGTTCGATTTTCTTGTCTATTTTTTAATAAAGAAAAGCATTTTGATTCCAATAAGCGCAAAAAAAATAATCTAAATTTGAAATAAACTTTTTTAATATGGAGGCAAGTCAAATGATACAATTGCCTGAACGCGATCATCAATCGTCATTTCAAAAACTTATTAACAGTTGGCCCGCCTTCGGCGCCTCGGTTCAATGGTTTCAGTTATACATATGTAGCTCTAATTGATAGTGTTCTCCCGGTGTGAACCCGATGTGATTGTTTGTTCACAGTTTTAATTTCCCCAACATGCCCCACAGTGTTTTTGTACATCACGTGCACGTATGCACAAAAAAGAAACAGGTTTGAAATCGGAGCATATCCGAATGACAATGCCTATACATATAGTCCCACAATCGATCAAGTGTATTGTTTTTTTAACGACAAAAATCTAATATCCGGGTTCTTTATTCAAAATCGGTGTATTCCAAACTACCCAAGTATCCACATAAAAAAAATTATTTCAAAAGATCATCCGAAATTCAGAACTATTTTGATGTGCGAAGTAAATTTTAGATTGCTCTTTTAGTACTAGGTCCAAGTAAAAAGTACTTAATTAATAATCTAATATATAATTTCGAAAGAGACTTTGTATATATATTTGTATATAAAGAGACTTTATATATATATTTGTACATTTTTTTATACATACGATTATGTACATTTATACATACAGATGTATGGTATGTATGTATATGAATAGCTCGCAGTTCAAAGTTTGTTGAGATTTAAGATAGAACCCATTGCGGGTTTTTGTATGTAAATTGAATCCTCAAATCGTATGTACATACATATTATACAGCAAAAAGGCTTAAGAATCGCTGCAAAATAGCAAGTTGGCCGAATTTCGCACATGATTGATGCTGGCCAAGTGTGTAACGGTGCCGATACAATTCATGGCAACCGAAAAAATTGATAAGAATCTTTATACTTCAGACTAGCCACTTCTCGATTACTTCTAAACTCGTTCTTCACAGAGGTTTTGCTCGAATAAGACGTCGAAAAAAAATGGGGAATACAATAAAATATCTATTTAACAAATCATCCATGCCTAATAAGAATGGTAAAATTTGCCGTTTTGGTTCCAATCAAATTTATATTTATGTTAGGTTTTGTTGCAAATCACACAATCACATGATATTTTATGGCTTATGAATAATAGGATCGGTGTACTTGTAAATTTTGTGTAAAAATGAGTATAACTATGTACGTTCGGTAATATGTACATATATATATTTTACATAAATATATACCAGAAAGGCTTGACAGGAAGATCCCAATGCGTCTTCCTAGACAATAAATTACAAACAATGCAGCATGTTTATTACATAAATCACTGTATTTCGAGAAGCTGAAGAACATGAAATTAACGATTAATTAATTTATCCATCGTCAAATTTATGGATTTAGACTTGTACATATTTTTTACAAATTGTACATATATTAAATAAGGGGCTACCTCACGGGCCCGAATGTGAAACGCCCGAAAACGCAAATATCGGAAGGCAAAGATCGAAAATCGAAAGATCTTCAAGTCGAAAGATAAAAAAAGGGTGCATGGTAAACGGTACATACTCACGTACATACTCACTTAATTTGCGCGAGCAGGATACAACAGGAACAAGAGGAACGGGCTTTTCCTCCCATATTCTGCGCGCGCACATTAATACGGGAGTAAAAGCCTGTTCCTCTTGTTCCTGTTGTATCCTGCTCGCGCAAATTAAGTGAGTATGTACCGTTTACCATGCACCCTTTTTCTTTTGATCTTTCGACTTAAGATCTTTCGATTTTCGATCTTTGCCTTCCGACATTTGCGTTTTCGGGCGTTTCACATTCGGGCCCGTCACGGAGACTGATTAAATACAGAAGATTTGTGACAACAGGTAGGATGATTTTTTTTTTGCCAACTTTGAGGAACCGTTTCAACGTTAAAATTGGCAAACTCTGATAAGAAACGATCGACTTGTACATAGTTACAAATATCCAAGTCTCTAATCTCTTGGTGCTAAACATAAACGCAATCACTGAGCCGTACTGCTGGCTATGTGGTAGGTACATGTTGTAGGTATAGCAGAAAAGCTTATAAATCTTCCTTAAATTTTAAGAAGAAAATGAAAAAACTTTCGGTTGAAGGGCGACAAATTCTGTTAAAACGATTTCAATCACTTCCAGTTAAAAGTTTTTTCATTTCAATTTATATACAGACATGTATGTACATATATACGCATATATACGTAATGAAGTATGTCGAGTTCATATAAGGGGTCTACCTCACGGTACCGAAAGTGAAAAGGTCGAAAAAGCAAATATCGGAAGGCAAAGATCGAAAATCGAAAGATCTTAAGTCAAAAGATCAAAAAAAAGGGTGCATGGTAAACGGTACTATGTATAGTATATACTTGTATAATATATATCAGTGGCATGCGGTGAAATTATCTCTCTTTTTGTCATACAGCCTTGTTTAATGTGCGCGCGCAGGATACGGGAGGAAAAGACTATTTCTCTTGTTCCTGTTGTATCCTGCACGCGCAAATTAAGTGAGGATGTACAACGGGGGGGAGAGAGACTTTTACCGCACGCCACAGATATATATACTAACCGTTTTTCATAAGTATGCATGGTAAACGAACATTTTCCACTTTTTCACTGTCGACTTTTTTATGGTCACCCCTACAGATGCGCATAGAGTTCGTTCAGTGAGTGGAGAAAATTGAGACAGTGCGTGCTCGTGTATACACAGATCGTTTGTCTGGCTCCGGCTGCCGAGGTGAATCCACGCCATTGCTCCTCGGTAGAGACGTGGCTTGACAGTGACAGCGTGGTTATGAAGATTTTCCCGACACTTCAACAATTATATGAAATGGTCAGATGATAGATAATGCATCTTATCACAAAAACATTTTCGACCCAGCGCCAACTTCAAATTCCAAAAATTATATTTTTTAATCAAAAACTTTTTTTTGAAATGGCTCCAAAAAAACCATTTCAGAAGATGTGAAAGTGGCCATTGAAAGTGAAAAGACATATAGTAACAGACAAATTGCAAAAAAAAATCATGTTTCTCACCCTACGGTAGCCCATATTGCACAATTGGTGCAATCGGGAGTTTCTCCAACTGCTAAATTATACGACAAATGTGGGAGAAAACGAAAAACCACACCACGAACGGATCGAAAAATCATCACCATAGCTTTGGAGAACCGTAAGGTGTAAATGCATTCAAGCTATTCTGAACCAAAAGGGTATCGATATTTCCACAAGGACGATGCAACGTAGATTTCGTGAAGTTAACGTCAAGAGCCGAACTCCCATAAAAAAGCCAAAATTGACACCAACGATGAAAAAAAAGCTCAGGAACATCAGCAATGGACCGTTGATGATTGGAAAAAGATATTGTTTAAATATTAATATTAAACTAAAAAATACTTGATAGCCTCTTATGTACTAATTTTTCATTAATTTTAGGTTTGTTTCTCTGACGAAACAATTCTAAGGACAATGACAGATGTTGTCCAATACATCAGAAGACGACCTTCCGAGAAGCTGAGCGACGAATGCACCATTCAAACAACAAAATATAATGCATCTGTATGTTGTGGTCCTTTATTAGCGGAAAAGGGGCTGGACCCGTACATTGGGGCAGGATCAATACAAAAAAAAAATTGTTGAACGGATTTTTGCCTTATTTTGAATCAGAGGGGATAGATGCACATAATTACATTTTTACATACCTCCTTTACGTTTCACATGGCTTTCGTGTCAGTGGTCATTTTTATCTCTAATCCGATCGTTTTCATACTTTGCCATATTGCTCATTTTGGTCACCAATATACGTTAATGTATCGTCTGCCATTACGTTGGAGATAAAATATCGTATACAATGCGTAACCATACCATACCATAACCGTCACCATATCCAGAATCTCGGATACGGTGACGTTTATGACGGTACGTAAGGCTACCATAATCTATCTTCAACCTTTTCGCCTTGATATGCTATTTCAGATTTTAATTGTTTAAACGCCTATAATTCACTCTATATTTTATAAAATTTGCTCTATAGGTTCTCGTTATCTCTAATATTTAAATATTTATAGTTTTAACTCTCATATGTATATATAAATTTCAAATTTGGTGTGTAGCTTCTTGTAGGGTAATACACGATATATATTGATTTATGGCCAAATGTGTCAAATCTGACATTTCACGGCTTAAAGTATATCTCTTCACGGAGTTTTATCTGCGAGATAAGTATTCAATAAGAAGTTATGTTGTATCTAATTGTTAATATGATTTACAATAAGCTTACATACATTTAGTTTTTTACAATAACCTTACATACATACATCACATACAATTATTTTTAGTTATCAGCTGATTTTAATGCAAGATGTCACACGGCCAAAACAATTAACAACTACCTGACCACAAAAAATATTCGAATTTTGTGATGGCCAGGTAATTCACCGGATTTAAATCCGATTGAAAATTGTTGGGGGTATTAAAAAGTATTTTTTATAACAGCCCTAATACTACGTTAGATAACTTAAAAGAAAAAATAATAGATACATGGAAAAATAATTCAAAAATCAAAAAAACAATACAGTCATGCATAGAGATCAATTCGGGCTGTAATAACAAATAGGGGAGGAATAACTAAATATTAAGTTAATTACAGTTTTTTTTTGTAAATATTATTGATGAATATATTATGCGTGTAAAATAAAAAGTTTTGTTTCATTTCCTGTTCTAATATTTAACAAAATCGACAAATATATATATATATATATATATATATATATATATATATATATATATATATATATATATATATATATGTGTGTATATATGTATATATGTATGTATGTATATATATATTATTCTTCCTCTTCATCCTCGTCCCCATCTAAGTCCGCGAACTTTTCTATTTCTGCGACACTTAGCCGACGTACTCTGTTGCTCGACTGCGCTTTAGACCAGTAGACCACGGCGATTGACAAAGGAAGCGTTCTAAATTTAATGAAATATAAAATTGCGATCTGCATATACATACATATATGTAATTTATAATATTCAAGGTTGCGAGGTCAATGACCGGAGTTTGTTTAAAATAATTGTGGGAATTAGGTTTTGCAAATTAAACATAAATAGCTCATAAATCTGATTGCTTACGTCATGCGATATAAAAATACGTACTTTTCATATGATCAGATTCCCGATTCCGATTTCGACTTCGATGTTGACTTCGGATGTTATAATTTTATTATTATTTTTTATTGCATAACATAATTGGAATAACCGATTCCCGATTTCTGTATGTCCGTGATATGTTTAAAAAAACATATCACGGACATAGCATATTCATATGTATGATAATCTCGAGTGCGACATTACAATAACAATAATAATAGCACCGTTTATACGCATTGTCAGTGAGTATATCATCGTCTAAATAAGATGTCTGGATCAAATCTCGATCGGATTACAATAATGTGACGGATGGAGGCGTTCACAAAATTTGTACGTCTCGTTATATGTATTAAGAGGCCGGATGGATGCTCAGACGTATGTAGATGCGGACATAAGAGATGGAAAAAAAGGCTGTTAAAAAGTCTCAGGTAAAACACGATTATAATCGATTCGAGTGTGATTTTTTACGAGGGAGTTATGCATGTTAGACGAGTCGTGACGGTTTTCAAAATTATTTTTGTCAGTGATATCATACGAGCAGACGTGAACTTGCTCTTGACATTAGGAGCATCTACATATCTATCAATAAGCCAAAATTTTATATGAACTTATTAGTTCATACGAAACGTATCACCTGAAAATTGTCTACATCTTGAATTAACAGTTTTACGTGAAAACAAAAAAATACCGTGTCGGAGATCTTAATATCCTAGTGATCCTAGATCTTAAAATACCGTGTCGGAGATCTTAAGAGTAAAAAAAAAACCATTTGACATAAAAAACCTTAATTTTTATCTTCATGAATGCTATCTATTATTTATAGGTTAAATTAGGAAATACATATTAAAAAATCGGCTCTATATATTAAAAAAAATCTACATATAACATAGAAAGAAAATTGTAACAATATTATATATAAAAATAGGTATGAACATTTATTTGAATACCAAATTGAAACGAAAATTAATGAATTTCATATTTAAAATACGTTAATATTTACATACATATGTATAATACCTCGGAAACATTAATAGAGTGAAAGTGTGCGCGCGCAGAATACGGGAGGAAAAGCCCGTTCCTCTTGTTCCTGTTGTATCCTGCTCGCGCAAATTAAGTGAGTATGTACGTGAGTATGTACCGTTTACCATGCACCCTTTTTTATCTTTCGACTTGAAGATCTTTCGATTTTCGATCTTAACCTTCCGATATTTGCGTTTTCGGGCGTTTCACATTCGGGCCCGTGAGGTAGACCCGTATTTAATATATGTACAATTTGTAAATATATACCAGAAAGGCTTGAAAGGAAGATCCCAATGCGCCTTCCTAGACAATTAATTACAAACAATGCAGCATTTTTATTACATAAATCACTGTATTTCGAGAAGCTGAAGAACACGAAATTAACAATGAATTAATTTATCCATCGACAAATCTATGGATTTAGACTTGTACATATTTTTCTCAGCGCATACACGTATTACATGTGTATAGTCATTGGCCAAGGAGTCTGGCGCAGCCATTGGCCGCAACGCCCGACTCCACCATTGGTCGGTCACCATGACGTCACCGGTCTACGGGCGTCTCTCTTAATAACTTTACAGTATCAAGGAAATCAGAAAATCATCAATAAAAATTACGTTTTTCAATCAAAAGCTAATACCGGGTTGACACGATACGAGTGCACTCAGACCGAGTCCTCTAATTTGGTCACTCGAACTTTACCAATTAAGATAACTAGACGTTTACAAAACCGCGTTGCTAATTCCTTTTTAAATTTAATCATCATATTTGTGGCAATGAGCCACAGCCTAGTGAAATTTTCGATAAATTTCAAAATTTAGTAAAATCGAGTAATATGTATTTGAAATTGATTTCATTTTATTACTCAATTATACCCACGATCAGGATATACATATGTACATATACACAAGTGTTTGGAATTTTACAAGTCCAGTATACAGATAACATCGAATTCAAAGGGAGAAAACTGGAACCCCTTATAAATATAACCTATTTTTTTATTGATTCAATAAATTCCATAGATGTTTCACAAATGGTCAAATATTGTTCTTGAGAATTCTTAGCGACAGGTGAAAACCATTTTGAGAATATTTACTTCCAGCGTTTTTTCATTACATCATATGTCAATAAACCGTCATAAACGCTCGCATCTGAACATATAATATTTATTTACACGTACATATGTGTGTGTGCATTGTGCAAGGTTGATACGCATACGTTAAAATATGTACATACTTATGTATTATACCTAGTATGCAAAAGGTAGGACAAAATTCAACCTTTAACTAGAAATAACTAAAACTGCCTCATTCAAAAAAGTTATAGTGAAAATATGTAAATATTGTTGCAAATTATTGTAGTAACTACCAAGCACTTATGTATAAGATATTTTGGCACCTATAAAAATCTATACTACCGACGTCATAGATCAGGAAAGTAAACATTTCGCAGCAGTCAGTATGTCAATGTTATGGCAGATTATTGAAGAAAGCAATCCATCATTTTATAATGCATACATACATATGTATATAATATGTACATATATACAGGACCGTAGAGAAAATCCGGGCCCCAATGCAAATTTGAAAATCCGGGCCCCCCCCTTGACACATTTTAGTAAAAAAAATTTGTGGGTAAGTGATGTGGGTATTCCAATTAATATCGTTGATAATTAATAAAAATATATTTCATATCAATGTATGTATATACATAAATACAATACAGTGAAACAAATGAAATTAATTAAATACAACAAACTATAACAACCCATAAAATGAAAAATTAAATAGTTAAAACATACATACATACATATGTATACACACGTTAAAATTGTTTCATTAAAAAAAAATAATGCTGTCATACATGAAATAAAAATTAAACATATAACATTAAAAAAAAAACCGTAAAATATCAACTTATATTATTTATGGAAAAGGAGGTACATAGTAGTAGTTAAAAATGTATTGAATTTGGGATGATTTTTTCTGTGAGAGCTTCTTAAAATGTCTTTATATACATATGTATATGTACATGCATACTTCTGATTGATACATGTTATATGATATGGGTTAAAATAATCAACATTTGAATACTAAAAACGAATTCGTAAACGACAAATATTATTAATTTAAAAACTAACTTTGATTTGAAATATTCTAAATCCAGTCTACCGTTTGCAATTAAATATACAGCAAAATTTTAACATGTTTGAATAACGTATTTTCCTAAATACGAAAGACAAACGGATACTTTTTACGATTAACAATCATTTATTAGTATATTTCTGTTGAATTATTCTATGAATAGCACGTGCAACACATTTGCAATTTTAAGTTAAAAGTGTCATAGTAAATTTGCAAATAGGTAAAAGTGAAAGATTTTATGTTTATTATCAATGTAAAAATGCAGTAATCTCGTACTTTTAACTGTCCGCTTGTTACCTGCTTGAATCGGCCAAGGGTTATTTTACTAATTTGTTTCGGATATTATGACGAGGGAACTGACCATTCTGAACACCAGAACGGTTCTTTCCCTAAATTTTATTATGCCATAAGTAGGTAAAATTCGTTACTCGAAAAAAGTTATATCATTTTGCTTCGTGTCAAAACAACCCTGAGAGTATAAAGGCCAAATGCTTTTATACTTTTGCTAAAAAAAAATATATATATATATATATATATATATATATATATATATATATATATATATATATATATATAATAATAATAATAATAATAATAATAATAGCTTTTATTCCAGACGATGAGGAGAATAGTGCAATCCCCAACGCCCATATAAATAATATATAGATAATAAAAAAAAGTATTGAAAAATAGTAAACAAAAAATAAATAAATAAATACATAAGTAAATATATAAATATTACTGATAATAAATAATAATAATAATAAATAATAATAATAATAATTATAATAAATAAATAATAATAAATAAGTCTAATAATAATTATATATATATATACAGTGGCGGACTGGCCATACAAGCGAACATGCCCGATGTGGGCCCCACTATCTGTTAGAAAATATGGGCCCCCAGTAAAATTAAATAACTTTTTAACTATTTCACGTGTGTAAAAATGTATAGGATATTTATTAGGCTCGAAATGTTTTTTTTATTAGGCTCGAAATGTAAGTTTCAACATTTGCGTGGGCCCTTTTGCCGGGCCTATGTAACAACTACATACTGAAATAAAAATGGAAATAAACAAATTTCTGTGAACAATATAAACTGAATTGCTTAAAACAATTTTGATAGGACGATTCATCATCATCATCATCATCTGATGATTGAGACAGTGCAAAAAGCATTTCTTCGTTTCCTATATAGGAAAGAATATGGGTATTACCCATATCTCTACCCCACTCCTTTCCTTTTGGGCATGCTTAGGAATAATTCCCTTGAACTTCGGAGAAACTTCTCATTAATTCGTTTCGTTCTCCTGCTCTTACGTGGTAATACGTCATGCCCGTTGTTGCTGGAGCAGTTGGGACTTTATGTCCCTAATCACTATGTGCGTGGTAGACATCATCATTTGCTGGCTGTACCTCCTGCCCGCACAGTCCTTTTCCGAATGGCTCCTATTCCAAGAGCTAT
This sequence comes from Arctopsyche grandis, assembly GCF_051622035.1. NCBI lineage: Eukaryota > Metazoa > Arthropoda > Insecta > Trichoptera > Hydropsychidae > Arctopsyche > Arctopsyche grandis. Next base: position 8,099,370 of record NC_135355.1, read on the forward strand.
TCGACTTCTTAATGAAATCGTTGCTGCCGAGACTGAATGTGATATTTTCCACCTTAGTGAGCGTAAATTGTCGGAAATTACTCTAACCCATTTATCTGGTAGTCTGCGCTCATCATTGTTTTCATGATTGATTGTGATTTATGAGTGAAATTTTGATTAACTCTCTACCATTTGGGCCTTACAGGGATTTTTTGTATTTGTAGTTGTTTCTTACATATTTATTGAAACTGGCTGTAGGTGCAAGGCATTCCTTATGCTATTTTATTTGATATTTTTACTTTATCTGTTATTATTAAATGCTATTTTTTATGTTTATGTATGGATGTATTTATGTTTATGTTTAATTGTTATTTTGTTTTATTTTTTTTGTGTTATATTTTTTGACCATTGTGGCGCTTTAGGAATTTCTGTTATGCCACAATGGTCTGTTTAGAATAAATAAATAAATCATCAACCAGCGATTTAAATTTACTTCATAATAACAATTAATTATACTTCGACGATATAGTAAGATTTAAATACACAATTTTAAACAGTTTCTGAATATAAAATCTATTCCTAATCTATTTCTATTACATGTAAAAAAAATTCAGTCCGATTTAATTAGCGGTTTGGGAGATAATTAAATTCAAAAACTTAAAAAAAGGTAAGGTACCATTAATAAGGGGACACCTATAAGGGGAGGTACCATTTCCGGTCACGTTAAAAAATTGAAAAAAATTTACGTCGTGTCGATAAGAATTTCAGTAACCAATACCAAGTTTCAGTTCGATAGGTATAACGGTGTTCAAAAAATCCCCAAAATTCACAGACACACACAATTTTTTTCTAGACCATGAAAACGTAATCAGTGATCAATTCTGAGTTCGAATCAGTCAAAATCTCGAGTTCGAATTTTCGCATGATCACAAAACTTCATCTATTGTTACTACGTACATAGATAAAGTAAAAATTGTATCATGCGATCCATACTTTTCAAGTATGGGAATATTTTTTTTAAGCATTATTAAGATATAAGTAGGAAGAAGATATTAAAGAAGATCCAATATACATATATTGGACAGGCCTTATGAAATTATAAATTATAATACATACGTATTATGTTCATATTATGAATAAGTTTATTCCTGTGCTGGGTCAGCATTTCATTCTCCCCATCACGTATCTAGTGAATGAAGTGTTCACGTTTGAGTTTATCGACAGAGTCGAAATGTCGGTTGATTATATTATAATATATAAACCACGCCATTAGCCATTGGTCACGACTTCGAGTTGCGGTCGGCATGAAAACACACACTTGACCAATCTTCAATACTCTCGTTATGAATGAGGAAATGGCGAACCAGCTCGGTTATGAATGAAGATATCATGCTAGTACACATCCAAGTTCATGAGCAGCGCGTTTTGGTTCCGTACTCTACTCATTGCTAGAGTACAGATAGTCAAGGTGCCGCTTATTGTTCAATTGTTGTAAATGCTTTGTAAAAAAGGTTCGGCAAACCTTTAACAATGCATTTACAACATCTCAACAATAAACGGCACCTTGGTTATCCGAGCTCTACTCATTACACTGAGCAACAAAAAAAATTACGAACGTTTACATAATGAAAGCATTTAAATTGCAATTACCGCTCGATTTGGTACGTTTAGTTAAAAAAAAATATATTGAGAAAAAATAAATAGAATAGAGAAAAAATCCGTAAAAAAAATACATCTTTGACTTTTAAAATTAGCTAGACAATTAATTATAAGTATTTTAAAGCAATGAAATATCACAATCAATAGGAAAAACATCTGACTATTGATTGCAATACTCACTTTGAGCACAGCAATACTAGATTTTGAGTTAAAGACCGCAAAAGCCAAAAAACTGTAAAAATCGCACATTTTTTAAACGCTCATATCTCGTAAACGATCACTAACCAACAAAAATCAATATCATATTCGAATTCAGTGGGTCCATCTTAGTAAAGATTGGTTAGCCTCCGCTCTGGTAACTCAAAAACGTGATTTTTTGTTGCTCAGTGTTATTAGAGCGCGGATAGCGACCGTGCTTTTTCCAGGAATCGGGGCGGTTTGGCTCTATTTACAATGCTAGAGAGCATAAAAAAAAGGTTCGGCCAACCTTTAACAAAGCATTTACAACAATTGAACAATAAACGGCGCGCTCTGGGTCCGCTCTTTATTCATAATAATGGTGACCCGACAAACCCGCACAGAACAACCCCGTCAATGCCACGCCGACAATACCGCGCAAAACAAAACTAGAAAAATATAATTTAATTTATTAAAACATAAGTTATTTCTAAGAGATAATATGTAAGATAGGATCACTTGAGAAGCATTGGTACGGAAGTTTCTTTATATTTAAAGAGCGGAACAACTTTGCACCGTTCTTTGTTCATTGTTCGCCGTGCTTTGTTCATTTTAATGATTAACCTTTTTTTTATGCTCTGTAGCTTTTAAGTTTGCCCTGTTTCCTGGAAAATAGACCCAAAACGCCTATATCCTAGAAAAAGCACGCTTCCGGTCCTACCTCTGGTTATACTCAACCGAATGCAACTATTTTAAGGACTCAAATTATTGAAAAAAGCATCGGACAAATTAGGCTAAAACTAAAGTATTAACGTTTAATTTTTGCCTTTTGTCGACATTTAATTTATATTCTTCGCAATGAAAATCTTTGTAAAAAATTTTATTCATTGCAATGAAAATACGTCCAACTTCCACAAAACAAATATAATTTTTGGATTATTTACAATTTTGATTTTTTTAATGTTTTATTATTGAAAAGTATGAAGGCCCCAATTAGACTCTTGCAAAAAAATGTTTTGTTAATTTTGTAACCACGCGACTCATGCCTAATAAATATTTAATTTTTATTGTATATAATATATAGGAATTCACTTTTGTCCTTTTACTCATGAATTTGAGTTAATATGATAGTTATTATGATGGACTTTTGGGCTGCCAGACGTTCCGCAATAGAGATTTTAGTGACTTTTGGGCGAGCTCTTTGTGGGCAATAATCACCGAACCGACGGCAACTAGTCCCCTTGTATCCTGTTCGCGCACACCTAGGTAAGGCTGCGCGACAAAAACAGAGAGATATTCACGGAACGTCACTGTTATGTAAGGCTTAGTGTCTATTTTTGTATTTGTTACATCGGAAATTCCGATTCCGATAGGCGCAGAGATGTTCAAAAGTTTTTAAGTCTCGCGCCCAGTTAGCTTGCGTCTACTTTTATTGCGCCCAGTCACTCGCCCAGTTGTCGCATGTCCGTATAAACAATGGCATTGCTCGACATCGAAGATAAATAAATCTTTCGTGTATCAAATCTACAATTGGTGAACGAACTGTAGTCACATATCTTATGAACCAAAATCATCCTCATTGGCAGGCAATCACCAAATTTAATGGTGCTCAAAATTTATAAACCAGAACTTAAATAAAAATATACACATGTGAAATCGTGAGGTGAGATAAGGTGAGGTAGCACAGGCAGTCATGACGTCCACTTTAATTGGATTTCGTAGAGGTGATTTACTCTTGTAGTGTGTGGTGGGTTTTATGAGCGTTGCGCGGCTCTTCTGCGCTATCAATCACGGTCGTTACGCGCCGCAGCCGAAGGGTTAAAAGCGCGCAAGACCGGATTTTTCACTTCGGATGCAACTGAGCGTGGCGACGGTCAAAGGAGCAGGAAAGAGACCATCGCGTGTAACTTCACGGTCTGCATTTGCTTCCATTACACTTTCAAGTAACTCACAATCATTATCATCATAATTATTGGTGGCGGACTGTGCCCACCCTAATTAATTTTCGCAAAAAATTATTAAGTTATTGAAAAAATGTATTGTCAAAGCTGTTCAAATTAGCACATGTTATTAAGTTAGGGGGTCTGGTCTGATATTCAATAATATTTTGAAATATCTGCTACTTACCAAATAATTGGTCATACATATGTAAGTGGACAAAGTCTACGAATGATAAATCGTCCTGATAGGCTGCACAACGAGTTGGAAGACAAAACGCACCCGTAAAGTGTTAAATTCGTTGTTCATTTGTTCGGTTTGAACGCATAGATATGTATATAACAAACTAGCTGAACCCTGCATGCGTTGCAATGCCACAATAACGCATGCAATTCCCGTTCCCGTTCCCATTTTTCGGAACAATGCAGGCAGAGAACACCCTGGTCGCGACGCGAAAACATTCGAAATTATAGCGAATGACACTCATTCCCGTTTCCGTTCCCGTTTTTTTTTTCACAGTAATCTTTACGGACATGCATACAACAAATCCTGAAAGTTCCATCGTAATCGCTTCAGTGGCTTAGGAGCCTATTCGAGACACACACACACAGACATTCATTTTTATATATGTATGTATATAGACTAGACCTTGCAAACGTAATCAGTGATCGATTTTGAGTGATCGAATCAGTCAAAATCTCGAGTTCGAATTTCCGTATGATCAGTGATCATACGAAAATTAGACTGCGGATAGACACCGTGCTTTTTCCAGGAATCGGGGCGGTTTAGCTCTATTTACAAAGCTAGAGTAAAAAAAAAAACGTTCGGCAAACCTTTAACAATGCTTTTACAACAATTGAACAATACGCGGCACCCTCTGGGTCCGGGCTTTAACTTGATCACAAAACTTCATCTATTGTTACTACGTACATATATAGATTAAATAAAAAGATTGTGGTATAACTTATACCGTATAAGAGTAATTAAAATTGTGTGTTAATATGAAAAATATTGTCAAATTTTTATTGTAGGAGTAATTTTAAATAACCCGACAAATTTTATTGGGAATTTGAGTGCAGTGACATAGTTTTCAAAACAAAAATCCACCTCATCTCTATTAAGCCTCCTTCCTACATATTTGGGGGTCTATTCATTGTTTATTATATTCCATCTCTATTATCCCAAATTTTAGATTACACATTACACGTTTGTAATAAAATAAGATGTAATGAAGTTTATGGGATACTGTTTTCTTGTCCACTGAAGAGACAATAGGAAATCAAATTATAATATAAAATCATAATACCGAGCCCGTAAATCAATGTTTAAATTTCAATTAATAAATAAATACAGAAAAAAAATTATTATAAACCTTAACTTATGATAAAACTAAAAGCTTAGGAACGAGTGATTAAGATAAAGAGGTATGTAAAAATAAGCTATGCACAGAAAATTTTTAAGCGAAAAGATAAGCAATTAATGGTTTCTTTTGAAAGAAAGTCTGAAATTTATTGCAGGCAATAAAAGAATGAGAATAAACGTTTTAAAATGCTTTTAACGGAATCCTTGACGTTTTCCGAAATCCATAAACCTTTTTCGTCCTCATTTAAAATTTTATGATTTAACAACAATACTTTTAAATGCAGGTACATAGAACTTTTTGAATACCTATGTAGGTCCGAAATCATTGCGAAATATGTAAATGCTTTTTCATTTATTAAGTTGCAGCCTTATGTATTTTTATTATCGTCTCAAGTCCTCAAATGATAAATACAAATATGTATTGTCAAATTCGTAAATTTTTTTGTACAGAATTTCCAACCCACACACATTGAAAATCTTAAATTTGAGTAACACAACACGTACGATTTTTTGCGTCCTCGGGAAGCCCTTTTGTTGCACTAAAAAAAAAAAAGATACAGATACTGAGAAGCGTAGGAGATTTCTAAAATAAATAACGAAGTTCCGTTTTAGGAACGTTCGAAAAATTCGTATCCCTTTTCACACTTTAAAAGGTTCTTTTGCATCTGTAATTATTAGCACAATGATTTCGTTGAACCGGAGCATCCTCTTTTTTTCTGCTGAGTGAATCGATTGAGCTCAAGGAGTGATATGATATTAATTCACACGGTCGTTTTACAGACAGTGACATTCATTGTCAATATGATACCGTTATGAATTTTTGTTTCCTATTCTTGAGAATTAACAAAAAACAGAAAAAAATCTAGTTTACATTACTAAGCATTGTTGGCGCAAAAAATAACACAGTTGTGGGAAAAAGTCGCCTCCATGGATAACATTTAAAAATATATTTTCAGTGACTTTCTAACTATTTCGAATGGAGGAGGTATCCCGATATAAAAAAAAATCATTTTATTCAAATTACGATCTTTTTGTCAAAAAAGGAATTATAACGATCAAAATTAAGACAATTGTAATGGAAGAAGTATTATTAATGTATGTACATGCATATGTCAAACTATGCGAGAAAAAAGTTTTTGATTCTTGATTTTTTGTATTCAAAAAAATGTATTGTTGAAAATATATAAATTATAACATGTTATAAAAATTATAACTTATAATATGCAGGCTCAAAATATTGATTTTAACCTTAGGCCATTAGACGTTAATAACCAATGGAAGGCAATAAAAAATATTTTTTTTATTATAATACTTAAGTTGTAAACGTCAATTACAGCTTTGCGGTTAAAAACTAACTGTATTTTTTGACATATCTGTGGCATCTTTTTTCAAAATTTTGAAGACGATGTTCCACAAATTGCCGAGACAATACTGAAAGTCACAATTTGCTTTACGTTTTGCGCGGCAAAAATATTTCCGTTTTATTGATTTATAATTAGTCTTTATTCAGTCATTGTTTGTAACTACATATGTAAGTAAATATATACATTTGAAATACATATTTACATATATTTATGGTTGCTATCGATACTCATACATATGTATAAGCTGTCGAATAGTGTGAAAAATCTAGCCACAGGACGTTTGAACTTAATATACCCGATGTTCCAAAAACTATACCGAGAATTCAAGCATATTTTCCATTTTTATCCTCACATTTTACAGAAAAATACTTCCGCCACTTACGACCCACAGTGCAATGAAAACGAGGAAATAAAGCGTCATATGCAATGAATATTGAAAGACATCAACGATTTTTGGAAAATGCATTTATGCATGTACAAAACACTCACGACGCATACAAAATATGCATATTAAATATTAACAGCACATCGAGAAGGAAGTTAATCACAGGCTCAGTACGAGATGTCACGTGATTACATGCATTTCAATAGAAAATTTTACCCCTAATGACACGCCGAATGCAACGAAATTTCAAATTGCTTTCGAAGGCATAAGACAGTGTGTAATTTCAGTTCGGTTAATCATAAGACCGGCGACAATGTGCTCGGATGTAATTTGAACGTGGGGTTGTATCAGCTTGTCTTGTAAATCTCCGGTAACAACCGATGAATGAATGTTCAAAATTACACATGTATAATACATACATATATATGTATGTACGGACGTATACCTACCTAATCAATTTTACTTCATGGCTTTACTTGCTAGGAGATTTCATCTCCATAGGAGATATAAGGACTAAGAGAGCCTTCCTTGAAGCATAAGTATATGTATGTAGTACATACTACATATGTATATATATTTACATTTTACTCAAAGCTTTTTAGGACGAAGCTTACATATGTACATACATAGGAATATTTTTAATATAAGAAGGTTGTGTCCAGATTCTCGATTCTAGAAACTATTTATGATTTTTGTAGAGATTCTTATCGATTTGAGATTTGTTTGCGGATCAGACAAAAATCGTTCGCGGGTCGTAATTTAAAAGAGTTCGAATTTTCGCATGATAACACAACTTTATCTACATATTGTATATTCAATAGTAACAATTTAGAATTATAATAATTTAAATAAAACCATTAGCAAGTTTGGATAAATACATATGTACATATGTGATTTCACTATATTTTCTATAAGAGAATTTCGTTATTGCGGATCTGTTCGCAATTTTTCATTAGAAATTTTCAAGTTTCACAAGAAAACCTTTAAAAGTCTTGGAATTCAAAGGTTTTTAAAGAGAAAGATAAATCCGCTTATGCAAATATATGTATATGTACTAAGCAGCAGTTCTATTTTCGAATTTTAACTATTTCTTATAATCATTTTTTTTATTTATATATTTTTATCAATAAAATTAAAAGTAAAATAGTTTTAAAAGACAAAAGAATTTTACAAATATCTTCCAAATCAAGACAAACAACAATATTTGGGTGTTTATACCTGACGGTGTTCTAAAGAGTTTCAATATTATATTTTTGTTGGTTTGTATTTAAATTCAAATTCATAAGTAGTCACCGGAGCCTGAGGGGCCGTGTATTGTTCAAAGGTTGTAAATGCATTGTTAAAGGTTTGCGGAACAATGGATAGCACTGTGACTATCCTACCTCTATTCATAACAATACATTAAACAACGTGGTTGGTTAGTCCCGTTCAAAACTGGGGGGGGCGGCTGCCCACCCCAGCCCCCCACAAATGACGCCCCTCGATGAGTATAACTATGTACATATTATGATGTACAATCATGAATATTGAATGAGAGTTAGCGAATATGCATCTGGTAATGATGCATCAGGTAATGATGTAAAAAAAATCGTAGGCTCTAGTAAGCGAAACGTTCAGTGAGAAAAATGTAATTTTAGAATGATCTAATAAATGAACTGTATAAGAGGTAAGTAAAAAATAGGATATATTTATGTATTGTACAATGAGTATGGAAATGAAATGAAATTAGTTGTATGGAATTTTATGGAAAATTAACTGATACGAAATATATCAACTGTGCAAATTCCATAATTGTATTCAACAATGCATAAAATGCAATGAAATACGAGTCATCAAATTGCTTATGCGGTAATAAATAACACATACAAAATTCGCACTACGTATTACTCGACTCGGAAACTGAATGAACCCGCATGCATTGACGTATTTAGTAAATATGTACATATACATTTATACATACACATAGTAGTAGTAGGTATGATATTATTCATGTGCGAATATTTATTCGAACCGGATGCAATTGAAGCGCGTGAAAAAAAAGTCAATGTACACATTATATGGCAGATTTCAATGGACATTTTGGTGTTTGGCATTTGGGACACACACACATACAATTTTTCACGGTACGCCTAAACTCAAACAAAAAAGCTTGGCAGCGTGTGTATAATATATGTAATAGCAGTGAATGAGAGATAATACAAAACTGGTAAATTTATTAGGCGTGTAATCAACGCTGAATGATTTCGCATCTTGGTATTCACGGTGAGGTATCAAAAAACGTACGTTTTCATTGTGCACACGTTAACGGGATACATACTACTGGCTCATTTCGTTTTTTTTCTTTTTTACAAAGTTCATCAGTATAGCAATGGTTATTATCTCTGACGACAATAATTAGTAGGACTTGTTTGATATGGTGTAGTGATGCAAGTCGAAAATCACACTTATTGTGTGTGCGATAGTGTTATCAACTAGAAAGGGAACGTACATTTTATGTAAGTCGGTGTGACGTTGATAAATGTACATATGTACAGTTTTATTTTAGGTTGTAGGAAAAAAATATTGTATCTAATGCAGTATTTCTAAAACTGTTAAAGAATTAAATATTAGTTAAAATAAACAAAAAATTTTGGCTGACGGACTATTGGCCGAATGGACACTCGGCCGAACGGGCACTAAGTCGACGGACAATGAAATTTTTAATTGTTTGAATTTATCGAAGATATTCAAACAATTCTCATGTAATTTTGCCTTTTGAATCTGAATATGCCATTAGAATTTGTCCACCAGCCTCCATTTTTTCGTAATTATATGTTGGACAATCTTCATATTGTTATGGTCGCTCCCCACCAGATATTTATTATAAATGTATAAATAGAGGGCTACCGACGGTGCACTGGGTTCATTAATATTAGTATCAATTTAACATTCGATAGGTGATGTGCCAATCACCACACACCAGCCGGCAGTCCCTCTTCTCTTCTTCAATAAAGGAAAGTAAAGTAACAGAAAGGAATCATTATTAACAACCACAATTACACATTTTTCCATATGTTTTACACCCAAATTTTGCAATTTGCGTGCAATTTTGAACGTGAGGAAACGTAAGAATGTTAGAAGTATGTTAGATGAATTGAAATGGTTGGATATTAGAAATAGTCTTAAATTAAGCACTTTAAAATTTGTATATAAGCTAGATAACAATCAATTACCCAAATATTTTAATAATCATATAGTTAGGAGTAGAAATATACATAATTATAAAACTATAAATAAGAATAAATTAATTATAGATAGAGTTAAGAAAGCAAAAACTGCAGGAGCTGTTTTCCACAGAGGTGTTCAAATATACAATGCCCTTCCTGAGAGCATTAGAGGTGCTAGTAACATTGGTGCTTTCTTGAGGGGTGTTAATCGATACCTCTGTGGAATATGATGTAATTATTAGACACCGGATAGTCACAGTGCTATCCATTGTTCCATTGTTGTAAATCCTTTGTAAAAAAGGTTCGGCAAACCTTTAACAATGCATTTACAACCTTTGAACAATACGCGGCACCTTCTGGGTCCGGTGACTAGTATTTATATATGTAAGTTTAATAAAATGCTATGTTTGGAATTATATTATATTATTTTAGGGTTACTAATTATAGTTTCGTTAATTTTTCTAACTATGTTATATTATAGTTGTTAGTTATAGTTTAAAACTGTTAATTGTGGAATAATTCATTAGCAATTTGCTATTTAATAATAAATAAATTAGCATATCTTATCTCTTATATTTAACTCCTCGAATTTCTAAGCCACGCTCCTTTAATCATACATTTTTATTCACCCAGTGTGTATAAGTCTGGATGAATCTGATTTTGGGGAATAACGAATTTAAAAATTGCAGCTCTACTACTGGGTTTGCCGTTGGGTCACACGAAGTTTTGCTGTTTTGAGTGGGATAAGTAGGGAGAGAAAAAATCATAATATTAAGCGGCAATGGCCAATAAGAAGTAACTTTACGCCTGGTTGAATAATATAAATCATTTTTATATATAATTATAATATAATTTTTAGATCTGTCTAGACATAGCGAACATGGCGGAATTTTAAAAGGAAATCGTTGTTATTTAATCATTTAAGATTTTGATGCCAAATAGCAAAACAATGAAATCAAATTTCGCTTTCAAAACAAATGCTTCAATCTTAATAAATTATTGATTAACATTTATTGATTTTTTGTAATATTTTGGCCTTTAACTATGTAGTTACTAATAAACGACATTGCAAAGCCTACTTTCTATAAAAGTATATGCAAGTCCAAGTCCGTTAGTAAAAGTTCGAAAGTTTTATATTTATACACATAATTTGAACATTTAAATTAAGTAATCGCCAGCTGGCATTATTATACCTATGAAAAATCATTATTTTTGGCAACATTATTGACAAAATTAGTCGTTAGTCTATGTATGAATGCAGTATGTACATGTAAATACATTCGGTTTACACAGCAGTTTATGTATGTATTTACATATCTTTACATACTACCAAATATTAAATTTTTATTTTAGCAATAAAACAAATATTTTGTATATTATTCATGTCAGATCTAGTACTTCTATTAGTTTCTGGAAAAAAAACGCAACTCGACTAAACCACTGGCTGCGTGAAAATTTTAACTAGATACTCTACGATAGAAAAAATTCTCGACGTCGTTTTTGAGAATCTTTTGTCAAAAGCAATTTTGGAAGCACCTTGCCAAAAAAACCAAACTTAATATTAAAAAGTATTGTGCTTATGATATCTTGTTTAACACTTGTCTTATTGTGCTAAAAAAAATCCGCTAGCCACTATGCTGGATGCCAAGCGTCCGGTTAAAAATGTGGTTTAAGTTAAAATAATCCAAAATCTGTGAAGTTAATTTTTGTAATTAATTATAAAAATCATTTTATAGTGTATTAAACGTCGAATAATATAAAAAAGTGCATAAATGAAAAAAATTATGGCTGAAGCAGAGCAGTCACTCCAAGACGGATATCATTCTCAGACTGGCTGACTTCCCACGAAAATAATTATTTGTGTTGATATTGATCAATTTTTTTTATTTTATAATGACATAATTCGAACCACAGAGGTTTTGATGAGGAATACAAAAAAAATATATATAGACCGCATATTTGATATATATAGACCGCATATAGACAGCATATAGACAGCATATTTGGAGAAATAAAATAAAATATAAGTCCTGGTCACTCGCTATCCATCACAGTGCGGCAAGTGTTAAGTGCCCATTACAAATAATAAAATTTTCCGGCCGACTGTATTATGTTGTGAACAAAAGCCACATCTATTGACAAATACATATGTTGCTTTTCGTTGAGATACATCTACGACAAGCAAATCAAAGTCTGTCGATTTGTTTGTAAACAAACCCTTCCAAAACTTAAAACTCATAAATACTCAGCAATACAAACAAAAGTTTGAGAACACACGTTAACATATGTATAACTGAGATAGGCAACGTTGTTGAAATTCATCGATAGCTTTTAAAATCACATACAAACCACCAAGATAGATAGTCGGAATATCGAATATGACAACTCTAACTTCCGGTTTATTGATAATACCATCACACACAACGAATATGTATACGCTAGGAACGATACAATTTCTGTCGGCTCAGTGAAAAAGAAACACTGCACTTTTATTTGTTGCATCACACCGTCCATTCGAGATTGGCGTGTGTATCGACTTTCCGCAAAATGGCATGTGCATAAGTGGTCGTCTTATCTGCACACCGACTGATGTGACAATGCAACTACACACAAATAATAGTGGCGTTTGTCACACATGCATCGGTTCCTTCGTTGTTTACGATTTTTTCTCATGGCGGATACGTCACTCTTTGTGTTATGTTTCTCGACAATGCGATAAATTCAAACGATGACATTCCATTTTGCCATGCAGATGTAAAGAGCGGCCGGAGAATGTGCATCGGGTAACAAAAATAAATTAACGACTTTCTACATGCACATTTTACCGTCTAATTTAGAAATAACAATACTTCAGTGCTACTGTAATATTTTTGACAGGGTCAAAGGTGTGGCAACCGCTTATTATCTGAAATTATATTTGATTAATTCCTAAAAATAAAACATGATTACTAGTCACCGGACCCAGAAGGTGCCGCGTATTGTTCAAAGGTTGTAAATGCATTGTTAAAGGTTTGCCGAACCTTTTTTACAAAGGATTTACAACAATGGAACAATGGATAGCACTGTGACTATCCTACCTCTAATGATTACTGATTAGTAAAAAGCATCTAGTCATCGGTGCAATGATCAGAAAAAGGGGCACTATTGTTAATATCATAAAACCATACTTTATTGCTGTCTTGTTTTTAACCTGGGCTGTGGAGGCGCTTCAAAATTTACCACTCGACTTTTCTTGCCGTATCAAATAATAAAAGTTATACGTATCAAATAATAAAGATTATACAATAAATTATGTAATGACAAAAGGCGAAGTAAAACTAAGAAAAGCCTTTTAAAATAATTGCGATTTTCAATATACAAAAAAGTTAGAGAAATTAAATAAATCACTAAAAATTGACATGTAACCAAATATATGAAATTATTGATTAACGAAATAAGTATAAATAAAAAGTAATTACATACATTCATATAGTATGTGTATGAATTTCATACACAGAAAAATCAATTTAACAAAAAAATGACAGTTACTTCGTTTATACATATGTAGATAATGTACAAATTCCACACATAAATTGGAACAATAGTCATAAAATCAATTCTCAAGAAGTACTTAACTTAATCAAGAGATTTCATACAATTGAGTGCCATCAAAAATGCTCTTTTTTACGGTTTTAGAATATTTCTAATTTAAGGCCGTCACGATGACTAGTCACCGGAGCCTGAGGGGGCCGTGTATTGTTCAAAGGTTGTAAATGCATTGTTAAAGGTTTGCCGAACAATGGATAGCACTGTGACTATCCTACCTCTAACGATGACTTTAGGCACACATGGTTGCAATAATTTGGCATTTTTTTGCGATAATAGGACTGTCAAAAAGTCTAAATATTATATGGGTATGTTGTTGCTGGAGCAGTTGGGACTTTATGTCCCTAATCACTATGTGCGTGGTAGACATCATCATTTGCTGGCTGTACCTCCTGCCCGCACAGTCCTTTTTCGAATGGCTCCTATTCCAAGAGCTATCCGACTTCTTAATGAAATCGTTGCTGCCGAGACTGAATGTGATATTTTCCACCTTAGTGAGCGTAAATTGTCGGAAATGACTCTAACCCATTTATCTGGTAGTCTGCGCTCATCATTGTTTTCATGATTGATTGTGATTTATGAGTGAAATTTTGATTAACTCTCTTCCATTTGGGCCTTACAGGGATGTTTTGTATTTGTAGTTGTTTCTTACATATTTATTGAAACTGGCTGTAGGTGCAAGGCATTCCTTATGCTATATTTTATTTGATATTTTTACTTTATCTGTTATTATAAATGCTATTTTTTATGTTTATGTATGAATGTATTTATGTTTATGTTTAATTGTTATTTTGTTTTTTTTTCTTTTTTGTGCTATATTTTTTGACCATTGTGGCGCTTTAGGAATTCCTGTTATGCCACAATGGTCTGTTTAAAATAAATAAATAAATAATTATTAAAATGCAACGGTATTATTTTACGGTATCATACTTGATAGAATTTATCGATACTATCAAATAATTTATCTTCAATTCAATCTTATCCATTAGAGATGAGAATCACACTTTCAAACGGGGTGCACATAAAATAGATTAATATTTGCGAAATATTGGAAGCCACTGATCAGGATGATTTTGAAAATATTGGCAAGCGTTCTGAGAAAGACTGCAAATCTTTTCAAACACTCCTTTTGAAAACTTCGCCTTTTTCAATTCTTACCCTTCCATTGTGTATCGTACATTTACTGAGAAATATTCCCTTTATGTCAGTGAATTTACGAGATATGTGATGATCTGACGATAATGCCAATTATTATATCCGATGGGAGTTTGATTGAATTGAATGTTAACTCAAATGCACTCGTCAATTTTTTTTTTGGCAAATAATATTAAGTTATTACCTGCGTTATATACCTATACGTCTTCGATCACAATAACTTCAGTTGTTATATACATATGTAAATAATAAAGTGTGTACTTTAAATCGCATAGGGGACATTATTTTGAAGTGTATAGAAATATTTAGACTATTAACTTTCATTTAAACATAAAACTACGTAGTCACCATTTATAAACACACATATGTACATACAAAAAAAAGGAAATATTTGATTGCTTTAGGCTACTTTTATGGCGTATTATTATATGTATCATTAATTTATTGTAGTTGTAATTATCTTTTATGACACTTTCTTACAAATTTAGTAATTTGTGTGGTCACTGAAACGAAATTTATACATTATATATACATATACATATACGTATTTATGTTGACTTTCTTCATATATGTAAATACGAAGGGAACAAAAATATTTCATCGAAATATGAAATATTATACATACATACATACAGTAAAGATCATTACATTTATAATGTATGCTATTTAAATTAAAAAAAAAACAGGTAAATTTCCATGTCTACTTATTTTCGATACTTTCTTGGTTTTCTGTACAAACATATGTAATTCGTATAGTGATTTTGTACTGCATTCTATTCTGAAATATATTATATTAAATACTCACACATACACACGTAAATAAATATGTATACACATTCACGTACATAAATACAAAATTATTAACTCACTTTTAATCTAATTAATGTTTCAATTTTGTTATCTAAAAATAATACATATATGCATTTAAACGGCGGCCAAGCAAAAGGGGCAAATTCCCCATATGTTTAATTTAATTTGAAATTATGCAAAACTCTTAAAGATACAATCAAGAGAACGTTTTACAAAACGAGCATATTTATTATATCGGTAACAACCCTAAAATTGTAACATGCACCCTCCTCCCGTGAAAACCCTCGGTGTGCCTCTAATAATAAGTTATATTGCACATGAAAAGCATGAGTCATCATTGGTCAAAGACGTTTGCAATTACACAGTGAATCACTAGGTTTGAGAAGATTCGACGGGACATAATACATTGTAAGTTCGAGATGTAACAAGGAGCGCCAGGTAGAAATTTGGACCCTTTTTCGTCATTATAAAGCGATAATAATGCAGCCGATAACTGCATAGAGATGCTCGACAAGATATGCTTTATCGACAGTATGTAGCAGTGGTAGGGTCGAGTGCGAAATATCGAATGCGATTTTTTGCCAGCTCTTCATGGCATATATACACAGTGCTTTGGTGAAATAAATAATAAAAAAAACAAGAGAAAAACCGCATTCGCTCGATTCTGGGAAGCTGCGCCGCATTAAACCGGAAAGACGTCTTGTACTTTTTGCATTCCGTGGCCAACTCGGCCAAACTGCACACAATAGTTTATTGGCCCTCAAGACGAATAGTCGGCGTAATGATGTTGAAAAACAAAAATCTTGAGATTTACGTAATTAGATTATTTTGACGCGTAGCCAATGATTGGGAACTGTTAGCCTGTTATATTTTAATCATTTCAATTGTAAATACGAGAGGATGTAAGGTTTCTTTATACCAAACGTTGTTCGGTAAACGTTTGACATACGAAACCATGGAAAAAATGTAATTAAATACCCTGTTGTGACTTGTTTACGCAAATTTATATATATATATATATATATATATATGTACATACATATTATACTTACAGCCAGTGGTGTCACCCTAATGCTTTCCATGGGTTCCCCGGAAACCCGTTGTTAAAAATCAAAAGTATCCAGAAACCCGTTAGAAATCTAAAAATTGATATAATTTTTTTCAAAAATTATACAAATCTTGAAAATTGTTTTCGACGGTTACAACTTTGAAATGGTCGCAGTCGATTGCATAGCAGTTACAGAGAATAAACCTTTTTTCAATATATATATATATATATATATAAAATGAAAAAAATTTGGAAACCCGTTGTTCTAAAATTGGGGTGACACCACTGCTTACAGCTTACGTAAAGTTGGCAGTGGAGTTAAATATAATAAATTATAAATTTATAATAAACAATCTACCGCAGGCTATAGGTAGGGCCGCCGAGAGGAATCCCGGGCCCTGGAAAAATAATTCCATACCCTATGACAAACAAAAAAAAAATATTATAGATGTATTTTTAATATGCGAAAAGTCTATCAGAACTATTAGAAAAATACCTATATGTTAAATGCTACTTTTTGAAATAATTGAATAAGAAAGTAATCGAATAATATATAACAGCAGGGCCGGATTTAGATAAAAAGTGGCCCTAAGCTATTTCCACTTACGAGGCCCCTCCAACCCTCATTCTCACTTTATTAAAACATATATAACGATCATTACTTATGTTAATGACTATACGTGTTAAAACAAATTATAGTTTTATATATGAAAATATAATACAAACATGCGTACATATTTGTAAATTTTAGAATTTACAAATTAAAAAATATATAGAGAACTTAACCTTGAATTGAGCTATGATAAAGTATCGAAACCAAGAACTCGACTCCTAGAAAATTGATAACGAAATGATAGTGAAATGCATTCCCGAAAAATAAAAATCTTTTCTTCAACACGTGTTTCATATTAGCAAAAAAAAATATTTGAAAAAAATCATTTTTTACAAAAGAAAAATTCGTCTTTTTTCAGTTTATGAAGTCGGAGAACGGCTTATGAGTGATAAACCGTTCTCCGATTTCATAAATTATGACATTGCTTGAACGTAAATTCCCATTTCTTGTCGGAATAGAATCTGTAAACTTACTGTATCCGGGAAAAGTGTATTTAAATAACAATAAAATAAACGGTACAAAAATTACATATATAAATTTTTTAATAATAATGTATATAAAAACTTACGCGATGTATGAAGTGGTGTCACCCTAATGGTTTCCATGGGTTTCCGGAAACCCGTTATTTAATCTAAAAATGCATATAATTTTTGTCAATAATTATACAAATCTTGAAAATTTAATGAAATTTCATTTAATAGTGCTTTAGACGAAAAAAATGTATATAAATACATACATACATATATGTATAATATATATTTTCAAAATAATTTTATTGAAAAAAAAATTGGTAACCCGTTGTTCCAAAATTGTGGTGACACTGACGAATGCGTCGACAAGTATGGAGATTGAAAAAAAAAACAATTATATAATGCCAGGAGTATAGTATGTTGTGCCTATAAATATTTAATAAAATAAATACAAGCGAACGAGGCGCACAGCCAATCAGCGTGAAGTGATTCACGTGGACTAAAATGTTTGACCAATTAGAGCAACGAGGATACATTCTGACCAATGGGTATATTTTAAGCATCCGCTATAGGAATCTGGCGTGACGACCGATCGTGTCAAGATGCGGGGAAGCGGGGAAACAGAGAAGTGGGGGGTGTGGAGCGTTTGACATGTGCTCCTGATATTGAGCACCTGACTTGGAACGGATGACATCAGCGTCAGATGCGCTGCGCGGGAGCATACACACATACACACATTCACGAAGACGCACACACACACACACACAGACACATTCATTCATCGTTTCGAATGGGTGAAGGGGAATCAGTGGACGTGTAATGCGCGCATTCAATATTTTACTATTAATAGGTGCGCGTGCCTATAAATTACCTTACATTATATTTATGTACATATATATATAACTTTATTTTAATTCGTGTATCAATTCCTTTCCGAAACCAACCGTTGAAATTTCAACGGGTGCAACACTAGTACATAATTAATAAAAACAGTCGAGGTGTGCCCACACAAGTTACATTATAAATTTCTATATATACAGTACACTACATATATTATAATTTTATGTAAGTACCTTTCATCTAGAAAATTGACGAACAACTCTCGCGATATGAACTGTCGATACTCAAATATTGAGCACATTAGCGAGCTGAATCGATAAATCATTCACATGATTGGGTTTTTTAGAAGCTCGAATCATTAAAAAAAAAGATGTCTTCGGGTCAGAGGGCGCTTTGGAGAAAGATATTGGATGGAGAGATGCCCCATGGGTTCCCACGAACATGTGTATGTACGTTTTATCAGTGACAAGAAAGCAAATGATTGACGTTTTATCTTAAAACTAGAGATGATTGATCGGGGATGGTCGTCTAAAGTGATTAGATTTTCGGCGAAATTTCAACTCGGCGGGATAGAGATTTTCTATAGGGGAGGAGGTCAAATTCTTGAAGAAGTTATGAATAGAGATCGGATACACATTAGAAAAAACATCAGTGTTCAAGGCAAGATGACAAAAAAGCTCGTTCTTTCATGCATTGAAGTTTTACAAATGGGCATATTAAAAGTGCAAGTGGAATGAAAGAAGAAAAAAAATGCACTGCAGTTGATTTTTTTAAACAAACTGTATAATGATACCGGTTATGATGAAAGTGTACTATATTTAAAAAAAATGTTAAAAAAACAAAGTCATTCGTTTTATTTTGATCTAGTTGATTTTTTATTTTAATTATATAGTTTAAATTTTAAATATTTTGAAATATTTAAAATTTAAACTTAATCCATTTTCATAATCACCAGCAAATATAATTTTGATACAAAATAGGCGAAATACTAGATTCTATTGTAGACTATTATTTATAGTATATACAAATTAGATACATACATACATACATATGTATGTATGTATGTATGGTTCGGTGATTTTTCTGTAAGACATTTCTGGATACAAACTTTGCAGACAGATTTTCTGTACACAATCTATCACAACGCTTATTATTTCGTACATGATTTTTGCGAACACTGATTATTTCAGACAAAAAATATTTTGAAGATTATGTTTAAAAAACCTAATAAAAAGCTTGT
Source organism: Arctopsyche grandis (assembly GCF_051622035.1). Taxonomy (NCBI): domain Eukaryota; kingdom Metazoa; phylum Arthropoda; class Insecta; order Trichoptera; family Hydropsychidae; genus Arctopsyche; species Arctopsyche grandis. The sequence continues at coordinate 8,119,201 of NC_135355.1, forward strand.
AAAAAAAATTAAGTTAAAATTCTTCAACCTCCGAGTAAATCAATCATTAACAGAATAACCAGTGTACGAAAATATCAGTGTACCTACATATGTATGTACATGTCTGGAAAAATCAGAGCATCCTACATATACATACATATGTATGTATATAATGTACTTTTGGAGAAATTTATGAAAATTCAAATGAATGGACAACTGTAGATATTGCATTTAGAAATGAAATAAAATATATTGACAAAAATATTTATTTACAAATAAAGAGTTAGTTTGGCTTCCAGTCATCTCTATGTATGTATGTATGTACATAGATTGCATCCCTGTGTTTGCAAGAAACTGAACAGATTCTGAAATCAAATCAGATGAAATCAGTCTGATACAATGAACTATTTTTTTATTGTATAGAAACAGCCGTTACAATATTCGATGTATGTAGGATGCAGATAAAAAATATGTTGACCGCATATTTGAACCAGAGATTCCGAAAACCTTTCTCTTACTGTATCAGCAGACTGAAGGTTATTAGGTTTTTTTCAAAATTTATGCCAGACAGATAATATTAATGGTATAAAATACAGATAGTTCACATTGTACGATAAATGCTAATATGTACATAATTTATTTCAGGGTTTCGGTAATTAATTCGATCGTGAAAAAGGATAGAGGAAGTGGTCGCTTGTTATGGTATCGAGTGAGATTTATCGTTTAAATAATACTGTGAATTTGAAACTGAGCCATTTGGTTTAATAAGATGTCAGTAACCTCAGATGTCACTGGTTTGTTGTTAATATATCTGAATCATAATCATAAATTGGTGATCGAACTGGCATCACATCACACCAATTTTTAAACAAGGACACGAGACGATTTCTAAATTATATTATAATTTAAATAACGCGTCGATGACAAAATTTCACACGATAAATGTCAAAAGTCAAAATTATTATTATTTAGATAATATATTTAAGTACACATATTTATAATTTATAAGTACCTACAATTTACATATTCCAATTAATCTGATTTAGATAACTACGTATGTATGTACCTATATACTGTAGTTATGTAGTTATACACTATTAAATAATTATATATTATATTAGCATTACGTATGTATGTATGTATGTATGTATGTATGTATATATATAAATGTATATATATATATATATATATATATATATATATATATATATATATATATATATATATATATATATATATATATATTTATATATACAAATATGTACATACATATTTGTTGTATATAATTGAATTCAATTTTCAAATCTTGAAACTAATTGTACGCTGTCAAAGTAACTTCAGCTCACTTTTACTACATACATAAATACATATATACTATTAATATAAGTTTAAAACAAATAATTATGTGAATTACACGAAAATGCATGTCGATCCTGTCGAGTTTGCAGTTCTCTGCATTTTCGTGATTTAGTGCTTCTAATTAATGATAACCGGTTTAAAAAAAACCTCAGACGTACAATAACCTCATGGTCATTTTTTTTTACTTAAAATTCTTACGTTTTCTAAAGTAGGTATCTTTGCAATCGTCTAGTCGCTACAAATTATTCTAATTTCGACAAGAGATCTATTAAATAATTATATACATATATAAATGGAGGCGCTTATTATAATTAAAACACTTAAAATCCCTGCACTCGTTCAGTTTACTTCGAATAATTGGAAATTATTCCAAAAGTCTGCTAATTACATTAAACTAATGACTTCCGTGGAGGTAAAATCCTCATAGATCAAATCTAGAATAAAATAATTACATATGTATGTCAATATTGGATTTAGAAAAATGAATGTATGCAGGATACTTACATAGTTTACTTATGGATTATTATGTGTTCGTAAATAGTTACCAGGGGAGGGGATAGCTAAAGAACTGAAAAATTTGAAAATTTTATATATTTAGATTTATAACATTTTAATTTGTTTTGAAAATTTCACATGGTTATTGTACTTTGTCATAATCAAAAGCAGTATAGTAAGCAATATAGGTAAGCTTTCACGTATATTTTATGATGTACATATGTACATATACATATGTATGTAACTTCTTTGCGTTGGAGTACCAACTCCAGTCGGTGGATGCGTCCCCATAAAAAAGGTGTAAATCACACTTTTATGATCAGTAAAAATTCCCTGTACAATGAGAATTGACCGCATTATTAAATGAAAACCCTTCGCATTAACATTTCCTGCATATAAAAAGCAAGAATGAAAAAACTCATAAATGAAAACCGCTCCTTTGCTGTTGTTCTTCTACCACACCGCATCCTTTTAGCAATGAAAATTTTCATTTCATTATTTTAAATTTTAAATTTCAGTGATGACATTGACGGATTCAAACCCGTTTCACACACTCTCGAAGGAGAAAGTACTCACTCGCCAGATAATAAATAATTACATGGAATTATGTATTGGATTTTGGAGAATAAATCAACTATTTTAATAACGGGTTGTCGCGCGTGACCATTAGAGATCTCAAGATTAAATATATGTTATATATGTATGTGCATATATAAAAAAAATGTTTTTATATTATATATTACATTTACACCAATTACCTCAACGAATTCAGCCGATCCAGCCATGTGCAGGTCATACAAATATATGAAAGAAAATCGATAATAATTGTAGTATAAATTATTCATCGAGTTTTTGTAACAGAAACGCTTGCAAATTACATTACCTTATAGACGTCCTTGCGTTTTCAATATTGTGACACAGTCAAACGGAATAATTGAACTAAAAATTCAAATGCCAAATTTAATAGTAGTTTCACATAGTAGATATTAAACTGAATCGTTTTGAAATATCTACAAAATCGCGCCACGTATCAGGGTCAGATAGTTCTTTCTAAATGGTTAGACAAGGCCTATTTGAGTTTTTCTTCGGAAATTGTAAAATATAATTATATAATTTCGTCGTTTTTTAAAATTTCGGACGGGCACGTAAAGTGATGACAGGAAACGATAGGGCTTAATATAGGCAGTCACTAAAAAGCAAAAGGGTCGTGGGTGTTTATCATAAGGGGGACTGGTTAATTATGACTCTTGCTAATGTGTAACGGGTCATATGAATTAGTTAAATGTAAAAAAAGCATTTAAATGATAATTCGCGGCGAAGGCACGAACCAAAAACCTTAAACACGCTAGGCGCAACAAGTTTACTCCCCTTTCCTTGTCCAGTTTACAAGTTTATTTTTTTCACCAAAAAAAACGTAATTTACATGTAACATACTTGCTTCCTTTACCTTTGAATTTTTACGTATTGTACGTATGTATGTATATACGTACACATAATATACGATTACAATACGAGTGCATTAAAATCGTTGCAAATGGCGTATTGTGGATTAGGTAGTTTGGAATTTTTTTTATTTCCAGTATTAAATGTCCAAAAAGGTACATTCGTAAGAGTGGTTATGCTAATAATTGTTTAAGAGTAGCAACACAGACCAACCAAATAGTAATTAATGCGATTAGACGGTTCTTTCAATTCTGATTCAAACTTTAAAAAGGTCCAAACTTTAAATAAATATGGTTAAAACATAAAAACAAATATTACGAATAGACATTATTCGCCTGACATTTATATTTAATTATCTATAGATTTAAATTCGGCTAACTTTTTTAGGAAAAGTAATCACATACAGTCATATAATCTAATCCACGGTTTTTTTCATTTACCGGTAAATACCGGCAGTGAGTGGTAAATATTGTTTACCGTTTACCGGTAAATGAAATTTGATGGTCAATTACAATCCCTAGATGTGACCTAAGACCAAGGCCCTAGGAAAATTTAATTCCAGCTTATATAACATACTAAAAAAATATTTCTAGTAGATACATTTTTAATATGCGAAAAAATGTATAAATCATAAATTTGTAGAATAGCCCGGGCCTTGGAACTTTACTCCAGCTCCATCCCCCCCTTCTCGTCAGCCCTGCCTAAGACGAAACCTTAAATTAATTAATTTGGTAATGTTGGAATATTAACTGCCGATTTCATGATTAAGATACAAGGCCCTTATTATAAAAGATGGCCAAAGGTGCTTTTCGTAATTTTATATGTTTAATGCTATTTTGTTCTGTTGGTCATTAGGAATCCATAATTAGTAATTGTGACTGTCAAAACCAGGTAAGCTTGGTATTAAATTAACTTAGTTAAAACTTGGTATTAAATTAACTTAGTTAAGCTTGGTATTAAATTAACTTGGTTGAGGTAAAAACAAGACTTAGTATCAAAACTGTCTTGTGAAATCTTAGCATAAAACTTGTCTTTTATGAAAAAAACTTAAAGCGTCTTTGGTCACCTTTATACTAGGGGCCTCTTATGCAGTGGTGTAATCGGCCCAGGCCGGAGTAGGTCGCTGCCCTGGCACTTTTATTAATATGAAAATTGTTTCATAAGTAAAATTAAAAAATATTTTAGCTAATATTAATAACACTTGAGACGAGAAGAATAAGATGTCTTTAAAATAATAAATAATCATCATAATTGTCCTATTTCCAAACTCATTACGTTTAATGAGAACTTAGTTCTTAGAGGTCACACTCTCAAATAAGTTCTTAAAGGTCACACTCTCAGACTCCAAAAAGAAAAATCGAATAAGTTGATCAGAGATTCCTTCTTGTCAAACAGAGTGGTTTAAGTTTGGAATAGTCTTCAACAATGTAGTAAATTCTGAAAACCATAATACATATTTTAAAAAACAAGCTAGAAGTCTTTCTTAAAGTTGAAGATTTTTGTAATTCTTCTTTTCCCATATATTTTCTATATTTTTGTTTTCTTTTACATAGTTGTTATGTTTCCATCCCAGATATTTTTATTCTCTGTTATCTTTTGGTATTTTCTCTTATTTCGTATGCTTACTTTTTTTATTTTATTTTATTATTGTTATGAATATTTTTGTTTTTATTTTATTATTTACTAGTGGTTTTATCCGGCTTCGCTCGGCATTTGTAATATAAACCAATTAAATATGACTAATCTTATAGTAAACATTTTATTAAATTTATTTGAATAGCTTTATTTTATATAAATTTATTTTAATATTAATTTGTTTTTTTTTTATTAAATTGACTGTCACGAACAAACAAACATATAAACTAAGTCTCTTTTGAAATTATATGTATACCAGAGTCCAGCGCCTGCGCCCCGGGGGCGAAGGTCCATCCTCCATCCCCATGTCGTCATGGAAATTTTGACTTGTTTACAAAGTTATATATATATATATATAAATATATATATATATATATATATATATATATATATATATATATATATATATATATATATATATATATATATATATATATATATATATATATATTTATACCAAGTTTCTTTCGAAATTATATATTAGATATTAAAGTTAAACCCCATGGGTCTATCGGCTTTGCTGCCTTCCCCATGTATTATTAAATAAATAAATAATATTTCATTTTTGTATACCAAATATCGTGAGCAGACTCTCGTTCTAATATTTGGTGACCACAACCGAAAAGTAATTTGAGTATATTCAAAACTTAAAAGACGTTTTGATGAAATTTATGGGCTTTTTATCTTAAAACAACTAAAACTTCGAAAGAAAACATTATTTGAACTTAAGGATAAATAAAATAAGGGAACTCGGCTTAAATAAAGAGTCATCTCTAAATTCACATGTTAAAGCAAATGTTGCTGCTGACACACAAACACGGGTTTGAAAAATCAAAGATGTTGAAGAGGATATATGGAAGGAAGTTTTTAGAAAATATAAAAAAACATCATAATTTCAACATTGATTTTTTTATAAACATTTGAACTACCAATATTAGGATACATATTTTTAAGTGATTAAAAAAGGCTCATAAAAATTAAACACCACCCTGGTTCCTTTTTATTTAGCACTACAGAACTGCTCATATGTACTTATTAAAATGTCATGTCTCTGCAAATTCCTAGCCCCATTAATGACGCAATTGCGTCCATAGTAAACCATAGTCTTTGAACAAATTTCCATAGAATTTGAGCGTAAAAAAGCAAAACCAGTTTATAATCAAATTCGACTATCTTGACAATAAATAAAAAAAAAAAGATAATTATGCATAGAATGTTAATTTCCAGACAGTATAAATAGTGAAAATATAGAGATAGATTTCAATTAGTAAATTACCACGGTGTTAAAAACTACGCAGAGATGGTTATCGAGTGGTACACATCTGGTCAAGTAGACATATGTACATACTCGTACATCGCACATCTTGTAGTAGTAATCGTTACTGAGCAATTAGTCCCATTTTTAAAAGGTGGACTTAACTTTAACGCCTCATAAACTGTAAATAAACATCTTTGTCGACGTTTTCTCAGTTTTCGGTCAAAAGCTAGAGCTAATTAGAGGGACGCTTGCCGGTCGATCACGGTCTTCTCTTTTGCTGGACCTCTTCGGCACGCGATGCCATTCACATATTACCAATAACATTTGAGCTTTTTCTTAACATAATTATCATGAAAGTGTGTAGACATAGACCTTCAGAATCAAACCTCAACTTTAAAATAAATAAATTTTACAACCTCTTACAATTTCCTTATTTTCCTCCCTCCTTTCTTGCATCTTTCCAGGTATTTTTTCAATTCTTATAGTCATGAACAATGCCATTTCAATTTTTGCGCTCGCTTCTTTGTCTATCATCATTGATGTGTAATACACTAGATGGCCCCAGACGTGTTATTTTGGTCGGAGATCTTGTCTTCACTAACTGAGGGGTGTGGGTGGTTTAACTACCGGGGAAGTTGGGTTTTTTTCCCTACGACGCAGCGGTACCTACCTACCTACTAAGAGAAACTGTGCATGCGCCAAAAGGGAGACAAGTATAACACGTGAGGGCGGATCTAGTGTATACATCAATACATCAATGTCTATCATCCATGTATTTCAATTTTAAATTCTTCTGCTTACACCGACCGTACAAACTCTATACTGACTTAAAAGGTAAAAAAAGTCCAAGGCAAAAACTATTGATAGAAATAAATTTTCTTCAGGTAACAAGAGAATTTTTAAATTTTTTATTGATGATACAGAGAGCAGATGTCTCTGGTCATATTTCTATGTTACGAAAATCGGCAAATCCCATCATAAGCAACCCAAATCAGCATTAACTATGTATACAACCCAAATTAGCCAGAAGTATGGGTCGGTAGTTGCGTTTATATTTAGCACTGAGAGGTTATCGGGTTCGATCCCGTGCTTATCTTTAATAAAGCTGGTCAGACTTGGATATTTGTGACTCCAAGTCGATCGTTTCTTATCAGAGTTTGCCAATTTATCTGATTTCATTGTTGAAACGGTTCCTCCATCAAAATTGACAAAAACATCCAACCCGTTGTCACAAATATCTGAATTTGATTTATGTACAATATGTAAAATTATATGTACAAGTCTAAATCTATAGATGTTTCTATGGATTAATTAATTGTTAATTTCGTGTTCTTCAGCCTCTCGAAATACAGCGATACAAATTCAAACACTTATCCTTAATGTATCTTTTCCTATTGATAGTGCGATTTAAATCAATATGCGGGGTGGAATGTTAAGCGTGGAGCAACGTGTAAAAATATTCGAATTCTTAACACACTGTCAATTCAAGCAAGTTAGCAAGCAAGGTAGCAAGTGTCGTTTAACTCTGAGCTTTCAATTATTTTGAACGCACGTGTGAAAATGGGAAGCCTAATTTCGTTTTTGAAATTATCAAGTGTATCAGTTCCGGTTATGGTTATTATCTTGAAGTAACCACCGTGTCGGCTAAACCGGTTTCGTTGAACACAAAGTTATATCGATAGCGTATATCAATATAGAAAATGAAAAATGTGGACTGAAATTTATTGAGAACGTTAAAAAATTAAACGGTCACTGCTAAAAAAATATAATCAATGACACGACACGTAATCATATTGCATGTGATTTTTATGCTAATCGGTTTTTTTGTGCATTAAAAATTTATTCGTTTGAAATTAATACCAGCTGAAAATGCGTATTATAATGTAGGTGCAATACATATGTACATAGTATTATATAACTGCCGACCGGACGAATTAAGACGAGGGTTAAATCATACGAAATGATTTTATGCAAATCGTATGCACCGGGTGCAATTTTTGGTAATATTTTGTGCAAATTTTACTATTCTCAGTAATGTTGAAATTTATTAAGAAGGGGGAGGTTTTGCAAGGGTCGTTGTACTCCGTTTTCATTGGCGAGCTTGTGCTTTATACAGAGTGAATTAGTTTTAACATTCAAAAGGAACGTCTATTTGCTGATAAATGTCCATAATACAGCAAAACAGCTGGAGACAAATAAGTATATAAAAACCAGGATATGAATGCGGGCTGTGTGGCGAAACGAGTGCACCAAATTAGATGCAATTTAATCTGCGGTACGATTTCATTGTGTGTTTAAGTACAAGATGAAAATTATTTTAAGTAAAATTTAAGATAATAAAAAAAAACTTTCATTCATACAATTGGATGAAATGCACTGTTTTTTTTCGTCAAGCTAAGTGTAAGAAATCCCTAATTTGTACTAAAATTAAGTGTTAATTTCTGTAGCTTAGATATGCATGTACATTAAACTATTAAAAGGAATGAAAGTATCCTAAAACTTTTCTATCATATTTAACATAATGCAGTTTTTTTGTACATATCTTTGTATATAATACATTCATACATATAATTGTTGCCTCAGCATAGTGGAGCAGTTTTGCTAGTTTTATAATTACATACACGTTGGGAGACCACAATAGTTTATGGGAAAAGCTACTTAGACCACTACTTGGAATGACTACTTGGACCGTGAAATGTTGTATTCAAGTTAAATTGGAGCAATCGTGGATATGCTCTCGTTTTGGTAACATATTCGGTTATGGAACGTTGGTCAAGTGTCAGCCATCGAACTTCTGGGGTAGTATAGCGTTCAGAAGTAAACCGGTTACGCTGTCCTTATTATACCTATATAAAAGAATTCCAAATTAAAGGACATTTAAGTTAGACATTTTGATAAATACGTCGATATATTATATAAAAATTTGTGCAAATTAAAATTTGTTTAATACATTAATTGTTCGCGATAGGAAATTATAATATGATACAAATAGAAATCATCAATTAAAAACTTATTACGTATTTCGTCGAAATATGCTGCTAGTACTTCATCGGCTGTAAAATCAAATTTACGAAGCATACGAATACTGATACGAAAGTTAATGGTTGTATCAGTAATGATTAAAAATTATTACTGGTCATAAACCAGGTAAAACTACAGGATAAGGCAATTGCCTTCTTTCATAAAGTCTCCCCTCGTCACATTTTATATACGCAAATTTTTCCTCATTTGTATGTATTTTATATGCAGTAAATAATAACATGTAATTTGATGCAAAAATGTTAGAAAATATGTACGGAAGGTAAATTTTACTGGTGTACATTTTACTGGTCAATATGCATGTGTGTGTGTGTACGTACATGTATAATGTAGTGATTACCAACATTTTGTGTCTTTAAACATTTGTTTTTTAACTAACTTTCCAAGGATTTATTTTCAATTAAATATAAACCCCTCGATAAAAATACTAAAGATATTTTTACACGAAAATTGATTTAAGACACGACCCAGGTAAAATTACCATTCGTTAACGGGTTTTCTCATCAAATTTTCAGGTACAGACTTATAGTATTTTTTCTACAGAGTAAAAAAAAGCACTCGAATTATCAGTGAACATGTAAAAAAAATCATATACTCAAATGTAAAATGTATTATCATCGAAAATCCATTCGTCTTGATGCATTTGGTAGATCTTTTATCAGATAAAATCATCAAGTTCTCAAATTCGATATAAAAATGAATTTACGAAAATATTATTAAAAGTTTTGTTTTTTAACGACAAAATGAAGTGATCTACCAATTCAAAATCAGTGTAAAACCGAAAAACCAATCTTGTTTTCAGATTTTCATCCAGGTTTTCTACAACCATACGAGCTTAATTTATTACCTTGTGTAGTAGCATTACAAGCCGACATGTCACATTACATACATATATGCAGGCGCGGCTCGTGCATAGGAACTGCGGCGCTGCAGCACCCCCAGGAAAAATACAAAAAAAATCAAATTTGTATACATTTACAACTTGTGAATATAATTTAAATAAGAGTGATAAGATATTTGACATAATCATTATTAATGAGTACGTCAAATATATCTAAATACAAGTTGTAAATGCGATTTTTTTGTAATTTTTCTGGGGGTGCTGCAGCGCCGCAGTTCCTATGCACGAGCCGCGCCTGCATATATGTATCTTTAGTTGAGAAACACTGAATTAGGGGAATCCCTGTTTGAGTGAAACTCGGAATGGATTCGACAATAATACCACGAATTCAATTTGTATACAGAAACAACTTTCTTCATATGAGAATGTGTTAAACATTAATTTTACATTTTGATGAATCTAATTCTCTATTGAAATACTTTATTGAAATCTCTTTTCGGTGATTAATTTCTTGCTGTTGTGTGTTCTTGTTTAATTAAATAAATATTTGGCACAATATTATTTAATTTTTAGAACGAAACAGAACAATTTAATACTAATAGTATATACTCACGACCATTACAGGATGCAACCGAGAATAAAAATTTCGCGATTAGCAATGGACTAATTTGGACTGTATTTCTTGCTATCATATTCTGTGGTCACCATACTTACATAGTATCTACGTGTATGTGCCGACACATGCGTACTTAATGTTATAAAAAGCATTTTTGAAATAAATTATATTGATTAGCCAGCAGTATGGATCGGTGGTTGCGTGTATGTTTAGCACCGAGAGGTTACCGGGTTCGATCCCGTGCTAATCTTGAATAAAGATTAGCACGGGATCAGACTGAGATATTTGTGACTTCAAGTCGATCGTTTCCTATCAAAGTTGCCAATTTATCTATCTTCATTGTTGAAACAGTTCCTCCATCAAATCAAAAAGCAAAAATCCATCCTACCCGCTATGTCACAAATATCTGAATTTGATTTATGTACAATATATACATAAATCAAATATTTAGCCAGGAGTACGGGTTAATGATAGCGTGTATGTTTAGCATCAAGTGATCAGTGGGTTTGATCCGCCATACTGCTGATTAGATTTGGGGGTATTTGTGATTTCAAATCGATCGTTTTTTATCAGAGTTTGCCAATTTTATCTGATCATTGTTGAAACGGTTCCTCAAAATTGGCAAAAAATCAACTTTCCTGTTGTCACAAATCTTCTGTATTTATTGTGTGTATAATTTGTAAAAAATATGTACAAAATCTAAATCCATAAATGTGTCAATGGATTAATTCTGTAATTAATTGTTATTTCGTGTTCTTCAGCTTCTGGAAATACAGTGATTTGTGTAATAATAAAATGCTGCACTGTTTGTAATTAATTGTCCAGGAAGGCGCATTGGGTTTATCTGTAAGGCCTTCCTGGTATGTATCTATGTAAAATAAAATAAAATAAGTCAAGTCAAGTTCACATAGTCTGAAGCAATTGATGCTACGGAAGATTTGGTCCATTTGCATATTTTACAACAGAAACTCGTTAAATTAAATAATGCGGATACATTTTCACATGCAGGTTAATGTATGTACTAATTTTGTTAAATCATTATTTTTCTCCTCATGGTCACGTTGCTGAGACGTGCTCCAGGCTTTTCATTCACCGAAGTCCGGTCCAGAAGCGTCTTCCGAGAATCTTCAATGAGGTGGTTCAAAGCAAAGGCTAGAGCCGACGGCGCCAAAATGTTGATAGATGGCTTCGCCAACTTAAAGGAGCAAAAGATTACACCCCCAAACAGAACAAAAGGACTCGCCGAAGCAACAGGATTTTTTTTCACCGCTTTGGAAATGTGTTATTTTGAGGGCTCATCCATTTTATTTACAAACTGTTGAATTTTGAATATCTACGAGCGTAAACAAGCCATTGCGCTTGGGAAGATGCGGAAACAGTATTAAATTTTATCTCCGAGCATCAACATCGTTCTGAAAATTTTATCATTGGTACATTGTACATATGTGGTACCAATAATAAACAATAATAATAATAAATAATATGTGGCTTCAAATACCTGTTGCATTTCAATACATAATCATGGACACAATGGAAGCCTATCCAAAACTATGTACATATGTACACATTTCATTCCAAATTGTGATATGGAACTTCTCTTCCATACAATTCGGTAATTTATCATCCACCCATTATTCTCATGTATCAAATACTTTTTTATTGTTTATAAATTCTATACAAATATTTGGTACATATTGGTTATACGGGCGCATCCGAGCATCGAGTATACACACTTACACTAATGCAAATACACGGAAGTTACACGAATGACCTCTGGGCATAGCCGGATTTACTTATATACTAAAATCGCTTAAACTTAGGGCCTCAAAACGAGATGTATCATAATTTTTATGTAAAGTAATAATTAACAAATATTCAAAGAAAAATAAGAATTCGTAAAAGTTCTCATCCTTGCATTCGGGCACCGACAAATAGGTATAAATTGTTTTATTGTAGGGTTTGAGTAGGTAATGCCAGTACCTGGTTCAGTACCGTATTGGGCTTCTACTCCATTATCTGCTAGTTTATGACTTTTTGCATTCGTCCTGGGCTAAGAATCTAAGATCCTAAGATATTAAGAATCACAAACAAGGTTTGTTAGCATTTTTTTTGTATTTTTGTGTTTATTCTGCCTTTCGACGCAAAGCGTTGTGAATATGAAAGATGTTTTTGAACCGTAGATTTTTTGAATTACATATATATGTAAATTTTTGAATTACATATATAAGATTACATATATATGTAAACATAATTTCAAATTCTTCAATTATCGGTAAATAAAATAAGCTATTTTTAAATTTTAATCAACCTTTTAAGTAACTCAAATTTAAAAATATTATTAATATTACAAAAAACAAACACCCTAATTTGCGAATTGACTGATTAAACATAATTGGGACTTACGTGGGAATTGTTTAAAAATATATGCTCATTAAAAATTATAATTTGGGCAATTATTATTGTAATATTGTAACACTCCAAATTCAACATTTTACAAATCAAACTCCAAATTTTTCAAATTTAATTCAACATTTTACATATCAAATTCCACAGCTTTTAAAATTAAATTCAACATTTTACAAATAGGCTTCAACATTTCAAAATTCAACATTTATGTAACTGTCGTGTATTTGAATGTGTTAGCGTAAGTGTGTATACTCGATGCTCGGATGAGCCCGTATAACGAATAAGTGCCAAATATTTGAATGATTACTTGTAATATCGCATGTATGTAGGCCATTTACGTTTTACAAATAAAAGGGTAGACTGCAGACTGCAAAAATATCCTTAGTTAAGAAATTATACATTAGTAAATATGTATATTAGTTTTTGGGTTTCAGACACAAGAATAACTTGACAAACACCCAATTGCATATTAATCAAATAAATATATTGGTAAACTGGCCATCATTTTCTACGAAAACAACTTTTTTGAAAATTCCCATACTATATGTAGTTGTAAAAACGGAATTCGATATAGACTTTATTCAAGGGTATAACTTGCCGACTTTTCTGCTATATATATATATGTATGTAATATGTACATTAATTAGTTCACACACGTACATACAATACTCAAATATGTTATTCTAGTAATCGTAATGATCTTAAAATAGTAGAAAAAGCTATTATAAAATAAATAAACATGTATTTGTATATGAAGCCTTAAAATGTATTATTCTCGCAGAGTTAGTATGTATATTCAACTTGGAAGTATTTATGACTGTATTCTATGTAGCTCTAAAGTGGTTTTCTGAAAACAAAAGTACCTACATAAAAGCGGGAAGAAATGCAAATTTTTTTGCTACGATAACAAAAATTCTAGTTAAGATTTAGGGTGCATCTCTTCAATACCATCCTTCTTGGAAATTATAAAATGTTTTAAAAAAAATATAAGTTTCTTCAAATGTATTCATAATATGTACATATGCTTACAAATGTACATATGTACATAAGAATAATGAATATTATATGTATGTAACACAAGTATTTGTTAAAAAAGTATGAATTTGAACATTTGAATATGAAATATCAGTCGCTATGCTATAAAATGTGATGAAAAATATTCCGGAAATGTTGAAGATCGAATCAATTTATTTTATTGAAAAACTGCATAAATTTCATTACATTCATTTAATAAATCAAAATTTGTAATACTCAATAAAATAACGTTTTGAATTGAATTGTTAGATTTGCCTGGTTTAATGTTAATGTAAATTTGGCAATACTGCAAATGTATGAAGTTATTGTTTTTGATATATACAAATTACTCAGTCAAGCACCTACATATAATATATATTTATATGTTAATACATATTCCTAGAGATTTCATGCTATGAATATTCACATCACTCACAAAAAGAAAATGTACTGAAAGAAAACAAAATACTAAAATTTATTGAAAGAGATACTAAAACTTGTTGTAGGTATATATCCAAATTATTGTTCAGGTTGTCCTATGTATAATACACATAAATATGTGCATATATATGTGATTTTTTGTCTAGTTGGTCCTTTTCGAACAAAAGGTGAGTATCACCTGTTGTTAATTGTAAACGTTACCTGCTGGGCTAAATGTAATTATATCAAGTGCGACTTTCTACATTTAAAATACGGAGCACAATGAAAATACCTGTTCTTTTTGGTGTGTACGCATTTCAAAAGCGCGCGAAAACACACACACTTTTCGTGGACTCTTCAAAAACAATACGACACTTGAGACAAAGTACGCTTCATGGTCGAGTGACAAATTGTGTACTTCAGTCATCTTTATTGTGCTCTTATATATATTTTTTTTTGCAAGCTTCTCTTATTTCAAGGGAAATGTTGTAAATCTGTAAGAATGACAAGGATGCCAGAAATAAATCAAATTTCAACAGTAAATCAGCATCGAAATGACAACGACAGGACACCTCCTATTCCGCTACAAAGAAAGTCTTTACAATGAGAACTTGGGTGAGAAAAGATGGAAATGTGAAGGTGAATAAATAAACGAATTTTAAATCAAATGCATACAACTCGAAGAATATGCAACGACACTTCATTAGTGGGGATTAAAATAAAAAGTGAACCAAAACTGCATTATGATTAGTCACGGATGAAAGAACACATATTGTACATATGTATGCATATACATATGTACATATGTAGTTTTTCCCCATTATTATTTATCGTGGGCATTTTTAAGCCTTCTTTTATTCCAAGGACAAAACATAAACAGGAAAGATTAACAAACCACACAATGATGTTTATTTACCACTAGTGTTACGCCCGTCGAAATTTCAACGGGTGCTTTCGGATTGATGCATGATTTAAAATAAAGTTCCAACATGAATAGTAATAATTCACCATATTTTGAATTTCATACGCCTATATTCAAGATTGTGATAATATTTTAACTAGCGCATGCACATTGTATGTATGTGTAGCTAAAATAAGCAAACAAAAGAGTTCAATTTACATCATTTGAAATTCAGACTTAAAAATCGAAAGCGAAGTAAGAAGAGGCTAGTAAAAACATGTTTATGGGTAATATATTTTTAATAATTTCATATGATTTCAAGCGGATTCTATAAAAGAACAGGAGAGCAAGGTGTATTAATAAAAATACATCGATATTATTTTTTAATTAAAATATATATTTAAATTTTTTAACATTTTATGAATGAACTGAAACATTAAAAATAATGTGTTCTTCAAAGTTTGCGATAACTAGCAGAACCACCATCTGCAACAGATAAACGTTTTGATTGAAAAAAAATTGGTCTGGAACCATTTTAAAACTAATCGAATTACATATGATAAAAATATAGTGCTGCTGTAAAAATACTATTCAGATAGAATTTCATCGAATTTTTCTTATTGGGAATGAATTTTTATCATGAGAGTGTTGGCGATGCGATTCATTTCGTAGCGCATAGATGGGTGCAGTTGGGTGTACACCAATTCTGGAAACTGAGAACCTTTTGTACTATTTATTTCACTTCCTTTCCATTCGAAACCGTCATTTGTCCCTCGTAAAATGCAATAGCAAAAAATAGTGCATCCAAAATGGAGTGTATTACTTAAACGTAAAATTGTATTCATTCGCGCTAAGCCTCGAGTTCAAAAAAGATTTACCGACGAATACACCAAACAGTGGCGTCAAAATAAAAATGTATATTTGAAAATATAATTTTTGGCATTCAATTAGAAAAGAAATATTTATATCAAATTCAAAATAACACAAATATTAATGGTGAGTAAATCTTATTGGAGAATTATATTTGATTCTTTAAATAAATCTCAATTTAAAATATGCATTATTCTTCTTTTTGAAAAACGTTATGTACTGTATGCCATTAGTGAAGTATGTATAATATTTTGGAAATGATCTTCAATTACTGTAATTGTATGCAGAAGAAATCAGATAAAGGTGAATTTGTTTGATTTCAATTATTTAAGCTTTATATCATAGAAATGTCAAATTACACTGAGCACAAAAAAAATACCAATAAAAAGGAGACTTATCAATTTTTACTAAGTTTGACCCACTAAATTCGAATATGAAAATGATTTTTGTTGGATTCCAGTTGATAAAGAGATATGAGCGTTTAAAAAAATAGGCAATTTTTACAGTTTTTGGAGTTTGTCTTTAATTCAAAATCTGGTATTGCTGTGCCAAAAGTAAGTATTGGAGAAAATAGTCAGATATTTTTTCTAGTGATTGTGATTTCTTTATTGCTTTAAAATACTAATAATTAATTATGTAGCGAATTTTAAAAGTTAAAATATATAATCACGAGACACCACTGCAACAGGCTGTTCGCAACCATCTCACGGTGAAACGAGAAAATCTCTAGAAAGGTGGTCCAAATCATAATAGGAGAGCTAGAGCACAATATAGAGCGTGCACATTCGCAACAAAACAAATATAAGATATACATCATTTCAGGGTGCATTGACGCAATGAGTTATTGTAGTTGCATCGCGCATGCGTACTGATCTATACTGCAAACACACACACACACACACATACACATAGAGCACATATGAACAAAAAAGCCAACCTACCGACACAATATAGCAATATTTCATATAGAACAGACACCTAAGCAATTTCCAAGTATAAGAACAGGGAGGTTCTCCTGCAGCTTTGAACAAATGCACGAATGCAAAATTTGCAACAGCAAAAAAAACTTTGCAAGTCTGTACAAGCATGTCGGCTATTCAATGGCGGTTGGTCGAATTTTGCAATACATATGCGAGGGTGAGATTTAAAAGATTAGGGCAGGAATTTATATAATATTTTGAAAGCCTATACACATATCATCATCATTATTATTTACAGTCATTCATCAATGATGATGATGATGCAAACCATCAACCAGATGCATTCTTCAACACGCTTCTAGTCGTCTGTTTTGCGCAACTCTCATCCATCTTACCCCACACATTTGCCTAATTTCGTCTACCCACCTTACTTACGGTCTTTATTTTACCATTTTACATTCTCTCGGGTACCATTCTAGCACTTCTTTTGTTCATTCTTCTAGCTTTGTGACCCGCCCATTGCCATTTCAATCTCTTCACTCTGTCCACTACCCTTGTCATACATCTCAGCCACGTAATTCATTTCCTGTCTTTCCTCGTGATGCCAAGCATACAGCGGTTCATACTTCTTTAAGTACATTGGACTTTGTGTAGCATCTTGGCGTGCAATGTCCAATTAATCACTGGCAAAATTCATTGATCGAAGATCTTTTTCTTCAAAGTGGCATTTTTGATTTAAAAACGGCATTCATTCGTCCAAATGCACTACATCCTAATTTCATACGTCTCTTTATTTATTCTTCGTTACTACCGGACATGTCTATTATTTGTCTTAAATATAAATACGTATTGACTACTTCTACTATTTTATCATCTAATGAAATGCTATCAGTGAAGCAATAACTACTAATTTTGTATATTATAAAATAATGATCAATAATAATAATCTTAGACGTCAACATAAATTGAACTAGTTAAATTTACATACATACATACTAGAATCCTAAGCACTATATGTAATACGGATAACATATGGGTAACTCCA
Organism: Arctopsyche grandis; assembly: GCF_051622035.1. Lineage (NCBI taxonomy): Eukaryota > Metazoa > Arthropoda > Insecta > Trichoptera > Hydropsychidae > Arctopsyche > Arctopsyche grandis. The sequence goes on from NC_135355.1 coordinate 8,137,442, forward strand.
GCACTATATTCAATATAATTTGAGGTTTACCCATCTTACGAACTGTGCATTTAATAATAATAAAAAAAATCAAGCATTATTCGCATTGCTTTCAATTTTTTAGCCGTTATTGCAGGCAACGTGCACCACTTAACGACATACCCACTCGTTCAAAATGCATTTATGAAGCCAAATTATGGGTTATATTACACCAAACTGGCGGGGCACCCATTAAAAAAATTTTTTAAGAAGCATTCGCGGTTTATAATTCTGCTTTTTAGCCGAATTGCTGTAAAATTGTTACATTGCATGAAAGCTGAGAGATATGTATGCATCATCACTAATGCCCGGACCCAGAAGGTGCCGCGTATTGTTCAAACATTGTAAATGCATTGTTAAAGGTTTGCTGAACCTTTTTTACAAAGGATTTACAACAATGGAACAAAGAGCGGCCCCTTGGCTATCCTACCTCTAATCATCACTCTCCGATTCAGAATTTTATTGAATATGTGTATTCAATGGCAATCGCAATTCCAATAAAGTCAACTACATATGTATGTATGTATGTAATAACGCATATAAACGCAATTTAAATATTATTTGATTAGAACAACTATTTTTACGTTGCCTTAAATATGTATGTATGTCCATACAGGATCTACTTCGTTCAACCAACTAACTTTTTCGGTATATTTCGTCGTCGAGTTTGTATATATGTATACAAAATACATAAACGAAAATGTTTTACATAGTGAAATACTTATTTTACGAGATAAACATTAACTATTAAAAAAATATAGTAAGAATTAATTTTTAAACGTTTTTTTTAATTGTTTAAAGGTGGGTTAATAGCTTAAAAATCTACGAATTTTCACAATATGTCTCGAATATTAAAGATATTATATATGTACATGTATGTAATATACAAACTCCCGTGTAGACGAAAAGATGGGAAAATGAGTCTTGAGATATTTAAGTTGGTACAACGGAGCGCATTGGTCCATACATGAAGCTGAAGATCTCACATACATATATTTATATTGTAAAAAAAATTTCATTCACCGCAGCATACCCTATAATTATTAAGAATTTTTGAAACACCTCTCATGTATTAAATAAATAATCTGAACATAACATACAAATTAGCTCACACTTTTAAAAAGAGCAAACAATATTTGAATGATCACCAATGTACATTTATCACAATTGGAAATTGAGAGATTTTAACGTTACGCTAATGCATTTTACGAATTAGATATGCGGGTCTTACAAATAAATACGTATCAGCCCCTATATTATACAGTCACTTCTAAAATCGAATGAGAGGGAGAAGGATGGTGTCTGAATACATTGCAATCAACGCAATAATAGCTTCATAAAATCGTGGTTTTTATTAGGGGGACTTTACTTCCACGAAGGGCAACAGCGAACATTCGCCATGTTGTAACAGATAAAGTAATGAAATCCACTCTCATTTAATATATGTACATATGATGCGTAAGTGGATTCTGACAGGATTTTTCCATGTCTCGAGTCCTAGTTTGGATTCATTGGCCGGTCCGTCTAGTAGACCGGCCAGTGCGTTTAACGTCTGTGAGGCGCCGGTCTTGGCGACGCCATAAATAGACGCGACGTCGACCGACGCCAAAATAGCGACGAGAGAATCCGGAAGTGGAGGCAGGTGGACCAACCCACGTGGCGTCTGACACACCAGACTGAGCACATGCATATGTATGTAGAAGACCTAGTAGTAGTAGTCACGTAGACGAGACGAAAATCCTTTCACTGGTGCACGTTCTTTGGTTTATGATCGAGGGGGTCCTCAATGTTCTATTAAGTATTTCTAAACATTGATTTACCGACTCACATTCATATATGTGGTCTTTCCTTCAGACACAAATAACTTTTGCCGTTGTAACTTTTTCCGAGGAGTACTTTTAACTTGATTACTCTTCTATTTACGTACAATTATTGTACGTAGGGCGGCGGTCAAGTTTCCATTGCCCACAAAAATGGTTGACTATTGTCAAGTTCTATCAGGGAACCGAGACGAAAACCAGAATAACCGTTATTTTTGCCGGAACGAAAACCGAAACCGAACCAATATTTTTATCGATTCGGTAAAATTAATATACAGTGTACTCTCGATTATCCGGGTGCGGATTATCCGTGCAAAATTTAATTAATTTATCAAATTTTGTTCTTATATGATAATGAGACGCACCGATTGATTGCGACCGTAAACATGCGTGTCATACAAATGATGTCACACAGATATGTTTTTCGTTCCCTTTTTAAATGTATTTTACTATTGCGTTAATTCTTTCAGTCGCTTTTGATCATCGAAGAAGTAACACGTGCGTGTATCCAGAGCAGATTACGTATATTTAATTATAATACGTATATTTAATTATAATACTTTGTGTGTGAAATTATTTTCTTTGCTATTAACTCGAAAATATTTCAGATTTACATACCTGTTCGAAATATAGTTAAACAAACAAATAAGTTCGCGAGAGATTGTGATAGTTCTGCAGGCCCTTCGAAACGAAAAAGTATGACAAGATACGAAGATTTGGTCGTAACTATACTCATATGTAGTTATATCAAAAATGAGCAGAAGGGATACCAATTAGCGGTCAAATGTGTTGGCCCAGTTTTTCCATGAAAAATTAGGATTAGTAGACAACTTCAATGCTTCGTCTGGCTGGTTGATGAGATTTTTTTTATATTTTGACAACAGTAGTATTAACTATAGGTACTAACGGCCGCACATCTGCTTAACTATAAGCCTTTTTTCTTAATAAATAATGAGTATTAAAATTATGAGAAAAAATTGTGTTGTTAATATGATTTTATACTCGAAACCAAGTCAAAATTTAATGATTCGGATTATCCGTGCCCTCCCTCCCCAGCATTAGCCAGAATAATCGAGAGTGTACTGTATACACTTTGGGAATGATGGAATTAATGGACAAACATACATACATGAATGTATATTAAAAATATGTTTTTGAAACTTTTAGAAAAATATAATGTCAATATCAAACAAATCTCTGTTACAACAGATAATGGAGCTAATATGATCAAATTTGTCAACTTGCGGAAACCGAAATAGACGAAGAAAACCAGAATATTAATTATGAAGCAAGTATGCTACCTTCCATTGAGAAATGTTCTTTCCCTCATCTCATCGGAATAAAATGTGAAGCACATAACAATCAAATTAACAATCAAAGATTCTATTAACGATTCCGATTTAAATACAATTAAATGTGAAGCTCGCGAGTTGTCAATAAACTCACTATATATCAATATAGATATATTAATGAACACATTATTGGCTATCAAAAGTGTGAAATTTTATTTTAATGTGAAATTTTAAATCACTCACTAATTTACATATGTTCTATTGACAAAAGGCTTAAATCAGAAGTGCGATATTGACTTACAGGTCTGAAATATTTTTTGATTATTCTTAATTTGCTGAAACTTTTTTCAGCCGCTGGCATTGTCAGATATATAATATGTATACAGCTTGTATGATACTTGAATAAGATTCTTGCAAATCACACTCGCTAAGTATATTCAAAATAACCATATGATAAATAGTGCTCGGATTTTGTTTCTAATAAAAAAATGACCTCCATGAATGGATACCCACTAATAAACGGTCCTTTTTAACGAAGCTGTATTTAAATGAAACTAAAAAAAAATGTATTTTTCATATTGTATTTTTCGTCGTAAGAAAGTTTTGCTTCACGCTCTGAGCGCATTTTAGAGTTTATTTTTGGTAGAATCAGTGTCGTCGACAGTTAATATTAAAAAGTTATAAGTAAAATGGTATATTTCAGATCGATACATATGCAGTTTCTGTTTGTAAAATATCTAATTATTTTGCAAATGTACATACTTGTATTTGTTTTATTATCAATTAAATGAGAGTGACTTAAAATAGGTATAACATTATAAAATATACGTCGCAGACGATATTAAAAAACTGTTATATATTGCGTACAATAGAATAAAAGAAATACGTATTATTAAAAACTATGAAATTAAATGCGATGAAAAATGCAAATAGAAAATAACGTGTTTGAATCCTCTTCAGAGCGAGGATGAAATTATGTTAGCTAGGGCTTAAAAGGCTTATGGAAAATAAGATTTTACTGACATAATGAGATCATAAGTGATAACAGGTGATGCAGGACATTTTCCTTGAAGAATACGGGTGAAAGTATTAGGACTTCTGATAAGATATACATATGTATGTATATTATTGGCTATATGTATGACTCCCAGGCTCACATCAGAATTTCTGAAATGATGTATGGATTGGTCAACGCTTCCCTATGTAGACCAATAAATGTTGAAAAGTTAGCATATTATATGTATTTATAAAAATCTAATATGCGTAGTCATAAAAATTAGGTGACATTCATAGGTGCTAAATTGACGTGAATATGTGTATAATGAAAATGCGTAGTTTGCAATGGGACTATCCTTATTTATTATATGGAGAACGACCAGATAATATTTAAGCATAATAAAATAAAATAACATTTCGAAAATGATTCAATATGCAATAAGAAATGTGACTTTTTTGTAAATTTTCTTCTAAAATTAAGTAGGTTTATAAAAAAAAGAGTGATAGTTTGTCGGAGGTCATTACCTATGAGAGATTTTCGCTGGGGTAATATTTTTGAAAATGTATTTTAAACAATGGGACGAGGTCACGTGTATGTAGTTGTTTCACGGAGCCTTCTTCGTTAGTGAAAGTGTATAAGAACAGACCATATTTTTTTATCTATATGTATAGTAGGGTTGTCAGGCGTCCCGATTAATCGGGATTGTCACCAGTTTTAAGTCTCGTGTCCCGGTGTCCCGAACAAACCTTTCGGGACGCCCAAATGTCCCGGTTTACTCATTTTTTAATTCGTACATAAGTTTTTAACTCATTATTAACATAAACTATAAACATAAAGTCGATGTCTGGACCAGACAGTCTGGTAAAAACGGCAGCAATATTCAACAATGAACTATGTCTCTGTCCTATACTTTCTGGAGAACTATGCGTAGAAGGGAGACCAAAAATGTGTATCAGGCATCAATTATTACATCTTGGATCGATAATTTTCTCACACGCAGACGCGGAATAGACACCGTCAGAACAGAAAGACTAAAATATTTCTGTGATTTTGCTAATATTGAATATAAAAATCTACTCTCACATTCAAAAACTAGGTGGCTATCAGTGATAGTCTATCACTATTACCTGCAATAGAACGCACTCTAAATAAGATTTTAAAGCTATATGAAGCTTTAAAAGCTTTTTTTAGCTGAAGAAAAAGCACCAAAAACCTTATTAAATTGTCTCTTTGGTTTCTTCATTATAATTATAGCATTTTTCATTTACATATATTAAAAATGGAAGAGGAAAAAAAATATATAGATATTCTAAATATTATCACTTTGGTTGAAAATATATCTATAGAAAAGTCAAAGAACTGATTTTTGGGGGGGGGGGGGTGTCCCGGTTTGACTTGCATGAAATCTGACCACCCTATATATATGACAAATTATCTGATCACTAAATAACTTGTTTAGAAACGATTAGAAATCATATTACAATTTTTCATGGAAAAAATCTGAGTAGTAATTGATTATTATAATGACTGCTTATGATCAAATAGGAGATGAATTAATAAAAATTGTTTTTAAATTAATATGAAATGCTCTCATTGATCCAATTCCAATGACTATGTACATTCAAAATTTCACTTGCATAATATTTGAAAAAAATTCATCCGCAGCGCATGTTTTTTTAACGAAACGTCAAATAATATAGAAAGGCAATATATGTATATACGCTTTTTTCGGAATAATCATGTAACCACTAGTTAGTACTATTGGGAATTCCAAAAATATACATATATAATAGGAACGTGCGCCGAGTTTACATTTTGATTGACATATTATTTATATGAGTAGTCTCGAGACAAAACTATTATTAGAGTAAGACTTTCTAGATTTTAGATAAGTGGGTACCAAGAGGAGATACGACCTTCTTTCACCGAGGCACTCATCTGTCCAGCGGAGACGGGTCTCCCAACGGGCTTTCTGCCAAGAGAACACGAACGCGTGACACTTCATTTATTATTATAATATTACTCATCCGTGCTATAATTCGAGCTAATCGATTACAACATATCGAACATTTAAATCGCATTTGACGAGAATTGCATATGTACATACATTGGGATGAATTGCGGCGATTCTTTCGGTCACGTTCACTTTTTTACATTTTCGGTGACGTTTTGAACATAAAATATTGCATTCACACACCCAGACTCATTGGCCCAATTGGACTTCAGCCAGGACATTAGATAACGGCGGCGACATTGAAATGCTCACAATCGGCGATTAGCGAGGAAATTTATTTAGAAATAGCATATCCACGTTTGAAAAAAGTGAAAACTGCGCATCAGCTGTAATAAGATAGAAGGCCATTATCTCATTGGATGTAATTCTGTACGGAGAAAGCTGTGCTCGTTTCAAGAGAGGACTTATGTTTCGCACTACATATATCAAAAAACTATATGTAGATATATACACACTAGGTTTTCTGATATCCGGTATAAAATTATGAATTAAAACTTCTTATTATCTTAAAACTTATTTGTGTATACCAGTATACCACAAATAATTTTTTAGAAACGATTTGAAATCATTTATGTCACCCGATTTGACTTATTTTTAGTATTTATTTTTAATTTTAGAACTGCTAAAAATAAAATCATTTGTAGGAATGACAGAAATAGAATGCACTTTTATTTAAATTTATTTAAGTCCGAACTGGCAATTCTGCGATGCTAAATTTTTTACACATTTTTAAAAGCCCCAGAACAGAAGTCGATAATTAAATGTGCAAAAAGTGAAAAAAAATACAACTTAAGGTCTTAAGACATTCAAATTTTAATTTTTTTCTTCTGTATTTCTAAGATGTTTTTATATTACCCACCCCCCCATTCTACAAAATTTTTCAATTCCCAGGACACGGGAAAAATGATTTTATTTAATTTATATTAATATAAAATTTATGTATGTAATTACAAAACATTAAAAATAAAAGTAAACGATATTTTTAATAACTGGAAACAATTTAGAGGCCACGGTTTGAATACTACGAAATTCGGTCATTTTATAATGCAAGTAAATAATCCTCTCACTTCTTAACTGAGCAAAAATCAGTTTAGATAAAAACCAGATATTTTATAAATAAATATGTAAATGTATGCTCTCAAATATGAGTGCGTCCTTCGTAGGGTCTGAATTCATTTATACATAGCATATTTTTTAATTTTTTTATTCAATGCAGCATAAAAATAATGTACAGGTAGCATCCCACAACGGTACGTTATTTTGAAGTTTTGTAAGCATTCAATGTATGTACATATTTACATACATATGTATATACCTAGCCATTCAGAGAGACCCTTTTCTTTACCTAATGTATCCTTCAGATGAACGTAGAAAAATGGCGCACACAATCAAGCTAAATACAAGCTTTTAAAAATATTAAACAGTAAAAAAGCGGTAGACATTTCCGCTCCCAGTAGCAATTTTTTCCCTTAATTACAAGACATATGATAAAATAAAGTATTAATGGTGAACCATTATGCTCTATCTATGTAAATGAAAAAAACAGCAACTCAAAAAATGTTATGCTATGCGATGATATTATATGAATTGAGCTAAATTGCAACCAAAGAGTCTAGAAACCATCAAGATAGTACGTACATATGTACGTATCTAAATACATACATACATACATATGTAGAATTTACGAACTAGATCTAAGGTTGTAAACGTACGATTCTTTTATAAACACATACAATATATTCCATCTACCTGAAAAAAGGTTTCTGCTAGCATAACGTCGGTCAGGGTTGCTCAAAAGGCAACTTGTAAAATAAAAAAGACTTTTACTAAAAAAAATGACATCACAAAGTGGGGTAGAGATCCGAGTTTTAAAAATAATGATAAAAATAAAACAATGAGAATAAAACTAGAGCGCACGTCTCATATGTATATGTATGTATGTCAAATTCAATATTTCAAAGCGCACAGGCCGACCGAAATAAAATATGTGCGACAATTTTAAGAATTGAGCAATCATTATTGACAATTAAATATAAAATATTTAAACAAGTGCAATTACAATATGGCACCATATGCACGATTGTGTCGGTCTAGTATGTACAACCCGTCTACGACACGATATTGTATGTACATAAGTACAATTGTTATACGTGAACTCAGTATTTTTAATTTTTTTTACTTTTTTTATTTAAATTGAGTTAAAAATAATTTGAAATGAAAATACTAGATTCCTAAGGCACGTAAGTTCAATTAAAAAGTTATGCATCGTATGCTTTGTATCGTTAATATTATGTATGTATTTGAATTATTTTTTAACAGCATATTTTTTCTATGAAATTGACAATAGTGAACCATTTTTTGTGCGAAAAGCATCCACTGATCGCTTAATTCTAATGATGAGAACCGTAGTCTATACGGTTCTTCTATACTAAAGACTATGCGATACTGATGAGTAGACACCGGACCCACAGCGCGCCATTCATTGTTCAATTGTTGTAAATGCCTTTGTTAAAGGTTCGCCAAGCCTTTTTTTGCACTCTAGCTTTGTAAATAGAAATAAACCACCCCGATTCCTGGAAAAAGCACGGTCTATATCCGTAGTCTACTGATGAGTCATCACTCATCAGTCATGTGATGACCAAAGGATTGCGATTCGAGGATGCTTTTGTAAATAACAATGGACCGCTCTATTAGTGTTCAAAACAAGACAGCAAAAAAGCATGGTTTTTCTAAAACATTAACAATAGTGAACCATTTTTTGTGGAAAATAATCCATTAAGGATTGCCCAAACGAGTGTTGCCTATGGTTCTGTATTATTGTTACTTAATTTTATTTACTATTGGTTTTTTGTGTGAATAATAATCTTGTGAGGAATATCATAGAACTGAAAAGAACGTACATGCAAACACTGTTGAGTACAATAGAAAATACTTACATATTTAAATTTTTCACACATTGCACGCAATTGATGTAATTTTTTTTTTAAATAATAAGCCCCTATGTCATATTTTCAACTTCATTTGTAAGTTGCGAGTCACCCGATTACGCATTTTATAAAATTGTTAAAAAAAATGCTTAGTTCATGAACAGTGAAAGATTATTGTTCTTCTTTGCTAAATTCTTCATAGGTTGTATCGGTAATCATAATACAATGATAGATCTATACACGGGGATTGAAAAATTGGATACAATGAAAGAAGATACTTCTGTATCGGTATACAAGTATAACACGGTTGCAAAAACAGTTAATGGCACGGAAAATGATTTGATTTATTCGGATTTACTAGTGGCAAAACGCCCGGTTTTGCCACTAGTAAATCGAAACTAAGTGGATTGTTAAAGTTGGACAGGGGGCGCTAGAAACTCGTAACTTCGTTGCTAAGTGCCGCTTTGAAAGGAAAAATAAAATAGGTAGGTGTGCAGTGCACTAAAAGACTGATCATCCCTCCCATTACTAGTCACCCCTATGGCAATGCCATATTGAAATTGACACATTCGATGAAATACGCAGGGAAAATAAAAAAAAATCAAACAGGGGCACACTTCGAGATCCAACATCGAAACGTTATTATTTAACAATTCGTTCGGATTGAACGAAGCGCAATTTTTCAACGGTTTTATTCGGGACGGTGGTCCTCAAATTATGCAGATTTTTACATTTAATGCAAATGTAAACCACGGGGAAATTAGCAGTCATTATTTATACTAGGTGGTAAATCCTATTATATTCAAATTAACAGGAAATTAAAATTTCGGTAATTTACCATCTTCAAATTCATACAATTACTTTATATTATACATATATGTATGTATGTAGTACATTTTCATCAACCGATATTTCAATCGAAAGCAATACACAGGGTGCACCGGAGATCCATGTGAATCTTTTAGGAGATAATCGAGGTCATTTAGAACAGTAGTTCTCAAGTACGGCCACTAGTGGATTTTACTGCGGCCACCAGCGACTTAATAATAAATAATACTAATATTTAAAAAAATATATATATATTTTAAAAACTACAAATAAGTAACTTAACAATAATGGAATCCATGCTCATCATTGACAAACTAAAAAATATAGCTAAAAGCCTTATGACAGAAATTGAAAATGACAATTTTGCAATTTTATCTTCTGTTAGTGATTTGATAGATAAGATGACAGACACAACTTCAAAATTAAAATTTAAAATAATAGTGTCTCTGAATCTGGAACTTGATAAAAGGTTCGAAGAATTGAATTTTTTAAAAACTGTTTCTTTTGTATCTTCCCCTTTTATTATGATGACAAATGAAAATTTCCTAGTACTACAAAATAGATTAAAATCATTTTCAGTATTGAGATTAATTAACTGGGCTAACGTAAAATATGCATTATTAGAAATTAGTCATGATCAAGTACTTAATAACCATTTTAATAATATTTCGGTTCAAAAATTTTGGTCGGAAATATACGTTGACAATGAAACAAACCAATATAAAGATTTGGCAACAATTGCTTTATTAATATTGTCTATTTTTCCCACTACCGTATATTGCGAAGATCATTCAGTGCACTTTATTAAAAACCAATTTAGAAACCAGCTGACAGACGCAAACTTAGAAGCAGCAATGCGGCTCGCATTGGAAGAAAGGAGTATTGAGCAATTTCCATTTGCATTATTATTAAATAAATAGATACCAAAATGTTAAAATTTCTTTTATTTTATGAATAAATTGATCCACTTTTTTTGTAACTTTAATTTATTTGATTAAATTTGGTGCGGCCACCAGACATTTCCATGGGACCACTATTATCACCTGTGCTGTGCGGCCACGGTAAAATTTCACCTGAGAACCACTGATTTAGAAGCTATCTCGCCACACTTACCTCAGTGTGTCTTACGGTTTTCAAGATAATCCGGATTTTTTAACTTGTTTTAAAAATCCATCCACCCTCAATCCTCACAGCGGAAGGCCCACGACCTTTTTTTTTGTAATTTTGTAAAAAAAAACATTTTTTTTGTAGCATTGTAATCTTTGTATTGCTATCGCTAGGGGGGAGTACTGTAGGGGCTCTACGATATGGTCAAGTTTCGGTTACCATCCTGTGAGTTGGGACCGATTTGAGCATGTTGGTGGAGCTACTTTACTTCCTTACATATTTCGTTATATTAAATAGACTTCTATGAAAATTCTATCATTTCACTCCAAATGCCCCCCCCCCCCCCCCCCCATTCTGTGATATACATACTTTAACACTCATCTAGAAATACCGGAAACTTTGATTAAATCACGTAAAATTGACGAAAAGTGTATCTCTTGTGCAACTTGCGGGTTTTCAAGGAATTTTACGAAACAATTAAATAAAGCACCTTAAAATGTTCAAATTTTTTTAAGAACTTATCTGGATTTTGCCTTTTGTATATCACTTTTCTAATTCAAGTTTCGTCTTGAAGAAATTCTGCCATAGATTTAACAATTTCAGTAATCTCTATTTGGGTAGTAAAATAATTTACAAAAAATGTAATCATGACTTCGATAGGGGTAAATTGGCGGAATCTACCTTCAAATTGTTCCAAAAGCTTTTTAAGATTAATTTTAACTATTTTCAGCAATCACTATTTTCATCATTGGAAAGTGAACAAGAGAACTTTTAGAAAAATTTCTTATTCGAAACTGTGTCTTAGCTTTGAATGCTCTTATATGCTTCTTATTATTTTATTTATGTTGTAAATTAACTACTGAGCTATTTTTTTTAAATAAATAGAGGTAATCATTTCAGCTTAATGTTAGTTTTTTTTATTTGGATTTTGGGGTAAAATTTAAATGAAAAAAATAAAACCGGGCAGAGGATTGGGAATCCCTTCTATAAGATCTTTTTCTTATATGTAATATATATTTAAGGTAACACTAGTGTTGACGAATTTCACGATATATAATACATACATATCTAATGTTAGATTTATTTTCATTTACGAAGACGCATCTCAAATGAAGATTATGTATGAAGGCCTATTTTTTTTAATTTTATTATTTTTAATTTATACCAGATAGTCCTTACAGGTAACCCCAATGCGCCTTCCTGGCCAGAAATATTGTACATTTGATACAAATATTATTAGTATTATTATAAAAAGTACAAAAATACATAGCAATTAATATCCACAGAGACATCTATGGTCAAATTTCTAAATTTGCGGCATTTTTAAACAATTCAGCGAAATTCAGTAAATATATATCAATTAACATCTACATATATATATATATATATATATATATATATATATATATATATATATATATATATATATATATATATTTATTTATGGTCAAATTTGTAAATTCTATACAATTCTGCGAAATTCGAGATTGTTGAAAACTCGAGATTTTGCGAGAAAATGGGTAAGGTAGCCAATTTGTCTGAACCGTTTCAATGAAAATCAGATAAATTGGGAAACACAAATCCAAGGTCTGTGCAGCAGAAACCAGTGGGATTGAACTCATGACCATTCTGTTTAACCCTTTGGCTGCTACGAGGTTTTTCAATGTCCAAGCGAAAAATGCTAACATTTGTAATTATTTTGAAAAAAAAAATATAATATTTTTTTTTACATACTTACTTCGCCGAACGCTCGTAATTTTTATAATACTTTATATACATTTTTAAGAAGCAGTTGTGGACTCGTGCTCTCTCTTTCTGTCTTGCTTTTACATGCGTGCGTGCGAAAGAGATACCTACATATATACACTAAATAAGTTTTGACGATTGTTTTCCGACGCTCTATTTTTTTCAACAATCTATTTTTAGACATCGATGTATCCTTACAACATGCGATATATTCGAAACAGGTAGCGGTCTTTCTCTCTTTCTTTCTTGGTTTTAATTGTGTACGTGTGAGCGAGACACACAAGGATGCGAAGTTTCTAATAATCAAATAATTTTTCAACATGTATCATAAACATTTTGTATGCATTTCAGTTGCATTTGATTGATTGCACGAATTCGTGACGTCTCGTGACCTATATAATTGAAAGCGGATTTCTAATGTTTTTTGCCATTTATTTTAACTCTGCAAAATAATATCGGACAGTGAAAGTGATGAAAGCGAAATAATAGCTCCTCGCCGAGGAACTCGACAAATCAGCAGCTCTACTGATTCTGAAAATGAATTTATCGACAATAATCAATTCCCAAGTAATAACTCCTTATATGACATTGACAACGAACCCGAAATTTACTTTGATGATGAACCCGAAATTGAAGAGCTTTTATTTAAAAAATTGATAAATTTTTATAAAGCATGATTGAAAAATAAATATAAATACGTATATAAAAAAAATGTTTCGTGCCACTGATGCGCTGGCGACTCAAAGAAAGTATTGAAATACGACAATTAATGACGACAACAACGATCTTCGTAGCAATCTTCGCCTATTTCAAAACAACGATTTATCGTTGTTGTAGCAGTCAAAGGGTTAAAGTATTTTATACCTAACCTTACCACTAGTCTATTCTGCAGGTCGTATGTATTTGATAAATTTTACAACTTCATCGGTCAGAAACTAGTCTACAGAACATACTATTCACACGGTAGCGTGTTCACAAGTAATTGTCAAATTTTCGATAATAACGAGCGATAAACTTAAAAGTTGGACCAAATTTATCAACTGTCAGTTAAATTTATTCATGTGAATCGGACGGGGCAAAAAGAAGGAGAAAAAAAAGGAGTAGACTTGCGCTAAAGACAGCGAAGGTTGGCGTTGACATACAACCAAGATGATAATCTGCTCGTCGTAGATGTCTCATCTGCATGAGATTAATCAATCATCCAGTGGGTCTCGGTTCGTCCGTGTGGTTCAGTGTTGATTTTCAGATGTTAGACGTGTTTGTGCAGACTCGAGGCCGCAAGTCTGTGTTTGCCGGTGGGTGAATTGTCACCCACCGCCCAATCAATCATCGATCAGCCACCTGATCACATCCAGCCACCTGATCGCTGATCAGACATTTGCCCAGCTGGATAATTCAGGTGTAGCGCCACCCGGGCCTCTCGATAGACACAAAATTTTCACGATAATCGACGACTTCATACTGAAGATTAGACATTCCGTTCCAAAATTAATCTAAACTAAATCAATATCAATTCATTTTACTAAAATAAAAAAAATATACGAAACCATTGATGTCGTTTATATACATACATATATGTAGTCCAGTTTATGTATTTGAAGAATATTGGAACACTCAAGTGGAAGTCACGATCTTGGTTTGTTTGATGGTTTTTAGAAAATGTATGCATTCATTAATGTACATAAGTTCAAAATGTCTGAAAGAAGAGCGATAATGGTATTGTCATATATGTATTATATAAAATTTTATATTATAAATAATAGATTGTATTTTACTGGTAAGTATTTTAGTCTATTTTCGTCAGAATTTAAATATGAAAGGTCAGCGCTTATATTAAACGGCCAGTAATCATGTGGTCAATAATAAAAGGTCAGCATTTTTTTATTAAAGTCAGTATTTAAACATAAACGGTCAGTATTTTAAATGGTGTTTTATTTTGACGAATGGACTATTATTTAGGCAGTGATCGCCAAAAACGGTCGCTCGCGAGCGACTGTTTGGAGTAATATGTTTTATCTGAATTGCGAAGTCCTAATTTATTTTAAGTAATATAATAATATTATGTATGGTACGATAAAGGACGACGATAAAAAATTATAAAGAAGGATTATGTATAAGTAGCTCACCAGACCATTTCAATTTCTGAAAGTAGCTCACATCCTTATTGAGTTTGGAGACCACTGAACTAGGGATTCCAATCGAATATTCAATTATATTCGGCCTTTTTTGGATACTTGAAAAATCGAATATTTTTTAATTTTATTCGATTTTATAATTTAATTGGCTCATTTTTCGGAAACAATGGCCCAACTTGCGAAGACATAATGAACAAAACAAAAAGTATGAACATTTTCCATCGTGTGTGTGTCTTTATGAAACAATTTGTACATTTAATTTCTAAAAATATCTAGAAATTCACATGTTTCAAATTTCAAATATTTGCCAGCTGAAAAGCCTCAAATGACAGGATAAATTCAAGATGACATGCGATCGTCTGCGGCTAATCAAATATAAATATTTACTCAATCGAATTATTTTATAACGTAGTAACATTTTTCAAGGCTTTTCTAAAAATTTGCGAACATTTTGGCATATTTACCTATTTACAAATAATACATATGGATGTATGTCGCCAATAAAAGCCTGATGTAACCAATTCGCAACTTATCCGTATCGCATTTCAGTAATAAATACATTACTTATGTACATTAACTGAATTTTTTTCATTTGAATGTTTGTCATAATTACATGTATTTGTAGCTACATACATACATAAATATACACATGCACAACAAATATTGTTGCTATTGCTATTTACTTTGGACAAAATTTACTAGTTTGGTTTTTTATTAATTGTAAAAAAATCGTATGTGCCTATAGCAGAGTTGTCAATGAAAAACGTAATTTTTTTTTAAATTAATTGACGTGTTTCCGTTGATCAACACTGTATGTGAGGTCAATAGTTATGTATAATAAATTTATACAATAAGTATAATAATTGAAAAGTGGTTGCGTTCCACGATGATGATACAGTAAATAACTTGTCAAACAGATGGTTTTATTATACAAATACACGTGAATATGCTCGTATCTGTAGATAAATGAGTTTCACAATTGAGCGGTTTTCGTTATACACCTTGCTGTTGGACCGATTCGAAACCGGTAAGATTTACACAGTTGTTAGAGGTGTAGTATAATAAGTAGTACGTTGAGTAATAATATACATCATTAAATATACGATATCTTTATTTTAAATAATACACACGTATATGAGTGTATATTAAATATTTTGATAAAACAATTTTTAGAGGAATCTATTAACCAATCAGTGGAAATATTAGTAATAAAAATTTTAGTAAGGCTAATGAGTTTATATGACTTGGTTATTGATGGTAATAAAAGTTATAACTTAAAAAGAATGAGTGATAATATATTACATAAAAAATCTGCATTGAACAAAAATATTTTTTTGTATTAAGGTGGGCACTGTGAGATTTATCCGAAGACAATCCTCTTGAAGGATTTTTTAGTTTCTACAAGGTGATCTACTACACTGTTCGACAAATGACGACTTTTTTTTGGTTTTCAAATCTCTCTAAGTAGTCGTCCAGTTTAAATCAAAAGTCAAAAGTATGTATTTTCACTTGGGATTTTTTAATATAACGAAAGTTTTTTCAGAATTTGTACACCGTCGTCTTACAATTTACGATTGTTTTTGCGACAGTGGCAGATAGCAAAAAAAACTATAGATAGATAGATATATAGCAAAAAACTTATTGATACTAGCATGTGTACACAAACGATGTACACATGCTAGTATCAATAAAGTTGGATCTACCATTTTAATGCAGAAACAAATACATACTTAATTGTTTAATGATTAAAGCCCGAATAGGATATAATGATCACACAAACGTAAGAATTTTTCTCGCAAAATTTTGAAGTACATATTATTATTTTATACGTTCTTTCTAATTATCATTTGACCGTAGTAAACCCCGCCATGTCAAAAAAACGCCAGTGGAAAGACGATTATGTTGGTTACAGATTCACTTGTACAACAGAAAAATATGGTACACAACGACCCCAACGCATCTTATGTTCCAAGATGTTTTCAAACTCCAATCTTAAACCATCAAAGTTGTTAGAACATTTCAACAATGTGCATGGTGGTGAAGGTGCAGGTCATAGTCTGAACATCTTCAAGTCAAAGAAGGCTCGATTTGATGCCAATGGTACAATCAAAAAATTATGTGGCGCAACAATTCAAATGCCCCTTTTAAAAGTGTCCTATCAAGTGGCATATCTGTGCGCTTAGAAAAAAAAGCTTGCAATAAATGTATTTTTCTAAATTAAAGATTCCAAAACTCATTTTTCAAGGGAGTGCGGGAACATATTTTCAGATTCAAAGGGGTGCGGCTCACTGAAAAGGTTAAGAACCACTGCTCTAGAGTAAAAGTACTACTTCCGGTTGAGGTAAAAATATTAAGGTACACAATTTATAATTTCTATTACATATAAAAAAAAATTCAGCCTGATCCATTGAGTGTTTTGGGAGATAATTGAATCCAAAAACTTAAAAAAGAGGAGGAGAATTAAAAATTTACCTCGTATCGATAAGAATTTCAGTAGCCGATACTAAGTTTCAGGTCGATAGGATTAACGGTGTTCAAAAAATCCCCAAAATACAATGACACACACACATTTTTTATGGTGACACGACAACTCGTTCACAGATTTTCCGTAAACCGAGGATGCGCTCCAGACATTACGTATACGGCCATCTCTTTCTCACCCCGTCTGTTCACCAAGTTCTCGTTTACTATGCCATTACGTATGCAGCCATCTCTTTCACAGACCGTCTGTTCACCGATAACAGACCATTTCAGGTAACCATATAGATCATGAAAACGTGATCAGTGGTCGATTCTTAGTTCGAATCAGTCAAAACTTCGAGTTCGAATTTTCGCATGATCATAAAACTTCATCTATTGTCACTATGTACATACATACATAGATAAAGTAAAAATTACCTAACTGATCAAAGTGCGAATGCACTTGAATCACACGAGAGTCATCAAATAACACAAAGCAACCCAACCAATCCATACCCGAAATTGTAAAGCAACATACATACAAAACATGGTTTAATTGAAAAGTATGGGTTATATTATATAACTTACATATTACTCGGGGACGGCAGGGGGAAGGCAGAGATGACGCTGAAGTGAAATAATCGATGGCAGGCTGGTACTTGCGACGGACAACAAAGGTTGCACAATAATGACCATTATTGTCGCGGCGGACAAAAAGCGAGCGACATAGTGGAGCAAGACTAGCAAAAAGTAAGTGAACAGAAGAAGACACAGACCCACACAATGAAAAGAATTATTGTAAAAAAAATAAATATAAAAGAAGAAACTGGTGGAACATCTGCCGCGGGCGACTACACAGCCCGTGCTGAATAAGATGCACGTGGCCAAGCAAACCAATTCTTATTACGGGGACATAAAACTTCACCTGGTAGGTAGGAAGCAACAAAAAGAAAAAAATATAAAAATAATACCATTCGAGTCTCGCGACGTACGCAAGATTTTCCAAATAGGTTATACTACTACTATAAGTACACCTCAATCAGTAGTCTTATATATCTACATATATATAATACTACTGTTTTTACCCGGCTTCGCTCGGTATTTGTAATATAAAACGCTTAAACATCAAATAGTAAACATTTTATTAAATTCCGCACACGGTCGAAGTTTTTTCAAATACCTTTTAAACAAATTTAAATCAATATTTATATTTAATTGTTTAATATGAAAAAAAAAGTAAAAAACTCCCTACCTACATATGCACATGTAAACAATATAAAACATTAGTAGCGATCAGTATATATAGAAGTTTTTTCTTTTGTTATTATATTCGTATATACGTTTTGGCAGTGGTTTAGCTGTGACGTACATATGTATGTCGAATCTAAACGACTATTATAGTACGGCGAGGGTTATCTCAGACAGATACACAGAATAGCGATATTATATATACATATATATATGATATTTAAAGCTCAATTGGTGAAACGCGTAACACAACTTCTATGATATGTGAGTGATGGAAGAACGGGCAAGAACAGAAAATCCTACGACTCGAGGCGTAATGATTTACAGCGCAGACATACTGAATCGTATGGCACGGCATTCCTGGGTAGACTTCAGAAGTGAAGGGCGTATCCTCATGTCACTGTCAATTCGTAGGATCTTATTATTTCGATAAATTTCTTCAAATATGGGAATAACCCTTATCGATCACTGCCAAATAGAGCATCCAATATCGGGAATCCTGGATTTTTTGGCACCGTAATCCCGGCTCTGGTAGATTTTAGCGTAATACGCTTTTGTCTTTGTCAACTCTTCGAAGATGATCTGATTTATCGTAAATTGACCTATTACATATATGTTTCAAAAAAGTGTAATCCAAAAAAAAGCTTAGTAAAAGGTTTTAAAATTGAATTATTTTTTCCGGATTTTATATGTATTGTTACGCCTAAGCATCGACATTATTTTTATTATTTATACCAATTCAACATAAGAACATAATCAATGAAAAAACGTGTACTGTTGTTTTAAAAAATAGTAATATCTTTGAAAAAACCAAATAAAGAAACACGACAAAATTGTTTAACAAACAGACATCTTCGTATAGACGTTCAACGTTGCAAATAATTTTATTAATTCTTCAATTGAAGAAAAATTCGATTTCATGTTTGGTTTAAGGACAAGACTTAAATGGATTGAAATTTGTTACTTTTGAAATTTACCATTTCTATCTACGTACATCTACCAATTGTGGTAGGTCGGGATTTTCAGAGGCAATGCGGGACTCAGGATTTGTCTGTTGAACTCGGGACAGTCCCGC
Source organism: Arctopsyche grandis (assembly GCF_051622035.1). Lineage (NCBI taxonomy): Eukaryota > Metazoa > Arthropoda > Insecta > Trichoptera > Hydropsychidae > Arctopsyche > Arctopsyche grandis. Next base: position 8,157,109 of record NC_135355.1, read on the forward strand.
TCAAATTGGGATGTCTGGCAACCCTGGTCGCGTACCACTCTGTATGTACATACATCAGAATTGGATTATTTTGCATACGTTATAGGCCATGAATTGATAATTCAGTATGGAATGCGAGGAATGTGCGAGCAGTGTTTGTCGCATCGCTAAGTAGGAGTTCGTCGAGAGCCATCATCGTCCTGTCACACAGGATTTAATAAAGCGACAGGAATTCGTCTAGGAATTCAGTCACGAACAGGAAGTAAATCGGCAACCCAAACTCGCAAATATTCCCCTTTATTGCCGCGACAGCAATGCAAGTATCCTGTCATAAGGCGGGCATCCTTTCGAGATCGTTGAACTCGTCAAGTGAACGGAGACTGCGAACGCCTCCTACGTTTTACACATATTATATATGAAATGACGAACGAAGGAGAATAACATGCACGATTTAATTTCCGTTTGTCTGTCTGTCTGTGGGAACGGTCTAAAAGTCAATATCGAGCCATTTAAACGAAATGGTTACCCAGCAGCATCAATACGGAATATATACCATATGTAGATACAACAGCAAGGGGATGGGGGAGGGGGGTTTACTAGCTTTCGATATATGATCATATACCGATATGGAAATTGTGCCTACTATAAATTTCGGTTGTATTGTTTGCGACATATTTTTATTATCATATTGGGTCATGGCGACATAACAGGTATCCCCAAATTCGTCGATATGACCAAAAAATTAAAATATGCATGAATATATAATATTTTAATACGTTTATTCATAAAAATAAATAAACTGAGATTAAGGACACTTGAAAAATATTTTCGCACGTTTTTATTGATTGTATTGAATGAGGGAAATGTTTTTTTTTTTTTTTGTATAGTGCATAAGCCCCCAACCCGGATGAATATTTTAAGGCCACCGAGATGACCAAAAGTTGTATTGCGGTCCAGTGATCCAAAAAGGTTAAACGGACCTGCTTTGGGCGAAAACATACTGGGTGGTATGGGACGTCACGTGTCCTTGGCTTCCCGCTGTGCACGCGCAGAATGCATATGTTTGGGAGTTCGCACGTGAATATGCATATCCATATGCAACCGACAAGTTTCCCCTACATTTCTTCAAATATGGGATTCACCGTTATCGATCACTTTCAAGCAAGGATAATAAATACACGAATAAAATATAACACCGAAAACACTCCAGGGGGTGATTTTTGGGACTGTGTACCATGAATATGGGCTAGGGGTCTAGCTTAGAGTAATATAAGCTATGTAAGAATCCTTAAACCATATTAAAATACTGTCATACTGTCGAGAACCAGCTCCAATGGAAATAGTCTGAATTTACTAAATCTACTTCATGCTATAATTACGCTTCATCGCTCAACGTGCTAAATGGGTTCACTATTGTCAATTTCTATTGTTAACCTTTTTTGCTCTCTAGAGAGGTTAAAAAAAGGTTAACAATAGAGATTGACAATAGTGAACCCATTTAGCACGCTAAGCACCGAAGCTTAGTTATAATATTCAAAAAAATGACGCTTTTTTTTAATTGCGACTATTTAGCGAAGATTTACGAATTTTTCACTATATCGTTACTTTAAGGTCCATTTATATAAATATAACAAGTGTCCTGAAATATCGTTAGTATACTATAGATGGACGTGTTTACCAGGACTCTGGAGTCGGAGTATTTAAATGGAGTCGGAACCGGTTAGTTTTTATGACTCCAACTCCATTTTATTATTTTCTTTATTACGATATGTGTCAACTAGAGTTCCCAATTTTACTGAAGTAAATGAATTGAAATTTAATAATTTCTTCATAAAAATCATAAATTTGAATTGCATTATAAATAAAAGGCTTGTATTTTACTGGTAAGTGTGTATTTTAGTCTATTTTTGTTAGTATTTAAATTTAAAAGGTCATTACTTATATATAACGGCCAGTATCCATCGTTCAGTATAAATAATAAAAGGTCAGTATTACTTTTTGGTTGATACGATCTTGATAGACAATTCCATCCAACAGGCATTGCTATTTGTTGTTATATATTTTTGAAAAATGCCCTATGTCAACCCTATTGTATATATATATTTTTTTAATATCGCCCCCCCACCTGAAAAACTCCTGGATCCGTCACTGTTCCCATCACATATAAACTACGTTTTCAATGCGCTAATAGATTATTAAATGCGAGCAGATTTGATCACCAACGGGCAACCTAGCGGTAAACTTACAAAATAAAAATAGGGGTTAAAGAAAATAAAGCAATAATAAAAAAAGTTTGGGATGCATTTGTCGCACCAGAAAGTTTGTCGGAACAAAAAAGAAAATTGTACTCTTTCTCGTGCGAACATAAAGAGGACTGTCTGTCGAGTTCTCTTCACAAAGCCTTTATGGAGGGAAGGAGAAAAAAACCTGCACGGAAGAATGAGGACTTGATTGAACGCCGAAAACGCCAAAATATGAAAGGAGCTGTTTGCACAATGGCGAAAATGCTCGCGGTGTTGTGGAACATAAATCCACACGAATATTCCCATATTGAGAAACTGTCGATAAATACAAAGTTCTCTCAGATCTCATTTACATAAACCTTTGGTAGGCGCACAACCAAAAAAAAATTAAAAAGAAGTACCAAAACGCATAATTTAAATATGGTATCTATTTGAAAGCGAGCGCAAAGGTTGTTTAAGGGTTAAAGGTGTAAGAGTTCAACGTGAGTTAAACAACAGAGGCGCAATTGCGGTATTTCAGACAGTCGTCAACCTCTCACTGTCAAACGAGGCAACCAAACACTACATACAACAAGATATGTATATATGTATATACATATACTCAGCTTTTGTGAATTCTAGACCTGAACCATATCAATAATTCATAAGAAAGAAGGTCTTGTATGCAAATGCATATTTACGTTTGACTTTATTTTCTTTAAAATAGAAGATAACGCCAGAAGATTAGTCATTATTTTACATTCATTCATAGTCATTATTCACATTATTGACAGTATTGGAATGAAATGACTTACACCACCAAGCCTTTCATGATCAGATGAATGACACCAAACGTTTAATACCGTGATTTCTATCAGCACTGTCGCAATGACGTTCACTTGAGGTTTGGTACATTTATGTTTACTCGAAGAAGTATGGAACAACTATAACCATCAATATAGCTCAGTGGTTAGCGTGTAATACTTTAAAATGAGGGTCATGGGTTCATTCCTTGGCCCGGTGTTGCTGGTCAGACTTTGGATGTATGTGATTCCAGAGTTTGCAAATGTATCTGATTTCATTGTTGTAACGGTTACACCAAAATTGACAATCTGTCCCGTCTCTCACAAATTCTAGTATACCGACTATGTAAAATGTATGTAGTTCAGTGGCGGCTCGTATATATGGGCTGCAGCCTCCCAGAATAGTAAAAATGCATGCTATTTTTGCTGTCCATAAGGACTGTAGACTTCCCAGTATAGTACATATGCATGCTATTTTTGTCTGCATTTGATCACCGGTATGGTCAACGAGGTACTACAGCTCGATTAATCTCTGTAGCCCCCCCTCCACGAATTCTCACGAGCCGCCACTGATGTAGTTATCGAAATATTAGTAATATCGCATTTGTCCATAGATATCTCTATGATAAGAATATAAGGAAGACGACGACTTTATCTACTCAGGTGTCTTCATCTCAAGGGGATGCCAATCGGAAATCCGCAGAAGAGTAGGAATGGCGAAAATGTAGATGTTGTTGAATGGCGTCGAGACATGGACCCTGAAAAATAGAGAAAGGGAAGTGCTGGATGCATTCGAAATGTGGTATTGGAGACGGATGTTGTGCATCGCATGGACTGCACGAACCTCAAAAAACTGACAATTTCAGAGAGATTCTCCACAACATGCAGGGAAAGGGTTATTTTCTACTTTGGCCATATTGTCAGGAAGAATGTGGAGTCTGCTAGTTACCGGAATAAATAAATAAAAATAACTAGAAATAGGAAACGGAATACGTGAGCGACAAGGGTAGTGGATATATGTATGTATGTAGTAGAGAGAGTGAAGAGATTGAAATGACAATGGGCGGGTCACGTAGCCAGAAAAATGGACAAAAGAAGTTCTAGAATGGTACCCGAGAGAATGTAATAGGGTGAAAAAGGAAAGCCACAAAGAATATAGGTGAACGAAATTAGAAAAAATGGTGAGATGGATGAGAGTTGCACAAAACAGAGACGAATGACAGCGTGTTGTAGAGGTCTTCACCCAGCAGTGGATGATGAATGATGATATGTATATGAATACGTATTTGTCAAAGTATAAGGCCACAGAAGCATTCCACCTATGGACTGTCATTGCGACTACATAAGTATGCGTAATTAAAACTTGTTTCTTTCACAAACAATTACTTCTTGCATATAATAATAATCATCTCAACACAAAAAAAATTTGCGTAACGCAGAAACGACTACAAGTCCATACTCCAGTATTAATATACATACATACATATGTACACCTACTAGTGGTTCGGTGCACTTGATAAAAAGTGAACCGAAATCTTGTATAACAAACGAATATAGCAGACTATTCTTCGGAAAGAAATAAGTAACACGATTCCATCGATATAGGAGCCATCATACATACATAGGTGAAAAAGTAGAAAGCACCGACGATAAGCGCTGGTGATAAGAGCGCACGCAGCTGGACAAACTGGTCGAGATAAAACTGCTCCAGTTGAGACGTGCTGCTGTACCGTTCCGACAATAAGGAGAGACGTTGGGTTTCTTTTGCAATTAAATGAGGGGCGAACAGTTTTGTGCAAGCGAGGATAAGCTTGCGGCAACACCTGGCGGCTCGCAGCCAGCACCTGGACCACCTCTCGATTTGACATAGCAACAGGGCAGGGCCTTCCTTCTGCGAGGATGCGGACATATGTACATACATGGTTCTAATTGTGAGACGCGGACAACTTCGCGTCCTGCCCTTTATACCCACTTGGCTTGTTCGGCGCTAGCTTGCTATTATTAAGTAAAAGTACTAGCCCACTTCAAATTGGGTAACAATTATCACGAACTGATTAATCGAACAATAATAATTGATTCAATTGAAGCAATTATTATCGTTCGAAACAAAGTTAAAAAAACAAGCTGTACATATATATACAATTAAAATTCAAAACAAAATAATAATTTCATGTTTTGTGAGCCAGTTAATATTGAATCTTGGTTTTATGTAATACCTATGTACGTATTGTACTGAGATTCACTTGACATTAGTGCTTCCAATCTCGGAAGGTTACTTCGGCACCGGGATTACGGTACGATCCCGGGATCCCGGTGCTAGCACCGGGATTTCAAATGTATAAGAAAAAAAGTTCAATTGCATGTTTTCATATTTCAAAAACGTTCAATCGCATTTTGCAAACTCTCCTGATGTTTCACGCAAAAAATACTCCCATATTGGCGTACTAATTTTGGGAGTTTGGCTACATTCTTTAAATTTTCCGTTCGCATCCATAAATTTCTAAGATTAAATAAAACACATCCGAAAATGTAATTAAATAAAGTAAAAAACATCGCTTTGATTCATTGATTCAAAAGTTCTACTTCCGGCTTACGAATTCCGACCAAAAAAGAATACAAATATAAATTTTCAACTAAATATTTTAAGGGCGTGGAAAGAATCGTTGTCACAACATTTTTGACTTTTCTAAGGGGAAAAAATCCCGCTTCCGGTTATGAATTTAGTGATTCATATTTAGTGATTTTTTTTTCATCACATTGATACAACAATTTTTACGTGAAGAGCACACATGTTAAAGGGGTCGAAAAAATATTGGAAGAAAAAGTTGAACAAGAGTAAACTGCCACTTCCGGTTAATAGATGCTTACCAACTTTTATACATAACTTGGTATTAAACTTAAAACTCTAGATATAAAATTTCAGTTCAATAAATTAAAGGATTTCTTAGAAAAACATAAAAAAGCTTGATTCTCTAAATTAGAAGTACTACTTTAATACCATTTCGTGGAAACGGCAAGCCGGCGTCGAAACGGGTGGCAAACAAATGGACTATAACTCTCATTGCTCATCCCACCATTTTTCATTATATAATATAATGTTTTATGTTTTTTTCCATATTATTTTGGAAAAATAATATTTTTAAAGAAATTTCTGCCAGCACCGTAATCCCGGTATTCAGACTAGTTTCAGCACCGGGATTCACGGTACCAGAAAACACCGGGATCCCGGGATTGGAAGCCTTACTTGACATGATAGATGTTAAAAAATATAGATGAGGCTTGTAAAAAAAAATAGAATTATTATAAATACACATATATTTTGTTGATTATGTTTACTAAATACTATTAGAAAAATAAATAAAAATATATACCTACTAAATGGCTGCTTTAAGATACACAAATGTTACTGTGTAACAACAACACTACAACTTCAAGTTGTTAAGTATTTTTCTAATTATATAAGAAAATTAAACTATGTAGACTCTTATCGTCATATCTGTTATAATATAAGTTCATCATCTATTTTTTTAATTATATTTCGTTCAATTTCAAATAATGAAAAATATAACATATACCTAATGCGTAATTGATTCATAATGCGTATATAAATATTTTTCAGGCAAAAAAGGTCTATGGAATTGAAAGCACACATAAAGGTTTGATTCATATTTATTATATGATATGTATCTACATATATTGAAAATATCTATAACATATTTTTTACAAAAATAGTCTATATTTTCATATTTTTTTTAAACATAGCTTCACAAAATAAAAATAATTCTTATTAATTTAAAAATAATTTCACAGTATAATAAATCATTGTATTGGGTAATAATGAAAATAAAAACAAATTTGGATACAAATATAATAACCATGAAAATTTATTATATTATAAGCACTTGTTCCGAATGTTAAAACATATATTTAAAGAATATAAATAATAAAAAAAATCAAATAATCAATCGCCATCTATGTATGAAACGAAAAATTGGGAGAAAAAAATTAAAACAAAAATGCCATCTATAGACCAATAGAAAAACTAATACTTAAAGACGAAGCAGTCTACCGTTCCACCATTGAAATAGTGCCAAAATATTTCCATAGATTTACAAATAGTTACAGTATTAACATTTATAAATATTTTTTTATTACACACTATTTTAAATTCTAGGAATTAAGTTTTATTAAATCCCTAACATACAAACATTAAAGTATCACATTTGGGTTTCACTGATATCGTTGTAAGTATTTTATGGCATTCAGTGTCGTATTAAAAAAAAACCCTACAAACAAACATTAAGGCATCGCTTTAGATTTCACTGAAATCGTTGTATTTTAAAATTAAGTAGTATAGTAATAGCAACGAGATTCAGAAGCATTTACAAAAAAAAAAATTCAAAACAAACTTGCTAATAGGGCTGAAATTCCTTGAAAGTCTTCCATATCTCATTGAACTCGGACTGAAACAGTTTAATGATGGGCAAATGGGACGTTATCAACACATGTTCCCAATTTCCATTGATGGCCTGATTAGTCCAATTCAACGATCCATTCACTAATATTCCTCTGTGTTGTTGATTAATTTTATGTAAAAAATAATTCATGAATGTCACGTTTGAATTTTTACTATATATTTCTCCAATTCGTGATGGACTATCAATGATGCAAAATTTGTGATGCATAAGATTGTTCGAGTTTTTACTTTTTACTTTGATCCCTGAAACAAGATTATGAAAGTGTTACATTTATATTTCATATTATTATAATTTCATTAAATTATTTACTTCAATTTATTTTACGCGATTATTTTATGATTGATGAATTATGAACGGCTGTTTATGAGAGTAAAGACACATTATTTTAACTAGTGGCGGCTCATCTATATACACTGCAGAGCTGCAGCACCCCCAATTATATTACTAATGAGTATGTTTAATGTCTATGTAATCATTTTTATTTTTATTATATTCCCATGTCGTTAATGCAATTTTTCTGGGGGTGTTGGGCCCCTCAGCTCCTATGCACGAACCGCCACTGATTTTAGCATTAATGCCGAATTGTATCTGGAAATTTATAAATATTATCGATGCTCAAATTCAAATGTAGCATTCGCATATTGAGTTTATAGTCTCAATATTTTCATTGTGAAATCATTAAGAAGGTATCCATTATTCAGATTAAGTACTACAATAAATGACAAATAATAATTAATTTCTAATGCAAATCGAAATAAGATTCATCTAATTTCTCCCGTTGACTTTTAGCGGGCTATCCGTTTTAAATAAATTCATCTATCTACAGACTAAAATAAGGTCCCTTGATATTCAATGAGTGGTTGTGGAATAAGAATGTAAACTAATTATTCTATACTCATATACAAAAATGTACTTCTACATGAAAGATCCAGTTTATTCGAATAATCTTTTGACAATTGCATTTTTGTGAAACCTTGTTATGGAAGGGGAATGTATTATAATTACTAAGCTATAATTGTTTTTAAAAAAGTTGTTGATTACTTTTATTTGGCAAAACATGTAAAAGAATAATAAATTCAAATAAACTATAAAAGCAACATACAAAGTGCAAATTCGATCAAATGAAACTTATTTTGTTTTAATAGTGGTCTGTATGAGTTACCGCAAGATTTGTAAACATTTCATCATAAATATTGTCTTTTTAAAGCATCACAATATTAAAAAGAGTATGAAAATAAATTTTCATTTATTAGGGAAGGTTTTATTATTTTATACATAACTGCTTTAATTAATTCTTCTGAACATTTAATTTTAAAATATAGGTACTTTCCTATTTTATCTGGAGGCATTTTTTTTTATAATACAATATAATTTATTCACTCTACCATCGATTGAGGAAGACGGCGTGACACTCTTACAAAGGAGAGGAATGTGCAAAAATTAATAAAATAAAATACGGATAACTATGAATAAATTCGATAATGAAGACATTAATTTATGAATTGAAGAATTTTTCAGTGACATTTCTTTTTTCAAATATGATTAGTTAAGGTATTTAATTTCGTATAGAAAATCCATCGCCGATATGTATGTATGTATATACATATATATATATACATACACATGTTTCAATAGTATTTTATATAAAATATAATTCCAAATTACCATTTGTACCTGTTTGTTGCTGTTTTGAAAGGTTTATTCGTGAGCCGTTGATATTTGACAGTCAACTTCCTGCATTCCTCGTAAATTATAATATTTTACAATCAGTATTGTTACTTCGAGTAGAATGTTTTATAAGTTCGAAGCCAAATTTATTTTTGGTTTTTTCAATGTAATAATCAAAGAAAGAAAAATGGGGGCGCCTCGCAGCGCCCTAGGCATGTGCTTAGTTTGCTGCACCTTTGAGCTGGCATTGGCGACAGATTAGCTATAAAAACTAGTGATTTTACCCGGCTTCGCTCGGTATTTGTAATATAAACCGCTTAAACATATCTAATCTAACAGTAAACATTTTATTAAATTTATTTTAGTATATTCATTTCTTTTTTTATTAAATTTAACGTCACGGATTTTACCACTCAAACCTTACATACATTAAACCTTACAAAGTCTTTTTCGAAATTATATATTACGTTTAAAAGAAACGCCTCCGAATAACGGGAAAGTACCAAAATATCATATTTGGAATCCGATCAAAGGGGCGATGCATTCGAACCTCTTTGATGAATTCCAAGTCAATCGGAAAGAATGTAAAATTTTCGATCGAGTCAAGGGGGGGGGGGAGGGGAGGGGGGGATCTTCATATATTGATTGGCAAATTAAAAACTGAACTGAACACCTTCGATGATCAAACACGTATTTTGAAACAATTTGGGGACCGGTTTTATTTTCACCTACGGAGAGTCGTCAAACAATTTCCAATTGGAATCTCACAGGATTCGAAATGAAAGGGTGAAAATAGAAATGGAAATGGAAATACACGTATGTATATGTAAGGTGAAGAGTAAAGCTCACCCTGCTCGTAGAAGTGGCATATGCGGGAGCCGTTGTTGTAGGCCATGTCGAAGTCGGTGATGATCCTGACGACCACCCCTCGGTCGTGGGCTCTCTTGACGGCCTGAGCCAGGGCATCGCACGAGAAGATGTAGACGCAGATGTCGATGCAGGTGCGGGCGTCGTCCAGGAAGTCGACGATGCGCTGCAGGTTGTGCACGCAGCAGTACCGGTGGTGGCACGCGCCCCCAGCCCCTCCGCCCCCGGCCCCAATCTCCTGCTCGCACCGGAAGCCCGAGTCGTCGAACGTCACCAGCACGTTGACGGCGGCTCGCTGCGCCCGCGCCCCCGCCCCCGCCCACCTCCACCAGCACGCGCCCGCCGCCGCCGCCGCCCCCGTCGCCCCCAGCAGGGCTGCGCCCCACTTGACCCACATTCCACCAACACCGCTGTCACCAGCACCACGCCCACGCCCACTGCACTGTCACCGCACCAGCTGCCACACCACGTGCACGTGCCTCGTGCTCGCGCCCGCAATTGCGCTCTTTGTCCGACTTCCGGATTTGCTTGCACTCGCGAGCGCCCGAGGGGGTGGGGGTGGGGGTGGGGGTGGGGGGTGAGGGGTGAGGGGCTGTGGAACGAGGGGCGAGGCGCGAGGGGCGCGACACTTCCCAGAGACACTTCTTCACCCCCGTCGACCGCAACGTTCGATTCGATCTCGCCGCTCTCGCGAAACATATGATCCGACGTCGTCGCCGATTTGGCCATAACGCGCTCGCTCCCCACCAGCCTCTCCGTCTTTTGAGCGCCGAATTTTCCCAATTTGCCTCTTCTATAAAACTACATCATATATCATAAGTAGTCTTCGGCGGTGGAGCGAGCTTTTTCCAGGAAAGAGTGCGTTTTGGGGCTATTTTCCAGGAAACAGGGCAAACTACAAAGCTACAAAGCAAAAAAAACTAAAAAGAGTAAAAGTACTACTTCCCGTTCAGGTAAAAATATTTAAATATAAAGATTATTATTTCTATTACATGTAAAAAAAATTCAGTTCGATTCAGTTAGCAGTTTGGAAGATAATTGAATTCAAAAACTTAAAAAAAAGACACCTATAAGATGAGGTACCATTTCCGGTCAACTTAAAAATTTTGAAAAAAATTTACGTCGTGTCGATAACAATTTCAGTAACCGATAATAAGTTTCAGTTCGATCTCGAATCAGTCAAAATCTCGAGTTCGAATTTTCGCATGATTACAAAACTTCATCTATTGTTACTACGTACATAGATAAAGTAAAAAGTTCACCATAAAAATTAAGGTAATTGGATTATTAATCACATTGCGATGGTCACACAGTCAATTTTTGGTATGAAAACCACGAATGCGGAATATTTGGCACTCGAGTTTTCATTAGTATGATAGTTATCGTTAGTATGAGGGACTTTTCGGCTACCAGATGTTCCGTTATAGAGATTTTGGTGACTTTTGGAGGAGCGCTTTGTGACCAATGATCGCCAAATCAAAAATGAACAATGATGCGCAGGGTCGCGGCGGCCTATGATTTGTCAAAGGGTTTTTTTTCTTTCGTCGAAATAAAATTAATAATCACACATTATCCGATAAATTTTACCTCTGAAATGATTTAATTACTTGATTTATTTCGACGAGAGAAACAATTGAAGAATAAAAAAATCCGTTTGATGTGACCGACAACACCCCGGGTTAGCAAAAATCGTTGGATCACCCATACTAATACATGATATATTCTCAGTAACTGCGCATTACGGGGAAGTAAAAATAATAATTCTTTGATTTTTTTTCGATCTTAGTGCGTATCTTCGTAAGTCAAAACATCTTCGACAAACAAAAGTCGAGGATTACCCGTATATGATTGTTGATGATCTAATTTTAGGTCAATCTCGAAAATTTATTTAAATTGTGCATGTTCTGTTTTAACTTTCAATATTTAATTTTAATATAATGATTATAATTTTATTTTGATACTTGAATTTAATTTTAATATAATAATAATAGTGTTGCGTAGGGGTGGGTGGAGGATCCAAGTAAAAGGCCAACAGTCGTTTCACAGCATTTATTGATGATTAAGGAGATACACGTATTGTCAGTGTTCAGTCCAGAATGATATGATATCGCCTACGTACCGCCTTATAAGGGGTAGATCTCTCAGGGCGCCTAATCTGTTTACCTGTTGTATAGTCACGTATTCGGATATGTATTTCCACGACATTGGGTCTTCCCGTACCGATTCTGAGAAATAACTAATAACGGTCATTGTTTAGCCTAAATGCACTTAGAGTCCAGTTATAATCCTGGAAGTAAGTGCAAGCACTTACATAGTTAATCCGATAACAGATAACCCTTTAACATATTTTGTACGCTACTGGTTTTAAAAGTTGGCCTGTGGGCCGTTCGTTGGCTTGGTGCGTACGCACCATTACACTTTCTACGTATCTACACGTCACTTTAAGTATTTAAGCTGATGGTCCGTACGCACCAAACCATAGACGATTTTGGGCCTACTTTTAAAACCAGTAGCGTACAAAATATTGAAATAAAAATTAAATAAAAAAATTGAAATTAAATATCAAAATTAAGCTAACGAGCGAGATTGAGCTAAAATTATATGGAGGATGAACGAATGAGACGACTGGCATGTTAATGCACGTGTTTATTATATGACAGCTGAAGACAGAGTGAGTAGTAGCTCTCCGAACCCAGCCGAGTTGGTTCCCACTCGCAGGAAGGCAACCAAACTCGGCCATGTCGTATAAGCGAGCCGCCACAATTAGATCATCGTTGATGCTTTGAATTACAACAATGTTTTGAATTACGACGATACGCATTACAACCAGAGAAATATTATAATTACGAGCGAAAAAAACCTTGTTATTGTTTCTTATAAGTCGTCACGATACACTACTGTGTTTCGCCGTCGATGAAATATTTAACAAAAAAAATGTCGGTGATTTGTCAAAGGGTTTTTTTTTCTTTCGTCGAAATAAAATTAATAATCACACATTATCCGATAAATTTTACCTCTGAGATGGATTTAATTATTTGATTTATTTCGACGAGAGAAACAATTGAAGACTAAAAAAATTTCGTTTGATAAACCGACAACGTTCCGGGTTGGGACCATCGCTCGGTCACCCATACTAATACATGATATATTCTCAGTAACTGCGCATTACGGGGAAGTAAAAATAATAATTCTTTGATTTTTTTTCGATCTTAGTGTGTATCTTCGTAAGTCAAAACATCTTCGACAAACAAAAGTCGAGGATTACCTGTATGTGATTGTTGATGATCTAATTTTAGGTCAATCTCGAAAATTTATTTAAATTGGACGTGTTCTGTTTTAACTTTCAATATTTTATTTTAATTTTAATATATTGATTATAATTTTATTTTGATATTTGAATTTAATTTTAATATAATAATAATATTTTTAGTTTTGATATTTAATTTCAATTTTTAAATTTAATTTTTATTTCGATATTTTGTACGCTACTGGTTTTATCCTGCTGGTTAAAACGTTGGACCAAAATCGTCGTTGGTTTGGTCCATACGCAGCATGAGCCAATGTTTTCAAGAACTTAAATATTCTTCCGAAAATACTGATAAAATAATAACAGATTCTACCAATTTACTGAATACAATTTTTTATTTTAGAACTTTTTCACAAGTTAATGCCGCATGTAGAAATTATTTATAACAAAATGCAATCTAACATAGTAATATCGATGCATTTTCAATTAAAGAAAACTTAATAAGTTTTACTAATGTCATTATACAAATATGAGATTCCAAAAATATGTGATGCATATATTATCGCACATATTATAGAAGCCAAAAATATGTGTGATGTTATTATTAAGGATATAAAAGAAAGATATACTTTTTCTAATCAATTAAAAGCTGTGAAATTATTTAATAAAGAAAATTTTGAAAAGTACTGAAAGAAAATGCCAATTGAAGATCTACTACTAACCGTTGAATCATATCCAATGTTAGATAAAGAAAAACTTCAAACTGAATTAGAAGTGTTTTACTCAAGGAAAGAAATGCATAGTAGGTATTAATGATTTATTAATATTTTTAAAACTTATTTTTGCAATCAATTTATGCAAAGTTCATGTGGAAATAACAAAACTTATTCAAATTCTGCTTACAACTTCAACTACCTCTGAGTCAGAACGGTGTTTTTCATCAATAAATAGAATAAAGACATACATATATAAGAAACACAATGGTTCAGGAAAGATTGACGGCTTTTTCTATGCTGTCAATTGAAAAAAAAAATGATGATGAAAAGTGAAAAATTTAACAAAAAGGTGATAGACCTTTTTTCAAGGAAAAAAGACAGAAGAATCAATTTTATAATGAAATAAAATACATATAATGTTTAATTTTCATCATTTTGATGTTAATAGTAAAATATAATCCAAATAAACATTTATTTTTATTTTTAATCAACCGCAGCACCCCAGATATCTTATCCACGAGCCGCCACTGGATATGAATGTAGATATAAGTTAATCGGATATGAATTAACGAGTTCGGTGATTATTCCGTACAAAACGGTCTCGCAAACGTCACTAAAATCTCGATCATGCAACATCTGGCACCCGAAAATTGGGGTCCTTTTCCAAAATTGGAAACAATCTGTTAACCGAATTAATATATAAGGGATATAAAAGCAAAGGCGCCTATATACATTTGAGTTCATTTAGAGTAAAATGTTTCTGGAACTGTGAAAGCGATTATGCTTCCTAAAATTGAAGCCAATATTGTATGCTATTACTTGTGAATAGAATAAAACTAAGCCAAGATCCATTATTAAGCAATAACCATTGAAGTAGTCAATGGCAATAACTAGAGGTAGGATAGCCACAGTGCTATCCATTGTTGTAAATCCTTTGTAAAAAAGGTTCGGCAAACCTTTAACAATGCATTTACAACCTTTGAACAATATGCGGCACCTTCTTGGTCCGGTGACTAGCAATAACACAAAATATTGCTGATTATAACTTGCACATAGGCGTTTTGCATCTAGTAACGCATGGCAAATATATATCGGTCATACGCATATTTGTATACCAAATAAATTTTAAATATAGTATGCAGTTAGAAATTGCAGCTAACATTTAATCAATTAAAATGAAATTTAAACATAAAAGAAACGGTTTTTATTATCATTTTTATGAAGATACATTTTTTAATACATAGTTTAAAATCTTGACCAAGTGTGGACATAGGCGTGTTTGCATGTAAAGCTGCTTTCAGACACTGTTTTCTATGGGACTTCTTCATTCCAATTGTGGGTTTAATACATAAAGGAATAACTAGTGGAAAAAATTCCATTCACAGTTCGTTTTTGTGTATATGTGGACATAGGCGTTTTTGCTTTATATACTCATGTGAAAAGACCGTCAAAAATATAAAATATAGACAAATTTGTAGAAAAATCGCTCTCAAAAAATCCGTACATATAAAAATATAATCTTTGTCATGTACATATTTCAATTTTAAAAAATGTTGAAAAATAAATTTTTAAATTTCAAATATAGTGTTCCGTTCATTCAAACCTATCATTTGTGATGTAAAAACTATTGTTGATTATTTGTTGACGTTTTAATATAATTGACGGTAAAATTGAGCTCTTTAGTGTCAACACATTGATTGTAGGTAAA
This sequence comes from Arctopsyche grandis, assembly GCF_051622035.1. NCBI lineage: Eukaryota > Metazoa > Arthropoda > Insecta > Trichoptera > Hydropsychidae > Arctopsyche > Arctopsyche grandis. The sequence goes on from NC_135355.1 coordinate 8,172,797, forward strand.
TTAATATAAAATATATATATGTTATATCAGTTGGACGACAGTATCGCCGATCATATTTTGCACATTATTCAACTTCGTATTACTTTTGATGTATACATATACAAAAATAAATTTATATTTGTATCTACGATTATTGCCATTTTATTATTCGATAATGATCTTATGAAACGACAAGGATAAAATAAGACCACTCACAAAAATAAAACTCCGAACGAACCACCTTTCCACATCGATTATTCCCTAAATCGAAAAAAGCCAACTGGCAACATAAATTTTCGAACACCAGCATTCAGAGAATTTATATCGAATAGTAATTCTTATGTGATATATGAAGACTGTTCGGATACAGATTCAGAATATTAATGGAATCGGAACTAATATAAATTATTCATAATTTTTGACACATCCCAAGCCAGGTCCCCTCTCAAAAAGTTTCAAAATTGAAATTAAAAATCATTTCATCAATATTTTTCACAACATACATTAAGGAGTAATAAGATCGAGGATCACAAGTTTCAAATAAAAGTCATGATGTAAAAATAATAGCCAAGGTATCACCGACAAGTTAGTACTTGAACATAACTACGAAGAATGAAGACGAAAGACACTTCTCAATTTCGTAACAAATTTAAAAAAAAATTATCTCGGTGCTGGGCTCCCAGGCCAGAGCCATCGCTGTCCCCCCCCCCCCCCCCCGATGCCCGGGCCATGATTTTAATATCAAAACAAAGTACTCTTAAGCGTTTTCTTCCCCAAATATTTGATCATAAAGTGAAAACTTTACAATCGAATATTTTAAATTGTTATACATATTTTACTTATATACACTTCAATATGAAATTAACAAAAAAAACATATTATTATGAAAAAATAATAAAGGAAAAAAAGATCAGATTTTATTGAAATACATTATAAAATATTACAGACATAGTATACAAATATCGTATTAATAAAATTTTAATTTCGTAATAATAAATCTACATATATTTAATTTAACGTGGCACATAATTTATTCATCACCCCTGATAGCCCTATATTTATTTAATTCGTTGGGAAAAGTGCGAGATAATTCGACGAGTAAATGTGCTTTGAATCTTTTGTAAGAATCAATTTTGCCTTTCACTTCTTCATTCTTTGTCAGAGCCTTTTCGATGCAGTCTTTTGTGTAAAGCTGAGGATTCCTTCCTTGATCTATGTAACTGAAAATATACAGAATATTTTTTTATTGATTTAATCTTATTATAAATACATATGTAATAAAAAAAATCATACTAATTAATGGATATATTTTAACGAATTAAAAAAATAATGAGTAGGGTTCGTACGATGCACAAGTATATGAAAAAAAAAATGGGCGAGAGGTGTCGGCAAATGGCTGATAATAATATTTTATATTCAACTACATAAAGCAGACATCTACATTATTACTCACTCAAAAACTTCAAGTGGAACGTGAACATCTTGAACCTGACTTTTCAATTTGTCTACTTCTTGGAGGCCGGTTATCAGCGACTGTCTGAAATTAGTACAACGAATATACATATGGGTTCGGTGGTAGTTGGTCACAAAGCGCTCGCCCAAAAGTCACTAAAATCTCTATAACGGAACACCTGGCAGCCGAAAAGTCCATTATACTAACGATAACTCGAGTGCCAAATATTCCGTATTCGTGACTTTCATGGCAAAAATTGTCTTTTGGGCGATCGCAATGTGAATAATAATGCAATTACCATACATATGTGAAATGGTGACTAACAAAATGGAGAATGCAATATTAAATTGACATATTCGAGGAACAACTGAATTAAGCGATACTGACATTTTCTGGTTGAGTACGCTCTGACCCTGAGGTTGAAAGTCACTGACTATGATGCGGATTTGTCTGACGTTCTCGATGAACATTTCCAACTGATTCTCCAAACTCTCCAAGGGAGACGCCATCGCGAAATCACAAATGACAGTACAACACCCACAAATGACTCCCCCACCCCTTCCTCAATAATAAGACAGGCTGCAAAACGTCGCAATTTAAAACACCCCGTTTATTAGAAATTACAAAACTTTATTGACGAAAAATTTATTACCAAAAAGAATTTGATTTATGCAGTTTGGATAGTTTCGTCTTAATCTTAATCACAAACAGCATCAGTCGTTCGAGCAAAAGTAAGTTCGTTTGTTATTCCGGATTGACATGATACGAGTGCACCTAGATCGAGTCCACTTGGTTTGTCACTCGGACGTTACTCGTAACATGGTAGGAGTCTAGTGATGTCGGATCACGCTCAGCTTTTTCCAGTGTACTTGAATTACTAATGGCATTTCAAAATGATGCTTGAGAGCAGCGCACGTGGCTTGTATTTACTCAGCTATCAAGCCCCCGCGTGCGCCGCTCACCGAGGGCTTGATAGCTGAATAAATACCAGTTTTTTTAAGGTATAGTCTTATTTTTTAACTTTATAAGAATTTTAACGATCGATTTATGTTCCTTGCACTTTGTTTTATTGAATTTAATATAAATTATTATTGAAATGTTCCATATTCTTATGATTTTAGAAAATGGGAATAGGTATTCCCATGGATATAAGTGAAGCATATATTTTATAATATTGGATTTTACAATATTTTTCTTTTATTTATTAGATGTCACAAAATTGGAATTTAAACAATTCCAGCCACATGGAAGCAGCATATGAATTTTTATATGAACAGGAAATGGTGTTCGATGTACCATTTTGTTTTTGAATTTTTTTTCAACTTGTCAAAATAATGTTTTTTTGGATATAATTATTATTTTTATATATAATTTGCATTATATCTTTAGTTTGTTTATTTGCTCTTTTAATTTTAAATATATTTATTTATTTATTTTATTTTACGGTCAAGAAAACCAAATGGAGAATTGTACTCTAATTGGTTTCTAACCTATATATGATTTTATCTTAAAATGCATTTTTTTTAAATTATATTTTTGCACCACCCAAAGATCCGTGGGAAGTATACTTCCCACTTTTTTTTCTATGTTTAAAACATATTTATTAAATTTTTTCCACATTTGCCTTAAATATTGTGGCGGCTCGCTTATACGACATGGCCGAGTTTGGTTGCCTTCCTGCGAGTGGGAACCAATTCGGCTAGGTTCGGAGAGCTACTACTCACTCTGTCTTCAGCTGTCATATAATAAACACGTGCATTAACATGCCAGTCGTCTCATTCGTTCATCCCCCATAATATGTATTTTTTAGCAATACTATCAAAATGAAATTTGTAAAAATCAATTAGAAATAATTTGCCCGCGAAAGGGTCAACGGAAGCTATCGATATTTTTTTTATATGATATTTTTTCGTGAAGACCGGGTGTTCTGCATCCTCAAATCACCCCCTTAGAGCAGCCCTGCACACTATTGACTTTTTACAAGGCTTTTATTATTATAAGTAGTCTTCGGCGATGGAGCGTGCTTTTTCCAGGAAAGAGGGCGTTTTGGGGCTATTTTCCAGGAAACAGGGCAAACTACAAAGCTAGAGAGCAAAAAAAAGGTTCACCATAAAAATGAATAATGGTGCGCAGGGTCACACCGGCCTATGATTATAAGGGGTCTACCTCACGGCACTGAAAGCCAAAAGATTGAAAAAGCAAATATCGGATGGCAAAGATCGAAAATCGAAAGATCTTAAATCGAAAGATTAAAAAAAAGAGTGTATGGTAAACGGTACTATGTACATATATATAATATATATGATTGGCATGCGATGAAATTATCTCTTTTTTTTGTCATACAGCCTGGTTTAATGTGCGCGCGCAGAATACGGGAGTAAAAGCCTGTTCCTCTTGTATCCTGCTCGCGCAAATTAAGTGAGGATGTACGACGGGGGAGAGAGAGTTTTACCGCACGCCACTGATATATATATATATATATATATATATATATATATATATATATATATATATATATATATATATATATATATATATATATATATATATATATACAGTGGCGGACTGGGACTGAAATCAGTGCATGCCAGGAGTCAAAGGGGGCCCCACCCAGGGTTAAAATAATTTGTCCCCCCCCCCCATATAACAAAATTTTCTTCTTTCCATAACGCTAAAAATCAAGGGAAATTTTTTTTTTTCAAAATTGGGAATAAACAAATTTAGGTACAAGAAAAATGGCAAAAGAAAAATAGATCCATAAATTATATTGTATATTTTGTTTTAACCCTTGTCCTAGGTAAATATAATGCATCATAAAAGAATGCGGCATAAAAGCGGCTTTTACTTTCGGTGGAAAACAATCAGGGACGTCATTTCAGCTTTTTCTTTGGGGGGCAGGGCAGGCAAAGATTGGTCAAATTGAATTTTTTTTCAAAAAATCTTTTTTATATCGGAATAAAAATGGAAAATATTCTTTACCTTATTGAGTTATAAAATATGAAAAAAATAAGCTTATTTTTGAAAAAATAATTATAAAAAAATATTATGGAAAAAGGGAAAAAAGCGCCGCAGGCGAAAATTTTTTTCCACAAATCTTTACATAGTCAACATTAATCGACCATCAAACTGATTCTCCAAAAAACTATCAATTAACTTAATTTCTACCGACTGTCTTGTCACTTTATCTATGTACGTAATAACATTAGATAAAGTTTTGTTTTGTTTTTTTTCAAAGCACATAGCAGCGATTATTTTATTAGTTACCCAAAAGTAACACATAAGAAATACACGTAGCATTCATAGATCCATAGTATCTCATTAATCATTAAATTCATAATATTTTCTAAATTCACACTATTCCTTAATTTAGGCGAGTGCCCCCCTATGCCCCCCCCCAAATTACGTCCCTGAAAAAAATGCATAATATTTTCAATTAATGTTAATCGAAAATCGGGATTTTGGGGAGGGGGCCCCTATCCTATATTTCTATTTACATGGGTGTGTCTAGATAAGGAATAGATTTTATATTCGGAAACTGTTTAAAATTGTGTATTTAAATCTTACTATATCATCGAAGTATAATCAAATGTTATTTTGAAAGTATGAAGTTAATCTAAATCGCTGGTTGATGATGAATCGTCCTATCAAAATTGTTTTAAGCAATTCAGTTTATATTATTCACGAAAATTTGTTTATTCCCATTTTTATTTCAGTAGTTAGTTGTTACATAGGTATTGGTATATACATAATCTTGACGTTGGAATAGGCCCGGCAAAAGGGCCCACGCAAATGTTGAAACTTACATTTCAAATCTAATAAAAAAAGTTAACCGATCCTTGGGCTGTTAAAGCAGGTATTAGTTATTTGTGTATATCGTAAGAAATTTGTTTTGTTGAAATACCCAAACTTTAGGTCCCAAAGTTGCAATATCCTATACATTTTTACACACGTGAAATAGTTAAAAAGTTATTTAATTTTACTGAGGGCCCATATTTTCTAACAGATAGTGGGGCCCACATGCCATCGGGCATGTTCGCTTGTATGGCCAGTCCGCCACTGTATATATATATATATATATATATATATACTAAACGTTTTTCATATGTATGCATGGTAAACGAACATTTTCAATTTTTTAACATTGGGTGCGGTGACGGTCAACCGATTATAAACGAAGTCTGCGCTGACTTGTCTGATAGCCCCCTATTGTTTACGGAATCTTTGACAGTGGTTAGTTAATTTCAGTTTCGTGCTAAAAATACTAGTAAACAAAAAGGGCATCGTATCGTGAGTGAAATTAAAGGGGAAAGATTAAAAGGAGGACGAGTTGAAGGAGAGAAAGACAAGGTCGCAGAGGACGGTGTTGTGTCGGTGGTGCAGTCGAGTGGAGAAGTGGGTGGCGTTTAAGTGTGGAGTGTGGGGTGTGGGGTGTGGGGTGTGGGGTGCGGGGTGCGGGGTGTGGGTACGGAGTGCGGAGTGCGGAGTGAGGAAGGGCCGGCGCTGCGGTGCGAGCGAGGTTTCGATTCCTCGGCAGTCGCGGACAGCAGACAGCAGACAGCAGACAGCAGACAGCAGACAGCAGACAGCAGACAGCGAAGGATCGACAGTGCGCCGCGGCATGGCTGAGGCGATGGATGTGTCGCGGCTGTTGCGTCTCGCGCGCCAGTTCAACTGCTTCTATCTCCACGGTACGTCCCCGCCCCGACTCGACCCGACCCGACCCGACCAGCCCTCACCGGAGCCCTAGAAGGGGCGCTGCGCCACACCCTCCCCGATCTCCCCCCGCCCCCGCACTTGGGCCAAGTCTTAAGTCGTCACTCGTCACTCCCCCTTCGACATCCCCGACATATCGTGTGCAATCGATACTTGTCACTTCCGGTTTATTTATTTACATATTTTACACGTTGCTCTCGTATTATGAATCGCCATCATGTGTTGTCGCTGGGTTTTTGTTATGAGACGTTGCGCAAATTGACTTAGGTGTATTGGCCAATTCGCTTCCGATCAACGGAACGAATCATGTATATCAAGGTATGGTTTGTGACATGTGTAAATAGATGGATAGATTATGAACATGTGTTCAGGTGCCAGAATTGCCAATTAGTGAAAGGTGGACTTGTCGATTTGGCTTCTGACAGCTTCGTCTACTTATTAATTAAAAAGAAAAGAAAATAATTGGCACAAAAACGAACCGATTAAGTCTTAGCGTGACTCATATATAATTTATTTATTTATTTGGAAAATTTACAGTTTATTAAGTTACATAGATTGATAGTAAAAAAAATATAATTATGTTAAGTAAACCATTAATAATTTTCACATATAGGTAAAAAAAAGAAAAGCTCAAACATTTAAAATAAGAAAAGAGTAGGAAAATAAAGCACATGGAAATAAGGAACATGAAAAGTACACAGAATAAAATATAGCAATGTAATAAAAATAAGATAAATTGTAAAACGTAAATAGAATTGGCAATTGATGAGTACGTAGTGATAGACGTGTAGATATCCAGAAGCATAAATATCAGCAGTTATGTGTATATGAATATAAATATACACATACATACTTGCATCCATAGAAGCGATACGGAATTACCGAGCAAACCATCACTCGTGATACCAATTGAGTTAAAATAAAATTAATAAAGCGAATTATATAGTTTTTTGGCAAGTATTTGTTCATAATATAATAATAAACAATGATTTAGATGACAATTGACGATAGAATTGAAAATAAAGTGCGTTTAGAAATATAAGAAAGAACCAATAATTAATAATGAAAACAAAAACCATAATATATGGGCAGAATTGATAGAGTGCGTAAAGATAGACGTATAAGCCTACATGCGTAGGTAAGCATAGACATATGTATACAAATGAACATGCATCAATTATAGCATTATAAACAAAGATATAGAACTATTGTTCAAATAATAATCATTGATGGTAGTAAATGAATCTGAACATATATTAACAAAGTGAAATATGGAATTAACCAGTTTATATTCTTTAACAATAATATTAATATTGAGACAATAATCAATAATAGAAGTGAAACTATAGTTTTAAATAGAGCAAAAAGTATGGAAGAAATTACAGTAAAAAATGTAATTGCATGTACAAGTATATGTAATTATAAATGAAGATATAGAATCAATTATCAAACAACAATTATTGATGATAGCAATTGAATTGAAATAAGTATTAGTAAAATAAAATATGGAATTAGTTAGTGTATATTCTTTGATAATAATATTTATATTAAAATAATTATTATTAATAAAAGTGAAAATATAGTAAAAAATATGGTGGAAAATACAGTAAAAAAATAAAGTAAGAAATGTAGATATAAAATATAGAGAAGAGAATAACAGGATCGGTAAATATAATTATCACATAAAAGAGAAGGTAAGAAAAATATAAATAAAAAATTAGAATAGATTGCTTATTCATTGAAAAAATATTTATATAATCTTTTTTAGGTCGTCCAAAGTCTTTATGTGTAGAATCTTTGAAGTGGAGTTTTTTCTTAAAAGTATGTTTGAATTTCTTACCCAGACGTATTGAAACCCCTTATCTTTAGCATAGGATTTTGTTTTGGTCAAAAGTTGTTTATTGGCAATGGTTAATTGATCATTTATGTAGATTTTGGCATTATCAACACCAACACCTATATCATTAACTGTGAGATTCTTGTGTTTACGGGTAGTCGCAACAAAGTCTTCTTTAATATATCTATTGATGAAGCTCACTACAAGTAGTTTATCCGAAGTGCGGGTGGGAACTCTTGTGATATAATTAATTTCTGATTTTGGAATATTACAATTTACAGTTTTGGAGATCGAGTCAAAAATATTAAAGACGTTTTCATTATTTTTACAAGGGATTCCTTTTATTTCAACATTGTTGAGCCTTAATCTCTGTTCAATGCTTGCGATTTTATTTTGTAATACATGAACAATATTCTGAAGTGACTCGATGTCTTTCACTTTATCCTCTACTGCACTTATCCTACTTTCGGCCTCAATAATCTTTGAACTGTTAAATTCACATGTTGCTTTGAGGTCGCTAATATCAGTTTTTATCGTTTTTATGTCCTCTGCAAGCGACGGCAGGCATGATATGTTACGTTTGATATCAAGGATCTCCTTAAGTAGTGTACCCAATGAGGGCGAAGGTGACTCAGTCAAAGACTGAGGACTTTGTGGATTACGGCATCGTGGACACTTCCATGTAGCCCTTTTAGTAGCTCCCAATCTATTGTAGCCGCCTTCAGTAATTTTGGCACAATTAAAATCGTAATGCCTCTTACAATTAGCACATTGAACACCATTAGAAAATTGCGTTTCACAAGATGCACAACACTGCATGATTGCCAAATTGAATTGAACTAAAGGTTGACAATCTATGAAATTCACTCTGCGAACGAGAATGTATGGACTACCCACTTGAAACTTGAATTTATATTTTTTGTAATTATTATGAGTATATTGAGTATATTTTATAAGTACGAATTAAAAATAGCACAACAGGAACAAACTTTGTTGACAGATTTTTTTATTTATTTATTTTTTTTTTTAAGACCGTTTAGGTACTTTAATTAAATATTATTTATGGAAGAGCTAATAACGGTGCGAATGCGTTATCGATCGACAACGAACGACGGCGAACTGATATATATGATATATTTATATATATCAGTTCGCCTGATATAACTGATATATATGATATATATGATATATAACTGATAATATATGATATATTTGTAGATTCCACACCCAGATGCATCCTCATTTAAATTCCGAACGAATAGCCACTCACTATGTGAGTGGCTATTATATTATGTTCACAATGTATCTTATATCTATTTTAATAGCTACGATCTATTGATCATTTTCTATTTTACAATTTTATTTTATTTTTGTTAGTAATTATAGTATTATATTATTCTAATGTTAATGTACAGCATAATAGGAAAAAGAGCTCAAAAACCCTATTTACAATTCTGCCACTCACTATGTGAATTTAATCTGTATTCTCACTTCTGTTTGTTTTTTTTTTATATTTATCCTCTTCTGCTAAAACTATCTTCAGTGACACCTCAACACACTTCCTGTTATCCAGATAAATATTACATACAAACAAATGGGTGGATTTTCATTATTTTCAAGAGACAATGTCTTAAAATTATATACTAGTTTTTTAAATTCGATGTATGTATTAATCTAAAAAAATGTATCGTATAGGTAACATCAAATTGTATACTCAAAAAATCTTCTCCGAGTGTGTATTCAGTTTGAAACTTATTGAAATATTCATCTGAATCAGCTCAATTCTTATTGGAATATCTTATTATTTTATCTTTCAACATATATGTACATATACTAAATATCATTTTAGTATTTTTGTACATATATTTTATACATAAATTAAAAAAAATGTATCTTTTTACTATCATTATAATACTTATTTTGAATATTTCTACCAAGTTTTGATGTAAAAGTACATATATGTCATAAATAAATATTAATGTTAACCCTTTGAGTGCTGACGTCTTTTCTGTTGAAAGCCCGCTACGCTGAAAATTTCGCTAACATTTTCAATTAGAATTATTTAGAAATCCAATAGAAAGCAGGTATAAAAAATTGAAGCTAATCCAAACTACTGTCTAGATGACTACTGCCGAGGATAAAGGTGTGTTTAGACTCTCATAATATATCTTGCAACAATATAAAATATACAAAAGAAGTCTATTAATGAATGTATTTTTCCAAAACTAATTCCACCTTCTTCATTGTTGTTAAAATGTAATGCTCACTATGTAAATGGCAAGCCACAATCTAAAATACTCAGCGGTTAGGGATATCCATCGGGAAATTCTGCTATGGTTATAAATAAAGAAATTCCGGTGTATACGAATTCTTATAAACATTTACACGGATTACACAACCCACATTCAATGCTACCAGGAAAGGCTTAGGGGTAGTATTATTGTTTACTTTATACTTGCTCTGCCTATCGACATTTATACAACGCCTATCGGCGTTTTTCAGAGCCATGGACTTGTTGGCAAAACGCCAATCGGCGTTGGTCAGCATTCAAATGGTTAATGAAAATCTGCTTCCTCTTACAGTTATAGAGCAATTCCTTAAAAATTTAAATATAACTGATAATATTAAACCATCAATATTTACAATATACATAAATATCTTACTTGCTGTAATGATAAGATCGGTTTGTTTTATCAATACAATATATGAAATGCGATATCTATCTTAGATTCTAAAATATTTGTATTAATTTTCTTAGCATTGATAAGTACACGAATCGATGGTATTCAATGAAAATTAATATCGGCCATATTAACGAAAATCAATAAATATTTACCTGTAGATATTTTACAATAATCTGATTTAGTTGTCAACGTATTGGCTTCTAGTTCTATTTTTACAGTATTAAGTTTGATTATTTTACTGGCACGTCACCCGACACGTTTTAGTTAAACGATGCCAATAATTCTTTCCGTAAAAAAATATTTCGAGATAGTATCAGTACATTGCATTAACATGTAAACATCCAGCGGTAGAGTCCGAAAATATTTAATGTTGTTACTTAACTCTTATTTATAAACATTCTCTCCAGCACGTCTTCGCTTATATATGATTGGTAAAGTGCCAGGGCTACTGCCGAATATATACGTTTTGATATTAATCAAAAATTTGTCAATGTAAATTAATTACTTTGCTATTTCGGTTTCAGGACTACACCGCGGGGAATGCAAGCCTTTCATCGTGGAAGGTCACCAGGTTGGATTGGTGCGGTCCGATTTCCTCAAACACCTCTCACGTTACCCAGAGGTAAGTATCGTTTTAAATTCAAGGTTGAATACAAAACCGCAGGAATTATAATCGCAATGTGTTTTTTTTTCTGTTATAGGTTTTTCACGTGTCTGGAAAGTGTGTTGAATTGAACCCGGCATTTAGAGATTACAGAGAGAGAACTATTAAAGTTGCAGACGTATTGCAGAAATTAAAACTAGAAGATTGTCTTTCCCCTCTCCGTGGCTGGAGAGATGAGGTGTTAAATCTTGATTTGTTTTTTTTTTCACAGTAAATATTGTACGGTTTTATTTAGGTTGACATTTTTGTTCGTCTGGGTCAAATTTTTTGATTATTTTTTGACTATTGTGATGATATTCTTGAAATTTAGCACACACATGTACGTATTTCTGATGGCAATACAACATTCTATTAAAATTCAAACTATTAGTGGGAGTCAACATTCAGTCATTGTATTATAAAGCGAATGTTTACTGATGATCGAGGAAACAAAAATGAAACCTTATAAAACCATGTAACTTGAGTTTGTAGAATAAACAGAAGTATAATTTGAATAATGGATTTATTAAAAAAAAATTCAGTGTTATGCTGTTAGTGCGCCTGGTTACCCGGATCTTTTTGAGATGGAACGGAGTGCAACATGTTTATTTGGTATTCAAAAATATGGTGTCACAATTAACGGGTATGTGAAACATCCCACTAAAGGACTGTGCATCTGGTTCCAACAAAGAAGCAACACTAAACAGACTTGGCCCGGTATATTTATTTGTCCTATTCCAGTTGATGGATTATTTTTGTGCAACTTTATTAATAAAATTGATCGATTTCAGGTAAATGGGATAATATGGTCGGCGGTGGTTTATCGGTTGGTTTTGGAATTCTAGAAACGGCTGTAAAAGAAGCGGCCGAAGAAGCCTCCGTTCCCCCTAATCTCGCTAGTACTATGAAGCCCGTAGGATGTGTTAGGTATGTGTTATCATTATATATATTTATATATATATATATATATATTTACATATATATGATGTTGTTAGTAGTTATTTCGTTGTAAGTACCATGTTTTGATGTTGTAATTTTAGTTTTTATTTTGAAAGTGAGAGAGGACTTTTCCCTAATACTGAATTTATATATGACATGGAACTTCCAATAGACTTTATTCCTGACAATTCGGATGGTGAAGTACAAAGTTTTGAATTGTTGACCATCAGTGAGTCTTTGGACATGTTGTTTTCACCGAGTTTCAAAACGACTAGTGCCCCGGTGGTTATCGATTTCTTAATTAGATGGGGCCTCATCACGCCCGATAATGGTATACACGTTGTTATTACTGAATATTGATTAGGTTTGATGGTTTTGTGAATTTTTTTTTATTGTTTTTAGAACCGAACTATGCTGAATTGGTGGAATTATTACATGTTCCTTTGCGTTCTATTTATAAATTACCTTTCCATAAGCAAGAGAACGGAAGACCAGATGCTGAATCTCATTATACCAATTTTACCAAATTGTAACTCAAGTTAAAATTAGTCGTTTAATTATGTTATAAACATAATTTTTTTTGGGATTCCAGTGCCTAGTGTTTTTATTTTCATAAATAGCTAGTTTTTACGGTACTTAAATCTCAAGGTAGAGATTTTGTAAGTAAATTATGCATTATACATATATGTACTCTCAATAGCATATTGAAAATTTTGTTTTGATTTAGATTTTGATGTTATTATTGGTTTAATTTTTTTTTATATTCACGTGATATATTTTATGACATTTTAAATTATTTATTTTATGTTGATTTAACAAATAATATCTACATTATATATATTTTGTTTTTAAGATATGTAATTGTTTTTTTTTTTTTTGTAATTTTAATGTGTGAACCCTCACATCTTGTATAGCATCTTAAATTATATATAATTTATTCTCTTTACAAAAATTATAGTTGTAAACCACTTTTTACGCTTGAAATTCCTTTATCTAATATTTGCATGGTATCCTCTTGCTATGCAAGCTTTATATCTGTATATGTATGTATAAAATAATGGCTTAATTATAAATTTATAATTTATACAACAGTATTTTCTAATTCTTATTTAATGGAGTATTACATATTGAAATACATATTTTGTGTTTGTAGAGAATTAATTTAGACTGAAATGTATTTCATTTTTCAATTATTATTGTTTAACTTCATTAAAAATACAATACTGTTGATATGTGTATGTATATAAAGCCGACATTTTTTTGTAATTTATGATTAGTTTTACTGTTGGAATGTTTTACAGAAAGCGCACGCACGACTTTTTCTTATCATATTTAAATGCTATCACGATGAAGCTTGCCGTGTTTACTTTTAACTTCCACAATATGCACTAGTGCACTTCCCGTTTGTGTAATCTGTCGACTTGTTTCTGTATTGCTTGGTGCGGTGAGTATAGAAATCTATTTGAGTAAAGATCTCAAGATTATCAAGACTGTGACCTTTTTTCTAGTAAACTGTGCTTCGTGTTATCATTTGTTTATTTATTATACATTGTGATAAGTGCATTGCTGCTTTAAAATTAAATTGTATCCATTATCATAAGTTAGTTAATGCATGACTCCAAATCTGATAAGTAGGGTGAAGAGAGAGTTGCAAATTGAAACTAGTCTTGATGCACTTAAAATCAATTTACGTATTGTACATATATATATATATATATATATATATATATATATATATATATATATATATATATATATATATATATATATATTTATTATTTCTTCTTCGTGCCGTTTTGTTAAATTTTATTTTAATCAATTGTGATACAATTTAAATGTAGATTATTAAATATATTTTGTTTATTTAGGGCATTGTATAAAAAAAAAAATGATACGTATTCTTAATTGTGCGACACACGCCGAATGCGTTTATTTTAACTAAACGGGCAAATTAATTAATGTATGTACATACTAAAAATTTCTAATTTAAATTTGATCGTACGAACGAGAAATATTTTAGCGCTTCTTACGAAGTCGATTGATCGGATGGGAAAATATCATTCCAGCAATACTTTTACTCGACTATCACTTACGTTTTACTAATTTACAAGATTTGACAATCAATTTTTTATATTTGTTTTATTATGACACGTCATATTTCGTCGGAGGCATTTTTCGTTGTTAAAATTTGTCTCCAGGTTTTGTAAATGAATTTTGCTCGCATCTAATGTTTTAATTTTCAAATTTTTGTATATATTCTAAAATAATGCATTGAGTAAATTTGAATCTCATTTTTAATAGTTATTAGTTAATGTTTTGTTTTATTTAATTTTGCGTTATTTCAATATGGACTGCAAGCAATTTTAATGTTGTAATGAATTTGTATTCAATATCAACTTGCCTAATAAATGTAATTGTATTTGTTTGTTTTTGATGTTAAGATTTTCGATTCTGTAAAAGGTTTTTGATGTGTGTCGAAGTGATTTTTAAGCTTAAAATAAATTTGTAAAGACTAAAACGAGATGGAAAATACTCTGTATTATATTGGAGTCATTAGGATAAATCGTAGATTATTGCTTCACTGGAAATTTATCGAGGTAATGATAAGGTTAAAATGTATATTTTCCACAGAAAATCGAATGTATGTATTAAAGTTATAGTAATGCATCGCTGTTGACTTTCATGAGTCCTATTGCTGTGAATATGTGATGATTTTGAACTGATAAGTTGTTGTTTGATCGAATGTGGAACGTGCATGTTTATTCGTGAATTTACCTGATATACAATGTTGAAAATCTGAATATCAGTTGCAATACAATTTGTCTCGAAGTTTAAACTGACTGTCATAAACGCAATAGATCTGATTAAGTATTTTATATATATATATATATATATATATATATATATATATATATATATATATATATATATATATATATATATATATATATATATTCTATCAGCTGCCGGTAGATTTTTTTATGTATAAAAGCATAAATAGGGTAAGGTTATATAAAGAAAAACAATTAGATTTTTTAATAGATAAAAAATGTTTTTTAAAAGGTTTTATAATTCCTTTGATGTGTTGCCAAGATTTTTTTTAAATTTCATCTAGATTTTTGGTGTTATATTTGCTAGTGGGTGGGTTTTTCTTTAAATACAAATGATGAAAATCGATGAAAGGTTTGCAGTTCGAATACAGATATAAAAATTAATGAATTGGTTGGGGGGAGGGGGAATTTCTAAGATATTGCACATAAAATGGGCATTTTTTGCATGATCATCGCATTATAAGCTGATAATATGTATGTATTTGTTTAAATAAATTGACGTTTATGCATATTCTACCAGGAAATCCATATGACTGCAATATATCTATGTATATTATTTTATTTAGTTTTTGTATGTGGGTGACTTACAAGATTCCGTGCATGAACTACTGGTTACCACACTGAAACTGAAAAATATCCCCAGAATGTATGTTTGGATGTTGAAGTTGAACTTTATTTATACCAAATCCTGAGTAATAAATACTTTTTTCTCCACTGTATCTTCTTTTATTTTTAAAAATAATACAAATTGGCAATATTTTATTTTTGGTCGATATATATATAGCCAGCAGCATAGCTCGGACGTTAAGCTTCTGCTTACCGTCAAGAAGGTGCCGGGTTCTATCCCTGAATGAAAATGAATTTTTCAGAGTATGCTGTTGGTCAGACCTGGATTTGTGACTCCAGGTTGATCGTTTCCTATCAGAGTTTGCCAATTTTCTCTGATTTCATTGTTGAAACGGTTCCCGGAAAAAAAAATGGCTAAAAATCCTTCCTACCTACTATGTCACCACTATTTGAAATTTGATGGATGTACAATAAAAATTTATGTACAATTCATAGATGTCTCGTTAATTTGCGAGTTTTTTCAGTGTCTCGCAATTCAACGACTTATAATAAAAAAATGCTGCATTTGTATTTGTAATTGGCCAGGAAGGCGCATTGGGATTTTCCTGTAAGGCCTTCCTGGTATATATGTAAAAATAAAAAATATGAGCTGTTATATTTGAAAATGGCGGAAGCTCAATTTTCAGTTCCATAAACACTATTTCTGTTTCTATTAATTCAAAAATTTTTATCACTTCTTATAATTCGATATGTACTGAATATCGTAAAAGCAGAATAAATGTATTACAGAGCACCAGTATTTTTGAATATTGTTACGTCATTTCGGGAAATATTTTGCAAAACAATGTTTTTCGAAATGTAGAAAAGTGTTTCTTCACCTTCAAATACATACAACGGCTCATATACTGAATGTAGTAGATATTTTGATATTAATTATTTTTTTTTAAATATGTACATATTGTACATAAGTCTATACAACGATATTTTATTGGGTCATATGTATTCACAGCCTGATAAGACGTCGACATGAAGATAAGGCGCAATCACAAAATACACATTTGCTCTTATCTTGCGATTAAACTAGCAAAAGTGTATTTTCTCCCATCAATATTTCCAATATCTAGTATTTTTACAATTAATAATCCCTAAGACGGACAATTAGGGATTGAAATCTATCGTAAATTTTCATTTACCGGTAAACGGTAAATAATTTATTCCATTACCGGTTTACCAGTAAATGAGAAAAAAGTTGAATGGAATGTATTTGGTTAATTTTCCTAAAAACGTCAACCTAGATTTAGCCTTATATAATTAAAAATAAATCTCGTAAAAAAAGCATTTGTTTAGCAATATTTGGGCAGTTTTCTGTACGGAAATTTTCCTGTGCGACGAATTTTCGTGCAAAAGGAAATCCACGCTAGCGATTTTCGTATTTGGGATGTAATCATTGAACCGTTAAAAATACCTCTCATAGATCTGTATTGAATATTGAATCTCATAGCTTTATTTTGTATTTTTCCTAAATCTTGGCCATTAAACATGCTAAGAACAGTGGCACAATAAACCACGTGCGGCAAGACAATTGAATTATAGACAAACTTTACTTTTTCTACTTATAATATTTCTTAACCTACATAAAACACCAACTTTTCTAGCCATTTTTTTTAATTATATATTCAGCGTGTACCTTAAAATTCAGTCTCGAGTCTATATGAATTCTCAGATATTTTATATTATCAACTATTTCAATATTTGTATCATCAATCCTAACTTCATTAAATAAATTTTTACTATTCAACCACATCATTTATCTTTAATTCATTGTCACACAACCAATCACTTACATCAGCGGTTCCCAACCTGTGGTACGTGAAAAAAAACGCGGTTGATGGTTGGTGGTACGCGAAAAAAAATCAGTGATGGCGGCATGCAGGAATGAATGATTTGCAATTAGTGCTTCCAATCCCGAAAGATTACTTCAGCACCGGGATTGCGGTGCTAGGAATTTCCAATCCCGGGATCTCGGTGCTAGCACCGGGAAATCAAGTGAATAACAAAAAAAGGAAAAAAATGTTCAATTGCATATTTTTATATTTCGAAACCGTTCAATTGCATTTTGCAAACTCTCCCGATGTTTCACGCAAAAAATACTCCTCATATTGGCGTACTGGTTTTGAGAGTTTGGCTACATTCTTTAAATTTTCGGTTCGCATCCATAAATTTCTAAGATTTAATAAAAGTAATTTAATGTAATCAAATAAAGTAAAAAACATCACTTTGATTCATTGATTAGTTTTTTACAAATAGTTGGTACCGTCTAGTAATTATTCATCTAAACAAGAGAGTGTGGATAAGAACCTAAATATTGTCAAACGAAAAAATCAAAAGCAAGCTGAAAAGAGGCTAATAAAAAAGAGAACACCTATAATGGGAGGTACCATTTCCGGTCAACTTGAAAATTTGAAAAAAAATTACGTCGTATCGATAATAATTTCAGTAACCTATACTAAGTTTCAGTTCGATAGGACGAACGGTGTTCAAAAAATTCCCAAAATACACTGACGTACAGACACATACAGACACTAACACAGACACACGTGAAAACGTGATCAGTGATCGATTCTGAGATTCAATCAGTCAAAATCTGCGACACAATACAGAAATTTTGTCAGCACCGTAATTCCGGTATTCAGACTAGTTTTAGCACCGGGATTCACGGTACCAGAAAACACCGGGATCCCGGGATTGGAAGCCTTATTTGCAATCATAAAAATAGATTTTTTTTATATAATAATAAACATTATCATCATAAACATAGTCATCGTCGACGTCAATATGTAGAGTTGATGATCGAAAATCTGGCAATCGATACGTTTTCCTCAGATCCGGCATGGATTTTGGAGTGCATTTTTAAATTTACCGAGTCAGCACTCCAATAAATAAATAACTTGAATTTGACACTTGAGAACAACTCGATAATGATCTTTAATGTTGGAGATAAAATTGAAAGTATGATAAAAAAAATAGATTTTGGAATCTATGTATCGAAAATGATCAAATTGAAGTATTTGAAACATTACATAATTTCTTATCTGAAAACAAGAATAGTATGTCTCGGGATATACGTGAAATAATAATTGAACATTTAATAGGAACGAAATCAGTGTCGGCTCGTCCATACGCACTGCGGTACTGCAGCACCCCCAAGGAATTTGAGTAAAATTTAATAGTATTATCTATGTACATAAATGTATGAATATTATATGAAAATATCAATATTATTTAAGCGTGTATTAAGCTCGCCCGCACACCGATACACCCAATAATGATCATACATCGTGGTAATAATATCAGAAAGTGAGGCATCGTTTATGATTTTGTGCAGTATGGTTTTCGATGGAATATGCCGAGTGGGCGAAGGAGGGGCGCGGGGGCAGCTAGAAGCTTGGTCCGTACTGCACTCCCAACAGTGCTATACACATTTCTTGTTGCGTTCGTGTGCGCGCCGCGCCGCGCGCTCGCACGCTCCTCACTTTTCGTCATTTCTTCTGAACCTTTTGCCTTTCCTTCTACACCTCTTACACTTTCTACGTTTCTACACTTCCTTCCACACGTCACTTTAAGTATTTAAGATGGTATCAAAATCAAGAGAAGCTGAGCCAATGTTTTCAAGAACTTAAATATTCTTCCGAAAATACTGATGAAACAATAACAGATTCTTCCAATTTACTGAATACAATTTTTTATTTTAGTCAGAACTTTTTCACAAGTTAATGCCGCATGTGGAAATTATTTATAACCAGATGCAATGTAGTAATATCGATGCATTTTCAATTAAAGAAAATTTAAAAAGTTTTACTAATGTCATTATACAAATACAAGATTCTTATAGCGAATAGAAACCAAAAATATGTGATGCATATATTATATGCATATATTATCGCACATATTATAGAATCCAAAAATATGTGCGATGTTATTATTAAGGATATAAAAGCAAAATATGCTTTTTCTAATGAATGAAAAGCTGTGAAATTATTTAATAAAGAAAATTTTGAAAAGTACTGTAAGAAAATGCCAATGGAAGATCTACTACTAACCGTTGAATCATATCCAATGCTAGATAAAGAAAAACTTCAAACTGAATTAGAAGTGTTTTACTCAAGGAAAGAAATGCATAGTATTAATGATTTATTAATATTTTTAAAACTTATTTATGCAATCAATTTATCCAAAGTTCGTGTGGAAATAACAAAACTTATTCAAATTCTGCTTACAACTTCAACTAACTCTGAGCCAGAACAGTGTTTTTCATCAATAAATAGAATAAAGACATACATATGTATATAAGAAACACAATGGTTCAAGAAAAATTAACGGCTTTGTCTATGCTGTCAATTGAAAAACAAATGATTATGAACAGTGAAAAATTTAACGAAAAGGTGATAGACCTTTTTTCAAGGAAAAAAGAGAGAACAATCAATTTTTAAATGAAATAAAATACATATAATGTTTAATTGTGATAATTTTGATGTTAATAGTAAAATATAATCCAAATAAACATTTATTTTTATTTTTAATCAACCGCAGCACCCCCAGATATCTTATCCACGAGCCGCCACTGGATGAAATCGTCTTTTACGCAGTGCTTCCCCATTCGATTACGTAGCAGATAAAGAGAAAATACTTTTTTTTCCGTTATGCACAAGCAAAATTAACTGTTGACGGTTAAATGTGTAGAAGCATAGATATAGAATAACTTATGGTCTGCAGTCCACCCTCGGAATTATCCTTCTTAATAAAATTCAAACTTTATTGTGTCGTTCTGTTCAAAGAAAGCCAAAGGCTCCAATTTGTTTTTCATATATACATACATACATATATATGTACATATAAATTGCAAAAAAAAATTGGAAACCCGTTGTTCCAAAATTGGGGTGAGACCACTGCCTAGATCCTTTATTTCAGTTTCAGATAAATTAATTAAAGCATCATGAACATTAAAAAATTGATAACGAACTGCTTTGATAACACTGAGCAACAAAAAATCACGTTTTCAGATTCATCAGTTACCAGAGAGGAGACTAACCAATCTTTACTAAGTTTGACCTATTGAATTCGAATATGATAATTATTTTTGTTGGTTGGTGATCGTTTACGAGATATGAGCGTTTAAAAAAATGCGCGGTTTTTACACTTTTTTGGCTTTTGCGGTCTTTAACTCAAAATCTAGTATTGTTGTGCTCAAAGTTAGTATTGCAATCAATAGTCAGATGTTTTTTCTATTGTTAGTTATGTTTTATTGTTTTAAAAAACTTATAATTAATTGTCTAGCGAATTTTAATTAATTATATTAATTGTCTAACGAATTTAGTGTGGTGGGACTCTCGTTTGCCGTCTCGCTTGCACAAACGCTTCTGTTATACGCATACGGGAACTGAACGAAAGTCTTTCTTACGCAAAAACCACTCGAGTTAGTACGTTTAGATAAAAAAAAATATTGGGATAGAAAACCAATCCTTATAAACGTGGTGAAATAAACGCAAAATAGCACGGAGAAAAAATCCGTAAAAAGAAATATATTTTTGACTTTTAAAATTCACTAGACAATTAATTATAAGTTTTTTAAAACAATAAAAAATAACAAACAAACAAAAATATAACAAACAATAGAAAAACATCTGACTATTGATTACAATACTAACTTTGAGCACAACAATACTAGATTTTGAGTTAAAGACTGCAAAAGCCAAAAAAGTGTAAAAACCGCGCATTTTTTTAAACGCTCGTATCTCGTAAACCATCACCAACCAACAAAAATCATTATCATATTCGAATTCAGTGGGTGAAACTTAGTAAAGATTGGTTAGTCTCCGCTCTGGTAATTTTTTTTGTTGCTCAGTGTAATTGCTATTTTCGCTTCCCACCGTGTGTCAGATAATAAGAAATTATTTAAGGAATATAATTAATTACACGTGATCAGTTAGAATCTTCCAGCGATATATTGAAGCTGAAAGTAGTGTAAACAATCTTTGAATAATACTGAAAAAAGTTTGCGATGTTACAGAAGATTTTGCAGCGTCGTTGAAATGCGAAACTAATTTTATTGATAAGAATAATATAATTATAATTCAAAAGGGAATGCGCATTCATCCAATGAATAGAATTTGATGGCATTCTAATCTAAAAATATTTAGGACCTTCGGCGCATCGTACGGCGCCCGACTCAGCCCCCCCCCCTAAAACCGGCACTGAATTAAAATGAAGTAATGGTAATTGGACTATTCGTCACATTGGGGTGGTCACAAAGACAATTTTTGTCATGAAAATCGCGAATACACAATATTTGGCACTCAAGTTCTCGTTACTATGATAGTGTTGCGTAGGGGTGGGTGGAGGATCCAAGTAAAAGGCCAACAGTCGTTTCACAGCATTTATTGATGATTCAGGAGTTACACGCACTGTCACCGCTCAGTCCAGAATGAATTATATCGCCTACGTACCGCCTTATAAAGGGTAGATCTCTCAGGACGCCTAATCTGTTTACCTGTTGTATAGTCACGTATTCGGATATGTATTTCCAAGACATTGGGTCTTCCCGTACCGATTCTGAGAACAAACTAATAACGGTCATTGTTTACAATGGAAACAATTACATTAAACTTTCGTTACACTTCAATTTACGTCACCTTGACATTGGAAACAATTACATTAAACTTTCGTTACACTTCAATTTACGTCACCTTTACAATGGAAACAATTGCATTAAACTTTCATTACACTTCAATTTACGTCACCTTTACAATGGAAACAATTACATAAAACTTTCATTACACTTCACTTTACGTCACCTTTACAATGGAAACAATTACAGTAAACTTTCGTTCACTTCAATTTACGTCACCTTTACAATGGAAACAATTACATTAAACTTTCGTTACCCTTCAATTTACGACACCTTTACAATGGAAACAATTACAGTTATATTTCTAATCCCCTAAAATTAGTCATCCGATGTTTTACATTTGGAAATCATTATTTGTTAGCTCTTCGGTCCAAAATTTCTCACGTGTTTGGTCCATGTTGCTCGTATCACCAAAGTCCAAATTTGCTATGGCAGCCCCGTATTCCTGTCATGTGGTCCAGCATCCTGCTGCAGACCAACGTTCAACCCAGAACGTGCTCCAAAGCCATGTCCCACAAGAATCGCTCCCATCCTCACAAAAGTGACTTGGTCCATTGCTCTCGTGTCACCATCGTCCAAATTTGCTACGGTGGCCCAGTGTTCCTCTGTCATGTGGCCCAGCATCCTGCTGCAGACCAACGTTCAACCCAGAACGTGCTCCAAAGCCATGTCCCACAAGAATCGCCACCATCCTCACAAAAGTGACGGTTGACCCTGGAAAATGTGCACCCCTCAGTCTGCCAATCTGTTGGTGGTGCTTCTTTTCCGTTCCCTTGACCCTGGAAAATGTGCACACCTCAGTCTGCCACTCTGCTGGTTGTGTTTCTTTTCCGTTCCATTGACCTTGGTAAATGTGCACCCAACAGTCTGCCACTCTGTTGAATGTGCTTCTTTTCCGTTCCATTGACCCAACTGAAATCCATTTCTTTCTGATGTATTTTCCCGTAACATCTGCGAGATGATCTATACACTGCTGCAACTGTCCATGTATTTTTTCAGGTACTCGTGTTTCCACTAGTTTCCAACTAGATTTTTTTCGATGTTGACGTATATCAATTGTTCCGCTCTCTCTCGTTGAAGTCGCGATCTGGCGTTTCTTCGGTTTCAAATGCCCTCACGTGGTTGATCCAAGTCGCTCGTTTCCCCAACGTCCAAATTTGTTGCGGTGGCCCCGTCTTCCTGTCATGTGGCCCAGCATCCTGCTGCAGACCAATGTTCCACCCAGAACGTGCTTCCGATGCCATTCCCTCTGAAGCGGTGCCTCTATCCTCCCAAAAGTGACTTGATTGACTCCGCCGACTGACCAACCAACATTTATCCAATCTGATAAATGTGCCTCTCTGCCGTTGCATGGTTCCGATTGAATTCCATTTCAATCCGTTTACTTTCCGACTCTTTGCGAGACGACACCTGTGACATAACAGGTGGTTAACTAGTTTCCAATTAGATTTTTTTTCCAGTTTGTTGACATCTGCCGTCAATAAACAGTTGAAGGGAATAGTGGCTTGTAATCGACATCTCTCAGTTGTAGTCGATCTCCGCTCCTCTTCTGACGACGATGCTTTCCCGTGGATCGTCGTCACCTACAGCCGCTAATTCTTGCTACTTGCGGCGAATTGGCGAACTGCCCTCGTCCCGGTCGCCCTTTGGATGACTCTGCAATTGCCGGATGCTGCTCTCCGATGTTGCCCTTGACAACGCCTCAAGTTGTCCTCTCCCGGCAGCACTTGTATGAAACCTCCCGTTTCGTAACCTCCTTCCGTCATCCCGATGAATTCTTGCTCCTCCGCATTCCTGATCTGCGCTCCTCTTCTGACGACGATGCTTTCCCGTAGATCGTCGTCCCCAACAGCCGCTAATTCTTGGTACTTGCGGCGTAAGTGGACCGGTAAACTGCACTCGTCCCGGTCGACCTTTGGATCACTCTGCCTCTGCCGGATCCTGCCCCTCGTCGACAGTGTCTCCAGTTGTCCTCTCCCGGCAGCGTCTGTACGAATGCTTCGAAACCCCCTTCCGTCATCCCAATGGATTCTTGGCAGCCACCGCCGATAATGTCAAAGTCGAGTTGCAGTGATAACTGCAATTCGACAACCGAATATGTGATGACCGATTCTGTGTGTTGCAGTGAAAACTGCATTTTTTTGTTTCGTGTCTCCATGGCTCGAACTCTCTCCTACAGCTCCCGAGGATGGCTTCGCTGTAGCTTTTCTTCCTTCGCTGGTGACTTTGTTCCACGGCCCATCTTGGATCCCACTTCTGACGACCAGTGTTACGTAAGGGTGGGTGGAGGATCCAAGTAAAAGGCCAACAGTCGTTTCACAGCATTTATTGATGATTCAGGAGTTACACGCACTGTCACCGCTCAGTCCAGAATGAATTATATCGCCTACGTACCGCCTTATAAAGGGTAGATCTCTCAGGACGCCTAATCTGTTTACCTGTTGTATAGTCACGTATTCGGATATGTGATGTGGCGGCTCGCTTATACGACATGGTCGAGTTTGGTTGTCTTCCTGCGAGTGGGGACCAACCCGGCTGGGTTCGGAGAGCCGCTACTCACTCTGTCTTCAGCTGTCATACAATAAACACGTGCATTAACATGCCAGTCGTCTCATTCGTTCATCCTCCATACTGGTGACCCCCGACATCGAGCCACGCAGCCTCGATCAATTTCAACATGCCGCTCATCCCTGCCTCGCCGAGCCAGGCGGGAAAGCTACCCGCCGCGCCCCCATCGCCATCAACATAGCACGCGGCGGCCCGCGGGTGACAATAAACGAGCAGACACGGCTACCTACCTACCGACGTCCAGCCACAACGTCGATGACAGGTGCTTAAAAAAATGGGGGAGCGAATGAGACGACGATCTTGACAGCTGGATGTGGAGTCATGCGCGATCCACTACACATAGAACGGTCATCCAGCACCACAAGACATACACCACCTCAGCACCATCATCATCATCATCATCAAGGCCCCGTCCGTCCCCACGAGCGTCGTCACGCCGAGACGGGCGGTAGCGCTACAACACCTCCACGAGCCACAACGACTCACAGTCCAGCTCGGAGTATCATCAACCACATCGATGCCCCTGCCGCCCCCCGCCGCCCCACCAACCGACATCAGCCTCGGAAGAGCGGCGCCGCCGCAGCATCGCATCGCATCGGCGCGACCATCGGACCACCCACCGTCCTGCTCGCGACGTCACCGCCCTCGAATCTACCGACCATTCAGGGCGGTACACCTATGTACAAAGCGGATGACCCACGTCAACAATTTTTTTTCTCCCCACTTAATAATTTTTTTCTTTTGTAAAATTTGTTTCTTTGTAATTTTGGTATCGCTGATGCTGGGGGGGGGAGTGATGTGGCGGCTCGCTTATACGACATGGTCGAGTTTGGTTGTCTTCCTGCGAGTGGGGACCAACCCGGCTGGGTTCGGAGAGCCGCTACTCACTCTGTCTTCAGCTGTCATACAATAAACACGTGCATTAACATGCAAGTCGTCTCATACGTTCATCCTCCATAGTATTTCCAAGACATTGGGTCTTTCCGTACCGATTCTGAGAACTAACTAATGACGGTCATTGTTTAGCCTAAATGCACTTAGAGTCCAGATATAATCTTTGGAAGTAAGTGCATGCATTTAGTTAACCGATAACAGATATCCGTTGGTCTAAGTACAATTCGCTCAATCCACGGCGTACGTAACAATAGTTATCGTTAGTATGATGGACTTTTCGGCTGCCAGATGTTCCGTTATAGAGATTTTAGTGACTTTGTGACGAGTAATTTGTGAACAGTAATCACCGAACCGAAGTAATACAATATAAGTAGTTTGAACCCATGATAAGTAGTTTATTTTGGAAACACCGGAAACTGAGTACATGTGCAGGTGAACGCGTTTGCTGGCCACGCGTTTGCAATCGGATAGTAGCACTCGACGCTATCTACATATATCAGTTTCAGTTAGCTCGTTAAACCAACCGGCCGCAAAAATGTGACGGCCGCAAAAAAGTGGTGAAATCGAAATTGAGCTCAATTTATTTCCACTTCGTTTTTTTATTTGTAGACCAAGAATTTTGGTCTCCACTGAACTTAATTCCATCTGAACTTCATTCGTAGATATTGATTTTCCATTTTCACGTGTATGCCCGCCCCTAACCTACATATTGTCATCGATGACAGAAGAAGCACTATGGTAATAAGCACCCACCCACAATGGAGCGATGCTCTCCCAATCCCCAGTCTTGCTGTTCCACCTAATCGAAATCAATAAACGTTAACAACGTTTTCAATTGATCTAAAAAAATGATTTCAATTTTATAACCTTTCCTCTGACGATAAAACGTCATTACTAAAACCACCAATGGCGTAGACATCCGTGGACGAGTCACGACGAATTGTCACTGCTGAGAAAATTACTACGAGCTCGATTTAACGGCTTCAATGGATGTTTCTGACCGTTTTTCAAATCAATGTATTCCACCTGAAAACAGAAAAATCGTTACATACCGATTTCTCTAAGCAGGTACTTCACAACATCGGAAAACGTTACCAAAGTCATCGATTCCTTAAAAGAATTCGCCCTGCCAATGATAACGATCCAATCTGCCACAATGACTGTCGCTAAATGTTTTTTATTAAGTCCAATGTTTTTCGATAGAGTCCAACTTTTCTTTAGTCCGTCATATATATATCGATGGTATTTGCCATCTGAAATCACATTATGCAATAAAGTAATTAATTTACAATGCATTCATATTACTATACTTGTAATATAAAACTCACATCTATCTGAAACCCCCCAGCCAGTGCCATTTTTTCCTTTTTTCTACGAGGGGTCTCACTTTGGATGAAAAAATTATCATTCTTATCATTCAAATGAGTTGAGATATCCTCATCGTGATACAACTGTAGCCTGATGTTGCTACAAATTGGTAAGTCTAGCTTTATTATGCTTAACACTCCTACCATGTTTATGATGTCTAATTTTCAATCTTGTTTTTCAGGAAAAATCAGAAACAAGATGTTCGTAGTGAAGGTGAAGTCTGATTTTGCTGCAAAACTGGTGGGATTTTTTTATGATGCCATGAAACAAAATAAGAAATGCGACACCGGTTTTACTGTTCGAGGCCGAAAGTATCTTAAATTCGAATCCTAAAATATTTAAAATCCAAATTGTTTTGTCAGTTTAAATTATCCTTTTTCATAATTGCAGCTTCTCCGCGCACTTGATCGTCCTAATAGTGTTCAGCGAATTCTTTCACTGGTTGGGGGGTTTGATTTAGATGTGAGTTTTGTTTATCAAGTATAATATTTTGATTGCATTGCAAATTAATTACTTTATTGCATAATGTGTTTTCAGATGGAGAATACCTTCGATATATATGACGGACTGAAGAAAAGTTGGAGTCTATCCAAAAACAATGGAATTAATAAAAAACATTAAGCGGCTGTCATCGTGGGAGATTGGATCGTTATCATTGGCGGGGCGAATTATTTAAAGGTATCAATGACTTTGGTAACGTTTTCCGATGTTGTGAAGTATCTGCTTAGAGAAATAGGTATGTAACGATTTTTTTTGTTTTCAGGTGGTATACATTGACTTGAAAAACGGTCAAAAACATTCACTGAAGCCGTTAAATCGAGCTCGTAGTAATTTCTCAGCAGTGACAATTCGTGGTGACTCGTTCACCAATGTCTACGCCATTGGTGGTTTTAGTAATGACGTTTTATCGTCAGTGGAAATGTTATAAAATTGGAATCATATCTTCAGGTCGATTGAAAAAGTAGTTGCCAGTTATTGACTTCGATTTGGTGGAACAGCAAGTTTGGGGATTGGGAGATTATCGCTCCATGGTGGTGACTGCTTATTATCATAGTGCTTCTGTCATCGATGACAACATATACGTTACAGGCGGGCATACACGTGAAAATGGAAAATCAATATCTACAAATAAAGTGCAAATGTATATAAAAATGGAGACCAATTCTTGGACTTTTGATTCAAGTATACTTTTTGTAATATTTGCATTTTTAATGTACATAGGTATTATATATTAATATTTGAATAAATAAATGTGCAACAACTTTTCAAAATATATTTCATTTCTCTGTGAATATTTAATGTTAATTTTTCAATGTATGATTTGCTTTTAAGCCTGAAATAAATAAATATTATTATCCATAACTATAATAATACGCTATTTTATTAATAACTTCGTTATTTAAAAAATTTTCGACTTAATATTTATTTCCTTTATTATTTTCTAGTGGTTTTACCCGGCTTCGCTCAGTGTTTGTAATATAAACCGCTTTAAAAAAATGACTGATCTAATAGTAAACATTAATTTGTTTTTTTATTAAATTTATTTGAATCGAAAAAAAATAATATTCAACAATATCAATATCGTCAGCATAGAAACTTTGATTTGTTCGATGACGTCACTGATTCTACGAACCAAACAAACATACAAAGTCTCTTTCGAAATTATATATGTACTAGCTGTATTACCCGACTTCGCTCAGTGTTTATAATATAAACCGCTTAAACATGACTAAGCTAATAGTAAACATTTAATTAAAAAAAAAAAAATTATAAAAAAAAATTAAAAAAAAAAAAACAAAAAAAAAAATCAAATTTTTTTTTTTAAAAATCAAAAAAAAAAAATTTTTTTTTTTTGCCTTCTAGGGCTTCGCCCTCGGCGCCCCCCTGAGCCTTTGCCTTCTAGGGCTTCGCCCCTCCACGCCCCCATGAGCAATTGCCGTTTAGGGCTTCGCCCCCATGATCAGTTGCCTTTTAGGGCTTCGCCCCTCCACGCCCCCATGATTAAATGCCGTCTAGGGCTTCGCCCCCCTTACTTAATGCCTTTTAGGGCTTCGCCCCTCCACGTCCGCATGGTTAATTGCCGTCTAGGGCTTCGCCCCCCTTAGTAAATGCCTATTAGGGCTTCGCCCCTCCGCGCCCCCATGATTAAATGCCGTCTAGGGCTTCGCCCCCATGATCAGTTGCCGATAAGGGCTTCGCCCCTCCGCGCCCCCATGATTAAATGCCGTCTAAGGCTTCGCCCCCATGATCAGTTGCCTTTTAGGGCTTCGCCCCCCTTAGTTAATGCCTATTAGGGCTTCGCCTCACCGCGCCCCCATGATTAAATGCCGTCTAGGGCTTCGCCCCCCTTAGTTAATGCCTTTTAGGGCTTCGCCCCTCCACGCCCCCAAGATTAATTGCCATTTAGGGCTTCGCCCCCCCTAGTTAATGCCTTTTAGGGCTTCGCCCCTCCGCGTCCCCATGATAAATTGCCGTCTAGGGCTTCGCCCCCCTTAGTTAATGCCTTTTAGGGCTTCGCCCCTCCGCGCCCCCATGATTAAATGCCGTCTAGGGATTCGCCCCCCTTAGTAAATGCCTATTAGGGCTTCGCCCCTCCGCGCCCCCGTGATTAAATGCCATCTAGGGCTTCGCCTCCATGATCAGTTGCCGATAAGGGCTTCGCCCCTCCACGTTCCCATGGTTAATTGCCGTCTAGGGCTTCGCCTCCATGATCAGTTGCCGATAAGGGCTTCGCCCCTCCACGTTCCCATGGTTAATTGCCGTCTAGGGCTTCGCCTCCCTTAGTAAATGCCTATTAGGGCTTCGCCCCTCCGCGCCCCCATGATTAAATGCCGTTTAGGGCTTCGCCTCCCTTAATTAATGCCTTTTGGGGCTTCGCCTCTCCGCGCCCCCATGATTAAATGCCGTCTAGGGCTTCGCCCCCACGTTCAGTTGCCTTTTAGGGCTTCGCCCCTCCACGTCCCCATGGTCAATTGCCGTCTAGGGCTTCGCCCCCATTATCAGTTGCCTTTTAGGGCTTCGCCCCTCCGCGCCCCCATTAATAAATGCCGTTTAGGGCTTCGCCCCCATGATCAGTTGCCGATCGAGGCCCCATGCAGCTAAGCTCCATAAGGCGGCGCCCCATAAGGCGGCGCCCCATAAGACAGCGCCCCATAAGGCTGCGCCCCATAAGGCGGCGCCCCATAAGGCGGCGCCCCATGAGGCTGCGCCCCCCTGCGCCCCCTTCGGGGCCCCATGGGGCTGCGCCCCCTTTGGGGCCCAACGAGGCTGCGCCCCCTTCGAAACCCCATGAGGCTGCGCCCCCTTTGGGGCCCCATAAGGCTATGCCCCATTAGGCTGCGCCCCCTTTGGGGCCCCATGGGGCTGCGCCCCCTTTGGGGCCTCATGGGGCTGCGCCCCCTTCGGGGCCCCATGCGGCTAAACTCCATAAGGCGGCGCCCCATAAGACTGCGCCCCATAAGACAGCGCCCCATAAGGCTGCGCCCCATAAGACTGCGCCCCATAAGGCTGCGGCCGATAAGGCTGTGCCCCATAAAGCTGCGCCCCCTTTTGAGCCCCATGGGGCTGCGCCCCATGAGGCTGCGCCCTCCGGGCCCCCTTCGGGGCCTCACGGGGCCGCGCCCCTTGTGGCGCCCCTGGCGGGGCCCCATGAAGCTACTCGCCTTGCGCCCCCGCGGGGGTGAATCCATTGAAACAAAAAAAACAAATCGGCGCCCATGGATCGAAAAAAAAAAAATCGAATCACGTGTTCGATGACGTCACCGATCTACGGACGACGACGACGACCAAGGATACATATTTACATACATACAAAGTCTCTTTCCAAATTATAGATTAGAAGATTAGAAAATTAGAATACTATTCAAAATAATCAAAATATTTCTTATACTGAATTTCAGTAATCGGCTTTTTTAACAGCGCCTCTGAAATGGTGTATGTTTTAAAACCCATTGCCTAAACGTAAAAGGCGGTGGGTTAAAGATTGGATGCTTCAGCGAAATCGATATTTACATTTGAATATTACTCAAGAAATGGTTTTCGGCGATGACTTGGACGATTTCAAGAACTATTTTAGAATGAGTGAAGATTCGTTCGAGACATTACTAAGCTTTAACTTCTAGATATGAAATTTCAAATCAATAGACTAAAAGATTTCTGAGAAAAACTTAAAAAAACCTCGATTCTCTAGAGTAGGGGTCCCTAACATTTTTGGGAAATGGGCCGGTTCAGAATTTTTAAATTTATGGAGGGCCGGACGAACAAAATCTTATTGGAATCCAACCCAAACAAATTTGCATTTTTTTTTATATACATACATAATTTAAAAAAAATAGTAAATTTTTTGTGCATATTTGTATTTACATAATGTAAACACGGATTTTATACCTACATGTTTATGTATGTATTTACCGTTCGGTGATTATTGGTCACAAAGCGCTTGCCCAAAAGTCACTAAAATCTCTACATATTATGGAGGATGAACGAATGAGACGACTGGCATGTTAATGCACGTGTTTATTATATGACAGCTGAAGACAGAGTGAGTAGCGGCTCTCCGAACCCAGCCGGGTTGGTCCCCACTCGCAGGAAGGCAACCAAACTCGACCATGTCGTATAAGCGAGCCGCCACATCACTCCCCCCCCAGCATCAGCGATACTAAAATTACAAAGAAACAAATTTTACAAAAGAAAAAAATTATTGTTACACAAAGAGAAAAAATTATTACGTGGGAGAAAAAAAAATATTACGTGGGTCATCCGCTGTGTACATAGGTGTACCGCCCTGAATGGTCGGTAGATTCGAGGGCGGTGACGTCGCGAGCAGGACGGTGGGTGGTCCGATGGTCGCGCCGATGCGATGCGATGCTGCGGCGGCGCCGCTCTTCCGAGGCTGATGTCGGTTGGTGGGGCGGCGGGGGCATCGATGTGGTTGATGATACTCCGAGCTGGACTGTGAGTCGTTGTGGCTCGTGGAGGTGTTGTAGCGCTACCGCCCGTCTCGGCGTGACGACGCTCGTGGGGACGGACGGGGCCTTGATGATGATGATGATGATGATGCTGAGGTGGTGTATGTCTTGTGGTGCTGGATGACCGTTCTATGTGTAGTGGATCGCGCATGACTCCACATCCAGCTGTCAAGATCGTCGTCTCATTCACTCCCCCATTTTTTTAAGCACCTGTCATCGACGTTGTGGCTGGACGTCGGTAGGTAGGTAGCCGTGTCTGCTCGTTTATTGTCACCCGCGGACCGCGGCGTGCTGTGTTGATGGCGATGGGGGCGCGGCGAGGCAGGGATGAGCGGCATGTTGAAATTGATCGAGGCTGCGTGACTCGATGTCGGGGGTCACCAGTATGGAGGATGAACGAATGAGACGACTGGCATGTTAATGCACGTGTTTATTATATGACAGCTGAAGACAGAGTGAGTAGCGGCTCTCCGAACCCAGCCGGGTTGGTCCCCACTCGCAGGAAGGCAACCAAACTCGACCATGTCGTATAAGCGAGCCGCCACAATATAATGGAACATCTGGCAGCTGGAAAGCCCAACATACTAACAAGATATCAAATATTCCGAAATTCAATAACCGATACTAAGTTTCAGTTCGATAGGACAAACGGTGTTTAAAAAATCCCCAAAATACACAGACTCACATTTTTTCTAGCATTTCTACACTCCCGAGTAGGGTTGCCAGATGATAATTTGATAAAGGAGGGCAGATGGGTCTAAAAAGGAGGACATTCAGAAATTAAACAAATTTTTTATTATATTTTAATCGTTATTAATTTTTAGCTGAGCTGTCAATTTTGGAAAGAAGTTCTTGGTTTTTTAACAAATAATTATAAAAATCTTCACATGTCATGTTTTTAAAGTTGTATTGAGTAAGAATTAAAGATTTAACTGTCTGCACACTTAGTCTATTCCTCTCTTTGCTCCATTGAGTATTAATCAGTGAAAAAACTCTTTCCACATTTGCGTTATGTGCGCTTATACAAAAATAAAACTCGCAGATCTTGAACAGTTCTGAGAAACATTCAATGTTTTTAACACTTTTGAAGTAGATTGTCCACTGCTCGTACAACTTCAAATCATAATATGCTTCATCTTCATCTGATTTTGATTTAAGAAATGAAATCAAGTTACAAAATTGATCGTGTAGCTTAACATCGTCAATCTCTACACCTCTGATGCTCAAGAACCCAATGCATGAAGCTAAATCATCATAAATAAGTCCCGACCGATGTTTAGCAAAAAGGAGGACATGTCCTCCTTTTGGATACCATCTGGCAACCCTACTCCCGAGGCACACCAGTTCGACCTGGTGATGCTGACGATACTTGGAGACGAGGTCCAATATTCGACCGGGTGTGAAGTGAGGAACCCTGATATCTCTTCGTCGAATTGAGATCAGTCACGTGTTGGGTTTGACATAACCTCAAACCCTAACGTGTTTGTTTGGGACGTGAAATTCCCAGCACCGCAATCCCGGTGCTGAAGTAACCTTCCAGGATTGGATGCACTAGTACTTAGTGACAATAGTTTTGTGATCATGCGAAAATTCGAACTCGAGATTTTGACTGATTCGAACTCCAAATCAATCACTAATCACGTTTTCATGATCTAGAAAAAATGTGAACTTTTTTCAAATTGAAAAAAAAATTGACACCTCCCCTTATAGGTGCCCTCTTTTTTTTACGAGCCTCTTTTCATTAAGTTTTTGAATTCAATTATCTCCTCAACCGCTAACTAAATCAGATTGAATTTTTTTTACATGTAATAGAAATTATAGATTTTATACCTTGAGGGCTGGACCCCAGCGCCTTGAATACAATGTCTAATACAAACGTATTAGACTTCTCCCTTCTTCAATTATGGTAATAGAGAAATAATTCTTTAATATGCTATGGATATCCACCATATGATTAATCAAAAATTCAATGGAAGTAGAAATTTTGTCTTGTGAAAATTTCCCCAGATTTGCGCTCAATTTGTATCGAGATTGCTCTCATAACCGGTATATATAAAACTGTATGTTTGTTAAATTATCGAATTTTATTTCGTGACCTTTTTATATTCCTCAAATACATAGATTAAGTCGTGGGTTGGTCACATCAGATTTTTTTGTATTCGGAATGTGTTTATTAAGGGAAAAAAGAATTTGAAAATGGGAGCATATGAAAAAGATTTTCTTTTATTATTATTGAGATATATAACATTATGTACAGTATAATGCATATTTTTGTAGATTCACGATAGCAATTTATAAATTAATAACTATGTTTGTATGTATTTATTTCATTTCATTTCATTAGTGTTTCCTATCCAATATTATGATTTTCGATTTTATATAAGGATTACATCATTTTCAACATTTGGCGAAGCTGCAAATGAATAAAGTTTGTTAACTCGATCATGAAAAACAATAACATACATTTATATAATATTATGCATAATATTTACATATATACATACCTACGGAAGCCTCATATTAAGGTATCAGTAATCATCTCCCCTGGAGACGATTTCTTTACACGTTGGCCTCAATATGATTGTATGCTCGTATTGAGCAGTGTAACATCCTTTTACATCGCACAATGGTGGATAAGCATTGACAATCTCTTTGTCGCACAGATCCTTGAGAGCCATTTGATATTTTGTGGCACCGGCACGATCCAACCAACGCTTGCAGAACGCCAAAGTGCCAAA
The DNA here is from genome assembly GCF_051622035.1 of Arctopsyche grandis. Lineage (NCBI taxonomy): Eukaryota > Metazoa > Arthropoda > Insecta > Trichoptera > Hydropsychidae > Arctopsyche > Arctopsyche grandis. The sequence goes on from NC_135355.1 coordinate 8,207,663, forward strand.
GTTTTGGTTGATCAATTTCAATAGAGATTTTGATGACTGAAGCCTAAACAGTTAAACGATATAATAATTAACATGAAATTTTTGAACGAAACTATCGTTTTTAGGAGTGAATCACTACCTCAATGGAACATATTGCTTGTCAAAGTCTTTCATATAGTGACTGCAATCCATGTCATCGTGGACTTGACCCCTGCCGGTAGATCCAAAAGTCTCGATGGCATAAAACTCATCCTCCTCCATACGTGTAGTCTCTCCGCCCTTTACAATTGGTACGGTCTTTCCAGCGTGTATACCTGATGACATAATTCGATTGAAATTAATATTGGAACGGTTTATATTTAATAATGAGCATTTTAGTTACACTTACGATATGGACTGATGGAATGACCATTGAGATTTCGTATAGCTTTCACTTGGTATGTTTTGCCATCAAGTTCCACCTCGTACGATTCCATGACTTCTTGAACTGCTTCTCCGATGTCGCATAACCTGACATCAATGCCTGCACACTTGATGCCTGTATCGGTAGCTTCTTTTACAGCCTCCAAAAGCTTATCGTAACGTGGATTGAACGCAAGAGTGAATGCGCAATCGATTATGCGACCGTTGATGTGAGTTCCAAAGTCAATCTTCACAACATCATCATACTCCAAAACAGTAGGATCACCTAGAATGTGCATATTTTTTTTTACGACTACAAATTCTGGATTTGACAATACTTAAAAAACATGCTCACCTGCATTTGGTGTGTAGTGAGCAGCGCAGTGATTACGAGAGCAACCAGTTGGAAAAGCGAGACCTGCTGCTAATCCATTTTCACCAATTAACCTGCGAGCTGTGTTCTCCAATTCTTCACAGATTGAAATCATTGTCATGCCAGGTTTCACCCAATTTTTAATGTATTGCCTCGTCTAAGTATTGAATAAAAACAAAAATCAACCAACTTAACTACATACACTCATATTCATACAGATTGATGAGTTAACCTGTCTGTGAGCTTCAGCTGCATGTCTAACTTCGTTGTATATGTCGTTGTGTAAACGATCAATGGCACGTTTCTCTTCACTTGAGAAACGGTCACGTGCCGATCGTTCGTCAATTCCTTCAGCACGACCATGATCCATTATTTGACCAATGGGATAGACTCCTATTAGGAATATAACGATTTTTTTTACCATTATTAGAGAAATACTTTAGTATGGCATTAAAGAAAAGATTATTCACCATTTGGAAACTGCTCAGTTATTGACAACGCAGGTGGTCCATTAGGATCAACTTTTGTAACTGTCGCAGCGACAGCAGCTGCTGCTGCTTTGGCAGCTTTACTTTTGTGCTTCTTTTTCTTTTTCTTTCCATCACTGCTAGGTTCTGCGTTGTCATCATTATCTTCAGCTGCAGCACTCTCAACATTTTCCGCTACAACTGGTTTTTCAACAACAGCAATTGGTTTAGCTGTAAGATTATACATAAAATGTGTAATTATAAATGCATATATTAACGGAAACAACTTTGTGTATGTAATAATAACTAGGGGGTCCATTACTGGTAAATCGGTAAAAGGCTCGGTGATTTATTACTTTTACCAGTAAATTAACAAAACATATTCACTGCATTTTATTACACTCCTCTTTTATTTCGTCTTCTGGCAACACTGGTCTGACCCTGGCTACCATTACTTTAGTGCAGTAGTTCCATTTACGACTGAATGTGTTATTAGTAAAAGAACAGTTTCAGTTTATTAGAAATAAAGCCGAAGCTAGTTCGGAAAAGGAACCTTGGCAGAAGAAAGAAAAAGAAATTTAAGAGATTGTGATAAAAGAAATGACTTTTTTCTAATAAAAAATAAGAGGGAGATATATGTATAATAAAAAAGTCGTTTTAAAGTGATACGTAAAGGAGGTTTGTAAAAATGGCTTGATTATCTAATGATAATTCAATTCAACCAACAAGTGTTCGATCAGAAAGAGTTGCCTAAACATCCGAGTCATTTTGGACAAAAATTACATCATAACTATCAATACGATAGTCGGAATATATTGGTTTCTTCTTAAAAATATTTTTTTTTGGTCGTTTCGTAGGTGATCAGAGAAATGCACACAAGAATGCTGCACTCTCGAGACATCCAAACTATCAAAGGCGCTCAAGAAGAACTAAAGCAATAGAATTCCACAAAAAAGCATCAAAAGGTATTTATATATTATCGGAGGGAGCTGACCTTTTTTTGTGAAATTCTATTGCGAGAGTTCTTCTTGACTGCCTTTGAAAATTAGGATTTTTCAAGACTGCGCCACTATTGAGTGCATTTTTTCGGGAATCTTTTTGTTCAATATATCCTATGTATACAATAAATAACATTTCTTAGTGTTCAGGCATCTGGCAGGTAGCATAAATCCAGATGCCCATTGAAGACAGCAGAGGTAGGACGCATAGTATTGACCTGGTCTCGCTTTTGCAGTTGCATATAGCGCGTATGGATGCAAGGAGACCTTTATGCAGTTAACTAAAAGCGACCTTGTGTATATGGAACTTTTTTTTCCGCCGGACGTTGTATGCTCGGCATAAAAGATGGGTATTGGAAATGTGAGTGAAAACTATGACAGAGGTAGTCAATATAGTAGAGTGAAGAGACTGAAATGGCAATGGACGGGTCTCGTGGCGAGAAGAATGGATGAAAGAAGTACTCAAATACCACCCGAGAGAATGTAAAGTGTACGAGGAAGACCACAAAAGAGATAGGTGGATGAAAAGTGTGGAATGAGATGGATGAAATACGAATGAAAGCGAATTAGAGAGGCCTTCGTTCAGCATTGGTTGATGAATGGCTGTAAATGATTATCATGACATGCATGAAATTAATAAGATGTACACCAGTGTTCGTCAAGTGAGCTGTTTTTGGGCGTAGTTAATATTTTGGGTGTAAACCTTTTTTTCGACTAATAAAGGACGAATTAGAGTCAAGGAAATTGATATTTTTCTCGAATCTTTTGAAAGAAAATGACTGCAATGAATAGTTATGGTATTCGATTACCTGCTCCGCCCCTTCATTGAAACTATTTTTGTATGAAATTACCGTTAACTAAATACTTTTTTCTCTAAACAAGACAATATTTAGCTGCCAGCAGGGATGTTCATTTTATTTAAAAATAATACTCTCAAAGGAGCCTAATATTTAAAAACAGGAAATAGTGTTTATTACGGACAGACAGACTGATGTCCTTAAATATAAGTGCAAGCCTAAATACCAAAAAAGTGGGTATAAACCGCCCCAACAGATAAAAAGGAAACCACAGATCATATCTAAAATATTTAACACGAAAATATTTACATTGTTATTGATTTATTTTACTACAATACTTAATACTTGTTTAAGTATTGTAGTAAACTGCCAATAGGATAATCCTGGAAAAATGAACTAAGCCCAAAAACAGCTCACTTGGCGAACACTGATGGAACGGATTTGTCAAATATCGAGGCTCTCCTCAATCCGTCCTAAACACGAAAAAGTGACCAAGATAGAAACATTGTCTCAGAGCTGCATACATTGGGTATCGTAGGGTTGCCAGGCGTCCTGATAAATCGGGATTGTCACCGGTTTTAAGCTTCATGTCCCAGTCTCCTGAACGAATCTTTTGGGACGTCCAAAAGCCCCAGTTTTCAATTTATTTTACTATACATATGTACATACTTTTAAAGCTTTTTTGTCCGTTGTACATTTCTCATCCAAATTGGGATGGAAAAATGGGTATAAAGATTTATATCGCATGTACGAGTATATTTTCTCCATACCAGGGAATAATAGTAACGTGGAGAGAATATTCTCGTTAATGGAGATTCAATAGACTGGTGAAAGAAATAGACTTTCTATAGATGTAGTTGAAAGTGTTCTAGAGTGCATTGAAAACTATGATTTCAATTGTTGCCAAACGTATGATTATGTACTTAAATTAAAGTAGTCCTGCAGAAAGCCAAATCTAATGAAATTAATATATACAAATTAATGCTTAAAATTGTTTTTATTCATATTTCTATGATTTTTAATATAAATTGAAATGTAAGCAGAAACTATATGGCCCAAGCGAGCCAAAATCTCAGGGTGGAAAAAACCAAGTGGTTCGATATTGTTGATTTTTTCGGGTGGGGGTCTCAGTTTGACTTGTAAGAAATCTGGCAACCCTAGGTATTGTCGAGTCATTCTTAGTTAGTGAAAAATGAAGCTAATAAAGAGCCTTGTAAAAATAGCTGCGATTCAAACGTGAAATCGGAGTCGGAGTGATTTAATTTCTCCGAATTATAAATACCCAATTAGGCGGGCATGGCCGTGAAAGTGCGCGACCGCGAGCAACGTGACATAACCTGAAAATGAGAATTGCGCGTGCGTTATTAGCGGGAATCGCACCTGTGTGGGTGTGGGTGTGGGTCGCACCAGAGTCCGCTTTCGCTTCCGCTTCCGCTTTCGCTTCCGTTTCGGTCTCCGCCTCGCCGGCCTTCTTCTTCTTGCGACGTCGCTTCTTCTTGTCGGGGTTCGCGGCTTCGACCAGCTGCGGCGAATGCTCTGCCGCTGCCGCTCCCACTCCCTCGGCTTCCCTCTCGGCGGCGCCACACTCGCCCATCGCACCCGGCATGCTAATTGTTAATTGTTAATTGTTAATTGCTAATTGCTAATCGCTAATCGTCAACACCAGCGGCGACTGTTGAGCGTTGGGCGTTGAGTGTCGCCGGTCGCCGGTCGCCGGCCGCTAGTCGTCGCAGCCGTTCACCGGCGCACCGACAACGCAGGTGAACGCGCGCTCAGCAACACGACCCACTCTCCTCGGTAGCGCGCTCTGCAATATTTCGTGGCGTTTGTACGGTAATTGGACTATTCGTCACATTGGGGTGGTCACAAAGACAATTTTTGCCATGAAAATAAATCGCGAATACACAATATTTGGCACTCAAGTTCTCGTTACTATGATAGTTATCGTTAGTATGATGGACTTTTCGGCTGCCAGATGTTCCGTTGTAGAGATTTTAGTGACTTTGTGACGAGTAATTTGTGACCAGTAATCACCGAACCGTTTGTACATACCCCATTGGTTCGGTGATTACTAGTCAAATGTGAACCGGTCACAGGACACCCGGTCGCTCTAGATCGGTCACACGTGATCACCCGTCACACTAAAACTGGTCACACCCTAAAATTGGTCACGAGAAAACTGGTTGACCGATTTTAGGGTGTGACGGGTGATCACGTGTGACCGATCTAGAGAGACCGGTTGTCCTGTGACTGGTTTACATATGACCAGTAGTCCGTTTACCATCCCATTTGGTAATTGGATTATTAGTGGCGCCGTCCACACACACGATATCTACTATCGATATTTCCATATCCAGTTCCTAAATAGCAACCACGGGTTTGCTATTTAGAAAATCGCGAATACGAAATATTTGGCACTCGAGTTCTCGTTAGTATGACAGTTAAGGTGTGACCGCACTATGCGCCAACCGAACGATACGACCCGACACAACAGTGTGCGATAGTATTAAGTAAACCGCACTTGAACGACAGCGATGCGACACACTACGCAGTGAATTATGTAAATCATTCGTTCGGTTCCTCGGAGCAAGATGGACGAAACGGACGCTATTATAGTATTGTGGCGGCTCGCTTATACGACATGGTCGAGTTTGGTTGCCTTCCTGCGAGTGGGAACCAACTCGGCTGGGTTCGGAGAGCCACTACCACTCTGCCTTTAGCTGTCATATAATAAACACGTGCATTAACATGCCAGTCGTCTCATTCGTTCATCCTCCATAGTATCTTTGATATGCGAGGAAGAAGAACAGTCGAGAAAAACCAAAATATTATGGCTACATGCTATTTCAAAGTCACGATATGAAGAAGGAGAATACCATAAACTTTTGTGGGAATCTCGTCACATTCATCAAAACAGTTACTGCGACGCAGAATACATTCCCAAAACCAGACTTCGCACACCTGTAGCCATTATATTAAACTCAAGCAGAACGGTGCCAAAATCCTTCGAGAATGATCCACCCTTCACACTCGAGCGGAACGAAACCCAGACGAAACACACCTGCAGTCATTATATTAAACTCAGGCGGAACGGCGCCAAATCCAACTCAAGCGGAACGATGCCCAAATCCTTCGAGAATGATCCACCCTTCACACTCGAGCGGAACGAAACCCAGACGACACACACCTGCAGTCATTATATTAAACTCAGGCGGAACGGCGCCAAATCCAACTCAAGCGGAACGATGCCAAAATCCTTCGAGAATGATCCACCCTTCACACTCGAGCGGAACGAAACCCAGACGACACACACCTGCAGTCATTATATTAAACTCAAGCGGAACGCCCCTACCAGTCGAGTGGAACCAAAACGGTCGAAACACGCCGCCACCATTAAAATACATCGAGCGGAACGGCGCCAATCGTTCCAGAAAATTCTACCCCTCGACAAAAGAACATTCCTCGCTTACGCATCAACAAACCACCACCATGGGTCAGGCGATTCCAGAAACACTATAAAAGGAGGTACAACCCAAACAACGCCAGTCGACATCCAGCTCCTGACCAGCCACCACTTCACTACGCGGACTTGGAAGATCAACCAGCCGAACGAGCCAGCAACACACTGCCGTATCCCGAGACCTTCCGAACATAGCCGAATGCCGAGCCAGCGACACTCTACCATATCCAGCGACTTGCCGAACATAGCCGAACAACGAGCCAGCAACACACTGCCGTATCCAGAGACTTGCTGAACATAGCCGAATGCCGAGCCAGCGACACTCTACCGTATCCAGAGACTAGCCGAACATAGCCGAATGCCGAGCCAGCGACACTCTACCACATCCAGAGACCTCTGAACGACATACTTTTACCAACAATTAACCATACTTGTGTATACGTGTTACTACCAAATAAATACCATATTCAACATATAGCTGTATTAATACCGAACACAGACGAATCTGTCTACAATACATGGCGGACTGGTGGTGAAGAAGACCTTCACAACAAGACTAGTACCCACACTTTTGCCACGGCTTAAGTAAGCTTAATTTACTTTTGAACTTAATAATTGTCGCAAGGCATCCCGCACTCCGACGACACTGCGTCACATTACAAACGACACCTTGCGTCAAAGTTGGTCGCAAAGTCAACTTTTTCGCACGGTGTCGTTCTACGTCATGCGGCTGTCGCGTAGTGCGTTATGTTTCGTACAATTTCATACAAACAATATTTGGTCGCGTACTGTTGTGTCGGGTCGCATCGTTCGGTTGACGCATAGTGCGGTCAGACCATTATCGTTAGTATTGTATTCGTGGACCGGTGGTTTACGAGCGCTAATCATCTGATCTCTCGTTCACACCAAAAAGGCCCTCGGCGTATAGAGGGGTCGTATATGATGGTCGATAGGATTACGCGACTCACCGACCAATAGGATCTCGGGATTATATGTATGTGTATTGCACCCAATGAGTATAAATATTGGGCGCTCTCGAACTGGAAAGCATTCCGAGCTGGAGAGCCGAGGGGTGCGGACCTAATAAACCACTTCTATAGCACTACTGCGTCTTTCTCTCCGAATCTGGAAACCTCTCTTCACGTCCACGCAACAGTATGATGGACTTTTCGGCTGCCAGATGTTCCGTTATAGAAATTTTAGTGACTTTTGGACGAGCGCTTTGTGACCAATAATCACCGAACCATCCCATTTGTGGTAATTGGATTATTACGTACGTTGAGATCGCCCAAAACACAATTTTTGCCATGAAAACCGCGAATATGGAATATTTGGCACTCGCGTTCTTGTTAGTATAATGGACTTTTAGCCTGCCAGATGTTCCGTTATAGAGATTTCAGTGACTTTTGGGCGAGCGCTTTGTGGGCAATAATTACCGAACCATCATTTGTCTTTCTGCAAATTGGGGAATCATTCAGGTATTTTTAACACAGTCAATATTAGTGTGGCGGCTCGATATATGACATGGTCGAGTTCGGTCACCTTCGTGCGAGTTGGGACCAACTCGCCCGTGTTCAGAGTTGCTACCGCACTCCGTCTCTGGCTTCCACAATAAAAGCACGTGCATCAACACGCGCGAATACGTTGCCACCATTCCACTGAATACGTTGACGCAGACGTATCGCAACTGACGACCGCGACAGAACAGACGTCAACGCGACGTATGTGCATTCGTATGGGCAAAAACGATACGTCTGCTTCAACGTATTCGGTGGTAGAGCAACTTTAGACTGGTAGCCGCGGCTGCGCCGGGTAATAGTCGCTGTGTTGTATGGGTGGGTATACAATGTTTCACACGTCTGAAACGTGTGAAACATTGCATACTCATCTATACAACACTGAACTTAGTACCCGGCGCAGGCGCGGTGCCAGTCTAATCCATCCTTCCCGTGTAAAGGCGGGCTAACAGTATCGCCCGTATCATCTGGATGAGCTGGATACGGGTGATATTGACCACGCGCCATTAAAGACGAAATCAGATAGCGGTGAATGTGGCACGTGGTTTTTTTTAGATAGCTTTGTGGCGGCTCTACGACATGGTCGAGTTTCGGTTACCATCCTGCGAGTTAGGACAAACTCGGCCGCGTTCAAAAGTTGCTATACTACTTCTTCCTCGGCTGCCGGAATAAACACTTGTGTGCATTAACAAGCCACTTGTCTCTTTCGCCCTACCCCCATAGCTTTAAACATATAGAAAAAATGTGACGTTCATGGGACGCGTCCATGGGATAGTCCTTTCAAAACGAGACATTCGACCTATGTCGTTGAAATTGTATGGTAGTATTTATATATCTCGTTGAAATCGAATATGAGATACACCATTATCGATCACAGTCAAGCCAGGATACAATTTTACCGAAAATGGTCCAAACAGTCGTTTTGGTATAGATCACTCTCAAGCAAGGATAAATACTACTGTTCAGACCAATTGTCTGATGGTCGGCGTTCGTGGCCTTACGACCCATCAGGCGACTTTGTTTGTATTGGAAGCGGTGGTTTGCGCGCGTTTCCATCTGGCTATTCGTTTTCCGCTTCGGTCGAGTGAACATCTCGGTTCGCTCCCGACTTCGTTCCCACCACCGAGTCACCGGTCAGCTCGGCCTGATCGGCAGACGATACTGGGAGTTCAGCTTCAGTATACGTCCGGTGAGAAGTGAGGAACAGCCTGGTCTCTCTTCGTCGAAGTGAGACCAGCCACGTGTAGGGTTTGACATAACCTCAACCCTAGCGTGCGCGCTAATTTGTATACGTACTCTCCCCCCCCTTTCCCCCTGCTTGCTCTCTGTACATGTTAATATAAAATACAGTTGCGATACAAACAGAGTTACAATGTTTCATGGTTTATAATCTCCCGCCACTGTCCCGCATTACACTCATACATACGCACACTGTACGAGAGAGGGAGACAGAGAGCAGACCGGCCAGCAGCAGAGACCAGGACCACAGACGACGAAGGAACACACCGTGAGGAAAGCCGCCCACGCTTACCACGAGCTATACACACATCACGACATCAGGTGACATCTCGATTGAGAACCCCTGGCGTCCGTTCAACTACTATACAATTAAGGAGCATAAATACTATGATGCAACGACATAGGTTGAATGTGTCGTTTTAAAAGAACTATCATACCATATCCCATTCATGCGTCCCATGAATGCCACATTTTTTCTATATGTTTAAAACTATCTAAAATAAAACGTGCCACATTCACCGCTGTCTGATTTCGCTCTAAGGTCTATGGGGACTTATCTAGTTGTGAAGGTGTTCTTCACCACCCGTCCGCCATGTATTATAGACAGGTTCGTCTGTGTTTTAGTAGTTAATACTGCTATATGTATGGATAAAGTATTTATTTTGATATAACAATGTATACAAGTGTATAATTATTAGTTTATATAAGTATGTCGTTCAGATGTCTCTGGATATGGTAGAGTGTCGCTGGCTCGATATTCGGCTATGTTCAGCAAGTCTCTGGATACGGTAGAGTGTCGCTGGCTCGGCATTCGGCTATGTTCAGCAAGTCTCTGGATACGGCAGTGTGTTGCTGGCTCGTTCGTTGGTGTTCAGAAGGTCTCTGGATACGGTAGAGTGTTGCTGGCTCGGCGTTCGGCTATGTTCAGAAGGTCTCTGGATGCGGCAGTGTGTTGCTGGCTCGTTTGGCTGGTCCGCTGCTGTGTGTCGGCGCTTGTTGCTGTGGGTCGACTGAAGTTGTTTGGGGTGGACCTCCTTTTATATTGTTTTTGGGCATCACGTGACTCGTCGCAGATGGTGTTTATGCGTGTGCGAGGAATGTGTTTTTGTCGATTAGGGTGGACGTTTCTCGAACGTTTGGCGACGTTCCACTCGATTTAGTTTTTACTGGCTGCAGGTGTTCTTCGACTGGTGTCGTTCCGCTCGACTTGTAGGGGTGGAACTTGCTAGAATGTTTGGCACCGTTCCACTCGATTTAGTTTAATGGCTGCAGGTGTTCTTCGACTGGTGTCGTTCCGCTCGACTTGTAGGGGTGGAACTTGCTAGAATGTTTGGCACCGTTCCGCTCGATTTAGTTTAATGGCTGCAGGTGTTCTTCGACTTCGGGTGACGTCGATGGTTAAGCGTGGGAAATTTATTCTGCGTCGCAGTAAATGTCTTGATGATGGTGACGAGATTCCTACAGGTCTGACCGCACTATGCAACATTGCGTTGCTGCGACGCTACGCGGTCAAATATTGTTTGTCAAATTGTATGAGATAGAACGCACTACGAGTGGCGCGTCACCACGTACCAGAGTTGTCTTTTGTACTATGGGGGATGAACGAATGAGACGACTGGCATGTTGAATGCACGTGTTTTATTTATGACAGCTGAAGGCAGAGTGAGTAGCGGCTCTCCGAACCCAGCCGAGTTGGTCCCCACTCGCAGGAAGGCAACCAAACTCGACCATGTCGTATAAGCGAGCCGCCACAGTACCAACTTTGACGTGTCGTGTAGCGTTGCAGCAGTGCACTGTCGCCTAGTGCATTCGGACCTTTACAGCATTGTCCAATGGGCAGCGGTGGTTTATCATAGATTGAAAATAAGCGCGCGCTTGGGGGCTCCGAAAAGGGCCTTTGCTACTAAAATTTACAACTTAAAAATTACAGTAGAACCTCAATTATCCGGATTGTTAAAAACAAACATAAATCTTAAGATTTTACTGCTGAATGTGAATTGAAGTTGCCTTCAAATGTTAATTTTATCAGCTTCTACAAGAAAATAAATTTAAAAAACTGTTGCTAAATGGCAGCAGGAAGTTGGAATTCTTTAATATTCATCAAAATATAAAAACTTATCATCGTATGCATACCATCGTAGTTTTTTTTATCATCGATAGGGAAAACTATATTTCTTATGAACTTACATAGATTTAATAGAAGGTTGTATTTCAATTGGATTTTTGGTGTAGGCATCACAAGTAAAATTCGACTATGATGTAAGCACTGTCAATAGACCGTTAACCGTTTGGTGGTATGGGCTGTTCCTCTTCCCAGTGTGAAGTTCTGACTTTGCCTGTCTACTTTATCAAAGATATTGAGATTATTTCAGGTACATACTAAATATTAATGTTTATATTTGTAATGTGATGATTGTAATGACTGTTTGACGTTGGGCCAACTTCGTGACAAAAACTTTGTGCACAAAAATATGCGTTGGGGCTTTTGTAGTGACTCAGCCAATGTCAGGAGTTGGCTTTACATGTGGTTAAATAAATTCATGTTAGCGTGAAAGTCATTATGTATAAACGTATAGTATACACTGTTCTTATTAGCGAATTTAATTGACAACTGACTATAAGTTTTGCTGCAATCGAAAATGCGTTTGATATTAATTGAATTTTAATATTTTCCAGACAACTGTTTTCAATCATACTTGTTACTCTGAACAACTACAAACTCCAACGGAGAATATCGACCTGAATTGTTAAATCAATATTCAATGATTGATTTATGCAGTAAAACTTTTGTTATGTTGTATGTAATGGGAAGTAAACATACTAAATATAGAAGAATATGGATCGAACAACTTCAATTTAATAACCAACTATTTTAAAATGTAACTCTAATTAAAATTAATTAGTTCTATAATAAAAAAAATACGTTAAATACATTTTTTTTATTTGTTTGCGTATGATATTTAACCAGTTTTCAGTTTTTTTAAACATTTTTCATTAGGATTGGATATGTTGGAAGAGGGAAAAGGTAAAGTAAAAATGATTCTTATTTTAATATTTTAATTTCAACAAAATGCATAAAGAAAAATTGTTCCGTCGATGAATTCAATTAATTTTATAAATAAGTTTTTCTATGAAAGGTCTTCAATGAGCTTCAAAGTAAATGTTATATTTACAACACAAATATAAACAGTAAAAAAGAACACATGACACGCCCATAAACACGTGTAGTAAAAATATAAATAGATAGCTACTACGTACATATGTACAGAATATTTATATAAAAATTTAGGTATGTAGATAATACATGTGTTTTCATTCATACATAGTACAAATGATAAAACTTCACAAAAGTTCATCCAATAGTAAAAAAAATTACAATATCACATTGATGATATTAAAATTATCGATAATATTATTTAACAATATAAAAGAGGTTTGAGACATTTAAAAGTTGGGAAAATAGTAAGCACTTATGAGTATATAATAGGAAAGGGTCATTATTTTCATTCTGTTTTGAAATGAATTATTAAATTTAAAAATTGGATAAGTGATTATGAAATGAAATATTTTGGTCAAACATACAAATCAACCACACACACATACATACATACGTACAAGAGAGCCTTGTTAATTTGTCCTTAATTATTTGAGAACATAAAGTTGATTTAAGTGTAATAAAAAGGTTTATGATTTTAAAAAACAGTTTCACATACACTAATTTTTACTTTTAATTAAATTTCACAGTCATTTGGTTTATTAAAAGTACAGTTCGAAGTATTTTTGTTAAAATAAGTATCTAAATCACATATAAATACCATATCTAGCACTTGCAAAGAACTTTTTCCAGGTGTGCACATATGAAACGTCCTACAATTCGTTTTGTCAGGATAAAATTTATAATATTTTTTACCACTACACAAATGCTTCTCATTTAAATTCACTATATGTACGGTACTTAAGTTATACTTTTTTATTTCATGATGAACAGTGTTGCTTGTAGTAGACAATGAAAAACCGGCAGTGGTTGTTTCAATTTTCACAAAATCTAGTGTTGTTTTCGCTACATTATTTTCTGTTGTTAATTCTACCTTGTTGGAATAAATATTGTGTTTATCGACGTTTATATTCGCCCCACTTGGAATTTTTAATTTATTTGTTGTAAATGGCTCCAAAGAAACCGCAGAGGTGGTTTTTATTTCTGAAGATTCTGTAGATTGATTAAGCAATTCTTCCTCAGAACTGACTTCATGGTATACTAACGGTTCATAGTTATCATCTACGTAGTCTGGTGGAATCCAATGGCTGGGTTCACTTACAGTTTCAATAGATGAGCTTTTGTTGAAATTGTCATTAGGTAATTTTTCAATATTGCTAATTTTTTTTGGAGCCGGCTGGGTAACTGTTTTTAATAATGGAAGAGAAGTTTCTATATCAGTAGTTGGTTTTGTCATCGGTACTATTACTTCGGTTGATTTAGCTGCCACGTCATATTTGTAAACTTTTATTATTGTCTGTCTTTTTGGTCTTTTTGCAGCCTTTATTTTCCCTGTTTTGCTTCTTTTATTTCTTCCTTTTTTCAATTTTGGCACATCTAAGAAGAATGGGTCAAGCAAAACATCCGATTCTTTGTACTCATCATAATTTGTCGGAACTAGTGGCTTAACGTCATGGACGATATTACCCACTGAAAAGTTCAATTTCTTGCCATTGCTGTCACTCACAGAAGCACTGGCAGTTACGATGACTCTGGGTAAACTTTTCGTATAATTATTGTTTCTTGTAGCCCATGTGTTGTAGTATGGAGTTGGCGTTGTGACTTTTTCTTTCTCAAAGTTTGTTGATGTATCATTTGGTTCATATTTATTAGATTCTTGACTTCTTTTATGATCAAAATGATGAGACAAGTCGTGATGTATGAATGGATAATTTGGAGTTAGTTTATCAAACTCGTATTCATTTTCTAGTGATATTTCATGCCGTTCTGATGATTGGTAACTTTGAAAAGGTTTAGACATTTGATTAGTCGGTTTGACACTAAGTTGGGATTGGGTAGACTGTATTGGCTTGAATCCTTGTGGAGTTAAGGACGGTTTAGGAAAACTGAAATATAAGGGCTCTTTTTGTCGTTTTGGTGTTGAAAGTCCGGGATGACCTGTTGGAACTTGACTTTGCGTATTTGGTGGAATCAATGGGATTCTTTTTGGAGAGTTGAAAGATTGGTAGTTATTGAAATTGGACGACTTGTCCACATAAGACTTTGGTGTCGAACTTGATATGTATGATTTGTTAATGGGAGAGTTAACTTTTCTTGTGCCAGACGTTTTAGATATACCTCCACCGACATGTGTAGTAACAGTTACATGAGAATTTTGACCATCGTTTGAATATGACTGTTGCTGGAACGAAATTGCAGGAGTTTTATGGTTAAAATCTTGTTTATTATGATGATAAATAAAGTCTTCCGGGCTAAATATTTGTGAATTATCTTCTGTGTTGGTGGGTTTTGGATTATTGTTTACGTTACTTTGCGTGACATAGTTTACAAATTGATTATTTTTAGTGCCCAATGGTGGTGGTAGCGGTTTTTGAACTTGAGAATCATCATAATGTGTATGAACACCTTTGGATGAATCCTCTTTCATTTGATTTGATGTTTTATTTGGTTCGTCCACATGAAGGTTGTCATCTATTAGGTCGTATTCATCACCATCGTTCTCGTCTTCATGTAGTGAGTGATAGTCTTGAATCGTGGTCTGATAGAATGTTGGCTTTGATGTTGTGTAGTAAGTTTTGGTCGTCGTCGTTGTGGGACGTTTTGTGGTTGTGGTAGTTGTAGTGGTGGTAGTTGTGCTAGTTGTTGTTGTCTTTGGCGTTGTGGAGGTTTCTTCATAATTGTCATCTTCATAGTCATCTTCGCTACCATTTTCTACATCATCATCATCTGTGTTTAAAAGTTAAAATTACATCAATAAGATATTTAAATACTGATTGGATGTGTAATCAGACTTATTTTACCGTCAATTTCTGCCTTTATTAAGGGAGGTGCAGTGTTTCCATAAAGTTCTAAATTAAGACTATAGAAGTGTTCAGATTTGCTACAGTCGACTTCATCAACTCTCTCGCAAACTCTTGTTTCCTGATGAAATAAAAAAAAAATTAAAAAATAGTTGCATCTGAATGAGTAATTCTATTTTTATACATACTTGATCGAACACTGTGCCATTTAGGCATAGGAACTTAATATCCATAGGCTCTTCTAGTTGCCCTATGGTGCAAACATGGAACATTTGACAGTCCGTTTCCAGATCTGCATAATATCCGCCGATTACTTTTCCAGCACAGGAAAAGTTTGTCTCGGGAAGATTATCAAAGTCTAAGTACTGAAAAATGGTAGAATCATAAATATGAATATATTCTATTTTTTTCTATTATCGGGTCCTGTACCAAGCCTGGGCAGATTTTGACGATCGGGTGAATTTTCAATTTTAATAGAATCAAAAAGGTTACTTTATCTTCATTTCATATATATATATATATCTCGCATTACCGTGAATTAAATATTTGTGAATATTGCAGTGTAGTCAATGGTAACAAATAAAATATCGAAATAAACATTATTCAATGTGTACCAAAGGTCTATAAAAAGAAATAGTCAGTCATTGGTAAACCACGATCGACACATTGCCCATACTTTTTCTGGACAGTCCCATTCAATGCTATATATGTACAATACTAAAATAATAATACTTACCCCTGGTTCAGCAGCATAAGAGATACGAAATTCATTTTGAAAAATGAAAAGTAAAAGCCAGAGCCAGACTGAAATCAAGAAGAGACCACACATGTTATATAAATCCCATAAAACTTAAAGAAAATTTACAATTTTATTGTTCATTGTTCATAGATCGTGTTTGAAACAGATAATACAACAGGAAAGATGCGTATTGAATGTGAGTGCCATAACACACCACTAACACATATGTACAGTGAGGATACACCGAATAGGTCAAACAGCTTCACTTACTTTCGCTTCTGACATTTTGATTTCATGTTTGTTGTATCTATCGAGGTTGTGAACTTGTATGTAATTGCGGAATTATTTGATTCATTAAGTAAGAAATTTAACGCGATTTTCTCGCTGAACTTTAGAAAACATTTAACTTACGTCAGTTAATCAATCAGCACAGATAACAGATGATAATACATATATCCTGTACAGTATTGTATGTGTGTCTTCACAATAAGATTGTGTAACTATTACAGAATATAGTACGAATGGAATAGGGAAATTTTCACTTTCTCTGTAATGGGGCAGCGTTTGGTGCCAATTAAATTCATAAGCGAAAGGTTTTTAGATGACATTTTTGCCGTGATCATCTCTCTTTTGTGATGTATGGTGGTTGTGGAGTTATTGTATTGAGTGCTTTGGATTAACCGCCGTTTAAATTGGAGTCAGAACGAGGTCACGATCCGAACTCTGATCTCAGATTACGAAACTTTCTTTCTTGTGTAGGATCTTCGATCTAGGAAGTCGAGATTTAAATAGTACATGGTACCTATGTATGGGCCATTAGTACATTTTGTTTGTGCACAATGTGTCTGATCATACTTATATTAGTTTCTATTGGAAATATATTCTATAAAATTGGCACATACAGATGATATAAATATGTAGTATGATAAACATTTTAGTGTTCTAGCTAATGCTGAATTTGAATAAATATTGGCAGTGTGTAGTAATCAAATAACTATTGGGTATTTTTAAATACATACCTCATTGCATGTATATATGTACATATGAATGTACCCAATAGATTTTTTAAGTAATCAAGTTGATACAATTTATCTAAAAGGTAAGTAACAGACTTGTGGAGTATTTGGAGTAGAAAATTTTTAATAATAACTAACCTTGTAATGCTGACATTACACGAGGACCAAGCATTTTTACTTTTAATCCTACCCCTTTATGTCGCATCTGAAACAAGCAGAATTATAATTATTAGGTTATATTTAAAATGATAAAATTTGGAATATCAAAATTTCGGTTGATATTTATCTCTACATAAGATGTCTTTAAGAAGAACATATGTATGTATGTATGTATATGTTGGTTAACTTTTATTATTAACATATTTGAAACATTTCAAAATTTCTGCTGGTATTACAGTTTAAAAGTTGAATAACCGTGTATGGTGATTAGTTTATGAGGAATGCAATTGTGGGTGGATGGCAATCTTTCAACATGGCAATTGCATTTAATGCTTATGGAAGATTGTAAGTCATGCATTGGAATTTTGATTGTGTCTTGTTATCTCAAATTACAAGTTTTTTTGTACATATATACATACATAGAGTAGTAGTATCTTTTTATTTTTGAGTCGAATATTTGAATTATTTGATTAGAATAGTTTTCCAATAGAACTATTATAATCAAAGTTCAGTTATTCTATTAAAAAATTTATAAAACTAAATAAGACTCGACTAAATCAACTCTGTGAGTTGTAACTTTAAACACCCCTTTGAATTGAAATTAAATTAAACGTCTTATTCCAAAAACCAATCATCTTACTTTGAGCAAACAACTGTTATTTCAATAATCATATATATAATATCGCTATTCTGTGTGTCTGTGTATTAGATAATGCTTGCCGTACTATAATAGTCGTTTCGGTTCGACATACATATGTACATATGTATGTCATAGCTAAAATAATGGCAACAAAACGTACGAATAATAATAACAAAATAAAAAAAACTTCTATATATACTGTTTTCTACCAATGTTTCCTGTAGGCTAATAGACGGTGTTAAGTCTCTGATCATTTACCGCCATCTATTTAAAAATGACAGATTTTGAGACATCGACCGAACGACACCAAGATATAGAAAAATCGCGCGATTCAAAAAACACATACATATATGTATCTCCGAATCTCGAGCCAATCAACATTTTTTATTACCAGATTCGTGTTCTCTGGGCATAGATCTATGTATAAAAAAGTCATATCTCGTCTCTGAACCATTTTTCATGTCGAACAGTGTAATCGGTTTCTGGAATTAAACATTCACTCCATCGACATAACGATTTCATTTGTAATAATTTTTCATATTATGATCTTGTTTACATATATGAAAATATCTTAATTTTTTTTTTACGGGCATATTGTTTTTAAAATATTATAAAAATGGTGGTTGAGACCAGGACTGCGTCTACCATATGTACAAATGTGGAACGCACACAGGCGGCCGAAATATAAAGGCGGCCAAAAGCAATGAGAGTCAAAAAAATTATATTCCATAAAAAATATTGTACTTTTTAAAATGCATTTAGGTTGTCTTGTTTTATATTTGTGGATTGCTGAAACAAGTTACAACTGGTAACACACCCGAACTATAATTCGGGGTAATAACGGGATAGCAGGTATAAATTCGGTCCGTATACAGCTAGGTCTTTTATGTCCTATTATCTTTGCGACTGCCAGATGTATTTCTTCAAGGATGTTAAGTATTGGTTGGTCATCATTAAAGAGCGGACCCAGAGCGCGCTGTTCATTGTTCACATTATGTAAATGCATTGTTAAAGGTTTGCCGAACCTTTTTTACAAAGCATTTACAATAATGGAACAATAGACGGCGCGCTTCCGGTCCTACCTCTAGTCATCAGAACAAAGATGTGGAATTGGGGGGTCAAAATACTATATTTTCATGAATGAACTTGAAATCGTTCAGTCTCTCTTGTCGTCTGGTCCTGTTCATAACTAAAAATTTTGGTTTTGTGTGTTTTTCTGGTTAATTTTTATTGTGATTACAATTTTCAACACTATATTAATCACAGTGATCGATTCTGAGTTCGAATCAGTCAAAATATGCTACAAATATCATTGCAGTTGAGCACAAAATCTGCCACACAATACAGGCCTTTCATACCATTTCGTAGGAACGGCAAGCCGGCGTCAAAACGGTCAGAGAAAACAAATGGACTATGACTGTCATTGACTCATTGCTCATCCCACCATTGTTCATTATATAATGTTGTGTTATGTTTTTCTTTATTATTTTTGTAAAAATAATATTTTGAAAGAAATTTTGCCAGCACCGTAATCCCGGTATTCAGACTAGTTTCAGCACCGGGATTTACGGTACCAGAAGACACCGGGATCCCGGGATTGGAAGCCTTAGTACAAACTATTTGTAAAAAAACGAATCAATCTATCAAAGTGATGGTTTTTACTTTATTTGATTACATTAAAGGATGTATTTTATCTAATCTTAGAAATCTAGAAATGGATGCAAACCGAAAATTAAAAGAATGTAGCCAAACTCTCAAACCAAGAACGCCAAAATATTTTTTGCGTGAAATATCAGGAGAGTTTGCAAAATGCAATTGAAAGATTTTGAAATATGAAAATATGCAATTGAATATATATATATATATATATATATATATATATATATATATTTTTTTTTTTTTTGTTATACATTTGATTTTCCGGTGCTAGCACTGGGATCTCGGGATTGGGAATTCCTAGCACCGCAATACCGGTGCTGAAGTAATCTTTCGGGATTGGAAGCACTATTATATGTATATACACAGTGGCGGACTGGGACTGAAATCAGTGCATGCCAGCAGTCAAAGGGGGCCCACCCAGGGTTAAAAAAATTTGTCCCCCCCCTCCATATAACATTTTCTTCTTTCCATCATGCTAAAAAATAAATAAAATTAAAAAAAATGGGAATAAACAAATTTAGGTACAAGAAAAATGGCAAAAGCAAAATAGATCCATAAATTACATTGTATATTTCGTTTTAACCCTTGTCCTAGGTAAGAATGCAAAATTGAATATTTTTAAAAAAAATCTTTTTTATCATATATCAGAATAAAAATGGAAAATATTCTTTGCATACACCTTATTATAAAAAATAAACTTATTTTTGAAAAAATAATTATAAAAAAATATTATGTAAAAACCGAAAAAAGCGCCGCAGGCGAAAAATTTTTTCCAAAAATCTTCACATGGTCAACAAAAATCGAGCATCAAACTGTGTCACTAAAAAACTATCAATTAACTTAATTTCTACCGACTGTCTTTTCACTTTATCTATGTACGTAATAACAATAGATAAAGTTTTGCGATAATGCGAAAATTCGAACTCAGAATGAATTACTGATCACGTTTACATAATATAGAAAAATGTGTGCGGCTCTGTGTGTCTGAGTGTGTGTTTCTGTGTGTCTTTTTTTATTTTATATATGTATGTATATGTATATATAAAATTATTTTTATCTCAACCGGAAGTAGTACTTTTACCCTATAAGATCGAGGAATTTTTTTTTTCTCGGAAACTTTTCGACGTATTGAACTTACATTTCATATCTATAATTATAAACCTAATGCCAAGTTATATATAAAATTTCGGAAACACCCGTTAACCGAAAGTGACAGTTTACTCCTGTTGGAGTTTACCGGATTTTTCTTTCAATATTTTAATCGACCCTTTAAATATGTCTGCTCTTTACGATTTTATGTATAATTCCTTGTATCAATGTGATAAAATATAATAAAAAAAAAATCATTAAATTTAATTAACCAGAAATGGGATTTTTTCCTCTTAAAAAAGTCAAAATTTTTTTTTACCACATCCCCTGAACGTATCAAGCTAAAAATTTATATTTGTATTCTTTATGTACTAAATTTGATAAGGTTTTGGTCAGAAAGCAATTTTTTGGACCGAATTCGTTACATTAAATCCATCTCATTCGTTGTTTTGTGAGAGAATGGACGTCTGCAAATACATAAAATAAAAATACGAGAAATAAAATCATTTGTGATTGAACCGATTCAGTAAAATATTAATTTAAAATCTTTCTTGAAAATAAAAATATACGAACTTTCGGAAAAATAATCGTTACACATCTGTTTTTGAGACAAAATAAAGTAAAGGGGACCTTTCTAACGATTCACTCCTTAGGATGAACAATTTCTAAGAATTTTACCCAAGGCATACCACTTAAAAACGAAAATACACTTGCTTTGAAATAATAATTTTGTTTTTTTCAAAGCACATAGCAGCGATTATTTTATTAGTTACCCAAAAGTAACATATGTACATAAGAAATAAACGTAGCATTCATAGATCCATAGTATCTCATTAATCATTAAATTCATAATATTTTCTAAATTCACACTATTCCTTAATTTAGGGGGGCGAGTGCCCCCCTATGCCCCCCCCAAATTACATCCCTGAAAAAAATGCATAATATTTTCAATTAATGTTAATCGAAAATCGGGATTTTGGGGAGGGGGCCCCTATCCTATATTACTATATACATGGATGTGTCTAGATTAGGAATAGATTTTATATTCGGAAACTGTTTAAAATTGTGTATTAAATCTTACTATATCGTCGAAGTATAATTAAATGTTATTTTGAAAGTATGAAGTAAATTTAAATCGCTGGTTGATGATGAATCGTCCTATCAAAATTGTTGTAAGCAATTCAGTTTATATTATTCACGGAAATAATATATCGACGATATAGTAAGATTTAATACACAATTTTAAACAGTTTCCGAATATAAAATCTATACCTAATCTAGACACATCCATGTATATAGTAATATAGGATAGGGGAAATTTTATATGTATTTATATATATATATATATATATATATATATATATATATATATATATATATATATATATATATATATATATATATATATATATATATATATATATACATATGTAATTAATGTAAGTACATAAGTTCTAATGCCGCATATTTGTGGCACGCCGCGCATTCGAGTATTGGACGTACCATAATCGGTTCGATGTCCGGTCGAAATAGTTTTATTTGTGAGGGAAAACGTATCGCCAAATGAACCGTTTCTCCATATGGAAATGTGTCAGGATATATGTACACATATGTATACTACTTATAGTCGGCAAGCATATTATGCCACCGGTGAATTTAACGGTAATTCCATATCCGAGTCACGGTTCACTTGACTGTCTGCTAAGTGAATTATATTGACAGTCTCTTACATCACAATAATTCGTCATTGGCATGCTCGCATAAACAGGATCCAAGGTGCAATGCAATAAATAATAGAGCGTTCGAAAGTGTAAATTTAATGCAATGTGTATTTTTTTGTAAATTATATTATCATTTTGATGGTGTTCGATGAATGCTAGAGCATTGTGCAATTGTGAGTGTTGCATTTCTGTAATGTGTACTGTGCGATTAACATTTGTGTGATATTAGACGCGTGAAGTAACTAGCTGCTAATGAGTGTTTATACAATTTTTTTTAAGATGTAATTTAACGTTTTTATTTGTAAATCGTTATGATGAAGATCCAACAAATTTTGCAACATCAATTTAAGATTTAACAAGAGACTAAAATTTTTACTGAAGAACTACACACATACATACATATGCACATAAATCTATCTATTTTATCTTATGAAGGCTTCATTTATTTCACGATTCGTACTAGAAAAAGGGTTGTCTATCTCTTTCATCTTAATGTAACCTTGGCACATGGTAAAGATCTTTCAAATCTCTAACCCCGACCTACGAGTCGACGAATCGATTTAATTTTTCCATCTTTCGACTTTCCATCAAGTCACTTTGCAGTGCAGTGACCCAGACCCATCGTGCATTTATCGAGCCAGTTATACATATATTTATTTCACTACGTTTTACAGAGGTTGGTTTGCAATCTCAATATTTTTTATTTTATCTGAACGCACTTAT
Source organism: Arctopsyche grandis (assembly GCF_051622035.1). NCBI lineage: Eukaryota > Metazoa > Arthropoda > Insecta > Trichoptera > Hydropsychidae > Arctopsyche > Arctopsyche grandis. Next base: position 8,230,656 of record NC_135355.1, read on the forward strand.
GTACATTAGTTTTGTCGTGACCTATTAAATACCTACACATACTACTAAAATTACGAATACAGTTCGCTTTTTACAAGCTTTTTATTATTATTCAAACAACTTCTGTCTTCATGGATCAATTTCTGTAATATAATTAAAATTAGTAAATAGTAATATAAAAAAATAGAGATATAATTAAAATTCAAGACAGATTAAATATGAGAAAAGTGCTTACAATACTCAAGAACTCCACCAAAAAAATCTCAGTAGACTGCTTACCCGACACATTAGCATATACATATTTCAATGCAATTTCAGTGCTCCACATAGCATGAATACCAGACTCAAACCTAGCCTTACGGTTTCCTCTACATTCTAAATTATTTAAAAGAACAATGCATTCGAATTGAAATCGATACTGGATATTTGACCTAGAGTCAGATCAGTTTCGAAACGGAATCCATGACCTTACGAACTCCCATTTGCTTCAATGTAGAGGCGTTATTTTTTTTTTGAATTACACATTAGTTGAGGTAACACTTGTCTAGATAAGGACGTGGACGTGCCCAGGAGATGTGATTTATCCTCGTTATTGTGACTGGGGCAAACGCCCATGTGGCACAATCAGTCATGGCTCAAAACTGACGGCTCGACCTTGCCTGGATTAAATTCAACGGCAAAACAATGGAAAACGTTGTGGAGATTCGATTCGATCTAGCGTACTTATAAGTGGTATCTGTGTGTATATATATTTTTAATCGCCCATTGAATCGTATATTATGTCGGATGACTGGATGTTTCGTTCCGTTTTGGCGTGGGTCGGTGTGACGAAACCGACAATTCGGATAAGTGCCGGTTGTCAAGATCGTTATGTATGTGAGTGTAATAAGGTTGGTGGTGATGGAAAATCACGACTTTTTCAACAAACCCAAGATTCTTATTATTATTTAAATTGAAGCGTAGTTGGTATGCTCTACATATTGCAGAGATACATAGAAGAATTGGCGAAATCAAATTCATTTTGGACTGTTTATATCAGAAAGGATAGAGTAAAGAGATTGAAGACAATGAAGAAATTGAAATGGCAATGGATGGGCCACGTGGCTTGAAGAATGGACAAATTAAATTCTATAATGGTACCCGAGAGAATGCGAAAGGGTAAAAGAAAGACCGCAGGAAAGATGGGTAGACGAAATTAGGTAAATGTGTGGAGTGAGATGGATGAGAGTTGCGCAAAAAAGAAACGAGTGGAAGCGTGTTAGAGAAGCCTTCATCCAGCAGTGGATGGTGAGCGGCTGTAGATGATGGTGATGATATCAGAAAATTATGTCACACTACAGTGTAAACGTATACATGTATACATACGTAGGCATGTGTGTATGAATCTGACATGAAAATGCATCAGATAACACTTGAGAATGGTCAGATAAACTTTTTCCAGTATGGTTTATTACACAGAAGACTTTATAATAGATTTTTATGAAGGTTGTATCTGGAATTCCACTATTTAAGTCCTATTCAGAATATACATATACATATGAGGAGAGCTATTCTTCATCTTAAAGAAAAATAAAGCAAATGCTTGGTTAGTATACAAAAGGATACAATAAACCACGATATGACCTATTCTAAAGGATTAATCAAAGGATCTATTAATTTATCCAATTTTCTTTCATATATCGATTCAAAATATTTAAGTATGGTAATTAGTTGTACAATTAAGAGATGACTAACCAATTTATAGACATTTGGGTAAGTATGCAATATTAATTCAAGACACTCTCTTATTTTTGTTAGTCAACAGAATGACAGTTTTGGAGATGAAAATTAAAATCTTAGTCGTGTTTTTTTTAAAGCAAACCCAATGCGAGAAGTCATGAATAATTAATCGATATGCAAATATGGTTGCGAACGTAATGTCGGAAAATCTATTTCACTATTTCGTAAAAGTGAAAGTTTCACCACCGAATGTACAATAGTCATAATAAAAAATTTCGTCGATAACAAAGGACAGTGTTTGGCTTATAGTCAACCGTTTTGATATTAAAAATTCGATTTCAGCAATGTAAAATCATCTCTGCCAGGTACTTTCCATTTTTTCCTTCCTCTTTCTTCTCCTTCGGAACACACACACACACACACACACACATGAATATACGAGGTAAATTCATAAAAGGCAATATGTAAATTGGGATGTTGCATACGACCGATCGCGTGTGTGCAATAACTAACGAGTGCTAAAAACAGTACGATTTGCAATACTATCACTGAGCAATGCCAACAATGATAATTTCCTCTCCATTTGTTTTGCATGCTTTCACTGCAATATTACCTCACAGACAATGCTTGTTAAGAAGCCGATGAATAATAAATACGCATTTACGATCTTACTCGAGATGTTTTAATTTCAATTATTTTATTCCGGGTAGTCGAGAGGATTTAATCGGGGCAATTTGATTGGTTATGGTTTCTTTGTTCGCTTCATTTGCTTGAAGTACTTCTTCAAGGTTTAGAAGATTAAATATATTAAGTTATATAAAAGTATATAGTTTTATTAAAAACAATATACATAAGTAATAAAATTCACTATCGGTTTGAAACCGTACTTAATATTGAGAACATAGTTGGTACACGAAGAAGCAGCATTTTGAACATGTAGAAGGAGGCTTCCTACGGACATAATTTTTTCAAAAGCAGAATGAGACGAGGGGAAAATACGTGGAAAGCTCGTGTAAAACCTTTTACTGTGTGCCGAAATTGGTGCCTTAGTATGTATAGGGTTTTAGAAATTAAGTCAGAATTAGGTTGACTATCTGGTTGTCTTTAGGTTTTGTTAAATATTATTTATGTTTGTCATAGTATCTCGCGAAGCATACTATCAAATTTTTATCGTTAGATCTTGAAGACGACGTTAAAAAAACAAGAGAAATGGATATTTAAAAAAAATCGGCAGTGATTGTAACTTAGTAGCCTATTTTTGGACTTTTTGATTGTATGTATGAGTTTAAGGGAGTGACAAAAATTACGAATGAGGTACAAAAAGGAAAAAAAAAATCGAAGCCAAGAATACATTGTGAAGAGCGCAGCTCTGTTAAATTATTGTTCCATTTATGATAGCAATAAAATATAGATAAAGTAAAATAAAAGTTGCAGCATAATAAACTAATCCAAAGGTCACCAACAGCACAGTGCATTTCATAGGTCAAAAGTCATCATTACATTTTGATAGAAGACTGTATTTTTATATTACATTTTCAAAACATATTAAATTGTTAATGTATTAAAAGAAGAATAAAATAATTAATATTTATACATGAAGTTTTATATTTTAAATATATTACGTTACATTATTGTCGACATTAAATTTACACGAGAAATGTCTTCGACAGTAGATAATTTTTCACCTAGCATTTTCTGGCATGTAACGCTCACTTCAAGACTCAAACATTAATTATTCCCGACTTTTGCAACGGTCATACATTGAAACGTTTGCAGTTAACAGCTTTCACAGTTATTGTGTCTCTAAAGTTGGATTTACAGTGGACAAAACGAACACACTAACTCAGGTAGCCGATGGCAGTCACTAGCAATTGCAAAATTTTGTAATTGAGCTAATTGGTCTCTCTGTGTCTGTCTCTCTGAAAGAAACAACGGTCGGTTAGCAAACTGGTGTAATTTTGCGCATTTTACTACTATCGAACGGTTATTTCACAATCGGTTGTTACCGTGAAGTCGTGTCATTATATATGATTTATAATGGCGAAACTTTGAGATCGATCAGCGTGCAAGTCTTTTATATGCAAATCAATCGATCGTTACTCTTTATCTGGGCGCATAGTTTAATATAAAGTTTTAAAGTGTCCCAGTGATGCATTCAAGTACAAAATTGAGTGATGGCTGTTTGATCACATCGAATTCATAAGCTGTTATGCGGTTGCAAAATTTGATAATAGTTTTTTAAATGAAATTAATTAAAAGAACATAAAGAAAATGTTATGCAAAAAGAAACATCTGTATACGACTATGGTGCGATTGCGCAGTGTTCAAATGTGAAAAAATTATAATATATATAGCGTTTTATTTATTTATTAAATATATAGCGTTTTATTTATTTATTTGTTTCCGTGTGGAATATCTCATTGTTATAAGAGCAATAAGTTTTTAACACGGTTTATGTAATTTTATGTCTGTAATAACGTATGTATAAACGACATCTAAATGGAATGTCTTGCATAAATGTGGGCGTTTCATTTAATTAAAAATAAATACAAATATATGAATCTATAACGTATGAATTTTGTTTTTGAATGAATTTGGACGAATGAATGTTGTTTTTAAATCAAAAATGCCACTCTGCCAATATGGATGACGTATGGATGTGAAAATTGGACATTGAACACCAAGATGCTACTCAAAGTCCAATGCACTCAAATAAGTATGGAACGCCTTATGCTCGGCATAACGAAGAAAGACAGGAAGCGAAACACGTGGGTGAAAAGTATGACAAGGGTAGTGGACATAGTGGATAGAGTAGAGAGATTGAAATGGCAATGGGCGGGCCACGTGGCTAGAAGAATGGACGAAAGGTGGACAAAACAAGTGCTAGAATGGTACCCGAGAAAATGTAAAAGGGTAAAAGGAAGACCGCAGGGAAGATGGGTAGACGAAATTAGGAAAATGTGTGGTGTGAAATGGATGAGAGTTGCGCAAAACAGAGATGAGTGGAGGCGTGTTGGAGAGGCTTTCATCTAGCAGTGGATAGTGAGTACCTATAGAATATATGTAGATGACGATGATGATAACGCATTAATTTAATTTTAGACAACTATGTATTGTATGTGTACTAAACTAACTATGTATTGTACATATGTGTACATATCTGCATATGTGGTGTTATTTTTACAGACAATTTACACGAGTTTTCAATAGTTCTGACAAGAGATCCAAAATTGAATATATAAAGTCGATTACACCTATAAACAAAGTAAGGTGAATAAACAAAGTAACGTTCTATTTGATAGACTACAACGGAGAGTATGGACACAAACGTACTTGATGGGAAATGTAACGTTGCCAGTAAAAAAATACCGTGTGATGTAGTAATTTTAAAGTGAAAATAAATAATTTCCAGTGATAATACTTTTTTCATGTGCAATATACATATTTGTTTAATGTTGGAATAATTTATTTATTGTTGAAAATACTTAATTAAAGTTGAATAATTTGATTTTCGTGCGATATATAAGGTACATTATATTTATGATAGTGAATATCTTCGAAATTTAAGTTCAATTAATTAACACCCTAATAAATAATATTGTAGGTAAAATTGCATGTGCTTCAATATAAATTTTTACAACACAATCTTTCCCTATTAAAATCTTAACTCACCATTTGACCATTGCAGTCGCATCTGGTTATAATGCACGTCTATTAGATTAGTTCTTTATATTGAGTATTCGCTATAAGTAAATTAATTACGAAGCGGCTGTTAAGTAATTTGTTTGGAATCGCTAAAATAATTCTTTATACCGGAAATCTCGCTATTCGATTTATTCGTTATAGTGGAATTCAACTTTATATACATATGTAGAACCTACAAGTATGTATGTACATATATGTATATGTAAGCAGCTTCAGTCAATTGTCCATAACTCATGCTCATAATGCGACAAGAGTCAAAACAAGAAATCAATAGAGTCACTTAGCTGACACCGTAGACCTACAATAGTCAAACTGGAATATCCACATTAAATGACAATATTATATAATGGATAAATGGGCTATAATCCGATCGTAATAGCAGTTCAAAGTTGTCGTTGCTGTCGGTACTATGTCGCGTGTTTTGGCGCCAATAGTCCAGAATGATGGAAGACCGATATCAGCTCGTTATGCAAGACAATGGTTCTCACAATGGATGCCGTGTATACGTGTAAATTTCTTTCGACTGTCGGAATTAATATTTCGAACATATTATAATGATTATAATGGCGGGTGAAAGTGTATTTGTCGTGTCAAGGGGTTTTGTATTATAAAACGCCAATGAAATACCGTTTCCGGTGCGATAAAGACCCTGAGAAAATAAATTGGTACTTATTTTTGACAACGATTGAGATAGTTAGTTGTGGATTTAAGCGAAATTGAAAGCTGTATGTGATGGAGCCAAATCCGCTCTGGATGCAGTCAGTTTTTTGGCCCAGTTGTATTTGACTTTCCTCAGATAATGTTTTTCCAGGAAGTCAGTAGTTTTACCTGAGGTAGATGCCTAGTTGAAAACATTCTTATTTAATATTTTTAAAGAATAATTTCAGGGTTTTCCGTGCCTGACGCAGAAAAGTATCTACTAAAAGATATATAATTTTCGGAACCGTTAAAATTTTTTGTGGAATTTTTGTTTGCATAGTAAATATGTTTGTTATTTTATTTCAATCAAACATGTACATTCGCCACTACAGATCGCTCCAAAGTGACGAGTGTATTAATACAGATAAAATATGATCAATACAATCAATACAAGCATTTATACAATGCGAATTCATACAAACATCATCCACAGTGATATCTATGGAGACATTTTTGCAGAATTTTATCATACAAATTGGCGAACCTCAAGACGCTTAATAACTTGATATTTGCGAGAAAGATTGGAAAGGAGATGCCAATTTTACAGGAACCGTTTCAAAGAAAATCAGAAAAATTGTCACGATCGACCTGGAGTCACAAACCAAGCAGCTAATAGTGGGAATCCAACCGTGACCACTCTGCTCGAAAGCATAACATGCTAACCACTAGTCCACGCTGCTGGTGGAAAACTAATATCGCTTAGCTTGACAGTCGGAAGAAATACATACATATACGAAATTCCTATTAATCAGTTGAGATGTTCTGACCAGTAGGAACAGTGTATGTACTTATTGTACATATTTATAAGTTTGCATACGCTAAAGGTGCAAAACAAAGCTCCACCAGCCAACATTTTAGAGTTTGCTGAGTTTGAGTTTGAGTTTGTGATAAACTTTCTCACGTAATACTTTCGTCTCGATGTTGAACTGGATTAATACTAGGAAAATCTGAGGTTCGTTGAGTTACATTGATGCCATTACGCTGTCATCACTTTATATATATCAATTATATAGTAATGCAAAAAGCAAATTCTCACACAAATACATTCATATATGCATTTACATATGTATATATGTAGATAACGATCGGATTTTTGCACTACGTGAGCGAATGTCGATCTCGTGATCGGTGAAAATAAATAATTGTGGCTATTCGTGATGCGGGTATGTAAGCGCGTACCATTAAATTCGCCAAAATAGTCGGTTTGCACTCGCATTTTTCCCACAAATAAAAATAAATAAATATGTAATGAAACAAAAAACAGAAAACGTTTCAAAGTGATTCGTTTTGCGTTAAATGTAACGGCTCTCAAAGCGTCGTTATGCAACCGATTAAATTTCGCGTTTAACCGCGCAAAGGTTACCGATTTATGACCGCATTACATTGTTACAGTTAAAATGCAGTTTTCGGTTTAGTATGATTGGCGTTTCTCAATGCGTAATAATCGTGGATGAAATGTCGATTTTAAACGGCGCTGAATTAACGCGTTCAATTATACGTTTTTTTTTGCAGTTTAATTTTAGCGACGCTTGTGCAATTCCAAGTGTCATTAGTTTATTACCAGTGTTGTCGACGATAACGAAACAAACGCCTCCATAAATGGGGTATGATAAATCTCTGAAACAGGTTAAGCTTTCAGAAATATATAGAAACAAACTCGACTAGAATCATAAAAGAATTATAAATGTACAGATATAAAATAGGTACTCAAGAGGGATTTCAATACCGGTATACCGGTTTACCGGCAAATCGTCAAAATTTCGCCATCGGTAAATACCGGTAAATTACGGTTAGCTATTTTATTGCGAATTAAGTACATACATATACAGGCATATTATTGCATAATATTACATCAAAAATCGTTGCAAATGGCGTATTGTGAATTAGGTTGTCTGGAATTCGTTTTTTTTCCAGTATTAAACATGGAAATTTCAAATTGATAAATGTACTGGCAACACAGACTAACCAAATCGGAATAAATGCGATCAGACGGTTATTTCAATTATGATCGAAACTTTCAAATGGTCCAAAATTTAAATAAATAAATATGATTCGTTAAAAATTAAAAATAAAATTTATTTAATTTAATGCATTTATGTCATTATTCACTAGAGATTTATTTTTAATAATGAAATATTAACGTTTTGAGGAAAAGCAACCACATAAAGTTATCTAATCCTCGATTCTTTTTCATTTACTGGTAAATATCGATATACCGGTAGTAGGAGAAATAATTGACCGTTAACCGATTTATGAAATTTGACGGTAAATTGCAATCCCTAATCTCCAATCTATTTCTTACTGTTAAAAAAATGTTTTACTAGTGTTTAAATTTTTGTTGGAAATAGGGTAGCTGTTTTGTCATAAAATTTCGAAAGCCCCGTTGGTTTTCTGAAGATATGTACATGGGCCGGAGTGAGAAACGCGAATTTTCGATATTCATTGATGGACTTTTTGTTGTATCAAGGGAGCGTTAGATAAAAATAAAAAAATGAATTTAAACAATGTTCTTTGCCTCCAACTAATCGATTTATCTCGACGAAAATTTAAAAGTAGGTTTTTTTCATGTACATATGTACATATTTCTTATTTGAGAATGGTTTTAATTTTTTTGTATATAAAAAAAATAAACGCTTAATGTTCATTTGGATCGATTATGATAAATTTTGATTGATTATCGAGAAGTTAAAGAATCCGTTTGTGGGTGTTATTTTCAGAAAATCGTCATTTTTTAATGTTCCCGTGATTATTTTATAAAGAAATAAAAGCCACTGAGAGCTTGTATATATACCTTTTCGGTTCCGTGATAAAATAACACTTCAACGTTATATATACATACATACATACATATATACGGTGATGCACCCAAGAGTGCTGCACTCTCGGGACATCCAAACTTTCAAAGGTGCTCAAGAAGAACTAACGTAATAGAATTCCACAAAAAAGCGTCAGGGGATATTTGTATGTTATATGAGGGTGCTGTCACTTTTCTGTGGAATTCTATCGCGTGATTTCTTCTCGAGAGCCTTTGAAAGTTTGGATGTTGTGGATTTCTCGTGACTGCGCTACTTATCAAGTGCATTTGGGTTCATTCTTCCGGAAATCTACATATGTATGTATGTACGTTTCTTGATTTACGCGGAATTTTTTTTAGCATGGTTTCGATATAAAACGGCTTTGGGAATCCATTTCAAATATGTATTTATTTATTTATTTATTTATTTAATATACAAGTATACCACAGTGTCTTTACAGGTCACCCCAATATGATACTGTAGCCAGACAATACATAAAAGATCAAAAACATAAGAAAAAATAAAACAACAATAATAGAAAAACAAATAAAATAAAACATTAAAAAAATTGTACATAAAAATTAAAAATTGAAAAATTGAGAATTAAAAAAAAAATTGAAAAATCAAAAATTAAAAAAAAAATTAAAAATTACAAATTGAAAATAATAAACAAAAATCACATATATATAAATATATAAATATTTTAAATTGAATTAAAAGTAAATTAAAAAGCTTGCACATATGCGACAGTTCCATGCTTACATTCTTCAAAGTAACAGTGTTAAAGTCCCCTACAAATGAAATATTTTTACTCTTTAAAAAGTTAAATTCCTCTTGTAACTTATTAAAAAAAAAAAAAAAACTTCAGAGATCTTATCGTTTTGATTTGGAGGAAAATATACTACACAAATATAGATGGAACACCGCGGAAGATCAACTCGAACCCAAAGATGTTCACCAACTGATTGAAGACGGTGAATTTGTTGAGCAGACCGCACACGATCGGCACGAACAGCCAGTAAAACTTTTCTAAAAACTAAGTATCTATCATCGAATATCTCGAAGTCGCAAACAGATTCATTTAGCCAAGTCTCCGTAAGTGCAATGAAGTCATGATGCTGTGCCAGAACAGAAGAAAGGCAATCAACAGTTTTGGAATTAAGGCCCCTAACATTCTGGTACAGCATTGTCATCTTGCGAATCTTGCGAACCCTATTGGTTATAGGGTGCCGGGCTCAATTCATTTAAAGAATTTATGAAATTCTTTAAATGAAAAAGGGCCAGTTCAATTAGGAATGGCTATTTTATTTGGAATGTTAATAAGAATACAAAAATACATATATTTAAAATGTACGTACACACATATTTATGCACATATGCAGATACATACATATGTACATTGTACATACAAACGTTTGTAAATTTTCAGAATATGTTTGCAGGTTAGAAATTATTAATAAGTATTATCGGCAATTAAAATAGATACGTAGTATGTACGTATTTAGATTGCGTAAATATTGTTTTTAATACATACCTACATACACGTTGAGTGATGTCGAATAGAAAGGTATGGCGCAACTTACGAAACGTACGAATGCGAGACATTTGTCATAAAAATAAATGCAATCGACTTTAGCAATAAATCGGCCATTGTTCGTGTGATGGGAGATTTTTTGCGATAAGAGAAGATCACCTTTTCACTTTCACCGAGGGATTTTGGGCCATTTTATATTATTTTTCATTCGCATTATTTATATTTATTGTATACTTGTGCGATAGATACGCCTTTTCGCGCGCTTATGAATATTCAGATCTCTTGACGAAATTGCGTATTCAATTTCTCATGATCGCTCGGAGTTCGAGTATAAATTATGAAGGTAATTAAGAAAACGATTCGAATTTCGGCGTTTTGTTTTCGGGACGAGCGAAAAATTTCATCTCGAAAATAATGGTCCGTTTTCTTTTTATTAAGTGGTATTTTCCTTCATTTTTCTGCTTTGTTTTTTGTGCCTTTCTCTCGTTTTGATTTATTGACACATCTCAAGGCGATTGAAAGGGACTTTCAGATTATGCATATTTTTTTCGATCGAAACGAAATAGCATCGTCAAATTTTTTTGATATCAAAAGACGACCACACATTTCTTTGTTTTATGCTTATGAATGTTTTCACCTTTCACTATTGCGTTTAGTCAAATTGTTCGTTTGAGATACAATATGCGAGATAAGCACTAAACTACAATTGCTCCTGCGATTTTTCGAATGTTATATCGCTATTGCGACACTGAAGATATGGCCACAATAAGACAAAAATTCAATGTTGTAACGGGGGCGGTGTTAGATAACGATTTTGTCACATTTTATTTATATTTATATCTTTTTTTATCTTTAGAATGTCCGTAATGGACTCGAACAAAAAGTGGTCTTTGAATGATTGAGTTATTAAGGCTGTTTACTTTTGATGTCCCATATAGATCTGCATAATTAAAATGCATAGTTTCCAACGCTTTCAGGTATTAAGTTATAATATAAAATTGATTTGAATGCAATTATGCTATTATAAAATTGAGTCAGTAATTTGTATCATTAAAAGCTTTCGATTTTTAAAAATTATTGTTGAATATATGTACATATTTATGACCTGCAAGTAATCAATATGTGAGTTTGCTTTCTTCAATAAATTACTAAAACTAAACTGTCTAAAATAATATAAAGTTCTTATGTTGAATAATTATGAAATTAACTATAATTGTCGTTCATATGCTATTTTATGATACTATTGACTCAAAAATTGAGGCTAGATAAATTTGAACGTGACATTTTCAGACGAAATTTTATTTTTCGAGTTATTTTCTTAATAAAAGAGTTCTTTTCATTCGTAATTGGAAAAAGTTTCATCATAATTGAAAACGCTGAAAACAAAATGGTGAACTAGATTGTAATGAATAAGAAATACGTTGAACAAAATATGTTGAAAACTTAAAAATTGAACAATTTCATAATATTTTTCAATTTAAATATTTAATTTTGATTAAACAGCAATAATCGTCAAAATAAATTGTTCTGTTATATTATGTGTATTAAAAAATTGCAGACATTTTTTTATACAAGGAAATGAATTGTATTTGATTGATTGATGAGATGATATTATATGATAGTTATATTAATTAAAACAGATTTGAGTCCATTATTAATTAAGACAGTTTCCGTTTAAAAATGCTGAAACATAAATATTAAAATATCAAAAATCCTTGAACGAACACTTGAGCTTAGGTACAACGAATTCGTTCTGTCGGTAATTTTTCAAGGTGTTGCAATCAAGGTGAAGATGAGACGAATTTTAAATGTTACGCTTGAAATTATTCATTTTTATTATGGTTCTGATATTTAAGAATACGTTTCAATCATTCGAGTTGCGGATTTCGATTGAGAAAATAAAAAAAAATCGGTCATAATTATTTGTGACGAGAATCTCTCCAGTATAGAGACACGCTGGTATGGCGGATGTGTTACGAAATCTTCGAGAATATAATTAATTAATAATTTTGGCTATGGCCTGGGATGAATGTTCGCGGGAAATGTGTAACCTATACGAACACATTTCGCAATAGAACCGATCAGACCGACGAAAATATATCGTACAAGGCGAATGCGAACATAGAATCAAGAGAATGCTACTTCTAGCAGTGCTATCAAATGACTAAACCGATATGTTCACACTGACCCTTAAGTACATATTATTTAATATAATAAAAAAATCAATCACCATTATTAACACCGGGGAAATGTTGAAAAGATTGATCGCACAATGTTTCAAAACATTTTTCAATTTATAAAAGTCAAATTTGCATGCGTTGATCTATTCTCGCCATATAAGGATCTGATTGACATTTCCTTTGCGTTTGATATGAAATAACTAGTTTTCAAAAGTATAAATTAATAAAACGTTAATTATGAAATTACCGAACCCGAATTTTGGGAACCACTTTATATGTATGATAAATTACACGTCGTCACGTTAATATTTTATGGGGTTATTTATTACATTTACGCACTCTTACATACACACGATGAATTACATGTCGAAATGTATATTATCTAATTTTATTACAATAATTATTATATGTACATATGACGAGTCTATTTTTCAATAGCGTATTATTACGATGATTGCGTTTATTTGTTTATTGCACCTACATATACATACATATGTATACATATGCTTATTAAATAAATATATGTTGTATAATATAAGAATCAATCGTCAAATTTTGTAATGAAATAACATGTTATTTTCTTGGTTATTATGTATTTGACATCATTATATTTGAGTTATAATAATAAAGTATTGCAATTTGGATTAATTAAAATCAGGAAGTTTTGACTAATGAGATTACTCAAAAAAAATGATAGCATGCTATTATCAAAAATATATTAACCGAATTGGTCATTAACTTAAGAATGTCAGTTAATTCAATGATTTCTGGTATGAGCACTTCTACAAAAAATTTTAATGCAAACACTTTTTAAAGTAATTATAAATACTTGTATGTGGTTATAATTTACCCATCCTGTCATACAGTAATATATAATTTCAGCAATGAAAAGATTATAGACTGTTTAAGTTATTATTTCTGGAATTGGCATTTTATATTTGACTTCATTTTTCTTAGTATTGTATACATATGTATATAAATATTTGTACATATATGAATTGGTGATCCAATATAATGACCTTATTATTATACAAATGCCGATATGCATATACATACATAAATATATAATATTTTTTTTTAAATATACATTGAATTGCGAAAAACGAATCAGTGAACTTAATTATGCAAAGGATTAGATTTAGACGAAGTTGTAGGTTTGAAATTAATTCGTATTAAATTTTGATAAAAAGTCATATACATATTATTGAGTTGAGTTATTTTATTTTATTTTAATCGAACATGAATACTCGCATTTACGGATCGCTTCAAAGTGAACTAATACAGAATGATACAGATACAATACATTTATACAATGCGAATTCATACAAAAATCATCCACAATGACATGTATGGAGTAATTTTTTCAGCATTTCATTATACAAATTGGCGAACATCAAGAAGCTGTATAACTTGATATTTACAAGAAAGATTGGAAAGAAGATACCAATTTTACAGAAATCGTTTTAATGAAAATTAGAAAAATTGGCAAACTCTGATAGGAAACGATCGACCTGGAGTCACAAACCATGGTCTGGCTAGCAACTACTAGTGGGAATCGAACCGTGACCACTCAAAGCATAATATGCTTACCAGTAGTGAACGGATTAGCTCTCATTATATTAACATTTTCGAGTTATTGAATGTTTATAATCTAAACTGTAGTTTAAATATGATAGAATTACCAAAATTTGACTATTATTCTTACACACATCCAAATGTGTACGTAAGAAATAATTTGTTTAAAAATTTAAACGGCCGTTTATAAGCAATAACCTTAAAATGCAGATCCGGCTCCGAGCAATATTTTATATTTAAACGTATAAAATATTGCCTACCGCAAATTACAACGAAATCAAAAATATATTTTACACTTACATATATTCGGATGAATATTCAATTAACGAGAACTTTGCAGAGATTTATTTCGTTTTTAAGTATCTTTTTCAAAATTAATTGATTACATTTAATAATTGCGTCAAATATTTTAAGACGTACGAAAATCAACTTCTCTTCACGCACTGATATAATATACTAACTAATATATAGAAATATTGCAGAAAATTATTGTTACAATTCGATACTGTACTATAAAAAAATTTTCTCCCAATCTGCGATCACAATAAACGACGTTTATTGAACACTTATGATTCCGTGATAAATTGTCTCGAACGATGCGAGTGCATAATTGATAACAGTGCAAAAAAAATAAAAGTGGCGCGAAACGGTTAAAATGGAACGGCCAGTTTAACCTGTTAAAGTCGTGACTCGTTCAAGACACTTTTTAATATTATATTAATTTTTATGCCACAGTTTAATTTTCAATTTGACCGGTGGGAGTCGCGTCAAAGGTCGTCCAACGCAATATGACCGGTGAAATGTACATATACGTAATGGGAAATGATTAATTAATGTCAAACTGGAGAAAAAAAAAAAATATATATAACGAATAATAAAATTGATTTAAGATCGTGTTCGATTAGTCCGAATATAGGCCCCGATTGGAACGTTTTAATTTTCGATCGTTTTAATTGCACGCATAATAATAAATCGGTAACCTTTTGCGCGTGAGCTCAGTCACGAAAGAAAGGTGAAATGTAATCAATATTACAGAATGTGTTCGTGATACCAGCTAGATTATTTGACGTGTGTACAAATAGTGTATGTATGTGATCATTTGGTAATATTATGAAACGATTTTCTCACGACCGGACGATTTGCAAGATGACACAGATGATGCGATTCGACATATTTTTCGGGTCAATTGTATATATTATTTTATTTTAATCATAATTATAAATTTACAGGCGATAGGTCAGTCGGTTGTATATAGAAACAGAAATATGTACATGGGTCTACATGACGAGCCAGAATGTTAAATTACAGAAACGCAAAGATCGAAAAATCTTAAGTCGAAAGATCAAAAGAAAAGGGTGCATGGTAAACTTTACATACTCACGTACATACTCACTTAATTTGCGCGCGCAGAATACGGGAGGAAAAACCTTGTATCCTGCTCGCGCAAATTAAGTGAGTATGTACCGTTTACCATGCACCCTTTTTTTATCTTTCGACTTAAGATCATTCGATTTTCGATCTTTGCCTTCCGATATTTGCGTTTTCTGTAATTTAACATTCTGGTTGGTCACGGAGACCGATTTTTTATATATTCTCTTAATTTTATAAACAAAACATAGAAGATGCTAGTTTTTAAAACCTTTTTTTTATTATAACTACCATACTACAAGCATATTATGTTTATATATATATATATATATATATATATATATATATATATATATATATATATATATATATATTAATATACATAAATATGTATATACATATGTTCATATGTATATAAATATGGCAGTCAATGTCTCAATTTCCCTTTCTAAGATAATTTGAATTAAGTAATATTTCTTCTTTAATTACATTTTAGTTTATAGTCTGACCTATCTTAACCCCAAATTTGACTTGCATAACTTAACCTGACCCGAAAACTTTGAATCCCAAAGATCCTATAACGACGATGTCTTTGAGTGGGACAAACGTTTCCCAAGTAACAACCAAATCTAATATTAAATAAAAATATAAATAGGGCGTAATAGTAATTTATATATATATATATATATATATATATATATATATATATATATATATATATATATATATATATATAAATTATTATTACGCCCTTAATTTAATTTAATTTAATTATAATTCAAGTGTAAAAATAAACAGCAGATCGGTCGTTAAAAGCGTTTTTATATCAGTGATTTCGTAAAATTTTGTCATGTTAGTTTTTTTTGTGTCTAAAATCTGTGCAAAGTGAATACGGCCGGGGTGTATACTCGTAATATCTCCCTACCTGAATACAAAAAAAAGGTCCTTGCTCGTCAGTCAATAGTCGGTCAGTCAATAGAAGCAATAAATAATTGCTTCCAGCCAAATTTTTAACGAACTTTACTTAATAACTAGAGACCGGAATCTGAAGGGGCTGTTTATTGTTCAAAGATTGTAAATGCATTGTTAAAGGTTTGCCGAACCTTTTTTACAAAGGATTTACAACAATGGAACAATAGGCGACTACCATGGGCAGACATCGTTTATGGCCCGTGCGAATTCTTCCCTATCATGGGCAAGCCGAAATAGCTTTTCGAGACCGAGTCCCATCCATGACCTGATGTTCCGGAGCCAAGATAGCTTCTTTCTCCCAAGCCACCGTTTGCCTTCTATTTTCTCTTCTATGATTGTTTGTAGAAGGCGATATTTGGGGCCGCGAATAATGTGGCCAAAGTATTCCATCTTACGGCGCTTCACCATGTCAAGAAGCTCTCTCTTTTTATAAAGAAGCTGGAGGACTGTTTCGTTTCTTACATGCTCCTTCCACGAGATCTTTAGTATCCTCCGGTAACACCACATTTCAAAGGACTCTATCCTATTCATGGATGCCACTAACAGTGTCCACGTTTCGCATCCGTACAGCAACACCGACCAAACATAGGAGTGCAGGACTCTTAAACGCAATTTCATAGACAACCTTCGACAACATAAAACATTGTTCATGCTGCCGAAGGCATTTCTTGCTATTTCGATCCTTCTTCTTATCTCCATTTCGGAACTGACGTCCGTATTGATCATTGCTCCTAGGTATTTGTATTGTTCGACCTGTTCAATCATTTGTCCGCGCACTCAGGTTTAATGGATCCGTCTTTTCTTTACATATTACCATTGATTTTGTCTTGTTGATATTAATAGACAGACCCCATTTTTGACATGAATGATCAATTGTGATCAATAACGATTGTAGGTCTTCGGCACTCTCAGTCAATATTGCCGTGTCATCAGCGAAACGGATATTATTTATTTACAATCCTCCCCAAAAACGATTATTGGCATCCGATCTTAACAAAATATTTAACATTGGTAGTTCGGTAGTGGTAGCTGGTGACTTTAATGCCAAACATCTGTTATGGAGTTGCGTAAACACTGACCAACAAGGCACAACTGTTTTTAAATACACTCAACTAACAGATACAATCTTACTACATCCGGATACATACACACATTATCCCACAAATAACTCACAACCATCCACACTAGATCTTGTCCTCGTCAAGAACTGCCCAAAAATATCGACACCAAATGCCCTTCAAACCCTGTCGTCTGATCATCTCCCGATAATCTTCTCAATCGACGGGAAACCCGAGGAAATCATCAAGCATGGTTGGGATTACGGGAGAGCTAACTGGCGAGAGTTCAAGTCGTACATAAACGACCAAACTATTCTAACTTCTACCACACTCACAAACAAAACAGAAATCGACAGCTCCATAATACACCTGACGGAATCAATAGCTCGATCCAAACACCTTCACATACCTAAGACACAATACATTGAACACAAACTAGAGATAACTGACTTTGTTGCAAATCTAATTAAAAGTAAAAATAAACTCCGTAAAATTTGGCAAACATCAAAAAATCCAGCATTGAAAATATTAATTAATAAGCTCACATATCAAATTAAAATTAGAATCAAAGAAATCAAAAATGAAGCTTGGTCTAAAAAATTAGAAAAATTGAGCTCAGTTGATGGCTCTCTATGGAAATTAGCTAAAGTGATTCGCAGGACAAAAAACTCGATTCCTCCATTAGATGATGCAGGAATCTCAGTGACGCGTGATTGCGACAAAGCAGAACTATTATCAAAATCCTTCCAAAAACATCACACACTCACACAACATTACAATCACATACCAACGCATAATAAAGTCAACCGGTCCATTAAAATCATCACAAAAACTCCCACTAACAGTACTAAAAATATAAAACTGGTGCATCCGTGTGAAATCCAAAAAATAAAAAGGCACCTGAGCGAGATTCAATAGATAACATCATAATCAAACAACTTCCATTTAAAGCTTTAGTCTCACTATCTAAAATATTCAACGCATGTTTACTTACCGGGTATTTCCCAGAATACTGGAAAACAGCCAACGTAATTCCCATACTTAAGCCCGATAAAAGCTCAAAAAACCCGGCCAATTATCGACCCATTAGCTTACTATGCACGCTTTCAAAAATTCTGGAAAAAATAATCTACACTCGTTTACTTAAAGTCGTAAATAAGAAATTAATAAATGAACAATTTGGATTTCGCACTGGACATTCCACGACCCAATAACTAACAAGACTAACTGAACACGTGACGAAGAACTTTAATATGAAGAGAAGTACCGGAATGGTATGTCTCGACATAGAAAAGGCCTTCGACACGGTCTGGCACGATGGACTCATTCATAAGCTCCTTATTAACAAAATACCAAACTACCTAATTCTCATCATCAAATCGTATCTAACTCGTAGAAAGCTAGTGGTTAGCGTAAATAATGAATTATCGTCTCCAAAAATAATCGCAGCTGGCGTTCCGCAGGGGAGCTTGCTTGGCCCACTCTTGTTCTCCATATATATAAATGACATACCTATTCCAAAAAACTGTCATATAGCTCTATATGCAGATGATACCGCTTGCTTCACAAGTAGCAAAAAACCAGACACTATTCTTAAAAATCTTGAATTTGCAATTAAAACAATGACTGAACACTTCACCAAGTGGAAAATTCAAATTAATTAAACCAAAACAGACGCCATATTCTTTAGTGTTAGAAAGCATAAGCCAAGTTCAGATCTGAAAATCCCCTCTGGAGAAAGTCTGAAATGGCAGTCAGTAATAAAATATTTAGGAGTAACGTTTGATAAAAGAATGAGATGGGCACCTCACATTGAGGCAGCGAAATGCAAGGCGATGCGGGGTATATCCTCAATATATCCAATATTTAATCGCCATAGTTCTTTATCAACGCTAAATAAAATAAAATTATATCGCGCGCTCATATTACCATTATTAACCTATGCTTCACCTGTATGGAATAACGCCTCGAATACTAACCTTTCCAAGCTCCAAGTAATACAAAATAAATCCCTAAAAATAATTTATAATACACCCATATATACTAACCTGAAAAAACTGCATGCCATATATTATATTCCGTTTGTTACAGACATTACTAACAAACTAACCAGTAGATTCTATGACAGAATTACTAATAACCATACTAACACACTTGTGAAGAGTCTCGGTGATTACAACAAAATGTCTATACCCTTCAGGTATAAACATAGATTACCTAAACACAATCTGCTTTAGGTCATCGACTTTAGAGAGTCTTTAATTAATATTATGTATTAGATGTATTATGAACATTTATAAGGATTGTAAATAGGTTTTTGAGCTCTTTTTCCTATTATGCTTTAGATTAACATTAGAATAATATAATACTGTGACTAATAACCAAATTAAATTAAATTGTAAAATAGAAAATGATCAGTAGATCAGTAGCTATTAAAATAGATATAAGATGTATTGTGAAAATAATTTCGTAATAATAAAAAGCATTTAAAAATCAAAAATATTATTTATAATTTTGCCACCTATTTTTACTCTTATTCGACTATCGACTGCCTGGTTGAACACCATTTCCGAATACAGATTGAAGAACATGGGCGAAAATACACATCCCTGCCGTACCCCTCGACTTATTTCTACTTTTTCGGTTTCCAAGTCTTCAACCTTCACGACAGCAGATTGGTTCCAATATAGGTTCTTCAAAAGGGCGATATCTTTTGCATCTATACCGGTTTGGTTTAGTGCATGGATTAATTTATTACATATGTTCCACTCTATCAAATGCTTTTTCAAAGTCGATGAAACAGACGTATATCCTCTTTTTGAAATCCCTACACTTTTGTAGGAGTACGTTCATGCAGAACAACGCTTCCCTTGTTCCCAATCCTACTCTGAATCCAAATTGCGAATCGCTTATCATACTTTCGCACTTACGCCTTATTCTCTCTTGGATGATTTTGAAAAGTATTTTAAGGGTGTGGCTCATTAAACTTATCAATCTATAGTCATTGCAGCCGGTTGGCTTATTTTTTTTTGGTAAGGGAATAAACGTTGACTGCAACCATTCTTGAGGGATTTTACCAGTTTCATATACATATTTGATTGAAAAGTTTCGTCAGTATTCGAATGCCTTCTTCATCCAATAATTTTAATAATTCTAATTTTAATAATAAAACAGGAATAGAATCCTTTCCTGGAGCTTTTTTATTTTTGGCCTTTTTGATTGCATTTTCAACCTCAGATTGTAATATACTCAGACTTGATGTTTGAAATCCTTCCCTTAATTCTGGTTCAGTACGTTGTGTTTGAAAATTTTCTTCTATATATTCCTTCCAAATATTGCATTTTTCAGCCGTATTGCTTGCAAATTTTCCATCTTTGTTTTTCAAATAGATTGATTTGTTGTTGTTTTTATTAATGACACCACAAACACTCTTTATTTTTTTGTGCATGTTGAAATGATCATGTATTTTTCCATTGTCTCTATTTCATGGCATTTTTCTTCCAAGTTCTTCTCTTTCGCTTCTTTTATATTTTTGCGAATCAAGCGGCGGATATCTTTATATCGAGCGTTGTCCGTATTTTTAAATGTTCTTCGGTGGTCCATTAAGTCTAGAATTTCTTTCTTCATCCATTCATGTTTTTTTGTTAAATTGGTATCTTTGACTAATATTTCCTTACTAGGTTCATCGATGGCCTTTTTAATTTTATATTTTCAATTGTCATCTACTGTATATAAACACCCAGCGCAAAGCGAAGCTTATCAGTTGCATCACATGCAAATAACGATATATTTTAAAAGGAAAGGAATTTAAAATAACAGTTTTCGTATTACTTTCTACAACTCCTCTTCATCAATATGCAGTAAAAAAAGCGATTTCGTCAAGAGATAACATTATGAGGGGAATCATTGTAAATTTGGACTAAAAATGAACTTTTTTTTTATACCTGGAGTAGATTTCATAAATTAAAAAATCGATAAAAACGGATTTTTTTTTCTTCTTCAAGCTTTTCAACATATTAAGGGGACTTTAAATAATAGTAGGGAATACAAATAAAAATGTTTTTATATTAATATTTAATGGGACCCCCTTTGTTTTTAATAAATAGTTTTATTCGTTTAAGTAGTGATTCTTATTATTTTTTTAATAATTCATCACTAATTTCATTGTAGCATACATCATAAATAATGTATTTTAATTATTTTATGGTTTTTGGTTTCTTATCTCTAATTTTTTTGCCTATTTTGCTTACATATTTTCGATTATATTTAGATCCGAGCTGTTTCCTGGCCATTCAATGGAGTTTATTCCTAAACTATCTTTATCTTGATCGATATTTAAAAAAAAAACAAATGGTGATATACAAATGCATTAAAAATAATTCAAATTAATTGTGAAAACAATTTGAATACTCTGAAATTTTGAACGATGCGTCGGTGCTGAATCATCGTGAAAGACAAGATCCTTAACCATTTCCGGTAAGCCTTCTAATGTAGGAATAACGCTTTTGTCGATGATTTTTTTATACTCCTGTGAGTTGACTATCCCATCTAGTTTAATGATTGACCCAACACCATACCGTGTGATGGCCTCCAATACCATACCATGGCGAATGTTAAACAGTCAGCGCTTAGCACGATTCTTTATAGCGTTCGCCTGATTTTCGTCGTACTAGCGCAATCCCATCTGATCCAATCAGGTTGAATTTGGATTCATCTGAAAAAGTAATCATCTCCCAATCTTGAACTGTCCAATTTTTCTTCTCTTTGGCCCACCAAAGACGAGTATCCTTCATTTTCTTCGTGAGGAGGGTTTTTTTTTTCACGGCCCGTTAAAATAGACCAAGTTCATTTAGTTTATATTGAACTGTTCTAAGGCTAACTGTTTTTTCCAACTTCAATGAACTTAGACCTAATTTCTGACGCAGTTTTGAGACTGTTTTGAAGTAAAATTCTCTTTAAAATCCGTTCGTCTCGAGAAGTCAGTTTTTTTGCCATATTTCCTCTTTCGACAGGTGTTATGTCCATTGTTTTTTATACGTCTTTAAAAATACAGTTATTGTAGGTAGAATGTTTCCCCGTTCGTCGATAAATTTCCGCAAAAGAATAATTTTCCTCACAGAAAGTGACATTTTTTTATTTCTCGGATGGACAAAAATTCATATTTTACGTTCAACGCTCACAACACTAAAAAAAAACACGCACTACTTGAAAGTCTGTGGGAAACTGACTTTAAAACTTTTTGGCAACAATACGTTGAGGTATGCTGAAAACAACTGTAAAAGTATAAAAACAAAATTGCCAGAAAGTGAGACCCAATAGGGCAAAAAATGGGCCATTCCGGTAAAATTTGTGACTCATAAGCTTCGCTTTGCGCTGGGTGTATATATATATATACATACATATATATATATATATATATATATATATATATATATATATATATATATATATATATATATATATATATATACATATATATATTTATTTGGATTATTTGTTGAATTTTATTAATTTATTTTCTTTTAAAAAGCATCATAATGTTGAAATGAAATTATTACCGGGTAAAATTCGTCATAATACTTGATTAATTACTAAATTAATATTGTATAAATAATGGAATGAATTATGTGCTATTTTTTTTGGAAAAATTTGACACAAGACGAAAGTTTTGACACGGTTTTTCTTTTCTAATTTTTTTCTACAAATTAATGCGATACTCGGTATAATTCTAGACACATTGTGTGTGTTTTTTCATTTTAATGGGTGACTGGCGGTAACGAGGTAATTATTTTAAATTTACGACCTCTCAAATAACACACGCTGTAATTTTGACGCGTCGTTACTAATTTTAAAAATTTTATGAATTTACAATAACCGATGAGTGAGAAAAAAACGGGCAATTTTCGGGAGACCATTGCATTGCATTTGATTTATAATACGAGAAAAAATTAGCTTGACCGATAGCGAAATAAATTATAGGCATTGAAAGGTTACACGCTTGTAAGTATCTGTAAGTGTAAAATTTAGTGTATTGTTTTCAATTTTTTTTTACAAACTAGTATATATTAATATATTATACTTTGTGTATATATGTATCAATCTTCCTACTTCTAATGAAAACGTATGGATTGGTTGAATATATATATATATATATATATATATATATATATATATATATATATATATATATATATGTACGTTTATTTAATTTTGAATAATTGTTTTTTTTTATGATAATTAGTATTTTTTGTATTTTCTGTATTAATTTTATGTGGTCGTCATTTTTCATAATTTTATGTGGTCGTCATTTTTCATAATTTTATGTGGTAATCAGTAGAGACCGGAATCTGAAGGGGCTGTTTATTGTTCAAAGATTGTAAATGCATTGTAAAGGTTTGCCGAACCTTTTTTACAAAGGATTTACAACAATGGAACAATAGGCGGCACGTTTCCGGCCCCTTCAGATTCCGACCTCTAGTCATCAGTCATCATTTTTATTTGATTAAATTTTCATTCAATATCATTTAGAATTTCGTTATCCATTTGAAATATATAAACAAATACAACAATAAAAATGAACTATTCAATCAATCTATTAAACTATAGTGTTTGCATGTAGTTAAAAATATAACACGTGCACAACCGCGATTTCGTAAACCGCATTCATTTTTTTTTGGGAAATCAAATTAATTGATTCTATTAAATTATATACCGATTAAAATGTTGGGTCGAGATACACGATAGCGTTAAAGTGGCTTAATTGCGCTCTCATTGTGTTACCCAGGTTTGAATTGCGAGTTATTAACGATGCACTGCACAAGCTGGTTCAGAAATTGTACACTGACATGCAAAGGTCAATGAGGAGTCATAAATCTGAACCGACGGTGGATGCTGGATCATTTTGTGCAGATTTATATTTTTAATTTCATAAAATAATATTACATACCAAAAATTTATATTTATCGTTAAAAAAAAAAAATTCTTCAATGAAAATTATATGTGTGCATAGATATTTATAAAATAATATTCTTTAATTTTTCGTGGGGTGTATTTTTATAAAAGAATATTGTAAAAATCGATTTCAAAAAGTTGAATCGACAACTTTTTGTGTTCATTTGCTCTGTCATCTTGACACAAAAAAATTAAAGAATTGTTATTTATGTTCAAAATTGTCGCAATCGTTAATTTTTCCATACGGAATGGAATGCAGATGTTTTTCTAGTTTGATTGGCGAGTTTTTTACATTCTTATAAAATTAATTTTCAAATAACATAGTATAAGCAGCTAGATTTTTTTCCTGATGATGATATTTTGTTTGACAATTTTATTAACTTTTTGAGTTGTATTAGTTGTAAATATATTGGATATTAAGAAAAGTATAATATCGTTGATATATACCTATAATACAACGTAAATCCACTAATTTAACCATTATTATGACTCGGTATGACGTCACCCAATCTCCTTGTATCCTGCTCGCGCACACGTACGTACAGCGGTGCGACAAAAACAGGGAGAATTTCACGTCATGCCACTGGTATATATTCTGCGCGCGCACATTAATACGGGAGGAAAAGCATGTTCCTCTTTTTCCTGTTGTATCCTGCTCGCGCAAATTAAGTGAGTATGTACCGTTTACCATGCACCATTTTTTTTTGATCTTTCGAATTAAGATCTTTCGATTTTCAATCTTCGCCTTCAGATATTTGCGTTTTCTGTAATTTAACATTCTGTCTCGTCACGGAGACCGATGTATATATATATATATATATATATATATATATATATATATATATATATATATATATATATATATATATATATATATATATATATATTGTATTTAACTGAAATTACTCTTTACATAATGAAGTGGTGTGAAATGAACGTTAAGAATTTTAGCGCCTCGATTCTAGAAGGCGCCTCTGGCGACATTATAGAATGTAAATTATGTTGTCTTATCGATACCGTCATATATTTTAAATGGCACCTTTCGGGTGTCGTAAAAGGTCCCGATTATGACTTAATTTTCTCTGGGGCTCTATTAAAGTCGAATTGAACTATCGGATGGTGGCACTTGACCTCGATATTAAAAAAAAAGGCGCCCATCGGCGATTTTCCGAGGTGATATCACAGCCGCGAATACGAACAAAACGAACCAGATTGTGCACGTTGATAAATGAATTCATCGCCGTGAATTATTCATAGGATCGCAAATATCTTATTTCAGGGTAGGGTAACCTTTTTAACAGAAGGCCAATGCACTGGAAATCGTACTCAATAAAATCGATCTTTTTTTTAACATTGCTGCCCCGATTCCATGCCTAGGAAGTAGCACTTTTTATGTTTCATGTTTATTTTAGAAAGAACATTATACTTGACGTTTTTAGAAAGGTACCAATTTTGAGTGGATATGTTTTACACGAAAACGGAGATATGTTTATGTATTTCGATAAATAAGGAACGGTCAATCTAAATCCAAATACTAATGTACATAATATGGTAATAATTGGGAAAAGCTTTTATCTTTCAGAGATAAAAGTTGAAGCAATCAGCCATAAATAAAATAATTCGAATGTGACCAACCCATGACATTATCTACATATATATTAAGGGAATATAACCAGTGTCAATAACAAAATTCGATGACGCATAATTCACGCATGGGTCACGACGTAGAGAAAAATTCGGTGGAAATTTTTTTGTAAATTAATGGATGGTTTGGTAAGCAATCCTCAAATTCTTGCAAAATTCAGCTTTAATGTTCCCAGCCAACTCAGATACATTAGATGCCGCAATTTATTCTCTTCTTCTGGGGCACGTTCCAATTTGATGGTTTCGTCGCCTGTTGTCAGGGGAATCAAGCTCCTCAATTAGATTTATGTTAACTTAGATTTGTTTAATCCAAAATATGCTGATCTAGTTGACGTATTGTTACCTTTGAGATCGTAACGTGTTCTATTATAGTATTTATTTCGTATGTGTTTTATAATTATGCTAATTTTGTTTTTTGTATTATGTTCAACGGCTATTAGAACGTTCTCGTTTAAGCGCTACTGTAGGGAATCAGACATTTTGGATTTTCAGTAAGACAAGTACTATGTACTTCCGGTGGTCGGCTTTTGTTCAAAATATTTTTATTACTTAATATTATATACATACATATATTATATTATAAGCATTAAATATCAAGAAGATAAAAATAATTTGAAAAATCAAAATAAAATAATGAAATATTATTTAAAAAAAAAACATTAAATACTTCCGGCTTAGGAATTTTGACCAAAACCTTATCAACTCAAAGTTTATACATAAAAAACACAAATGTAAATTTTCAGCCCAATGCGTTCAGTAGTGTGGAAAAAATCATGTGGTCTAACATTTTTGATTTTTTTAAGAAAAAAAAATCCCAATTGGTTTATGAAATTCATAATTTTTTTTTGTATTTACACGATTTTGATACAAAAATCATACTGGTTTTTTTCGTGAAGAGCGCACATATTTCAAGGGTTGACAAAATAGATGAAAAAGCGAATAAGAGTAAACTTATAAGGCCACTTTCGTGTGATAGAACTTCACTAAATTTTAGATATTCTTGATAAAAAATTCTTAATTTGAATAAAAATTCTTTATATGAAATTTTAGTTCGATAAATTAAAAGGTTTCGGAGAAAAACTCAAATAACCTGGAAACTCTTTCGGTTGAGATAAAAATATTTATTTATGAAATTTTTTAAACCTGGCTTAGGATATAATTGAATCGAAAAACTTGAAACAATGGGACACCTTTAAGTGGAGGTACCACTTCGAGTCAATTTAAAAATTTGAAAAAAAAAATAGATCGTATCGATAAGCATTTTAGTAATTAACGGCGTTCAAACTAACTCCAAAATACACAGACACTCATACTAACATACTGAGATACTAAGACACATTTTGTCTAAACCATGAAAACGCGATCAGTGATTGATTCCGTGTTCAAATCAGTCAAAATCTCGAGTTCGAATTTTCATGTACAATATACATATATGGAGATAAAGTAATTAATAATCTAAATTAATCAATAGAAGTCAAATTATGTATGTATGTATGTACATATGAGATAAGCAATTTATTGTTACACGAGTTTTAAATTTTATTTAGGGATGAAAAAAAATGTAAATAAACTCAAAATTCAGAAATCATATTTGGCGAATATTTAGTTTTAAAATAAAATTTTTATCAGTTTTCTTTAAATTCCAAAGATTTTAATAAAAAATATTTTGATAAATATATTATATTTTTATTTATATATTTTATATATTTAATAAAATTTTTATTTTATTATTATAACAATTGTTTAAGAATATAGTAAATTTTAGTGCATGTACGATAATTATAATATGACTAGTAGTAAAATTGCATGAAGGGCTCGAGTGTCTTCTACGCTGGAATTTATGGATTTAAGGTACTAAGTTTACGATCCCTGTCTTAAGGACTTTAACCAAATTAAGATAACAGAAACGCCTAGAGCGAAATTCGTAGAATTGTTTAAACATGCGTAGTAAATATTTGAATACCAATTAATTTGATCCCATTTATTTATTTATAACTCCTGAGTAAGCGGCAAAGCCGATTAACCCATGACAATAATTTTTATCAATTTGATCTGTAGCATTGTTTAAAAATATTTAACTCAAGCCTCTTAAAACGTATTAATGTAAATGCTCCGATATTGGATATTAACATTGAGGTTTTCGTAATGCGATATATGTATGTATAATATAAAGTGAACGCGAGTATACGTTAAATCACTTTGCACGTATCGAATAAGCGAATTTTCCGATCTATTTAACACGTTGAATATGTACGTATTATATTTGTAGTTTTGTATATGTATGTTTGTAGGTACATGTTATGTGAATGAGATGGGTTTGCAATGTAATGCCCACAAGGAGAACGATAATATAATTGTTCAATACAGTTTTCCTTTCACGTAATTTGCATGATATTATACAAAACATTGGTAATATTCATAAGACATTTAGTTGCATATCTATGTATGTACATAACATTGAAAAATCATTACGATTGTTACGCTGGCATTTTTCTTATGAATTTCCGGCCGAGACACGATTGGAAAATCGTCGAAAGCGATCTGCAAGCATGACTAGTATCTAACATAGATTACTTTGAAAAGTTTCTAGCCGATAATTTCTAGTTTTCGCAAATGGTCAATCAGTGAGTTAATCGGATTTTATTATTTTAGAGAGCGGTCGTTTGTGATTTGAAAATGTTGTCAGGAGATGCGAGATGATGTTGCAAAATTTCATCGTTGACATTTACGTGCTGTATGTCGTACACTTTGCAAGCGGATTCCTCGTGGGAAAATACCACTTATCGTAAACTTGAGAATGTCTATGCGTGGATATATCAAAGAAATATAAGTATATAAGTAGATAGCTTTTCTCATAGTAAAATGAAAAAAAAACAACAACAGCGCAATTTCATACATAATTAATACACGAAATAAAAAAGTGGGTGAATGTGATACGATATTTGTAATACGATATGTCTTCGTGTTAAGTAGTGATGAAATTTTAATATCATTTAAAATACTTTCTATTGACCGTTTTAAGTGAATTGTTTATAAACTGAGAATTTATTAATTTACAATTTTTGGACACTAAATATATCTGTGACATGAAATGAAAACGTGCTCAATTCATTGAAAGCATTATGTAGTACAAATGTACATATTATCGCATATTATTAAATTTAGAATTTTATGTGGCTGTTAATATTTGATAGTTTCGATAGGAGAAATAAATCTGGTTTCGTAAATAATATTTTTTACTTATTTAATATTTTACTGTAAAACGATACATTTTATTATACATACATACCTATATGTATGCTGAGTTATAATTTGTTTACCGAGAGTAACAATAATTGTTAATAACTAAATAATAATTCCATCCCTACTCCAATTCCAGATTTCTCCACAATGATAGTTTTATTCTTACATTCTAGGAGGAAAATTTATGATTTATGTTTCTTATTTATGCATTTGAATTATAATATTTAATTGAAAATCCTTATTTATTAAGTAAGATCCTATTTCTATTGTTAAATCAGATCACTCCGTAATCCTTCATTATTTCACATAAACTCGCGTTCTATCAACTATTCCTTTAATTCCTTTTTATAGATGTGTATATACATACATATATCTCGCTCTTATTTTAACAATGTTCCCCCTCATATTTATCCTTTTTGTTGTTCTTTTTCTTGCTTTAAATTTCTATTGTTTGATAATTTTTTTAGTATTATACCTATCCAATATCTACCACTATTCAATGCTTTTCTTATTTTTATTCATGGTTGTTATTAATTTTTAGAATTTTTTTTGGTGTCAAACACGTTGTAATGCTGGTTTCTGATTTTTTTAATAAATAAATATTTACACCCAAAGAATGAAAATATATTTAAAATTGTTTGGAAGGGAACAATATAAATATTTTTCTAGAAAGGGTCACATGCATATAATATAAATCAATAAAAACATTGTAAATATAAAATCATACAATAAATGAAAAAAAAACGTTTAATATTAATTTATTAAAAAAATAAATAAATTGTAATTTGAGTCGCCATATTTTTTGTTTTGCGTTTAAAAATATTTAAAAACACTGGTGGCTTGTAATACGTTTATTCTGCTTTTCCGAGATTCTGGACATATCGAATTAAAATAAGTGAATTAAGTCAAACAGTGTTTTTGGAAACGAAAATTAGACTTCCGCCACTTTCAAATATAATGGCTCATTTATTTTATTTTTATATCATATTGGGTCATATTGACTTCTTTACATCGATTTTTTGGCATTGATAAGTTGTAAGAAGGATATTTTTTTGCAGCTTTCTGATAATATAAATCATACTACCGTTCAATAACATAATTTTACAATATTATTAAATTTTTGGCAGAAATGTGATCAATAAATTAATTTTTAGTATAAGATAAAAATATAATTGGGTGAATACCGTCTACGGTCCATGTTACGGTACCAAGGATTCTAAATTTAAAACTGCAGATTTCCATAGTGGACATTATGTAGTAGATATATGTATGTATGTACATACATATGTAGGTACATACATACATATGTATGAACGTACAAGGAAACGTATTAGAAAAAATAAACTAAAAATAAAAATAGATATAAAAAATTTAAAAATTCCAAGTAAAAGTGAAAGGTAAAATCGGAAAATCTATCCAGATTAATTATTTAAAATCATTTATGCAGATAAGGAGCAAATTTTAAACGAAGCGAACGAGCGTGATCGTGTTAATGTTAATTAGCGCATCAGAAGCTTCCATTAGCGAAGCGTGATCAAGCCGACTCGTGACGTGGCACTGGAAGACGATTCATTCACTTTTTATTATTATTTTATACACACATAGACACGTATGTATATCGGTTATACAATCTAAAATGTTTATTAGTTGGACGGGTCGCATCTGACATTTGGGTTAACCGGCTCGCTCAACAGCCTCGCATTCCATCGGTTAAAATGCTCGTTATCGGTTGCCATCGAAAGTGAATCCTTACTGAATACGTACTTACATATGTTTATTTGCGGTTGTATTTACGTATTGAATAATTTAATATATTTTATTTTATTTATTGAAAAATCAACAGACAACAGGATGTACATAGATATGTATAAAAAACAAATAGTAAATATATAGTATATGTTCCAATAACAGATTTTTACAAAGATTATAAAAAAAATGAAAAAGATAAATATAAGGAAAACAAATGAAAAAGAAAAGAATAAAGGCCAAAACATGACAAAATATGTAGAACATTGCATAATTAAACAATAGTATTAAAATATTGGAAAACGGTTATAAAATAGAATATAAGAAGAAATTGAAATTTACAAATATAAAACAAATGAAAAAGGTAAATACAAAATAAACAAATGAAAAGGAAAAGAATGAAAGCTATAACATGATTAAATATCACATTAAATAACTAAACTAAAGTATAAAAATATTGGAAATATTGGAAAAAGGTTATAAAATAGAATAGGAGAAGAAATGAATCAATCGGTCAAGATTCTCTTGATGTTAGACCTGAATTGATGTAGGGAAATACCAAATAGATCAACCTCATTCAGCTCTCCGTTAAACATACGATAAACGCGCTGCAGATAAGAATATTTTTGTGAATTACATAGTATTGAAAGGATCAAGTGAAAAGAGTACCACGTGTCTAGAGTACCGAACTGGGATTCTGAAATTAGCCTTATTCAGTAAATCAGAACAATCAATATATGTATGTATACTAGGTGATAATAATTTATATTTACGATCTCCGTGCATCTATTATGTCAATGCTTTTCTCGAGGAAGCTTCTCAGGAAATGGGTTCGAAACGAGACTTCCTGTCGTTCACAAGGAGCGTGTCTAAAGGCTTGTACAGTAAAGCAATTAGTGCGAATTTACTGGAGGTATTGTGATGAGAACAATGATAAATTACCGTTGAGAGTGTCTGATGAAGTGACGAAGTTTCCTTTCTTTCAGAATTTGCATTTAGATTTTACGGGAAAACAAACAGCTTCATGCTTTGAAAAGAGATTAAATTTCTAAAATTTTCAGATTTATCTATCGACCAGGATTGACCGTTTAGATTCTAGAAAGTGTTTAAAATATGAAAGTAAAAAAATATAGCTTCTTTATACATATATATATAATGTAAGGAAAATGAAACCTATTTAATAAAAAATACGGTTATATATTTAAATTTGAGTTTATTCAATAAGAATGTCTCAGTAATAATTGGTTTTTTTATCGACCGTATCGAATTGAAATAGCACTTCCAAACCGTTTTTTTTTTTAAATTTTTTTATATGATTGAAATAGTGTTAGGAGTAGACTTCGATATTATTATATCATGGGTAATATTTCAATCATATGATATTTCTAATATTATTCATAAATACTGACTAGTTTAATTCGAGACATTTTAATGTACACACACACACACACACACACACATATATATATATTTTTTTGTATTATTTTAGTTAGATGCCAGGAAGGCCTAACAGGAAGACCCCAATGCGCCTTCCTAGACAATTAATTATAAAAATTGCAGCATTTTTATTACATAAATCACTGTATTTAAAGAGGTTGAAGAACACGAAATTAACAATTAATTAATGAATGAATCAAATCCATAGGGACATCTATTCATTTAGACTTGTACATACATTTTTACATATTGTACATAAATCAAATTCAGATATTTGTGAAAGCGGGCAGGATGGTTTTTGTCAATTTGATGGAGGAATCGTTTCAACAATGAAATCAGATAAATTGGCAAACTCTGATAAGAAACGACTTGGACTTGGAGTCACAAATCTCCAAATTAGACCAGCAGTATTAAATAATAGCGAGGGATCGAACCCGGTAGCCTCTCGGTACTAAACATAAACGCAACCACCGATCCATACTGCTGGCATATGTAAATATAATATGCTAAAAAAATTTAAGTATACATATACCGTAAAATATACGAATAAATTAGAAATTTAGTAAATTGTTTAAACGATCTAAAATTGATTTATAGATGTATCATATATTATTGTGCATTTTATGTAAATGCCTCAGGCGAATGATTATACACAAACAATTTTCAATGAAATATAGCATAAATACATACATTTTTCCAATGCGGAATCACCACAAGAGAGTGCTTAACTTTATAATATGTATAACAGTCGAGAATTATCTGATAGAGAGCGAGAGAACGGAAGTACATATAATAAGAACGAGAGTACTGCAGAGACGGACGACGATACTGATCTCGCGGTTCCGCTTGTGCAAACAACAATACCAGTGCATCAGTGCACCGGGAAATGCGTGTGCAATTGCACTGATAATGCTCCACAATTAGGAATGTGCAGGAAATGCGCAGGCGAGCCCCTCAAGTGCATGGGTAAAGAAGTGCCACATTGTTGTTTCATCAGAGAAAGGAAAAGAATGGCGTTAGTTAAGGAGACGACCCACAGCATCCAATTATCACCGAGACGACTGCCGTTCTCAAATTACAGTAATGAGTCGGCTGGTGAGTGATCGTTTGCTATGCACACACCTCGTGCTATTGCAATTTGTGTGCTCTATGCAAATGGTGATGCTGTCTAATGTGGGTCTAACCCCTTAACCGTGTTGTGAATATGCGTGTGTGGAAATGCATAGTTATCCTATAAGTAACGCTATGTTTAGTATTATATGTATGTACATACATACATATGTACATATGTAGTAGAGGGAAAACTTCAGAAAGAAACTGCAAGAAACTCAACGTGTAAGCATAATAGTATGTATTAAATTGTTACGTTCTATTGCTATGTAAACGATACATAGATCTATTATAGTATATATTTATTATTTATTTATATATACGGCTGCAAGGACCATTAAACCATAATACAATAGAACATTAATAAAAAAAACAATATTAATATAATAATAGAAAAATAGGAGTTTTAAACAATGAATATACCCGAAGTTAATAAATAAATGAAATGAAAACAGTAAAATAAAATGCATTTAGCCTTTGTACATACATATTAGAGAAATGATAATGTAACAATTTTGTATACACTTAGTGAGTGCAAATATGCATGTACGTAGCGAGTGATTATGTCGTGTGTGGACTTTTGGCCGAATGGACACTTGGCCGATGGACGTTAGGCCGACGGACTTTTAGCCGAACGAACATTTGACCAATTGTGTATCATAATTACTCAAAACTCACTGAAAACGGATACATTCTATAATATAACGTGGACTAGTGATTAGCATATTATGCTTGAGCAGAGTGGTCACTGGTTCGAGTCACATTAGAGTCTCGCTGCTGGCCAGACGTTGACTCTTGGTCGATCGTTTCTTATCAGAGTTTGCCAATTTTTCTGATTTTCATTTAAATGGATCCTCTAAAATTGGCATCTTCTTTCCACTCTGTCTTGAGGCTTGCCAATTTGATTATAAAATTTGTATAAATGTATGTCAAGGTTCTTGGGTCTATCGGCTTTGCCACCTCCCAAAGTATGTTAAATAAATTATTCAGAAATGTCCGTCTGGCCAAGTGGCCGTTCAGCCAAATGTCCATTCGGCCAAGCGTCTATCAGTCAAATGTCTATTTGGCAATAGTCCGTCATCCGATTATGTTTGTAAACAGGACGAATAATCAATAAGAAAAAATATTCGATACATTAAACTATTCAGATATAAAATAGTAATATAAACTTTAACTTCCGGTTGACGGATCTTCACTAAAATTTACATACATGCATATTATACATATACGTATGTTGTTTGTATTAATCTACAACTAATAGAGTATATATGTATGTATATGTACATACAAAAATTTCAGTTCAAAACGCCGAAAATTTTCTGATAAAAACAGAAAAAACCTCGATTTTCTAGATTCTCTAGTGGTTCTTAACGATGCACTTTTGACCGTGAGAAAAAATGGCGGTGCGCCAGAATTAAACGGTAAAAAAAAATACATATATGCGGGTATTATTTATATTACATATTAAACAAATTTAAATAAAAACAGTTAAAGAAAAAAATAATTAAAGAAAAGATCCTAAGAAAGAAAAGAACATATGCGAAAAAACTATAACTAAAATTACTCTTAAATAAAAATGGAATTTATTTGATGTAAAAATCAATTAATGCGATACCTGAGCTTGTCGGATTTTGAAAATTTCAGAAATATTAGGTTGAATATTTGATTTAGCTACCCTCAATTCTTCCTCTAAATTCGTAAGTCTTTCTCGTATTTTAGTTTTTATATTAGTTATTGTTAAAAAACCGAGCTCACACAAATAGGATTAATTTTCAGTAGATAACTGGATATTCCTCTTGTACAAAAATCCCATTTGGGAAAATTGAATTTTTTGAGTATGATCCGTCCACAAGGAGACCAATTCTTCTTCTGGGTACGAAAATCCTCTACTCAATGTATCAATCATAGAAAATGGATTTCGTATCCAGTCATTATTTTTTACATTTAAGAAAATAAAATAATGTGCAATATTTTCTTCCAATAAAGTTAAACGTTCCGATACAGCGGAAGTAATTCCCTCAGCAATGTTTTTTTTTCTTGTGGCTAATTATAATAATTGGTCGGTAAATAAAATTAAACTGACCGTTTAATTTAAAAGCGTCTGATGAACTGTAACCAACAACTGACAATTTTACAACGATATTAATTCTTTGTTTACATTGTGCAATTTTTGGATAGCTGAATTTCGTCACACAAAATATTTACAAACACCGTCTGAACAGTTTAAATAGCAAAGAGACGAGCAATGAATACTTAAAATAAGAGGATACATACATTGTAGTTCGTATTGAGGTTTTACTGTGTTTTGTTATTCATATATGTACATACATATGTATGTACACATTTGAGCTTCTTGTAAATAAGTTTTTTTCAATAAGAAATATGAGATGAAAATATGTACATACATACATTTGTATGCTGGAATTAGAAATGAAAAAAACAGTAAATTATGTACATACATATATAAAATTTGCATAAGTTCGTTATTACAGTTCGTTACCTAGAATATTATCGTAGTATCTGTTTCGGTCGTCTGTTATTCGGGTTAAATTGACGACGTTCGAATCATCTAGAAGTGTCTGTGTTTCGCAAAATGTAAAGCGATATTAACGTGCTATAATAATTGTTGAAAAAAATCATTTATTCAGTGACTGACTGATTAAATCGGTCCTTGAAAATAAGAACGGAATTCTCGTTATCGAAACAACAACAAAAATGCTGTCATTTTTTCATTTGCAAATAATTTCGAATTTTAGTTTGCGATATAAAAATAAATATATAATTTAGGTAATAAACGTGATCTGTTGTTAAAATGTTATAGTTTTTGTGTTGTGTTTACGATCATACGCCAAGAGTCCGTGAGTGCAGTTCCAAATCGAGACAATAAGAAGAGTACATCATATCTGAGGTTTTTCTCATACCATTTTTAAATCAATGGCTTTGTTTTATTTTCGCATTTTTTATATTTAAATCCAATGCGGAATAATTTAAAATCACAACGACACAACAGATAATATGAAAACATTGTTTCACATTACGCTACCATTTTTTTTTCGGTTCTCACTCTAATAAAACCGGTCTCTTATTACATATGTACACATAAAGTATGCGTTTACGAACAGGTAGCGATCGTTAAAAGAGTCATGGCTACTTTTATCGTTGCATAATTACTATTTGTAATAATCGGCGATCGTAATTGAATCAATGGTGTTATAAAAGAGCTCCGCAATATACTAGAGAATAATTGAGCTTTGTATTATAAATATTATGTACGTATTGTAGTTCGCGGTGTGAGGACGATGATTCAATTTCGTGAACTAGAAAGAAAGTCGCACAATGGCCCTATATACAAACATGACGGTTCAAAGGAGAGCTTTTTGCCGACAAAGTGTTATTGTGTAATGGCGAACAAACGAGCCGCTCCGAAATCAGGTGATGATGATGACCATAATCGCGGAGATGACGGACAATGGTCTCCTTTCATTGATGCGCCTCACAAAGACTGCTCCTTATACAATTTTCTATAGCAACGTTATTTAAAATTTTCTAGTCTCGTTTTATGTATGTATGTACATGCATATGTATACATATGTATATGTATGTTACTGACGAAGTGTATTTTCAGTTGTAATATGTTCCAACTGGCGTTTTGGGTCATTCATATTCGAATACAAATATTAAAATAAAATAAATAAAAATAAAATAAAACTAGTAAATAATATCTCTATGTAGAAGCGCAAATACGCTTTCAACAATGTGCGCCAGTTGTAATATAACAGTTAAGTTTTAACAGCTTTGATATTTTTTCGAATGCTTTAGAATTCAATAATGCGTTAATATTTGCCAGATATTACGAATAAAGGTCATGAGTTCTGTATTAAGATAACTCTAAAAAAAATATGATTTTCCAACTCAATTTACTATCGAGTGATGTTTTCACGAAAACCTAACCTCTCCATCTTACCTGGTACCAACTTATAGGTGAACTGTATTTTC
Source organism: Arctopsyche grandis (assembly GCF_051622035.1). NCBI lineage: Eukaryota > Metazoa > Arthropoda > Insecta > Trichoptera > Hydropsychidae > Arctopsyche > Arctopsyche grandis. The sequence continues at coordinate 8,268,367 of NC_135355.1, forward strand.
AGTTGTAATATATTTTGACTAGTTGGAATGTAATTCGTCAACTTGCGTGGGTTTGACGGAATTTATTCCAACTAGTAAAAACCATAACGACTTAATGAATATATAAAATTCCTTCCTTTTGGGTATGCTTGGGTATAATTCCCTTGAACTTCGGAGAAACTTCTCATTAATTCGTTTCGTTCTCCTGCTCTTACGTGGTAATACGTCATGCCCGTTGTTGCTGGAGCAGTTGGGACTTTATGTCCCTAATCACTATGTGCGTAGTAGACATCATCTTTTGCTGGCTGTACCTCCTGCCCGCACAGTCCTTTTTCGAATGGCTCCTATTCCAAGAGCTATTCGACTTCTTAATGAAATCGTTGCTGCCGAGACTGAATGTGATATTTTCCACCTTAGTGAGCGTAAATTGTCGGAAATTACTCTAACCCATTTATCTGGTAGTCTGCGCTCATCATTGTTTTCATGATTGATTGTGATTTATGAGTGAAATTTTGATTAACTCTCTTCCATTTGGGCCTTACAGGGATGTTTTGTATTTGTAATTATTTCTTACATATTTATTGAAGCTGGGTGTAGGTGCAAGGCATTCCTTATGCTATATTTAATTTGATATTTTTACTTTATCTGTTATTATTAAATGCTATTTTTTATGTTTATGTATGGATGTATTTATGTTTATGTTCAAATGTATTTTTTTTATGTATAATTGATGAGTATATTATTTTCGTTATGTATTAATTTATGTTTAATTGTTATTTTGTTTTTTTTTTTTGTTTTATATTTTTTGACCATTGTGGCGCTTTAGTAATTCCTGTTATGCCACAATGGTCTGTTTAGAATAAAATAAATAAATAAATAAAATTAATGGAATACATGGGTGGGAAGTATGTCAAGTTTAGTTGATATAGTGAAGAGATTGAAATTACAGTGGATGGGCCACGAAGCTAGAAGAATGGACGAAAGATGTGTTCGACAGGTACCCGAGAGAATGTAAAAGGGTGCAAGAAAGCGACAGGGGAAATGTGTGGATGAAATTTGAAAAATGTGTCTAATGAGATGGAAGACAGTTGCTTAAAACAGAGATGAATGGCTTTAAATGATGATGATGAAGATCATATAAAACTAGATAAACGAAGGTTACTTTATTATTCATTGGTACTTCATGATGATTATCCATTGATCGTTCGGAATAAATTTAATTAGTCTTTCGAAGTGTTTATATGCTTAGAATATACTATTTGGTACATACAATGTATGTATATGTACATATGTATATTTAAAAATTTTAACCACTTAATTAAAAAAAAAAAAGCGAAACCCAAAAGTATTTGTAAGTATTCTTTTAGCAATCTATGTAAGTGTGACTTCGTATTTTCATTAAATGTTTAAATAGATTTTCCATTTGACATGTATGTATGTAAATGCCTTCCAAAATCACGTTTCAATCTAGTAGTTGAGAGCTTCCTCGAGTATAAAACTTTAATTTGAATACAAAAAATTACGAATTTGAAAGGATTTAAGGAGGCAAAAATGACTTGCTTTGACGTGGAACATGACAGTTTGCATCAAAATAGGTCATGTGTATATTTTTTAATGCAAAATAAACGCGAATTTTTTTTTATAATATTATTGTTAAAATCACATTATGAATAAATGTATTGTGCCCTGTTAAAATCGTCAAAACAATTACAATAAACATGTCCATTTTTGAAAGTTTTATGAAAATGGATTAATCTCAGTGTATTCTGTAATTATTTATAGAATTATTTGAAGCTTCACTTTTACATATACCACAATATTTTACTTCTATTAAAATATGTATGGATAGGAACTTCGGCAATGACTTATTTGAAGAAGGTTTTTAATGATATGATTAGTTAGCATGAATATTGTTCTCGAGTTGAATACAGTCTCGAACAGATGGAAATGTATTTTTTTAAACAAATCTTCAAAATCCAGACGCCCGTCGCCACAATGGACTGCAGTTTGGGAAGCGGTAGAAGGAGTTTCTTTGGATAGCGGGGTCCGTTTTTGGGTCGGGTGTTTTGTCGCAAATGCCTTTGTTAATTAATTCGTTCCTGTCCCCTTACCGGACACGAGCGTTTCGGTATTCAGAACTTGCGGTCTCGTCTCTCGCATACTGATTTCCTCGTTACGTCTATTCTCAGAACCGTAGCATAATACGTATATAATATGTACTATGTAGTACTACGTACATATGTATGCATGTGAATAATACGTTCGTATGTATGAATGTACTGTGCCAAGAACATTTCGGGAATGTGTCTGTAGCGTTGTAACTAGTAGGTTTGTTTCATATTATACAATTTTATATCCGAATGCGAATTAGATTTGATAGGTCAAGTTTGCGTGGGTGGTTTGTGGTGTGATAAAATTTGTGTCGTCGTTTAAAAATTAAAATATAACAGATATTGACGAGTGTGGTTGCGTTTTGTGTGAAATTAATTAATTAAATTAAATGTTTCAAGGATGGGAATTTACGTTAGTTTGCTTATAAATGTTTCCGTGTATGTGAAAATTGTTATACTAGTGTGGTGCCCGTTGGTATTTCAACGGGTGGTTTCGGAAAAGGAATTGATACAGGAATTAAAATAAAGTTATACGGTATTGAAATGGTAACATGACACCAATTCTTTAGATTTTTAGTCATGTCTATCACTTAAGCCCGATGAAATATCATCGTATGGGTTATGGCGTATAAAGTTATTCAATAAAAAAAATATGTCGGTCATGTGCTCCGTTCGCATCGCGGTCGTATTTTTACTTTATTTTATATATCTTTAAAATATAATTAATTTAATATTTATATTTAATTGCTTAATATGTAAAAATGGTTCAAAACCTCGCTAAATCAAATTACCGTTATGTATTGTTTATATGGCATGACGTAAGCAATTTCTATTATAGGTCTGTTACCGAGGTTGACGCGAACAAATGCGCTTGTGTAGTGTCTGTGAATAGGTGCATAGCATGCTGTCACACTGAATTCAATAATAATAATAAGAGCCTTGTAAAAAGACGCTCTCTCTCTTTGCGCGCATATGCGTAAGTATGAGAACGCGCCAACTCTCGGTAACAGATTAATATAATATAGACATGATGAATATTTCAAGGTGCAATAAGTAAAAACTACCTAACTATCTAGATATAAACAATATAAAACACTAATAGATAAATTAAGAATTAAAATAATAATTAAAATAATAAAAAAGAATTAAAATAATTTTCAATAGATGGCGCTAAATGCTCATGAGACTATTTTCCTAGACAAAATATTGGTAGCAAACAGTATATAAATATACAGGTTTTTTCTTGATTCGTTATTATATGCGTACATTTTGTTGGCAGTGTTTTAACTGTGACGTATGTACTATGTCGAATCGTAACGAGTCGTTACTAACGACTATTATACTACGGAAAGCGTTATCGCAGATACACAGATACACACACAGCCACACGGAATAGTGCTATTATATGTATGTATGTATATATGACAGGGGATTTGTTACGCCAGATGTTTGTAATATTGTGTCTTTATAAGCGTTCCCCAATATTCTGAGCTATTTGTATACGTATTTAATATGCAGGAGTTAATGATAACTACACGCTGGTTTTAGTTGATTTGCAATAGTAATTGTTCAAAAAACATTTATCGCAGGGAATTAATTCAACTTAATACATATGTATGTATGTATATTAGCCAGAAGCGTGGCTCGGTCGTTAAGCTTCTGCTTAACACTGAGAGGCGCCGAGTTCGATCCCTTGAGCTGACCTCGATTGAAAAAGAATTTTTCTGAGTATATCTGTAATGCTGCTGGTCAGACCAGGATTTGTGACTCCTGGTTGATCGTTTCCTATCAGAGTTTGCCAATTTTCTCTGATTTCATTGTTGAAACGATTCCCGATTAAAAATTGGCTAAAAATCCTTCCTACCTACTATGTCACCACTATTTGAGTATGCTTAATGTAAATATTACAATAAAAATGTATGTACAATTCATAGATGTCTCGTTAATTGTCGAGTTTGTCAGTGTCTCGTAATTTAGCGACTTATGTAAATAATAAAAAATGCTGTATTGTTTGTAATTTGGCCAGGAAGGCGCATTGGGGTTTACCTGTAATGCCTTCCTGGTATGAAATAAAATAAAATAAATAAAATAAAAATAAATATTAATAATAACAGTGCAATCTTTGTACAATTATGAATTATTTGAAGAAATAAGATGGGCGTTGAAGGATCTATGTACATTCAAGTATCTACATACATATATGCATATAAATGTTGGTAAATTCAGATATAAATTGATTAAATTAGTTTTAATATATTATACATATATCAGTAAATAACAGCTCAATTTGTAAACGGTCGTTGTTTAGTTTGATTTTATCGCAATTTTCTCGCCAAATATTTGCGCCAATCTATAAACGTATTGATTGACCAATGTGGTGGTTTTATATTGTATTTATTTTTATAAAGAAAATGTGTGTTTTCTTGCAGCGGTAAAAGAAAGCGCATTATAACACAGAAAATAAAAACGATTTCACTTACAACTTCGCGTCGCTTGAATGATTATAAAAATTTTATTATGAATAGGAGATTTCTCGTTAAATATTATACGGTTTATGTATTTCAGGGATTGCTTACAGTCCGGCTAATTGGGAAATATTCCAAAGGTTATTAAAATTTCACGCTTTGCCCATTGTTTATTAATTATTATTATCAAAAAGTTTATATGTTAACTGTGCAATGAAATGTTTACGAACAGACGTTTGCTTGACTGACTATCTATTTTGTTAATTATGCTTTTGGAATTGTTTAATTTATTCCATTGTATGATTGCGACCTTAACATGTTATTAAAAAAAGTAAAAGTTGAACAATACACGGTCTTAGTGTAAAAAAGTTAACATACATTCATACGGTCTAGAGATAATTAAATATGTTTTTATGCGACTTACGGTCTCGCGGTTTAAATATATGTACATACATACATATGTACATACATAATATGAAAAATATTTTTTATTTTATTTTCAATAGCAAATATATTATATAGGAGGTTGTGTAATATGAACAAATTATAAATTGTGGAATTGAACTAAATATGTGTGTAATTATAATACAAACATTGTATAATTTAATTGATGTAATTCGCAGGTGCAAGTGTCAACACGCGATGCAATTGAAAAAAATAATCTTGGCCAAATGGTTTGTATTTTCACGAGGGTTTATTTTGATTTTATTGAATATTAATTTTGGCGAACGTTTCACTTATATAATATAACTTTATATATATAATATAGTAAAATATCATATTACAGTCTCGTAATTCGATACCAACAGTTTTTTAAACATACATATAGATATTTTACCCGCTCAGTTAGAAAGTTACAATACCTGTCGAGTTTCCATCATCGGTTATACATTTTTTTCTCAAACGAGAAAACGCAGGCAAACAGGTAGATTGTTTTTCGAATCGAAAATTTTTCACTCGTTGGCGCACTCAGTTTTTCCAACCCCTGGAAATCACGCGAGAGATTCTGCAGAGTGGGTTTGTGTGTGAATCTCTACCGTTGCACATTTATTATATTTCGAGGCATTGCATCTCGTTCGTTGCACATTATTTTATCTGCGTTCACAATTGTGATGCAACGGCGACGGAGCCGTGATTTCCTCGTTTTGTGAATATTATTCTAAGTGAATCGACCTACCTTAGAGCGACGACGAAGTTTTCACAATTTTCGCCTTTTGTTTTCACTGTCGTCGACTTTTTATTTTTGCCCTCGGTTATAATAACACAAATTTAATTATGTTAATATTTAAAAATAAAGTGCATATTCCTAGTCGGGTGAATTAAATGAAAAAAATAATAGATTTATTTGAACTACATATGTATGTAAGTCGGCATTATTTTTTTTTGTAGAGGGATAGAGATGTGATTGCTTATTATTTCTTATTTATTTATTTATTTAATATACTTGGGGGAGGAGGCAAAGCCGTTAGACCCAAAGAGTTTGATTTATACATATAGGTAAATTAGATGAGAAACAAAGTAAAATACATTCAAAATGACAATATTACAATAAAAATAAGAGAGAAAAAAAGTAAACAAGAAACAGAAAAAAGAAATTGGGAGAGAAAAATTACAGAAATCTTTTAAGTTTAAGAAATGCATCAAGCTCATTCTTAAAAATAATAAGGTTATCAGAAATTACAATTTCATTGGGAAGACTATTCCAAACTGAAACCACTCTGTTTGAAAAGAAGTAATCTCTGATCAGTTTATTAGATTTTTCTTTTTGGAGTCTAAGCGAGTAACTTCTGAGGTGAGTGTTTTCGTTGAATGTAAAAAGATTGGACATATGGCATTTATAATGATTATTTAGTATTTTAAAGACTTCGATTAAGTGGCCTCTTATTCTTCTCGTCTCCAGTGTAGTGAGATTCATTCTTTTCAATCTTTCGTTATAAGAAAGTGACTTAAGTTGATAAGGAATCTTTGTAATTCTCCTTTGTACCCTTTCGATACATGTAACATATTTTTCGAAATGAGGATTACGTATGCTAAAAGCGTATTCTAGTTTAGGTCTGATAAAAGTATTGTATATTTTTGATAATATAGTTAAGTTCAGAAAATTTTTCCAATTTTACACATACAAAAATGAGTAACAATTATTGACAGTATGGTTAATATGAGAAGAGCATTTTAGGTCGCAAGTTGATACCTACATACATACATATGTAGGTCTAATTGATGTTGGATGCAATTGATGAAATGATTGTTTGTTTTGTAGGAAAGACTTGGGTTATTTTTGCCTAGGTGTAGTACAGAGCATTTCTTAACATTTAAAGTTTGAAGCCAAGTTTTTGACCACGTGTCAATTTTGTCCAAATCGCTTTGTAGAGAGTTGTTATTTAAATCGGTATTGTTTTTCAATATAAATTGGCCGACTCATTTTTAAAATTTATGAAAAAAATTGCAAATTTTAAAATAGGTATTATATTTTCAAATTTTTATTATTGAATTTATATAAAGATTTTTATTAAATGTCAAGTTATTCAATGTAGTACTCGAGGAAGTTTTCAGGAACTTGGAATGGAACACGGCAGGAGTAAACATGAACGGTTACTTCTTGAGTCATCTTTGATTGCTCCTGATCCAGCTGACTTATGTACTTAATAGACTAACATAGCTGGACAGAGAAAGTAGGAAAGTAGGATTACAAATTAGCGTAGATAATACCAAACTAATCTTCAATTGCTATTGCATGCCCGATAGCATTTCAATATTATAAAATAGTAGAAGTAGTCAATAGTTATTTATATTTAGGTCAAATAATTCACATGTCCGGTAGTAAAGACGAAGAAATAAAGATGGAGTGCATTTGGATGAATGAATATTGTTTTTAAATCAAAAATTTCACTCTGCCTGAAGAAAAAGATTTTCGATCAATGCGTTTTGGCAGTGATGACGTGTGGATGCGAAAATTGGACATTGAACGCCAAGATTCTACACAAAGTCCAATGCACTTAGATAAGTATGAAACACTGTTCATACTTCTTATGCTTGGCATAACGAGGAAAGACAGGAAACGGAATACGTGGATGAGAAGTATGAAAAGGGTAGTGAAGAGATTGAAATGGTAATGGTCGGGCCACGTGGCTAGTAGAATGGACGAAAGGTGGACAACATATGTGCTAGAATGGTACCCGAGAGGATGCAAAAGGGTAAAAGGAAGATCGCAGGGAAGATGGCTAGACGACATTAGGAAAATGTGTGGGGTGACATGGATGAGAGTTGCGCAAAACAGAGAGGAGTGGAAGCGTGTTGGAGAGGCCTTCATCCAGAATTGGATCGTGAATGGCTTTAGATGATGATGATGATACATATTTTAATATGATATTATTTTATATTAAAGATAACGTTTATTTCATTAGTAGTAGCTTATTTTAAGCATGTTTATTTCGTTAATTTAGGTTTTAATAGACTGGTCCATATTACAGTTTATTCTAGAATAATTCTATAAAAAAATTGTTTATAACAAATTTTCTCATAACTGTGATTCATATGATAGTTGCTTAATCGGACCAAAGTGCGTCTCAAATGATCAGAATTTGTCGAAGATAAAGTTGGGTAGATTTGAACATCAAACGATCTCATTATTTCGGGAGACCGAAAAACCGCCCACGCCTGTATGTGAAATAAAATATTTGTTACTCCACATACCAACAGATTAAACAGGAATGGTAATATTAATTGGGAATATTCATTTATGAAGTTGGGCTATCATAACTTCAAAAGTTGAAAAAATATAATAAAAAAAGATAATAATTTTCACTCTCGTTGTTGCGTTCGAATATTATCGATTAAAGAATGTCGTTTGCTATCATCATCATTTGCGACGGATCCGAAATGGGCTATTCTTGGATATCAAATAAGCTACTTTTTTCACGGTGTTTTAAGTGAATGTGAACCGGTATTAATCGATAATTGGTATTGCACAAAACTGGTTTTCTAGGTCCTCGCTCTCCCGTTTCGCTGAATGCAATCGCGGTCGACCTTCTCGCGGCCTTCCTTTTCCTGGGCAAAATCACCACCTCTAACACACAGTATCGTCAATATATGTACATATGTTCGTAATCAACAATGTCGATCGGATACGTCAGCAGTGAATTTTTGTCGCTTGGCATTTTGGTGGAGTTCTCCGTATCCGCTGAAAACTCGTCAGACTGGTCCACGACGTCGTCGTACGATCACATTATCTATTATTATCTGCGTTAGAATCGCAACGTTGAATAATTAACCTTTTTTTTTTGACTTAGGAAGTTGATTCATACATTGTGTAATATGAGTTTTGATATTTTATGGTAATTGCGTTATTTGTATGAAAATCCGACTTGATATTACTACATTATATGGTCGGAATTGAAAATTATCTTATGAAGCAGTGAAACGTTTCGAAATATCGGTGAAATGTTGAAAATTAGCACCTCGTTATCCTTACGATTGCTCATCATTTATTAATTATGTTTTTTGAACGCAGCTTGTGTATTGTCATAGCAACACATTTTTTTATGTTTGTGAGATTCTACATGTTTTCATCGCGTTGAAGTTCAAATATTGACAATTTCTGTTATTATGTGTTTCGGGCAGGGCTGCGTAGTCGGAATCGGAGTACGAGTTGTAACAATATAAAAAAATATTAAAGGTTTGTAAAATATCGCAGTTCGGAAGAGACGATTTCAGTCCAAAATCGAGCCAGCAGCATGGCTCGGTGGTTGGGCTTTTGCTAGGCAAAAGAGAGGCGCCAGGTTCGATACAGTGAGCTGACCGCGATTCAAAATAATTTATTCTGAGTATATCTGTAATGCTGCTGGTCAGACTTGGATATTTGTGATCCAGGTCGATCGTTTCCTATCAGAGTTTGCCAATTTATCCAGGTCGATCGTTTCCTCGATTAAATTGGCTAAAAACCTTCCTACCTACTATGTCACCACTATTTGAGTATGATTTATGTACAAGTTTAAATTTATAGATGTCTCGGTAATTTCGAGTTCTGGTGTCTCATAATTCAGCGACTTATATTATAAAAATGGGCATGGAGGTTTACCTGTTAGGCATTCCTGGTATATACATATGTATGTATATAATAATCCAAAAAGTTGAAAACAGAGAAAGATACATAGATGAGATCGAAAAGAGAATCGCGAGAATGTCTTGGCCAAAAAATGATCACGTTATCTGCCATTTCAATTTGATAAAAACATTTTTATCATTTATTATATAACCTATTAGTGAAGTAAAAATATAAAATAGAGATAATGAGAGCTTATAATGCAAATTTTATAAGTTATAGTGTGAAAATGGTGCAGTTATTGGCGTTTAACCCTTTGACTGCTACAACAACGATAAATCGTTGTTTTGAAATTGGCGAAGATTGCTACGACGATCGTTGTTGTCGTCATTAATTGTCGTATTTCAATACTTTCTTTGCCAGCGCATCAGTGGCACGAAACATTTTTTTTTATATACGTATTTATATTTATTTTTCAATCAAGCTTTATAAATATTTATCAATTTTTAAAAGCTCTTCAATTTCGGGTTCATCATCAAAGTAAATTTCGGGTTCGTTGTCAAAGTCATATAAGGAGTTATTACTTGGGAATTGATTATTGTCGATAAATTCATTTTCAGTATCAGTAGAGCTGCTGATTTGTCGAGTTCCTCGGCGAGGAGCTATTATTTCGCTTTTGTCACTTTCACTGTCCGATAACATTTTGCAGAGTTAAAATAAATGGCAAAAAACAATAGAAATCCGCTTTCAATTATATAGGTCACGAGACGTCACGAATTCGTGCAATCAATCAAATGCAACTGAAATGCATACAAAATGTTTATGATACATGTTGAAAAATTATTTGATTATTAGAAACTTCGCATCCTTGTGTGTCTCGCTCACACGTACACAATTAAAACCAAGAAAGAAAGAGAGAAAGACCGTTACCTGTTTCAAATGTATCGCATGTTTTAACAACGACAAATACATCGATGTCTAAAAATAGATTATTGAAAAAAATAATGCGTCGGAAACAATCGTCAAAACTTATTTAGTGTATATATGTAGGTATCTCTTTCGCACGCACGCATGTAAAAGCAAGACAGAAAGAGAGAGCGCGAGTCCACAACTGCTTCTTAAAAATGTATATAAAGTATTAAATAAATTACGCGCGTTCGGCGAAGTAAGTATGTAAAAAAATATATTATATTTATTTTTTTATAAAGTAATTACAAATGTTAGCATTTTTCGCTTGGACATTGAAAAACCTCGTAGCAGCCAAAGGGTTAAACAAACAATTAAAGTTAGAGATGGGCACCTCACATTGAGGCAGCGAAATGCAAGGCGATGCGGGGTATATCCTCAATATATCCAATATTTAATCGCCATAGTTCTTTATCAACTCAAAATAAAATAAAATTATATCGCGCGCTCATATTACCATTATTAACCTATGCTTCACCTGTATGGAATAACGCCTGGAATACTAATCTTTCCAAGCTCCAAGTAATACAAAATAAATCCCTAAAAATAATTTATAATACACCCATATATACTAACTTGAAAAAACTGCATGCCGTATATAATATTCCGTTTGTTACAGACATTACTAACAAACTAACCAGTAGATTCTATAACAGAATCACTAATAACCATACTAACACACTTGTGAAGAGTCTCGGCGATTTCAAAAAAATATCTATGCCCTTCAGGTGTAAACACAGATTACCTAAACACAATCTGATTTAAGTCATCGACTTTAGAGAGTCTTTAATTAATATTATGTATTAGATGTATTATGAACATTTATAAGGATTGTAAATAGGTTTTTGAGCTCTCTTTCCTATTATGCTGTAGATTAACCTTAGAATAATATAATACTATGATTACTAACCAAATTAAATTAAATTGTAAAATAGAAAATGATGAGTAGATCAGTAGCTATTAAAATAGATATAAGATGTATTGTGAACATAATTTCGTAATAATAAAAAGCATTTAAAAATCAAAATCAAACAATTAAAGTCTGACAAAACAAGTGCGAAAGAACGAAAAAAAGGCTGGTTAGCCTAATCAAAAATTTATTTTGTTTTAAATTATTGCAATAATTTATAACATTAAGACGATGGGAATATTTTTATATTTTTTCTCGCTTAAAAAAATTTGCTGTACAAAAAAAGGTTAGTTATCTACTCCTGTCCACGGAAATCACAATAGGAAAGCATGGACTCAAACGGAGATCACAGTCTTCCGCTGTCAAGCAACAAGACGTTAAATACTGTGATCTCCGTTTCCCACATATAATGTGATATTATAGTTAATTTTAGAACTGGAACGACTTTCGTCACCTATATATACATAATATATAAATGTGTATACAAACATACATTCATATCTATGTACATATGTATGTTTGTATGTACATATTGTACATTATTTTGGACATTTTATTAATGCTACCTTCTATGTACTTTGTGTATAATGTTCAAGTGCTTTGTACATATTTAAATTTCATTCAATCCTTTTAACAACCCCCTGTGTAAGTTTCGAGGACTCATATGGAATCGTCTAGCCATTAAATGCTCCAACCTTGAGTTTATTTTAATCAAATCGAACTCAACTGGCCCGCTTGCAATAACACAATGAATTAATCCTTCCCATTTACATATACATACATACATATATTCGAACATGCAATTTTTCACACTTCTCTGCATAAATTGCAGAAATCTGGTCCTTCAAAAAGATTGAAAAACTATCTAAAAGTTCACATATTAGACCTACCGTGTCCGAGCGTTTCATGGTCGTGGCTTTTAATCGCAAGGGCAACTCATTGAAAGATTTCATGCAAATATGTTTTATCCACAATATTAATCTTTAATTGATATTAGTAAATGTGTCAAATTCTATAATACAAATAAAAAAATCCATTACTAGAGTTATTCGTGTGACATCCGATATTGCAGTTTGTCTGATGGGTTGCCCTATATTTTATGTACAAATGTATGTACATATGTATAATATTGTACTGCAAACACATTTCGAACGCGTAGGATTCGCCAGAATATTGTGCAATGATTGAAAAGTGTTACACGCACATAATAATTAACGTACGTACACCACGCGCCTTGTAATTAGGAGAGCACACTGATTATGAATTGACTGATAATGACTGCAAGCGCCGCTTTATGTGATCGAGTCACGAAAAATTCGTTATGTAAGACCCACGGCCAAATGCGCCTTGGAAGAGTAAACTCGATTAATTTCAGCGACGCAACTCTCGCCAATTACATATACATACATAATCAGAAATCAGAAGTTGTATGCTGAATTTGAGCTGCCGGTTATTCATGTATAATATTACGGTTATTGCATAAATAGTGGACCGTAACCTTCAAGTGAATCTTGACTGTTTCGGAAAAATTCCGACTCACCTTGTAAGTGCTCGAAGCGAGATCTTCTCGGGTGGATGATTAACGTTGGTAATTAATCAAAGTTGCCATTCAAAAATATTCAAAACAAAACATTTCATCATGGTTGGCGCGCTTTTTGCCTTTGATGCGTCGTTTTGAAATGTTTTAACGCACTTTCATCTTTTCACTAGTGCCTTCAAGTCATTACGCGTCGAACTGGATGGACGTTTGGTGCGGACCTCACGCGTACCAAATCATGCTGATTCTCTGTGAACAATAATGAAAAGTTTAACGAGAATAAATTTGTATTCGTAAATATTACAACTATACACACGTACATATATTTGAGAAATGAAATAAATTGCGTTTATCGGTTCAATAAATATATGTATCAGCTGATATCATCAGGTATTATTTTAAATAATTTCTAAATATAATGAAAATGTGTGGATGAATTTTCAATTCTATTAATTTCTATGAAGAAGGCAATAAGCTCGTAACATGCTCGCGAGCAGAAATTTTAAAATACATATAATACATATGTATTCAGTTTGTCTCTAAATCTTAAATTTCACCAGCGCACACACACATAAATGTGTCACTAGCCACACACACGCACACATATACATATACAGTGTACTTTCGATTATCCGGTCTAATTCTGGGGAGTACATGACCGGATAATTGTAAAATACGAATAATCCGAAATATCGATTTGTTATATTGTTTCTATTGTTTGAGTGACAATATAAACGATATCTGCATTGAAATCGTGAATCATTCGAATCGCGATCAAACTGCTTCTCGATGTTTTCCCGATCCAACATTTTCAAATCATTTTAAATTTTACATTTATCTGTTTATTTCCGATATATCACTTGCCTCCATTTCTTCAGAATCCGATGAATCTATTTCCACCTTAGAAATAATCTTTCTCCATGATTAAACTAGTGTTATTGGTTTTCCTTCGGCCAAGATTTTGCTATTCCGTGTATAACATTCAATATTTTCATTTTTTTCGAGAAATTGAAAAAGGCATCATCTTCCTCAGCAAGAGTTTTGAGAAGGTCACTACGGTTAAAGGTTTGTTCATACCTAGTCAGCACGTACCGACTTCAGCAGGTATCCGGTCGTACGAAAAGTATTCTTTGGTACATTTTGTATGGGTATATTCATACCAACCGTCACGTTTACGCCACGGCAGGCTTACAGCAGTACCCGACATTTCCTGTTCATACCTTACAGCAACATCCGTCAACGTATCGTATCCGTTTTTTTGGCCATCGTGGAAATATACACGCGAATTACGTGCCATGAGTCTGCCGCTTTGCTGTTTTGGACCAATTATCGATAGTGACAGTTGACAGCTGTTTAATCTTTCGACATGGTTTTGGCGCAAATATTTAAAAAATATTTAAAAAAATTTTGTCCATCATCCACAAGCTCCTTATACAGTGTCCAAAACTCTCCTTCGGTTTTTCTATTTTTTAACATGGGATGCACATCAAAACGCCTCCATGTTTTTTTATTGCCTTCTTGAGCTTCTTCTTCCAACAACAGCGCGATTATACATAATTTTTCGTTCGATAAACGTCGAAACATTTTTGCTGACTTGTATTCTGACGCGTAGCTACGAATGCACGTGTATGCATTCATATTGCAAGTACTCGACAATACGACTTAAGCAATATTGCGCCGTATCGTCATGGCCTCTAATGTATAAGTAATCCGATTTTGCCTTGCACTCGGCCAAATTGCTGTAAACGTGATGTGACCGCGACGTGTAAGTAGATATGAATAGAAATGTAATAAAATGACATATTTGAAACGGAGTCGTGCAGTGCTGAAGCCGTGCAGTGTTGTTAAGTATGAACAGACCTTAAGCCGTTTCATTGATGATATGACACCTTGGTCCATAGGATGAATTAGGCGGTAAAATTTTGGCTATCGTAAGACCGTCATTTGTTTTTAATTTAGATTAATTTGGAGAAAAGCAGCATTATATACAGTATTATATACAATTCTGCTTTATGTGGTCACCCTTTATTTTTTGATAATCTCTCACTTCAAGAACCCATTTAATTTTGAATCAATCTTCGAAGATCTATCCATCTAGATTTTTTATATTAAAATTGTATTCACTATAAAAAAAATCTTACGTAAATTGAGAGGTTAAAAAATATGGAATCCTCAATAAAGCTCGCCGAAGAATATGGAATATAAAATTGTTAGAGATATAGTATAACAAAAAAAAAAAACACTATGAAAATGTCATCATACGAAGATTCTGATTCAGATTAAGAAAAGCAAAAAACCAAGATCATTTAAGGGTTCAAATGTATAAGAAAAAAAAGTTCAATTGCATGTTTTAATATTTCAAAAACCGCTTTTAGATCATCACATACATACCAAGGCGGCCCATACCTCTTAGTAATATATTTAATTACATTAGTTTAAGCCGGGATCATAATTTTGATTGAAACCCCAATCATTGAAATCTTTTTGATTGAAACCCCAATCATTGAAATAATTTTGATTGAAATTTTAATCCCACACATTTGTACATTTGTTGTTGAAATATTGTTTAAATTGCCTTTTTATTTTAATAAATTAATTTAATTTAATTTATTATATATTTATTTAATTATGTATTATATTTTAGTACATTATTTGTTTATATACATTTATTTTACTTGAGTTTTTTTTAATATAGTTTTTTTACTAAAGTTTTTTATATACATTTATTTTTTATATTTTAGTAGATTATTTTTTATATACATTTATTTTGTTACTTGAATTTTTTTACTAAAGTTTTTTATATACATTTTTTTTTTACTTGAGTTTTTTTTTCATTATTATACATACATAACTTGGTAAAATTTCAGTTCAATAAATTAAAGGATTTCTTCGAAACACATAAAAAACCTTCTCTAAATTAAAAGTACTACTTTCGATTTAGGAAAAAATATTGGGGTATAATATTAATAATTTCTATTACAAGTAAGAAATTCCAGTCCAATTCAATTCCAGTCCGATTCATTTCCGGTCAACTTTAAAATTACGGTGTATCGATAAAAATTTCAGTAACCAATACTAAGTTTCAGTTCGATAGGACAAACATTGTTCAAAAAATCCCCAAAATACACTCACACAAAAACATATATAGACATACATACATTTTTTCTAGATGTGATCAGTGGTCGATTCTGAGTTCGAATCAGTTAAAATATGCTTCAAATATCATTGCGGTTTTAAAGACATATTTTTAAAGAAATTTCTGTCAGCACCGTAATTCCGGTATTCAGACTAGTTTCAGCACCGGGATTCACGGTACCAGAAAACACCGGGATCCCGGGATTGGAACCCTTACACTTGATATATTATTTCTATGCAACTGCTTGGTCAAAAAAGTTGAACTTGCGGTAACCAGTTGTATAATTATTTTGTAATAGATACACAATTTGGTAATATGGAGATTTTAGATCAATATTGAATTTGTGTCAGAACAGAAATAATACCATTTCTGGTCATACATTTTTAGTACTCATTTGTAAATGTTGATTTTTTTAAATGAACTTGAATTTTAAATAAAACTCATTTATGATATTTTGCGGTCAAATTTTTGGATGAAAACATAATTTAAATTTTACACAATACCTGCTAAAGTGTATTAAAATTAAATGTAATTTTTTTTAGAGTCAATTCCTCATTCGCCTCATTTTGGTATTTGTACGCAGATATTTGATGAAATTAGCCAGGGTCAACGTGCCAAATTTCACGACGCGGTACGTCAACAATCAACCGTCAAATATCCGTCAATCATAATTATTTGTTAAATGGCCATTATCAGTCTATTACAGTCGATTATGTATGTAAATTATTGCCGATGAAACATGAATTTTCATCAAATGTACGCCACTTGGTACTCTTCAGCGACCTTTACCTTTACAGAAAATGTATTTTTTTCACTGATTGACCACCATGGCCGTCTCGCTAGAGATCTGCATCTACCTACCGACGATGATGAAGAAGTCGAATGAAAAAAAATTCAGTAAAAAAACGACGGAAAAGTTGTGAAATCATTTTAGTGGTTCGCCTCGTCGAAATAGACGACACTAATGGATGCATCCAATTCATTTTCTGTGGTTACGAAATCGGAATGATTGCGTTCAACGATTTAGTGATTCGGCACGGAATTGAAGTTCAATTATAGAGTGGAAAAAAAGTGTGGAATTCCTCAGCATGCATGCATGCATTTTATTCAGTATATATCGGTACCTCATATGTATGTATGTTATATTCGAAGTGTATTTTCAGTTGTAATATACATATTCCAACTGGCGTTTTAGGTAATTTATTTTCGGATACAATTCAATTAGTAAATTATATCTCTAGTAGTGCAAAATGTCAATTTCAACAATGTCCGCCAGTTGAAATATAACAGTTGAGTTTTGACAGCTCTGATGTTTTGACGAATGCTTCAGAATTCAACAATGCGTTAATATTTGCTAGATATTACGAATTAAGGTAATGAGTACCGTAATACGATGACTCTAAGAATGTGTTCAAAACAAAAATGTGACTTTAAACTAAATTTACTAGTTGAATGACGTTTTCACGAAAACTTAAGCTCTTCATCTTACTTATAGTTGAACTGTATTTTCAGTTGTAATATATTTTGACCATTTGGAACGTAATTCGCCGTATGAATCAACTTAAGTTGGTTAGACGGAATATGTTCCAACTAGTCAAAATATATAACAACTGAAGATACACTTCAACTAAAACGGTAGTTGGTACTAGGTTACATGGGATATATTCCAACTAGTCAAAATATATTGCAACTAGAAGATACACTTCAACTGCAACATATACAATTGTGTGGGCATATCTACATACATACATAAATATGTACTACATTTTGTCTCAAAGACATTGGGATATTAAAATTATGTGATTTCCAGTTACATTCTAGGTTTATCAGAATATAAATATAGATAATATATTGACAAATTCGAAAAGTTTAATATACGAACTACTTGTCTATATGAGCCGTTATATTTGAAATTGGCCAAAGGCCAATTTTCAGTTCCAAAAACACTATTTATGTTTGACTTAATTTTAAAATTTTTCTTCACTTCTTTTAATTTGATATTTCCTGAATCTCAAAAAACAGAATAAATGTATTACAGGCCACCAGTATTTTTAAATATTGTTGAACGCAAAACAATATATTTAAAGTTTTTCGAAATGAAGAAAAGTGGACTTAGGTTACTTTTAAAAATAACGGTTCATATGTACATAAATACACTGTAGATATACACTTTGTAGATAAATTTGGTAGATTTCATGTTAATTCATATATTGCGACATTTTGAACGTTATGATATTGCATATCGAATAGACAGATTTCAACTATTCATCTACATATGTTTGTTTTTTTTTTGCGTATATACAGATATATTACATTTTGGTATTTGATGGATTAAATTAACGCATCTTAACGCGTTGGCACGAACTTGGTATGGATGCCAATTTTCTGTTTTCTCAACGCAGCAACAACTCGACTCGTTTTCACGCCTCTCAAGCTAACTAGATATCGTGCCAGAATGGTCTACCATTTATTCTAATGTATGAAATATTTCAAACGTTCATTCTCTATCGAGAAAGTTAAGGAGATGCGAAACGCTTTGCGTGTGAGGTGAAAAACACACGACACATTAACATACCCATACACATACACATAATGTACTCATGAAAGATTCATGCGATTTTGTAAGATGGTAATACATAAAGGCTTTAGGTGTCTTTTCAATTTCTGTTGTACGCATATCTATCGCCGGTGTAATTTACTTTCATCGGCTGCAACGCCAATTAAAAATAAAGCGTTACAATCGAGCGAAATGCGACTCGCAACGTGTTAATTACTCAATCTTGACCATCACATACATATGTATATTTGGTTAAACTATCATTTATAATCAGCTCTTTACAATTTTTTGTAATTTTTAATTTACAATTTTTAAATCACTGCCAATCAAAAATACTGGCAGAATTAGAATTTCTTTCAAAAGAGGAAGATTCTCCTTGAACGTATGAATTTATAATAAAATTATTACTTCTTAAAAAATCTAAAATTATTACTTAATTTTCTTAAAATTATTACTTCTTTTTATTAAATTTATACTTTAGTTTTAAATTTTTTCAGCTTGTAAGATATAAATTTCTTACAGTTGTTACACTTTCTTTGTGTATTATATATTTTTCATTGATTTTTGCTGGTATATACATATGTAGCTGGTATATAGTATGTAGGATATACATATGTAGCATTTTTTATGGAAATTTTGTTTCAAGTTGTCAACATTTTTATTTCATTCCGTACAATGATTTTGAAAGAGTTTACGCACTTTGTGAATTAAATTTTGCTCGCTTGTCGTTTACAGTTTTGTCACATTTTATAAATTGGCACAAAAAATCGCTCATACTTATCTACATAGAAATAATTTTCGCAAGATTCTACAATTCCTTTATGAGCTGTTAAAAATTCAAAAACCTAGTGTCTGATTTGAATTACATATTACATATGTATGACGTATCCCGTTATATACATATATTACATATACATCGGTGTTTTTTTTTTAGATTCTGGGTGTATCGTACCTAAAAACCAGTCACCAGCATATAACAATGCAGGAAATTCCATCAATTGTCATGGTAAAAAATTATTAGGTATACCTATTTATAAAAAAAAATCGATGAATGCCGTTGCATAAGCAAACAATTTTCGATTTCTCCTCGTGTGAAGTGAGCACGTCACTGTTGTATAAACATTGAACGATTGCTAGACTGTCGATAATGCCAAGGTTATATCTAAGATCGAAACTTTCTTTCAGTGATTGTCATTTGAATGAAAGTCATTGTGAAAGAAAAATGTAGCAAAGCATTTCTGCAAAAAAAAAATTTTTTTCCCACAGTTTTTCAACTGAATTTTATTTATTTATCCATAGTTCACGAAAGTTATTTAAAATGTGACATTGAGTTACTCTGCAATAATATTTATCAACTTTTTGAGTTACAGCTTTGAATGAGATAATTTAAGTAATATATACATACATATGTATATGTATATATCAAAATATATTTTTTGCATTAATTCGAATAAAATAAAAACACAACTAATTTCATCGATTGGTAAATCTGATAAGCGGAAGTTTTTTGATTTTGTATGTATTATGATATATTACATGTTTGGTTTTTAATATTTCAGTGTTTTTGTAAGAAAACATCTCAAGCAAATATTTAATATTTATTCACCGTATTTGAAATACAGCATACTCTCGATTATCCGGATGCGGATTATCCGTGCTTAAAAAATATTAATTCTTTTTTTAAATTATTTTTTTGTTGTTGTATAATTAAGAGACGCACCGATTGATTGCGACCGTAAAAACGCGTTTTATTTGAAACAAATGATATCACACGGAAATGTTTTTCGTTCCCTTTTTAAATGTCTATTACGAAGTAGTAAAGAGTGCCTTTATTCAGAGCAGATTTTATCGTAACATACGTATATTTAATTATTTTCAATTGATGATGAATTCTGCATCGACTTTCGAGAATATTTTCAAAGAGAAAATTTGCAACCCGATCAAATCTATAATGCAGATGAAATAGGCCTGTACTGGAAGTGCTTACTGACAAAAACGCTGGCTTCAATGAGAGAAAAGTCTGCTCCTGGACATAAATCGTCCAAAGTAAGGATAACTGTCATGTGAAATGAAACTTTTGATGATTGAGAAAGCACAGAAACCTCGGTCTTTTAATGGAACTGAAATTAAAATTCTTCCCGTCGATTATTATAGGGAGATTTTTTAAAAAAGAAATGGGTTTCAGGAGTGCAAGATTTTTAAAAAAATAGTATATATATATATACAATATATATATATATATATATACAATATATATATATATATATATATATATATATATATATATATATATATATATATATATATATATATATATATATATATATATATATATATATATATATATATATATATATATATCAGTGGCGGGCGGTGACTTTTCAAACAAGGGATGCTGTCCCTTGTTTGAAAAAAAAAACCGACCAATTTATTTTTTAAAATTTAATTTTATTCTTCGTTCCTTTTTACAAAATTCATCGATAACCGCATCATAGAATTTTTTATTGTTTTTTAAATTTGACATTATTTTCTTTTCGATTGCAATTAAAGCAAGACCAGAGAGTCTTTCTTCACTTTGACTACTTCTGGTGAACGTTTTAATTCTTTTCATAGTCGAAAATGATCGTTCAGCCGATGCGCTCGTGGAAGGTATCGTACAAATTAATTGTATTAAACTAAATACTTGTTCCAAAACGTCTATTAGATCATCTTTCACAATTAATTCCTTTACGTCATTTATAGATTTCAAATGAAAATCTTGCGTTGAGTACATGTAAATTAATTCGCTTTTTAATTTCATAAAATCAAAGTATTTTCCATAAGTTAGGTGGAGTGATTTAAATAGGAAATCTGGAAAATTATTTTCATATTCTTTAAATTTTTTGACGTTAAAAAATTCGAGAAATTTTAAATTTTCGATATCTCGAAATCGATTGGTTGTATTTACTGAAAGAGTTTCTAAAATTTCAGAATAGTGAAGTTTATACGTTGTTTTCACATCTTCTTCACATTCAGCATATTTTCTTTTTCTATTAAAATTTTTAGTTATTACTTTGTTCCACAATGAATCAAAATCGTCTTTTTTGTTATCTAAATATTTTACAAATTTTTTAATTTCACTTACGCAATACGATATGTCAAAGGTTTTTTTTTGTAAAATTTCAAATAAAAAATCTGCCGAATTAAATATTTCAGAAAATAAATGCAAATTGAAATTGAATTCAAACTCTTTTAAATAACGATGAAGGACTTCAGCATTTATGACAGCATCAGTATCCCATTCGTCTTCGTCATTAATTATTTGATTAAATATTTCCATTAATTCTGTTTGATATTCTAATATCATATTTAAAATTTTGCTATTGTAGTTCCATCGTGTAGGGGCAGCAGTGAGAAATCGTTTTTTTATTTGACAATCGAGAAGGGAAATTCTTCTTGAAGACTTACAAAAAAAAGTTGAAAATGACAACATACGGCTGAAAAAACGTTTGCATCCGGATATATGTTTAACAGATTGCGACAAAACTAAATTCAATCTGTGAGCGTAACAATGGACAAATAAAGAATTAGGACAAATATCTCGAATTTTTCGTTGCACTCCATTATGCTCCCCGGACATTACAGCCGCTCCATCGTACGTTTGTGCAATTAATTTGTCCAAACAACCAAATTCTTCCAAGGTCTCACGTATGTGCTGAAAAAGAGCATTAGCTGTTCTATTGGGACTAACATCGACAAATCCAACAAATCTCTCCTGAATTTCATTGTTTTCATCTACATATCTAAAAATAGTAGATAGCTGAGCTTTGCGACTGATATCTGTAGATTCGTCCACAATTATGGAAACAAATTTTGATGCACGTATATCAGTTTTAATCTCATCTAGCAAGACTTTTGATATTGCGGATACCAAGTCATTTTGTATATGGTTCGATAGTCCAGTAAACACCGTAGAGTTATCTAAATGAGTTTTCAATTTTATGTCTGATTCACTCAACAGATACAGCAATTCAATATAATTCCCTCTATTTTCCGATTCCTGGTGTTCAAAATGTCCTCGTAAAGGTTGTTCTTGTTTTGCTAAAAAACAGATCGCGCTTATTAATTTCGACAAAATGTATCTATTTGCAGTAACTTCTTTGTTGTGCATTTCAATATTTGCTTTAAATTGAGCACTTAAAAAATTTTCTATACGAGGTCCCTTTCCAAATTTTTTAAATTGAGCAGCAGAACATATGTGAGCTTGAGAACATTCATGTCTCTTGCGCGATTTACTTAAATTGTTTAGGTCAGAAAATCCAAATTTACTCCAGACATTCACTTCTTGAGAAAATAAAATACATGGCCAACAGAATAATTTCGTTAAGTGAGCACATCCACAAATCCATGAAATTTTTTCGTATGTTTCTGTGTTAAAATACCTTTTAAATGTTTTTGTTTTAGACTGAATATTTAATATTGGTGTGGGTTTGGGGCTCTTAACAATAATCTCCTTTTCATTAAATGGGAGAGAAGCAAATCTTCTTTTCAGCACATTTTCAATTAAACAATTGCAATTATTATTGATCTCGACGACAAGTCCACTCTCATTGTTATTTTCGATATCCATATTAAAGGCAATAATGAAAACTCGTAAGTAGTGGAACAGTAAACTAAAAATAAAGTTAGACGAAACTAATTTAAATGAAAACTTAATTCAAAAGTAAAAAATAACCAACTTACAGTATAAATGATTAACTTCGTCTAAAGAAATGAATCGGCTAGCTTTTTGATAAATAACTTGGGGCGTAGCGTGCGGAAATATCGATCAACAGCGGCTTCCAAGTGAAACTCAATAGATAAGCAAACAGAGAAACCGAATCCACCGTAGAGGTTAAACAAGTGTCAACGCGTCCGCGCGAATAAGACAGCCTCATAGTGCGCATGCGCAAATGGGATCGGTCGCGACTCCGAATCCATGACGCGCGCGCACTTCACTCAGCGTCTACTCGCCAGCGTCACTCGCCTGTGGCCGGCCTATGCGAATGCGGCCTATGCGAATCCTTAATAAAAATTATCAAAAGATCCTATATAATGCATCATGTAACAAAAAACACGTGATATGTGAAATATATATCATATACTACATCATAATCACGTACATCACTAAGAATACATCGAAGCGAAATTCAAATATTTATTAAAAATACTCTTGGCTTTTTAAAGTTATAGGGGATGCGCCGCATCCACCGCATCCATGGACCGCACGCCACTGATATATATATATATATATATATATATATATATATATATATATATATATATATATATATATATATATATATATATATATTAAATATGTATATATATATATATATATATATATATACATATATATATACATATTTAATATATATATATATATATATATATATATATATATATATATATATATATATATATATATATATATATATATTTTTTTTTTTTTTTTTTTTAAATATGAATAATAGTACTATGCATGTATTTGGTTACATATGTACATAGCTGGTTAATCTGATAGGTTGAAATTAAAATATGGTTTTCACCCAGTTGCTTAGTTAAGTAGTATTGTACGTATTACAACAAAAACCTCCTCACAGTATCCTCATTAAACCATATTCTCCAAGAAATTTCTCTATTTTTTTTTTCGATACGAAAGTTTCGTAGAAGTTACAATCGCGGTTTTTTGACGAAATTTTTGATTTAATTTTAACACGCCGAAGGTTTACGCTAAACTAATCACCAATTTGATTTGTGTCTTTTTGTACCAAGTATTCATAGAACCATTTTATGAAAAAAAAAATTTTTGTTTTCTTTGAATTTCAGCAGGTAGGAAGGTTTTTCGCGCGAAGTTTGCTCAAAAATCTTCGTGTGTAGGTTTTTATGTCGCTCACTAAACACAATATTCGATATATTTTATGTATTATATATGTAGATGTAAAGAAGTTAAGTAATGATCAAAAACCTTCGAATCAAAATTCAGTAAATTTATAAAACCAAGCAGCTGTTTCATGTTCCTAAAACATAATTTTCTTTTTCACTTTGACTATTTCCTAAGAAAAAACGAAATTGATGATTGAAAGTTAGTTTCAACGATGAAAGTATTCAATACAAGTTTTGGGATGCAACAATTTAAATGCACCTAAAAGGTTAAAACTCGATTTATCCTTGACAAGACCAAATAAAATTCCACTTATCCCAACTACATACATAGTTACAGTAACAGATTCACAGATGCGTATCAAATGCCATCACGTTTCGTCATTACCCCGTTAAAATTGCACGTTACAAATCATCCGATTTGAGCGTACGGTATGAACGGATGAGTACATATATAATACACATATTTTATATATATATATATATACATATAGATGTATATATATATATAGGTATATACATATATACAATATTTAATTTTTTCACGCAGGTAAGTGAACAGCAAGGTCGTTCATGGGTTTTTCGTTCACTTTCTAAAGGCCGCGTACGAATTCTTGATATTCGGCCGACTATGAACGATCACCCACAACTTGATGATGCTTCCGATTTTTTCCCCCATTGATTTATTTGCGTGTGTGTTAATGTGTTGACCTTTGAAGGTCAGAGTTCGGTGTGTGTTTGTGTGTGCATTTTTTTTTAACAAAAGCCACCTTTGGCTGTTAATAACCTCGTTTTCGGTGCAAATGAGAAATGTGCCTTTGCGAATGTGCCTCGGGACTTATCAAACTGGTTTCGATTAGGTACCCGATTTTGTGCGATAAAATAGTTTTAAAAAAGACGATTACATGTACACATACATACATACATACATACATACATACATATCAGAGCCGATAGTAATTTCGAATATTACGTGTTATGTTATGTCGTGTGTGTGTTAAAAGTTCACCGGTGAAACATTTTGATAGTAATTAATAGTGGTGTTTTTTATAAACGTGACTTTATAGGTTGGAAATAATATTTCATAATTGTGTGTCTAGTATAATTTATACGATTTTATTGACGTATTTTGATGGTTATTTATTTATTTATTATTGTTAAATACCAAATTGCTAATGATTTATTTCACAATTAACAATTTAAAACTAAAACTAACAACTATAATATAACATAGTTAACAAAATTAACAAAACTATAATTAGTAATCCTAAAATAATATAACATAATTCCATACATAGCATTTTAATAAACTTACATATATAATTACGTCATCTTCCACAGAGGTATCCATTAACAACCCTCAAGAAAGCACCAATGTTACTATCACCTCTAATGCTCTCAAGAAGGGCATTGTATATTTGAACACCTCTGTGGAAAACACCTCCTGCAGTTTTTGCTTTCTTAGCTCTACCTACATATATATATTAGGTTGAGGAAGGCGTTTTGAGTTCAGATATACATTGGAGAATATTACATACAACATCAAAGTAAATTTTGACGAATATATTGTTAGAATTTAAAGTTATTTTATATTATTTTTAGTAATTAATACAATTTATATAAAAGTATTGAAATAATTTTAGATTTGTACAAAATATTTTACATACATACAAATGTCTGTATGTGTGTAATCCTAAAACAACTTGAATGATGGCTTTAAAATTAAAATTAGTATAAAATGATTCATGTAAAACAGAAAGGTATTAATATATCGGTGGGACGAATGGCCTCTATGACAAATTTTCAAAAAAATTTGTTGAGAGTTAAATAAAATGAAACTTTAATATTTTGTAGGTGAAATTTTAAATCGTCATGAATTGAAATATGTAAATAAGATTGTGTAAGACATATTTTGAAATATGTAAATAAATAAGGCTTATGTTTTTATTTTTATTTATTTGTATACTAGTCATATTACATTTCAGATAAAACCGGAAGATTTAGACCGGATCTAGATCCAAATACTGTCTGTCAGGTGAATATATGTATGTATGTACATGAATATAAATGTGCACACTTTATAAATGTATGCATGTACATATTATACATGAATATAAATGTATTTTCTAAGGGAATTGTCATTGGTAGATAACAATCGAAATTAACTCTCTAAAAACTTCACCCGTTGGATTTCAACTGGATTTTAATCAGTAGCTTCAGATGTTCTATCAATCTCTGTAGTGTTGAGGTATAATATACTAATCTTAATTTGTGTATTTAAAACTGTTGCCAAATTGGTATTATGGTGAAACGTTTTATTTGCAAAATGCCACTGCAGTACATTGTATCTCGATTCTAATATTTATGAATGTTTGTATATTAATAGTTAATGTATAATATATTAAGTTTTGATAGACAAATTATACGGAAATGTCAATAAATTTTCAATGAAATCTTTTATTGTTTTTGAGCAGAGGATTGAAACGTTCAAGTAATTTATGACGATGTACATTATGCTGATGATGTATGCCCACGTTAGCATTTGAGTGTTGGCGCCATATATATGTATGTAGGTAACATACATACATACATAAATATACTCGTATATGTACATACGCCTATGATGTGTCAGTTTCCACCATGAGAGATGGTACCGCGAGCAAATTGCAAATCAATGGGAACATTTTCCGCATACCGTCGACGATGCCCATAGATCAGAGAGGATGCTGCCTCTTCGAAGACTTCCAAAGGACCTTGACATTTCGTGCAAATCCTCAACGGGCAAATCGAAATTGTTATTGTAGCGATCCGATCTCGTGGAAAGTTGTTCTGAGCAGACCATGTAATAATAAAGTCAGCCGAGTCGACATAGACTCGCGATCTTTCAAATGTTTATTCAATATTACACTATAATACATTATATTCGGCAACATAAATTATGTCAAATTAGAGGTTTTTTTCTGCGCATAAATTAATGATGAGTTTATTAGATCGATCCGAGTGTAAATTTGTCTTAAAAAAAACACAGCTGATAAATTATCGACGTACATACGTTTTCATTTAAATAAATTAATAAAATTGACACGTATTTACAATGTACACGTATTTATATGTATTCAACCAGTTGATGAGGCGTTGTAATGTATCAATTAATGGAGAAAATGGTGTTACTAAAAGAAACTCTTAGAACAATTCGAATTTTCCGATGACGCATGTTGATAATGCAATTGTCATTCATTAATTGTTGCAAATAGAAATTTCGATAGTGCCATATCAATGTAAACACTCATATAATTACTATACCAATACGTGTCAGCCTAAGGGGATAAATAAGTATTTTGTTTCAATTGTGTCAGATGGATTACCTTCGAATTGCGTTCGCCAATGTCAAATATTACACGACAAAATTAAGTCCGAATCGAATTTCTTTGTACAACCGAGTTTTGTAATCGATTAAAATGCTATTATATTAATTAATCGATATTTTTTTTCATGTTCTAATTAGGCGCATTAAAATATGTGATCATTTGGATTAATAACACGTACGTTAAATTTCATATTTTAATTTGTAAACGTATGCATTATTTGGAAATTGTTGTAAATCGCTGAAGCGCTATTTTGTATTAACTACGAACGCTTTTTGTGATCTGAAACGTGATTTTTTAGTACTGTCATGGCCAAATGCCGGTATCGCTCTCCCACAATGTCGTTCCGAAAGAATTGCAACGAAAAATATTTCGAACGCAAAAGTGAAACTGATTTCAGAGTCTGGATTCGCCGTTGTAGTTTTATATATTTTTATTTTTACATATACATACGTATACAGATTAAGGCAAATAAAAAAATCGACCGGTTTTGCAATTGTAGTAAATTTAAATACGTTGTCCTTGTAGGTTCGAAAGGGTGAACGTCGAAACGTATCCTGCTATCGTGATCGTCTACTTCTGAAAATTTGTTGTGCAATCTTTGATTTATCGTTTTTTGCAATGTTTTACTCAACGATTTGATCTTCGGCTTTGACCTGCAAACGCTTTGAATGTGTGGTCTGTACGTTAATCTTAATCTTTATAACCATACTTAAGGATAAACATTGATTTTGTCTCTATATTATTATGTATAGGTACAATATAATACAATTGATATTATAATTTTGAATTATCAGTCGTAGAATATCTTTAAAATATTATATTAAATAAGAGTACAGTATTATGGTTTAATATGAAAATTTTATTGTTTTTGAATAAACCTGATGGCAGTAAAAATGTGAAAGTGGCAAAGATAACTATTATTTTAGGACAATCATCGTACAGATATACATATATATATATATATATATATATATATATATATATATATATATATATATATATATATATATATACATATATATATATATATATATATATATACATATATATATATATATATATATATATATATATATATATATATATATATATATATATATATATATATATATATATATATATATATATATATATATATATATATATATATATATATATATATAGATATATACATATATATAATATTTTGGGTAATTTAGAGGTCGATTCATTAAAATAATTAATCATTTGATCTTTGGTAGTATGAGTGGAAATATTATTATCATTATTTCGACTTAAAGAAGTTACGGAAATATCAATGTAATCGGTGCGCTTCGTTCTACCAACCCACAATATCTCAAGACTCGTTTTCTCAACTTTTCATCCACTTTCGTTTTAAAATACGACACATATTGTGATCATTCATAGATTTTAATCTATTAACACACTTTTAAAATATTAAAAAAAATGTTTAAGAGTGAATTCTTACTATATTTTTTCAATAGTTAAGGTTTATCTCGTAAAATAAGTATATTACTATGTAAAAAAAATCGTATACGTGTTTTGAATATATGTACTCGACGATGAAATACACTGAAAAAGTTGGGAAAACGAGTCTTGAGATATTGCAAGTTGTTGGAATGAGGTAGACCCCAGTTTAATGGGGTCGAGAAAGATCATTAATATTTTTGTTATTTATTTATTTATAAGTATCTATTGGTTATAAGAATCATGAAATCGTCTTTTGATCATACCAGTAATATGTCCATAAATAAGTTCATTTAAAGAAACAAAATAAATAATACTTAATTTTGAATAATTCTATCAATAAGACAAGACAATGGATTGTAAATTGATATGCCATAAATTGTAGCAGCAACGTTATCAATCAGAGAGATAAATTTGAAACCAGCTTCTAGAATCGAAATTTCCATAGCAACACTGTTGATATTCTCGCGAAAAAAAATAGTCCAACAAGGCAGAGTTTGTGCAACAGTCGATAAAAACGACTTTTACGACATGCGACTGTCACATAAACTGCATCAAACTGGACTCATTACCAATCCGCGGTGACATTTCTAAATTTCTTTTTTACCATCGCAAAGTAAATCACCGTTTTAAAAGCATCGCCAATTCGAAATCACCCACGTAGTATTAACAGTAAGTGTAGCACGCTAGTGACATGCAAATTAGCGTGACAGGTACATATGTATATACATACCTACATCGTTTTAAATTCTACATGTACCTATGTGTATATTATATGTAGACATACATCTAATTTAATCTCCATTCGCGGTTTCACTCCACTTTACAATCTTGACATAAGAGCGTCGGAGCCAACAGGAGCAGGTTTTTAAACCGTCATTAATTGTAGACGTAATTTTATTGACTTGGATTTACCGCGTCACAGGTTTCTAGCTTCAAGAGTAATTTATGAGGGCACTTGCGTGTTAATGATGTCTATATTAAACGTTGACACTTAGACTTAGACTTTGATTTGCTAATTATGTATTATTTAAATGTAAAATATTTCGTTGAAAAACATAAGGGATATTTACTTGTCACACATAAAAGCATCATACTTAAAGTAGATTATGTATGTATGTACATG
Organism: Arctopsyche grandis; assembly: GCF_051622035.1. Taxonomy (NCBI): domain Eukaryota; kingdom Metazoa; phylum Arthropoda; class Insecta; order Trichoptera; family Hydropsychidae; genus Arctopsyche; species Arctopsyche grandis. The sequence goes on from NC_135355.1 coordinate 8,298,931, forward strand.
ATTTGAACATAGTGAAAAATGAAAAAGTCAGACATCCTGATATGATTCAGGGTACCTATGTATATATGTACATATATACTCATGTTAATTTGACTTAATTTGGTTATCGAAATGTAGGGATTGTGAACAATTAGGATCTTTACGAGATGTAAGGATTAGAACAATTAGGATATAATGTACATATGTATGTATGTATATATTTATATACATATATAATTTAGGGTTTCTGATATCCTGGACTTTTTCAATTCCGGGACACGGGACGGAGTTTAAGATCGTTCCCGGGATTTTTTTTTATTTAAATTTATTTTTTATGTAAAATTTATTTATTTATTTACAAAATATAAAAAAAACTGAAAAAAATGTAATTTTATTTGAAATAGCTTTCTAAGAATACTAAAATATTTAAACGAGAATACTTAGCCTATTTCTAGATTTGTTACAAATATTTCTAGCAATGGAAAAAATATTTTCATTCATTTGAAGTCATTTTTTTTATATTTACGTTATTTTGTAGATTTGTCTTTGATAATTCCTCATTTAATTGTTAACTTATTTAATTGTCTGATCTTCATCAGATCTTCAAAGAGAGTTTCTTCCATTGTGGAATCATCATTGTGTATCGTTCTTGGAATGATACACTCGCTTTATAATAGTTTAATCGTATGATATACATTCGACTTTATTATAATATACTAAAAGATCGTTTTAAATTGAAATATTGCCGGGATTCGAGATAAAAATTCCCAGGACACGGTATATCAAAAATACTGTGAATTCTCAGGAATATCTGTCCCGGGTAGACCTGAGCAGAAGCCCTAGTACATATGTATGCATAGATCAATTTTCGGGATTTAACTACATAATTTAAATATAAATTGTTTTCTTGAATATTATTTTTAATTTAGTCTACAATGGCTTTTGTTCTACAGGGAAACTCTTTTGTGAAAAGTATAATATTTTAGAATCAGTAAATATTAAATAGGTTATGATGTCTCTGTATAAAATCCAAATCAATATTCGTCAATTTTGACTGGATTTCATTTATGTATGTATGTATGTACATTAGTCATACTTGCAGCTGTTGGCATTGCAAGTAATTAATAAACGTTTCACGTGTTATTTGTAACAAGTGTACACGTGATTGATTGGAAATACCCAAAGTTTCCGGGTAGCAATATGAATCTATGTACATACATATGTATGTAGCTTTGAAATCACTAATGAACTCATTAACCGCAAATTTAACGCAATAAAACGTTTAACATTCGGAATTCCTCACGGTTTTCTATTACCTTGAAGTAATTTTTCTCGTTTTATAAACGATATATACAGATGTATGTATTATATCGGTGTAGACATACATAATAGGTGCGTAGGAATTGTCTTCGTCGAAGGTCGATCAGGAATCAGAACGGGCGTTACCGGATGTTAAATAACAATATATGTAGCAAATATTACACACTCATGGGTCAAGAAAACAATAATGTAATACAATAAATTAATATTATACAAAATTTATCGACAGGTTGCGTCAGTGAAATGGTATTCGAATGAATTAGTGCGGATTTAGCTCATCGAATTTGCAATTGATGACATTTTGAAAATGTTCTGCTGTTACAATCAATTAATGATTGCCGGATGGTAACGAATGTATGTATGTACATATATACCATTGTTAGTTAAATGCTTATCTAGTATTACAAAATTATATTGCATTGTCATTTTTTTGTACGTTGTCGTAGTTCATACCGAGAGGAAGACGAATATATGGGTTGTGAAATTTTTCGAAAAATTTTTCATCTCAGGTGGAAAATGACCGTAATAGTGACAGTTAGGTTTTGGTATACAGCTACCGGGTGTGTTGCGAGTTTTTCAATAATTTTAGAAAGTGTAATTGCTTACAAAAACCGACTTTTTTATGATTTGGTGTAATTGAACGTAACAATCGATATTTTTCGATCGATACTCTTTTTACAGTGCGATAAAATGTGGGGAAAAAATAAGTACATATTTTCGTGTAACGCAAGCGTAATTATTATACCCTTTTTTAATGAGAGAAAATTCGGTTAAGTTATGCAACAAAAATCAAATGGAAAATTCTTCCAATTCCAATGTATTCCATGTATTTGTTAAATTTAGTTCACCGATCAATTTTACAAGACAATGTAGAGTAGGGCTAAGCTATGGAGAACACAGTATTGATGGTATAAAACTATGTAAATACATATAATACATCTTACATACATAACATAAAATAAAATAATCAAATACAATAAACTTCAGAAATATGTGTTTTGAAAAAGCAGCCTTAAAAAATATTATGAAATCGAGGTCATTTAAGGATCGTAAATTTTAATAACTTGTATGTAATATATTTTATTTCCTTTAGTGCTAGTGTAGTGACATAAAAGATATCTGTGAAACAAAATGCTTCATCATTTATGGTCCATTTGTGGTGAGATATATTAAAAGTATTTTTCTATTGATTTTTAAAATTAAATCTAATGATTTTCTTTAAAGTTTAATTTAAATTATCCTAAAATTATGGCTTCCCGCTATCCAAACAACTATGATTATTATATATGTATGTACATATGTATGTATGTAATATATGACGTAAAATAATGATATTATTTATACCCACTTATATATACATATGTATATGTATGCATATCTTTAGGATAAAAGTAAGGTAACGAAAATAACAAGATGAAGTACCTAATATGATTATATATTATATTATATGTAGATATTTAGCATATGGTTATTATTTTAAATTTATAATATACATAAAAGTATTTAATTTACATAATTGAATACAAAGTGATAATTTGACATTAAGTGTATATTTTACCCACATACGTATATGTATAAACTGAAATACTTAATATACGTAATAGAATGCATCGCGTCATTTCAACAAATCGACTTTCGATTACAGAAATAACTCATTATTAGATCAACGCATTAATTAATGCGAAAACGAAAACGCGAATTACATAAAGAGTGCAAGTGAAAATTGTATATCATTTTTTTTTATAATGTGCGACGAAAGCGAGCACGTGAAACTCAAACGTCAATTAGCATGTTATTATTGCGCTCAATTCGGTATGACTTAACGCATTTGAAATTATTCAATATTATAATATAAACGCACATCGCATATACTTTTTTAGTATTAATCTGCTTGTTTATGGAAATTTTTCCAGTGAAAGTATTCTAACCGATTTTTTATTCTTAGGCATTATTTAGTAAACATGCCCACCTACATACGATCATTACTTTCACACGCTAATGTGTATTTTTTCCGTTTGTTTTCGTTTGCAATTTTCATTAGAGTCGTCGAGTGGACACCGTTTTGAAATTAATATGGTAAAAAGTCAGTACGAACCTTCCTTTCTTCGGCGGCCAAATGTCAACTGGTGTAATCAGCGAGCGTTATCCATTATTCATTAAACTGCATACCGTTGACACTCACACAAAGATACGTATATTTCGAAACCGGGAAAGCTAGATTCAGACGATGCACTTGGTTTTTATTCGAATTCGCTATTCGTTATTGGAGATATGAACGCGTCACGTATGACAGGTAAGCGCGAAACCCGCGCGGCGCGTCTCACTCGTACCGCGAGTATGACAAAACTGAACCAGCCGCCTTATTAAAAAGTTACTTTTACTCGGCAATGTAAGTAGGTAAGTCGCCTGCGCAAGTCTCCCCCGCTTCTCAGTCTCCACTTGCTTATGATTCGACGGCGAAATTTGCACAAGGGACTGACACTCGGTAGTATAAATTCGAGTGTCTGATTATACGGTCTGTACTATGTACTACGATGAGATTCGGATTTATGTCCCCGAATTCACGTAACAACTTTGTTGTGCACTTAATCGCGACACATTTATTGTATTTAGTTTTTATTTTTTACGTTTTACTGTATTTAGTATTGGAGAATCGTTTGGTTTTTGGTCTTCGTTTTTGGTACTTCCGCTTTGAACGGATGTTGTCCGTGTGCATGACGAGACGGTTTCTTTGGTGTGAAAACTGAATGCAATTGTGGATAGCTTGGTGCAATAGTGAATCAAGTCTGTTTTTGTGATGGTTATTTTACTCGTTGACCTTGTGTGATATAACCGATTTTCGGTTCGGATCATCTTGCAAGATTTGTTATGGTGTGAAGGAAGAATGTCAATTTGGTGTGTATCATACATACATACATGTACACATTACTAAAAGTTTAAAATATATACATACGAACGTGGTGGGGTTAATGAGACGGATAGCAAATTCGGATATTCTATTTAAGGGTTAACATATTTTTTGTTCCAAAATCTATTTCTATTGTTGTTGCTACACTAAAATAAACATTTTTCTATGTACATATGTATGTACATACATACAGGGTCGCCGAGAGGAATTCTGGGCCCTGGGAAAAATATCCCTATGACAAACTAAGAAAAAAATATCTTATAGATATATTTTTAATATGCGAAAAGTATGTATATCAGAACTATAAGAAAAATGTCTACGTATATGTTGGTTGCTATTTTTTTAAATAAATGAATAAGAAAGAATTAGAGGTTGTGATTTCTCGACTTTTTTTGATTCTCGAGATTCGAGAATCTCCTTTTCTCGGAATATTTGAACTTCGAGATTTGAGAATCTTATTTTCTCGAAATATTTGAATCTCGAGAATTCGAGATTTTCTTTTTTTGTTTCTCGAGATTCTCGAGAAAGTATAATTTTTTTTTTAATATAGTGAATTGATTTTTTTAGCATATAAACTTGACAACATACAAAAATCAAAAGGACACAATCACTACATATATATATTAAATCAGGGGTTTACAACTTTATTAAAGACATGACGAAAGAAAGATATAGAGAGATACAATAGAACATTGTAAAAGTAAAATTATTTTAAAAAAATATTTTAAAAGAAGGCATGAAAAGAAAATAAAAACATACAAAAGTAATTTAAAATAGTAAAAATAACAATATGTAAAAAATAATTTTATAAAATTCCCAGTGTTACTACCTGGCTTTGCCCGTGTTATTGTGACCGGACAAATAATAAAAATACTGACAATCTATGCATATTAAAATACTGACTATAAATTGATTAATATCTAAGGAATAAATAAATAATAAATCAGAAATCTTTGTTTTATGTGTGTTAAGTGGGGTTATATTGTCAGTGAAAATATATTTTCACTAGCGTTTTAGTGATATCATAACCGAATACCTTCGCACTAGTGACTAGTACCTACATGCACATACATATGTATATGTAACTTAAAAATGGTGTGATTTCGTTGTAACATGTGTATATGTACTTATTTGATGACCGAATAATAACTTACCGGACAAATAATAAAAATACTGACCATCTATACATATTACAATACTTCACAAAATTATTTACGAGTTAACAAGTATACAAATCAGTCAGTTTATTGAACAAAAACATGTAGTGATAAATTAAGAATATTCTCGATATTTTCGAGATTTTAATAAACAATTTCTCGAGATACGAGAATCTCGAATTTTCATAATAAAATATTCTCGAGAAATGAGAATCTCGAAATTTTACAATAAAATATTCTCGAGAAACGAGAATCAAAATTTCTCGAGAAATCTCGAGACAAGATTTCTCGATCACAACCTCTAGAAAGAATGATATAACAGTGGAGCCCCTCGAGTAGTCCGGGTCCTGGAACTTTACCCCAGCTCCCCCCCTTCTCATCGGCCCTGCATTCATACATACATATGTATATGTACATATTAGGTAGTCCAATTTACTGTAATTTCCGTTTACTGGTAATCCGATTTTTTTTAGCAATTAGCGGTAAATTACTGGATTTATCAATCTAAAAAAATCTTTTTTTTTTAATAATTAACAAAAAAAGGTAGGAGTTTTTTATAAATTCATATTTTATGAAATAATATTTATTTTTTATTTCATCGTTTATGAAAATACCAACAAGAAAACATATTTTGTGTATGTTTTGTAATAAAATATGAAGAAAATATATTTTGTATATTTCATCAAAAAAAATCATTTCCTTATTTTTTTCTTCTTGATTGAACCGGTGTTGCCAGAAGACAAAATAAAGGGGAGGAATGTAAAATATGTGTTATATTAAAAAAAAGCATATATATTTATTCCTTGACTTTTTACTGGATTGAGCGATTCCAATTTCAAATAAAAGAATTGGAATGGACAAATATTTCTTTGAGGATACTTGAGTTTGAGATTTTTTGAGGATTTTTGAGTGACTTTTCAATAAAGAATGATCCCAATAAATTATAATAAACTATAATTACTATAAACATTCCAAGTAATCAGAATACAAATATCCGGTGGAATATCAACATTTATTTATATAAATTATTTTTGAATGTTATATTTTGTAGTAGGAAACATTTATAATCGATAACTTGACGAAATGTTTGTGCATGTTTTATATATAAAAAATTGTTTTAATATATGTGCAAATAATTTTATAATATGCGGTAATTTTATATCTCAATAAACAATGTTATTTTAATTTCAAATTTAATGATTCGGTTATTAGATTAATTATAATAATCGAGAAATATGTACAAGATACATATTGCATTTTTTAATTTAATGTACATAAATATTACATAAAAAATTCGTCTGCAGAATAAATTCAATATGTAATATAATAGTATGTACTAGTGTATTGACTTGAATTAAACATTACTAGGATATTTTATTTTATATGCATTTAATAATGAAAAAATTGTAGATACGAATGTAAATTTCCATTTTTGACTATATGAGAATTGAAATGGACCAAATTATCTTCAGAATCGTTGTTAGAGATTATTAAATGTTTTCTGAGAGAACCGAGAGAGAAAGCATTTTGAAATCGTGATGAGAGATGTCTGTTGAAGAACATCTCATCCCCGCAACGAGGAAGTCACGGCCACACTTCTATATTATTTATATTCGTGTCTTTGTTATCTCGAGGACTTTTGAAGTGAAGATTTAACGTACAAATATGTGCACATACACTAGTAGATACCTGACAACAAAGAACTTGTGTTGATAACTTTCAGCTGTTGCAACAGGCTAAAACATCTACCGCTTGTCTGAACCTTTATATGTATGTACATTGTATGTATCTACAAGTGTCAATATTTCTTCTCATAAAATTATGCGTGTTTCTGTTTTGAGCGGTAGATACCAAAAGGAAAGTAAATATGTCAGAAAGCTGTAGCGTCCGTCAAATTAATAGATCAGACACAATATGACCATAAACTTTACTGTTGATTTTGCAACCCTTTATTGGGTTTTTCTTTCATAGCAACACGGTTGACAGATTATTGGCCGAATGGAAATTTGGCTGAACGGACACTTGGCCGAATGGACATTAGGCCGAACGGACACTTGGCCGACCGGGCGTTAGAGCGACGGAAATTTTTAATTGCTTAAATTTATCAAAAGTATCAATTTTCTATGATACGTCAAAGTGTTTCCTTAATAATTTGTCTATTTTTAGTGAGTTTTGAATAATTTCGATACAGAATTTAATTTTTTTTATCGTTTTATATAAAAAACAGCGGTTTTTTCAAACATCGATCTAAATACCAAAGTATTTGAAAATAATATTTTTATTTAGTAAATAGTAAACGATAAAAAACGATTGTATGTTTTTTAACTAGAAATTTGTTTTTTAAATAAATAGTTTTTTTTTTTTTTGGAAAATTTATAAATGAATCAAAATTATTGTGTATATTTTTTTATACGATAGAACCAATGAATGTTACTATGTATTTACACATATGCTGAACGGGTCTACGTGACGAGCCAGAATGTTAAATTACAGAAAACACAAATATCGGAAGGCAAAGATCGAAAATCGAAAGATCTCAAGTCGAAAGATCAAAAAAAAGGGTGCATGGTAAACGGTACAAGATCTTTCGATTTTCGATCTCTGCCTTCCGATATTTGCGTTTTCTGTAATTTAACATTCTGGCTCGTCACGGAGACCGATGCTGAACACGTTGTTTTTGTGGAAATGATACTTCAAGTTTTAAGACTACGAGTGGAATAGGTGATTCATTAATCTAATATATAATTTCGAAAGAAACTTTGTAAGTATGTAAGAAAATATCTAATGTTGGTTGGGAACTTCGTAAACAAGACAAAGTTTCTATGACGACAATTCAATTGGTTGAATATTATATTTTTTCGATTCAAATAAATTTAATAAAAAATCAAATGAATATTTACTATTAGATTCTGAGCCGGGTAAAACAACTAGTTTCATATATTCGAGAAAGTAGTTCGATGTCATTATGTCTTAATTTTTGTTAAATAAAAGTTAGGCCATTAACTATGGAGAGTAGTTTTAAAGATTGGCGATTGATGGAATCAAACTTGTTACTGATATTGACATAGTTCGACTGGTTAAGTGCAGCAGTCGCTGATAGCAAGGTTCTTGGGAGAACGTGGGTCAGTGGTGCGCCATGCTGCATGCATCGAATCGATTGGTTTCGAGATATACATATATGTATGTATATATGTACATATATAAATAATATTGGGTACTTAAAAGAGTTTTGCAACTTGTGGCGACCACGCCCTGGTCATTATACTCAAGTCGACCTTCGCTCAGTTCTCGCATTGTCACTAAAAGTATTCTATTAATGTTCATAGAGAGAGAGACCGTACGAGCAGACATTTTTGCGGAGGCTGTGCCGAATCTCGACCCTGTGTCGCCGAATTTCAGCCGGTCGCAAACTTTCAAACTGTCCGTCTGTCCGTTCCTAAAGAGACGTCAAAAGTTTTGACGTGAAGTGGAGCGATTTTGATCGGTCGCGTGAGAACTCGATTGCGGCAGGTCGCTCTCAACAACAATAATAATTTAAATCGGTGTCGTTTGTTAATGGGTGAGCGTCACGCAACTTTCGTTGGTTGGGAATTGCGAGTGAAAGGTTTGTGAGTATAACCAGTGGTGTAGTCGGGCCAGGTCGCCTCCCTGCTACTTATTTTTGAGCCAGGTTGCCGCCCTGGCACTTTCATTGATGTAAACATTGTTTTTCGAGCACAATTAAAAAATATTTTGACTAAAATTTCACATAATTTTTTTTTTAACGCTCATATCTCTTAAACGATCACTAACGAACAAAAATCAATATCATATTCGAATTCAGTGGGTCAAACTTAGATTGGTTAGTCTCCGCTCTGGTATTTTTTTTGTTGCTCAGTGTTATTATTTGATTTTTGTTATAAATATTTTGACTACTTTTATAAATATTTGGAAACAACTTTTTTTTAGAAAAGAAAAAAGCAAGGGGGGGGGTCGTAAAAATTAAACACTGACCTGGTTCTTTTTATTTATTTAGCACTACACCACTGGGTCTAACGGCTTATTTGAAATGTGGAGTTCTATTGAGATATGTGTTTTATTATATTTGGATCAGCTGTGAAGCAATTGGCGGAGGTGGTACCGGCTGGTCACTCGTAGTAAATGGAATAAGGAATTAATTAATGGTGGATGAAATATATACATACATACATACATATTTCCGTTATCCAATTTTGAATTTAATTGGTGAGGGTTTGATTTTTTTTACTAGTAGTAAATATTCTGTTAATAGTTTTCGTACGTAGTACATATCGATGGCTTGGTGCACAGATATTGTATGTCCATTTTTGAATTTGTATCGAATTTTAAGTTTGTATCAAATTTCAAGTTTATAGATGCTGGAATAATTCACGTATTTCCTTTCATGTACACCACATAAATTACCTTGAAAGGAAAAACCTGAATTATTCCAACATCTACCTGTACAAAATTAAAATTCGATACAAATTCGAAAATGGACATACAATATCTGTGCACCAAGATATTTTTTTAAAATTAAGTTATTAATTGCACATATAATAGTATGTATGTACATAAAGTTCTCTAATAAAGTCTATAAAAATAATTACTTTGAAAATACAAACATATATGAATACATTTGGTGATTCCTGTATTATTCAAGTCAAATTGATATTTAAACAATCCTAAACTGTTCCACTGATTTGAGCCAAATCTTGTAGTTACATTTTAGGACCAATGCTACCACACACTACGCCTATTGCTAAATTTCATCTCATTGGTCCATGATACATATAAATACATACATATGTATGATATTTAGGATCATATAAAAGTAGTTTCAGTTGTAATTATGTTACTGTCAAATTTCATAAACCGGTTAACGGTAAATGATTTTCATAAAAAGTTTGTTTGGGGATTAGATAACTGTATGTCGTCACTTTTCCTAAATTGAATCATAAATAATTAAAAATAAATTTCAGGTGAATAATGTCATTCAACAAAGTCATTTAAATTTAAAAAATCAAACAAATTTGTAATAGTAAATATTTTTTTTATTTTTACCAATAACATTTATTTATTTCAAGTGTGGACCAATAAAGTTTTGATCACAATAAAACAACTGTCTGATCACATTTATTACGATTTGGTTGGTCTGTGTTGCCAATGAATTTATCAATTTGAAATAGTCACATTTAATACTGAAAAATAAACGAAACGAATTCAGGCAACCTAATCCAGAATACGCCATTTACATCGAGTTTTAATGCTAATTTTTAATGGTTAACATTTTGAGTAAAAGTAACCACATATTAGATCTAATCCACGATTTTTTTTTCATTTACGCAGTAAAAACCGATATACCGGTAGTAGGAAAAATAATTTATCGTTTACCGGTTTATGAAATTTGACGGTAAATTGCAACCCCTAGTAATATAATAATATAATATGCCTATCTATCTACTGAATTCGCGATAAAATAGTTTCCGGTAATTACCGGTAAATTATTTACCGATTTACTGGTAAACCGGTATACCGCTATGGCATCCCTAGTTACAATGTCTCAATTACAGTCAGCAATGTCTAATGTTTACTCCAAACGAGAATAGACAAATGTAGGGATGATTCCAAAGATAAACGAGGACGAGGACGATCAACCGCACTTTTTCACACTTAACGTTTTCGCAATGTCGAAATATTTTCAGAAGAAAATGAATTTTAGTTGACCTTATAACTATAATATGTCAGTTTTATGAACAAAAAGATACCTCGTTAGCATTGTTTTAATGATATGTTCGTGCGTCACTCTCTCTCTCTCTCTCTCTCGCTGTTTTCAATGAATTATTCAGAAATATTTGACTTAATTTAACTAAGGTCGCTTCGAAGGTCACTGTCGTTCGTAATAAACGATTTGATCTTTGTTAATGAAATGTAGTGACTGATCCTATTCTAGTTCGACACACAGCCTCAATGTTAGTTGCATTGTATGCGCGCGGCAAGTCACACATATAGGTACATGTACATATGTATTTCCAAGATATAATGGTCACGTAATAGAGACATTGGTTTGATCTCTTTGCATTGTTTGATTTTGTTCGATACGAAAACAAAAGGGTGCGGTGAGATAATTAGATGCATTGTTTTGTCCGGTGGCTTAGTATCATGTAACCTGACCCACATAACGAGGAGACTGCTCAACTACTACTTTAAACTGTCAATTTTGAGGCACCCACTATCAAATCGACTGATCTCTTTCGGATGTGTGATAAATAAATGTATCATAAATTGGAGCTATGTAGTTATCTTATAAATTGTATCCATAACTAATGATATGTTCTTTTTAACTGTTCTTTCACTTTCATAAGTTGTTTTGAAGTAATTTTATGATGACGGTTTTAGTTACTCTGTTATGATGGGTTTGATCTCCGATTTTTGTGGAATGTGAAGAAGGTGTTTGGCTAGGTATACACGAAAGTTACTTTGAATCGGTTTATAGGGTATATTTTTATGGATGAATGAACGTTGGTTTATAATAAAATTTTATCAGTTGCGCCATAATGGAACAAGGTCAGTAAAGTCATAATTTTAAGGCCTCTCGATTGGAGAATTTTGTTGGTTGTATCAAAGAGTGGTGTCTGAAATCGATCAGTTGATGAAAATGTTTATGATCCCATTGAATGAAAATCTAGAAGTGAGGTAAGGCAGGATTTATTTATTGAAACAATACGAAGCATTGATATCTATCTCAATCTGAATAGATTTCAGGGTAAAGAGTGAATTAAAATAAACACAGATATTCTAATATTTAAAAAAAAATTACTTTTTCCTAAATCAGACTTTCATATCTTTTTTATTTTCATATATTTCTTTATTTTAGGAGTAACGTTCGATAAAAGAATGAGATGGGCACCTCACATTGAGGGAGCGAAATGCAAGGCCATGTGGGGTATATCGTCAATATATCCAATATTTAATCGCCATAGTTCTTTATCAACTCAAAATAAATAAAAATATTATCGCGCGCTTATATTACCATTACTAACCTATGCTTCACCTGTATGGAATAACGCCTCGAATACTAACCTTTCCAAGCTCCAAGTAATACAAAATAAATCCCTTAAAATAATTTATAATACACCCATATATGTATACTAACCTGAAAAAACTGCATGCCATATATAATATTCCGTTTGTTACAGACATTACTAACAAACTAACCAGTAGATTTTATGACAGAATCACTAATAACCATACTAACATACTTGTCTCGGTGATTACAACAAAATGTCTATACCCTTCAGGTATAAACACAGATTACCTAAACACAATCTGCTTTAGGTCATCGACTTTAGAGAGTCTTTAATTAATATTATGGATTAGATGTATTATGAGCATTTATAAGAATTGAAAATAGGTTTTTGAGCTCTTTTTCCTATTATGCTGTACATTAACATTATAATAATATAATACTATGATTCCTAAAAAAATTTAATTAAAATTGTAAAATAGAAAATGATCAGTAGATTAGTAGCTATTACAATAGATATAAGATGTATTGTGGACATGATTTCGTAATAATAAAAAGCATTTAAAAATCAAAATTATCTTTCTTTATTCAAATTTTCCACAATTACAAAAGGATGTTGTATTGTTGAGATCTTTGCAGAAAATTTACAAATTCGGATTCGAATGCTATATACTACATTGTCCATATGTACATTGTAACGAACGGATTTACGGGCGCTTATCTGATCTCGCGAGTTGATGCAGAGGGCGTTTACGTCGTTCTTCCAAGGGTCGGGTTCTATGGAAACGTGGACTAACCTTGGGATAGTGATATATATATATATATATATATATATATATATATGTATATATATATATATATATATATATATATATATATATATATATATATATATATATATATATATATATATATATATATATATATATATATATATATATATATATATATATATATATATATATATATATATATATAGTCGGGGAGGTTCGACGGGCGATCGCGGGTGAGAGAGCTCGCTCTACATGCCTATAAGGCTTTTTTCTGGGTGGCCACTCGAAATAAAGGGCGAGTGTTGCCCTATGGGACGATGGGGAGAACGTCGCGTTACAACATACATATATAATACTACAGATATATATATATGTAGATACTAGACTCTTTTGAGATGTGGTGTTGGTTGCAACAGATAAATCAATCAAGTTTTGGGGAACTATGGATAAAGGAGAAGAAGAGACTGATTCACAATTCTCCATCGCAATCTCAGGATAGCATTATCTCAGAAAATGATAGGTAATATCATAACAACATGACATCATCCCCTTGAAAGCATTCATGAGTACCAAGTATTATACATATGTACATACATTCACTGCATTTTTAAATCATACCTCTTACTAGATTTGATTTAAAAGAATATTAGTAGTACGTGACTTAATCGGGCCAGCTGTTGTTGTATTGACAAGTCGAATAGGTCACACTGGTCACGAACCCGACACAGTGTCCACTGGTTGACCATTCGGAGTCTGCAAAACGAACCACACTCTACTTGCGCAATTTTTCTCAACATTACAATAATAATTATTATTATTTAGTTCGGTTGCATGGCCATTTGTTTTATCAACATATCAATCGAGTAACAAACGGATTTCGCTATCGGGGTGATCAATTCACTTGCGTAATAGTACGTCAAGTAAAGTATCTGTAGGTATATACATACATATATGTATATGTATGTAAAGTACATGTTCAGCCTTTTGACCACCTGTGTACTTAATCTTAAGCTAGAGTGTTCCCTTAGTAGATTATAGATTTTATTAGTGATATATATTTGGATATATGTATGTACATATGTACATACACATATGTGTGGGCTTTTAAGCTTTATTTGGAGAATTTACTCTCACATTTTGGAAGCGATGTCATATGCAGAACTGTGTGTGCTGGAGCCGGCTCGATCGAGCTAATTTGTAAGATCTCTTAAAATCGGAGAGCCGATTATAAATTCACTCGAGTGCAGAAAAGTTATGAAACTAGACAGTTTAATTGGTAAAATTGGCGATAAAAGTGATATTAATGAGTTTTCGTGATTCTGTTGACGCTAATATACGATCCAAAAATTTTCAGAAGTGTGATTCAATTTTAAAAGCAGACAAGAATGTAATTAGTAGTTTGGAAAACCATTTTTAATACAATAACAACAAAAGAAAACAACATCAATAGATAAAAGTAATAAAAAAAAATAATAAGCCGTTAATTATATGTACATATGTATATGACAAAAAAATATTAAAATCATAATAGATAAGATAAAAGAAGAGGACACTAATAAAATTAAGGAAAAATAATATTCCGAATAGATCTAATAAACTGACAATAAGTCACACCAAATATGTCGATGTCGGTATGATTAGCTATGTATGTATATGGTTAAATAATCCTATGGCTGTGCATATCGGATAATTGAAAAGAATGCAAAATTCCGCAATAATAGGCGAAAATGTTTACGTATTCTAAAATATTTTTAAGGAAGGTACATAAAAACTGAATTCACTGAGAATCGTTTGATTATAAATAATTCCACGAATAATAAAGAAGATGTGTCGTAATAATAAAATACGACGACAGAAATTAAACCTGTCATTCCCCAAATAAATTTGCTAGGATATAACCAAGGGTAATTTTTTTTCTGGACTTTTTCCAATAATAAATTAATGTAAAATGTTTTGCTAGTTAACAAAATATGCAGCCAAACTGTAATATGGATACAATATCCAATACTAACATAAGAATTGTAGAGGCAAATCATCGAATTGAATTTAGACAACAGATATGAATGTCTTATTACAAGGAATTTAGGAATGATAAAGATTGGTTAGACTTATTGACATCATTTAAAATTTGGTTACTAAACGTCAATTTTGTGTCAAAAATTACATCAAGATCAAGAATCATGTAAACTCGATTTAGAACAATCTCATCCATTGAATATTGAAAACATGAAAAGTTTCGCGATCTATTGATCGTTTTGTATTTGTTTAAGGAATAAATTTTGTGTTTAAAAAACTCTTTTTTACCAGTTTTTTTTATTTATTTAATACTAAAAACAATTCAGCACTAAAAACTAATAGCTGGTCCAACGCAGCATGTAAATATGTTGGAGAAAATTGAAACTGTAGAAATGGGTCGATTTAAAAATTTGAGGTTATGTTCGCCGATGACAATATATGGCATCTCGCTTTGCCCAAAATGCCTTTGGTGATATAAATGAATCTAAGGAAGTAATTTTGTTAAGATATTAAGTTATTATTTTGTTATGATATAAATTTTGACCCAGATTATAAAAAGGTCCTCGTTTGCAAAGGCGTCCTATATGCAAAGTCCAAAACATAGATAAATATGTAGGTGAAATCGGAAAGAGAAACGTCAAACTAGAATCGCGGGTCTTGGCCGAAGAACAAACACCGCATGGGCCATATCAATTTTGTAAAAACATATTTTTACTATACATTACATAACCTATTAGTGAAGTAAATATATATGAGATAATGAGAGCCTTTAATGCAAATTTTATAAGATATAGTGAGAAAAAAATAAAGTTATAGGCGTTTAAACAATTAAAATCTGACAAAACGAGTGGGGGGCGAAAAACCGAACATGCATAGGCCGAACGTAGTCGATAGCTGTCATCGAGTCTTGAATTTTTAAACATGTTTAATACGAATATATTGATTGATCGATAGATTGACTTAATACGAATATTAGACTAACGATTAGCGGACAGTATTAAAAACCCTATCGGGGGCCAAACCTCGCAAAATGGCAAAGTTTCAAACCGATCGGAAGAATGTAGGAATAATTAAAGACTGATTGCCGAAGTAAGCCTAATATAAACTTTTGAATAATAAAATAAAAATACTATTGTATGAATTATTTGAATTTAATACATGCAATTCATTTGTTATATTTTATTTTATTTCAGTAAAGGAATATCGGACGAACCTTACACTAGATAAAAATTGATCGCGAATATTTAACGTTTCATTTAATTATTAATCAAAATATTGATATCGTTCGCGAATGAAGATGAAGATTTTCAAGGAAGTTTATTACAATTCATGTGTCGACTATAGTTTTATTGAATATTATCGTCTGCGATATTATTCGTACTTCGTACGCAACATCCGCGTTTTTTGTTCAGATAAATCTTCATTTGCATCGTTTACTAGTGACTATTGGCTACATGTTGTGATACAAAGTGATTTCAGTGTTTGTTAAAAAAATAATAAAAATCTTTTACTTGTGTTAAAATTTTCATTCGCATACGAAAATAAATTCATTTGTTTTTGTATAAAAAAAATTTAAATTTAAAAGATAATTAATTAAATTCTATATAGTACCAAAAATAAATATCAGTGTTTGTAAAATTACATGCAATATTTTGAAATGTAGATTGTAGAAGATTATTGAAGATGACAAAGGCGCTATTAACTATTGTTATGGATATACAAAGCTGGTAAATTTTTACGTTTTTTTTATATTGCTCTGAAAATGAATTAAGCATTTAAGCCTGTATGTTGATTTTACATATTGTATTACACTTTTTAGGTTGCAGTGAAGGTATGATATTTAATTTAACTTACGGATATAACTGACTGTAAGTCCATTTTATTCAATATTATACATACAAAAAAATTTTAAATCATCTTTCAATTTCGTTGTAGCTTAGTGTACCAATATATAAGAGATATTTAAGCTATTTTTAAAATTAAAATTTTTAAGATATTGTCAAAAATATAACAGGTATAATCGGACCGAATCATAACTGCATACAGTTATCTAATCCACGAAAATTGTTTTTCAATTACCGGTAAATACCGGTATACTGATAGTAGGAAAAATGATTTACCGTTTACCGGTTTATGAAATTTGACGGTAAATTGCAATCAATAGTGCACACGCGGTCGACCCCATTTGTTTGTATGTACATACATTCACAGAGCATTTCCTTCATGTGCTAATCTTCATGTGATTGTCCCAATAGTCTTGTTTAAGTACGCCTCAAAAATGTGTTCAAATAACGAGATAAATATTGAGGGGCTTTTCAGAATCAGCTCAAACGGTCAGAATCGAACAAAATTGATTGTGTTTGAAATTCAGCGGATGTTGCGTAAAAAGGTGCCGTTTTTAAATCATTTCCTAGAGTAATAGTAGCACTGTAGCTGTTATGCAAAGCGTGAACCGGTTCCTTTAAGTCTCATTGGAACGATAAGCTTATCGAGTCGCCGCTTAAATGCCCCCCAACTCGGCTAAACTCATATATACATGTACTTAAATGTGTAACAGGGAGTTTTTTCCACTTTTTTCTGTCCGTAATACCTGTTTATGGTTGCAGTCGTACAGCTCGGTCCTGTCGGTTGCCCAACCGGACAGAAAAGCTAAAATACTGGCCGGTTTCAATCTTCGATACATGTGGTCGGGTTCGAATTGATCTTTAGTTAAATTTATCTGTTTTTCAAACAATTTATGTAAGATTCTAAGGCCAAAGAGTCTGCACAATCGAGCGGTGCATATCTATTTTTGAATATATTTATGTACATATATGTATATATGTATGTATGTATGAATATATGAACATATTCAAACATTTCGATGCGACTACGGTGAATGGGTGTGATGGTCCAATTGTTGAATAAATTTGATATGTCCGCATTCTTTGCTACATATTGTATTTTATATCGCGCATGAATGAAAATCAAGTTTCTTGCGAATGTGATGTGATTCTGATGTGCTCGGCGCGGTGATGGAAAAGTCCAGGATTTGGATGATCCAGGAATTTTTAATTGGATTTTTTTTTTGATTATTTTTATAGAGTATAATATAATGTATAATGTACTCTTATACGAAAATAATTTAAAAAATATAAATAAGATAAAATAGTGACATCTTTGAATGAAAATTTAAAATATCAAAAATTGTCTCTACGGATTTCTTCCATTGTATGAAAAATTGTTAGTATTTTTCTCATCGTTAGATGTCTCGCGTATTCAAATAATTACATATGTATATTGTTTTTCAATATGTATTATGTAATAGATTTATGCACCGATTGAAGATATTCAGTTGAAAAAGAAAAAAAATGACCAATCATAAAACCGTAACAAAAAAATTAAAAATATATCTTTAGAGTTTTAGTCCTATTTTTAATCGTAAAGTGGTATCAAATGAATATCTGCACATACATATGTACATATGTATGTAATTGCAATAGACCGGAACGAAAAACGCGAATGTTGGACCTATTGAAAAACTTTCGTCGTATAAAGGAAACGTTAAATAAAAAAAATCATTGTGTTAAACTATGTATGTTCTGTGCCACCAATCGATTTATCACGACAAAAATTTCGAAAAAGTGGTTTTTCATATATGTACATATTTCTTTTTCGAGAATACTTTTGATTGTTTTACTATTTTTAAAGAAGAGGAACTCGCAATATTCACTCTTTGAATTTTATTTATTTGGGTCGATTATGATAAGTTTCGACTGATTAACGAGAATTCAAAGTTGCCGTTTCGCAAAAAACAAAGCGCACCGCGCTCGCAGTGGGCTTCCCCATACCCATCGACATAAATCGATTGATTGTTGGCACAGGAGATTGTTTAAAATCAATGAATTTTATATTTAACGTTACCTTGATTCGAAAAAGTTTTCCACTATGTCCATCGATGAAAATCCGGGCTTTTTGCTCAAGTCTGACCATTAGTACATATGCACGTATCCATGTGAATAAAAAGACAAAACGTTGAAATGAAAAGTAATAATCTAATTTGCTTATAATTTCAAACGATTATCATATTAATTTAATATAAAAGTTTCATATTAAATTACAGGGCAAAGGCTCAGGGTAACTACAGGGTAAGGCTTGAGGGGTGCCGAGGGCGAAGCCCTACAAGGCAAAGACTTGAGGGGAGCCGAGGGCAAAGTTCTACAGGGTAAAGGCTCGAGGGGCGCCGAGGGCGAAGCCCTACAGGGTAAAGGCTCGAGGGGCACCGAGGACGAAGCCCTACAGGTCAAAGGCTTGAGGGTCGTCGAGGGCGAAGCCCTACAGGTCAAAGGTTCAGGGGGGTGCCGAGGGCGAAGCCTTACAGGGCAAAGGTTCGGGGGGTGACTTGGGCGAAGCCCTATAGGACAAAGGCTCGAAGGACGCCGAGGGCAAAGGCTCGGGGGGCGCCGAGGGCGAAGCCCTACAAGGCAAAGGCTCGAAGGGCGCTGAGGGCGAAGCCCTACAGGGCAAAGTCTCAAGGGGCGTCGAGGGCGAAGCCCTACAAGGCAAAGGCTCGAGGGGTGCCGAGGGCGAAGTTCTACAGGGCAAAGGCTCAAGGGGGCGCCAAGGGCGAAGCCCTACAGGGCTAGGGCTTGAGGGGCGCTGAGGGCGAAGCCCTACACGGCAAAGACTAGGGTGGGCACCGAGGGCGAATTCCTATAAGGCAAAGGCTCAGGGGGGCACCAAGGTTGAAGCCCTACAGGGCAAAGGCTCGTAGGGCGCCTTGGGCGAAGCCCTACAGGGCAAAGGCTTGGGGAGCGCCTTCGGCAAAGTCCTATAGGGTAAAGGTTCAGGGGGCGCCGAGGGCGAAGCCCTACAAGGCAAAGACTCGAAGGGCGCCTTGGGTGACACCCTACAGGGCAAAGGCTCGAGGGGTGCCGAGGGCGACGCCCTACAGGGCAAAGGCTCGTAGGGGTGCCGTGGGCGAAGCCCTACAGGGCAAAGGCTCGAGGGGTGCCGAGGGCGAAGCACTACAGGGCAAAGGCTTGGGGGGCGCCTTCGGCAAAGTCCTATAGGGCAAAGGTTCAGGGGGCGCCAAGGACGAAGCCCTACAAGGCAAAGACTCGAAGGGCGCCGAGGGCGAAGCCCTACAGGGCAAAGGCTCGGGGGTTGACTTAGGCGAAGCCCTATAGGACAAAGGCTCGAAGGATGCCGAGGGCAAAGGCTCGGGGGGCGCCGAGGGCGAAGCCCTACAAGGCAAAGGCTCGAAGGACGCCGAGGGCGAAGCCCTACAGGGCAAACGCTCTAGGGGCGTCGAGGGCGAAGCCCTACAAGGCAAAGGCTCGAAGGGCGCAGAGGGCGAAGCCCTACAGAGCAAAGGCTCAAGGGGCGTCGAGGGCGAAGCCCTACAAGGCAAAGGCTCGACGGGCGCCGAGGGCGAAGCCCTACAGGGCAAAGGCTCGAGGGGTGCCGAGGGCGACGCCCCTAACGGGCAAAGGCTTGGGGAGCGCCTTCGGCAAAGTCCTATAGGGTAAAGGTTCAGGGGGCGCCGAGGGCGAAGCCCTACAAGGCAAAGGCTCGAAGGGCGCCGAGGGCGAAGCCCTACAGGACAAAGGCTCGTAGGGCGCCTTGGGCGAAGCCCTACTGGGCAAAGGCTCGAGGGGTGCCGAGGGCGAAGCCCTACAGGGCAAAGGCTAGGGGGGCGCCTTCGGCAAAGTTCTATAAGGCAAAGGTTCAGGGGGCGCCAAGGACGAAGCCCTACAAGGCAAAGGCTCGAAGGGCGCTGAGGGCGAAGCCCTACAGGGCAAATGCTCGAGGGGTTCCGCGGGCGAAGCCCTACAAGGCAAAGGCTCGGGGGGTGCCTTGGGCTAAGTCCTATACGGTAAAGGTTCAGGGGGGCGCCAAGGGTGAAGCCCTACAGGTCAAAGGCTCGGGGGGGGCGCCGTGGGCAAAGCCCTACAGGACAATGGCTCAGGGGGGCGCCAAGGGCGAAGCCCTACAGGGAAAAGGCTCGGGGGGCGCCGAGGGGGAAGCCCTATAGGGCAAAGTCAAAGCCGACAATTATGAATAAAATGAAATATATAATGGGGATAATTGTGATAAAAATGAAGATAATGAAGAGGATGAAATGTCGACATGTGAAGAAACAGATTTGTATTCATTAAATACGGAAATGTTTGAAACCTTCCGATTGATAATAATCTCTACGAAATTTTAGAAAACATTAGAAAAATAATAAGATTATTTAAGAAGTCAACCGCGAAATATACATTTTTACAAGAAATCATAATGAATAAAGAAATTAAAAAATTGGTAAATTATTATTGGCTGTAAAAACGAGGTGGAATTCAATTGCAACATTAATTAAGACGATTAATTCAACAATAATCAAATTGATTAACATTAAGACGATTAATTCAAATTTATCCTTGGTACATACGTATGTGATTACCTTTTTTTTAATTTTCGAATATATTCGAATATTCGAATAGCTCTTGATTTACTATTCGATATTCGAATAGTTGAAGTCGACGAATATTAGAGCTGCTAAGGTTTTGGTCAGAATTCGTAAACCAAAAGTAGTATTTTTTTTTAAAACAATATTTCATTATTTTATTTTGACCTTTTAAATTATTTTTATTTTTTGGTATTTAATATGTATAATACTGATAGTGATTTCAAGTATTATAAAAAATTTGAACAAAATTCGACAACCGGAAATAGAACTTTTGTTTTGTGCAAGTTTCCATACATTTGCGCTCAATTTCTATCGCTGTCATTGTTATTAGTAGGGGTAGGACCGGAAGCGTACCGTTCATTGTTAATTTTTCACCGTTCTTTGTTAATTTTTTTGATGAACCTTCTTTTTTTCACTCTAGCTTTGTAAATAATAAACGCTCTGATTCCTGGAAAAAGCACGCTTCCGGTCCTACCTCTAGTTATTAGTATTTCAAAATCTGTCTGTACTCTTCAATATCGAATTTTGTGTTGTAACTTTCTTATATTCCTCAACTACATAGACAAAGTAATGGGTTGATCACACCCGAATTTTTTTAAATGAATTTTACATTTTTATTGTGATATTTATATTTTTACTGTGATATTTAGTTTTATATTTTAACTGTGATATTTTTCAAAAAAAAATATTTTTATATATTTATATTATAATAATAGACTTTATTTTTACAGCTGTCGAATTATTTTTTTAACATGCATAAACATTCAGTAATATTTTAAACTAGGTACATATTTTATAATATATGTAAAAACCAATGAAAATTTTACATGAAATTGTGAATATGGGAAGAGTATAAGTTCATTCTTATTATTTAAATCAAATACATGCATTTCATATACATATTTTTCATGTATAGCACTTCAATGCCACTGATAAGAAATTATGAAATATTGGTTCTCTCTACATTTACTATTGTTGACATGGGCTAATCCACTAATGTTCATTATCCAATAATATTGCTTCTAACATACTGATCTGACTTCCAAACTCAAGATTACAAAATAGTATTACTTTGTTTTTCATATATAGAGGGTATTTTTCCTACTGTATTTATAATATGTGCACATATTTTAATTAATCATTTTCATTTTTTTCTTTTTAGTATTTAGACTTTCTCCTGTCACTATCCCATAACATTTCAACCTTATATTATGAAATTCCTTTTTTTTCATTTAAGAATAAGGGAATACTATTAGTTTATTTGATTTAATTTTATTTGATTTAATTAATCTTTGATATCACATTTACATTTTTTTTATTCTTTATAGCAATTGTATATCTACAACACTGAAACTACTTCCAAATTTAACTAGAAAATATGTGATAAAAAGAAAATACAACTTGAACTTGAAATTTACATAAAGGATCAAAAGTTTTGGGAATTTTTAGTTTTTAATTTAATTTAAAAAATATAAAATATGTTTTATTATTATTTTTAGTGTTTGAATTACCCAATAAGACGAGTAAAGATTATTAATTCTTCCTTCCGGTGTCTGGTTGGCTGATGACTTTATACTACAATACATTGCCTGAAGATCTATCATTATATTATCTTTTAATATCTGCTAAAAAATCGAAATTTTTGTTTATCTTCTTGACGATATTGTTACTTTTATGTTATTTAGTCTACTATTATTTTTATCGGTTCATATTATTATGTTACATACATACATATATTATATTATAAATTTTCGTCACCTTTTAATGTACATATGTATGTATATATATTATTTAAAATGTTTTTTCTTAAATACATGTACATATTTTAAAATTTTTTGTGTTTTACATAATCTTATAAATAAATATTTCCCTTTAACATGGAGCTCAAACAAATGACTGTTTACTATTAGATTACCTATATTTAAGTGGTTTATATCATAAATACCGATCGAAGCCGGGTAAAACCACTAGTTTAATATAAAAGTTTCCCATTAAATTATTTATTAAACAAAAAGGAGATTAAATTTTAGTCGAAAATATTATATTGCTTCACTCAGTATTTGTAATATAAACAGCGTAAACATGGCGAATCTATTAGTAAATATTCATTTGTTTTTTTATTAAATTTATTTGAATCGAAAAAAATCTAAGTTTCAACTAATTGAATTTTCGTCATAGAAACTTTCTATTGTTTACGTAGTTATCAATCAACATTACATACTTTCTTACATACTTACAAAGTCACTTTATATATTAGATGCATTCATTCATAAAATATTAAAAGTCTTCGATATAAAATTTATATTTCAGCCAATCTATTGATATCCTGGAAACGTTCGTTGAAATCTGTCAAGTTACAATCCGATAGATAGTTCTACGGAGGTGAACGATTTTATCCGGCTTTTTGTAATCTTTCAACGCTTCATATAAATAGAATGAATAAAAATTAAGAATGGAAATGTGAGCCATTTTGGTTTACATAAACTGTGAATATTGAAATGAAATTTATAACGCTCAGATTATTTAATGTTATGAATGATACATATATATGCATGTACATATATACGTGCTTTCAACAATTAAATGCGAATTACAACTGAATTAAATATTGAGAAAAACATTAAATTATATTTATTTGAATTTTTAATTATATACATGAAATTTATATTTATATAATTTAATTCCTTTGTACGAATTACGGAAAATGGATCGGAAAATTCTTATTTTTATATATGTACATATATGTATACTTGTAAACGTATCGAGTATATCATTAAATGTTTTATTATGTTGTTATTTTTGTTAAAATTTTTTAGATTAAGTGATTATGAGGTACATACATATGTATGTATGAGTGAATGTGTATAAAATCGTTTCGGAAGGGATGAAAACTTTTGTTTCGGTGTTTACCAAATTTAATTAACTTGTACGCACACTTTCACAGTCAACGATTCTCAAAGCGATTCGTTTGAAATATTTTGTAATATATGTAATGTATTTATCATATCATATTTGTAATCTAATAAATATAATCTTTTTACGTGTATTTTACTTATTATTTTGTTCGGACGAAAACATATTCCTTTTTATCTATGTATGTATGTGTGTGTACTTCTTTCCGCATTATACCTTTGTATTGTATTTATATCGTATGTATGTATGTATGTGAAATATTTAAGTGTTGTGTTTGCTATTCATAGGCACATCAGTCAAATGAGAAATAATCTTTTACGCGGTATGAAGTGTATAAACGGTAGGGAATGCTAAGCAATTTGGTCTGAAATTTCATGGAAACGTTCGTTTCAGTCTCGAAACTTGAACGTGAATAATTACCGTCAAAATTTATGGTATTTAATTTATTATGACGTTTATTCATAAATGTAAAAACGGGCCGATAATTTTCATTTTCGCAATGAAAATTTTATCTGTGATAATATTATATACTAGTTGTTTTACCCGGCTTCGCTCAACATTTGTAATATAAACAGCTTAAACTTGGCGAATCTAATAGTAAATTTTCATTTGTTTTTTATTAAATTCATTTGAATCGAAAAAAAATTTATAAATTAAATAGTCGTCATAGAAACTTTCTTTTTTTTGATATTATCAACCAAAATTACATACCTACAAAGTCTCTTTCGAAATTATATATTAGATTATACACATATTACATATATTTAAACGAAAAATATTTTAATAAATTTAAATTAAATCGTATACATATTTAAATATTATATTTTGGAAACTTTGGATTTTGGATACATAGATACAATCATACGAAGTACAAACTACCTATGATGCTCCTATGAGACATACATTTGTATGTACATATATGTATTTACGTACAAAGATAAACTTGATGGGAAATATCAAGGTGTAAATTTATGAATTTCCCGACCAATGAACAGACAATTATTTGAAATTGTACTACTTTGAATATTGTAATCTGAATTTTACACTTAGTTAAAATTTGAATCATAAATAATATTAATTTTGTGAATATAATATTTGGAAAACTATTCAGAATTTTAAGTTAATTCAAGTTTTGAATAAACGTGAATAAATCGACAATGTATTAATTAAATAACATAAACATTTTAGTAATTTTATTACATAAAAATACCCTTAACTGATTACAACTTAACTTAACTTAACTGATTACAACTGATTAGTAGTCGGATTGGTATAATATTAAAATATAGACCAAAAGTACACATATGTATCTATGTATGTAGATATACATAGATACATACATATATACATACATCATAAACGATTCATATAAACGATAGTGCACACAGGCAAGATGCAAAAGTAAAATTCACTAATGGTTATTGAATGGCTTATTGTTATTGGATCTTTGGGAAGCGTTGTAACCCAAGTTTATATTATACCATAAAAATGTCACGAGCATTCTTAGAAAAACGTCTATCTACCAACGCCCACAAAAGGTCCACCATTCGGATGGAGAAGTTTCCAATAAGATATTTATCGAGAGTATTAGTATTAATTAACGGATGACATAAGGTTGTTCAACACGAAACTATTTAAAAATGTTGTCTTTTAGTTTGATTCGTTCTTATTTTGTAAGCATATTTGTAAGCCTCGTATCAGTGGCGTAACGTGAATTCCAGACGCCCCCCCCGTAAAATATTTTAAGGCGCCCCCCCCCCCTATTACTTCCTTACACATATTATTTCCTTACAGTTATAAAAAAATAATCTTCATATTCAGTTGAAAAGTTTTATTGGTTTTCACGCTTCATTTAATTTTGTTTCATTGTTTTTACACTATAAAAGTATATACATACATATATGTACAAGAATAAGAGAGAATTCTCAGCTATATGTATATACATAAAAAAAGCTAGATGCAAATAGGTTGTAAAATAAGAGAGGTTTTTAAAAATATTGTCACAAAAAAATTTACAGAACAAGTTAAAAAAGAAAGCTAATAAGAGGCTTGTTAAAATAGTGAAAAAGGCGCGCCACTTTGCGGCGCCCCCCCCCCCGCATTGCGGTAGGTTACGCCACTGCCTCGTGTGTTTATATTGTAATACTTATTTATGAAATTCTTTGAATTCGTCGAAGCACGATCTCATTTGAAAATGTTATATTTTTTAAAAAATATTTTCCCTTTGATAATACATAAGCAAGATTGATACAAGATCTGGAATTATAAATCTCCTAATAAAATCTTCTGCTGTATTTTTCACGTTGAAACCTCTTGTAAATATGTACATATGTATGTAGTTTACTTGAACAGGAGTTTGTATATTGTATACAAAAATGTTTTTGTATACAAGTACATAAGTAATATCTTTGATCATTCATAGATTTTTAAGGTATTAAAACACCTTTAAAATATAAAAAAACGCTTAAAAGTTAATTCTTACTATATATTTTAATAATTAATATTTATCTCGTTAAACAAGTATTTCATTATGTAAAAAAATTTCGTATACATATGTACATATATACATATGTTACAATGCAATTATATCAGCAGTGAAATTGTAATTACACTGACTTTTCAGTGAAATCATATCCAACTGGCTAAGGTTCCAAAAAATTGGCAACCTTAGCCATTTTATCGCAAAATCTCGAGTTTTCATCAATCTCGAATTTTACTGAATTCTATAAAATGCTGCATATTTACAAATTTGACCATATGTAGATGCTACTGTGGATATTGATTATGTACTATGTACTATGTATAATATTAATAATATTTGTATCAAATGTACACTGTTTTTGGTCAGGAAAGCGCATTGAGGTTACCTGTTAGGCCTTCCCGGTATAAATTAAAAAAAAAATGCATCTGCATTTATTATATTATATGTCTAGGAGGCCTGGACCAAGACTATTACATATATTATTTAAAAATGAATCGAAGGCCAACACTTGTTCACTACTTTTACTAAATGAAATGTGGAGAGATGCGTGGGTTGAGGGGGAAACACAACTTTAGCTGAAAATTTGATTATAATCGAATTGTTGCGATTTGCAGCTGTGTCTTTATTACATATGAATCGTGTATATACATATACATACATACACAGTGAAATTTTGTATTAGACTGAGCATATGTACATACATATATCATATGTATGTAGTTCGAATACCTACATATGTAGTGATTTATGTGATCGTTACGGTTAGAGATGATGTTCGAATTTTATTTTGTCGAGATAAGCGTTTCTTTCGTCCACGTACACATGAACATAGTACCATATGTATATACATACATATGTATGTATGTATGTATACCTACATACATATGTACTTTTCTTCTGGCATTTATATCGATGATACGTATAGGTGACGCTGTAATGATAAGCGTTGTGTCCAAAGGCCGTGCTACACGATTTTTATGACATGTCACTTTACGAAATAACCTTTTCGCGGCACGTTTCCGTTTTTCCTTTTTTCATCCCTTGCCCATCGCATCCTCGACCCTTTCGTGCCCCTCTGAATATTTACGGCCACCGCTAAATTCGCGTCCAGGGCCGGCGTCACACTTTTACCGTCGCTTATTTGCATTTTTAACCCTTATAAATCACGTGTCTATTTAATGCGATGCGAATATTGGACGATCAGGTTGATGTGTGGCTTCCTGTGGGAGAGTAAAAAAATATGTACATGTAAATACATTCATTGACTTTGCAACGATATCGACATTATATGTACATATTATGTGAATGTAGAATGGAAAATTTTTGGGGCCGTAATCGGATAGTGTATATGAATAGCCAAATTGAAACAATAAAAAAACACTGAAGGTATCATTCGTAATATTTATATTTTGATTTTTATTCTCAATACAAGAACGTTTGATGGAAATTATATATGTATGTATGGACATATGAAAAAAGACAGTAATATTGAAAAAAAATTACGAATAGAACAAAAATAAATTATGTGTAAACAGATACTTAATTAGGGTGATTATATTTCTCAGGACCCATAAGCGGACGCTCCGTAAAAGTTGTCCCCCCCTATGTAAAATAATATTTTGTACGTCCAAATTTTTTATAAATTGTTCTCTCAAATAATCATTGATATTGTCAAAGAATTATATTTTTTTCAAAATGTGCGATTATTGTATGCAAGTAAAATAGAATGGAGATAAAAAAATTATATATTCTCGATGCTCATGCATCGTAGGTAGGGTTTCTGGACTCGACTCGACCCGGACCCGAACCCGTCGGGTAATGGACCTAAAACCCGGACCCGAGACCCGGGACTAAAAACCATCGGGTCCGGGTAACAAGAAATATTTTTTTTTAATTAAAAATATTTTTTTAAAATCAAAATGCGTTATAAAATTTAATTTTTTAACAAAATATAGGCGAAAAACAGAAATGGAATAAGCAATTCGAAATATTTGAACTTTAAATTTTCGTGCCTTTTAAAGTACATACATATATATGTAAAACGTTATTTTCGTACGCAAATAATTTCTTCTCAGAATATCGCTAAGGATAATAAAATTCAATGGGGCTTATATTTTTTGATTTTTAAATGCATTTTATTATTACGAAATTATGTTCACAATACATCTTATATCTATTTTAATAGCTAATGATCTACTGATCATTTTCTATTTTACAATTTCATTTAATTTGGTTAGTAATCACAGTATTATATTATTCTAATGTTAATCTAAAGCATAATAGGAAAAATAACTCAAAAACCTATTTACAATCCTTATAAATGTTCATAATACATCTAATACATAATATTAATTAAAGACTCTCTAAAGTCGATGACCTAAAGCAGATTGTGTTTAGGTAATCTGTGTTTATACCTGAAGGGTATAGACATTTTGTTGTAATCACCGAGACTCTTCACAAGTGTGTTAGTATGGTTATTAGTGATTCTGTCATAGAATCTACTGGTTAGTTTGTTAGTAATGTCTGTAACAAACGGAATATTATATATGGCATGCAGTTTTTTCAGGTTAGTATATATGGGTGTATTATAAATTATTTTTAGGGATTTATTTTGTATTACTTGGAGCTTGGAAAGGTTAGTATTCGAGGCGTTATTCCATAAAGGTGAAGCATAGGTTAATAATTGTAATATGAGCGCGCGATATAATTTTATTTCATTTAGCGTTGATAAAGAACTATGGCGATTAAATATTGGATATATTGAGGATATACCCCGCATCGCCTTGCATTTCGCTGCCTCAATGTGAGGTGCCCATCTCATTCTTTTATCAAACGTTACTCCTAAATATTTTATTACTGACTGCCATTTCAGACTTTCTCCAGAGGGGATTTTCAGATCTGAACTTGGCTTATGCTTTCTAACACTAAAGAATATGGCGTCTGTTTTGGTTTGATTAATTTGAATTTTCCACTTGGTGAAGTGTTCAGTCATTGTTTTAATTGCAAATTCAAGATTTTTAAGAATAGTGTCTGGTTTTTTGCTACTTGTGAAGCAAGCTGTATCATCTGCATATAGGGCTATGTGACAGTTTTTTGGAATAGGTATGTCATTTATATATATGGAGAACAAGAGTGGGCCAAGCAAGCTCCCCTGCGGAACGCCAGCTGCGATTATTTTTGGAGACGATAATTCATTATTTACGCTAACCACTAGCTTTCTACGAGTTAAGTACGATTTGATGATGAGAATTAGGTAGTTTGGTATTTTGTTAATAAGGAGCTTATGAATGAGTCCATCGTGCCAAACCGTGTCGAAGGCCTTTTCTATGTCGAGACATACCATTCCGGTACTTCTCTTCATATTAAAGTTCTTCGTCACGTGTTCAGTTAGTCTTGTTAGTTGTTGGGTCGTGGAATGTCCAGTGCGAAATCCAAATTGTTCATTTATTAATTTCTTATTTACGACTTTAAGTAAACGAGTGTAGATTATTTTTTCCAGAATTTTTGAAAGCGTGCATAGTAAGCTAATGGGTCGATAATTGGCCGGGTTTTTTGAGCTTTTATCGGGCTTAAGTATGGGAATTACGTTGGCTGTTTTCCAGTATTCTGGGAAATACCCGGTGAGTAAACATGCGTTGAATATTTTAGATAGTGAGACTAAAGCTTTAAACGGAAGTTGTTTGATTATGATGTTATCTATTGAATCTCGCCCACGTAACTTTTTATTTTTTAAATTACGTATTATTTAATAGTTTTTTTTATTTAATGGTTTTGGACCATTGTGGCATTACAGGAAGAACCTAATGCGCCACAATGGCCTACATTTGAAAAAGATATAAAAACATGATATAAAAACAAGTAAACTGTAAATAAAGGAAAAAAGCAAAAGCAGAAAACATGGTAAAATAAAATAATAAAAAAAAGTAACAAAAGGAAAATAATACATCATTCAGAGAGAAAAAAAAATAACAAAAGTGTAAAAATTAAAAATAAAATCCATAAATCCCATTCTTTGTTTACACTGAGCAAAATTAAAATAGTATATAAAAATGTACAAAAGAGAAAGAAAAAATAAAATAAAATAAAACAAAATATGAATAAAAAATAAAATCACAGCGAGGCCCAAATGGAAGAGAGTAGATTAAGATTCCACTCATTCATCACATTCAAATTAAGAAAGTAATGATGAGCGCAGGTTACCAGATAAATATGTTAAGATAATATCCGACAATCTACGCTCCCCAAGGTGGAAAATATCACATTCAGGGACAGCAGCAATGATTTCATTGAGAAGTCGAATAGCTCTTGGAATAGGAGCCATTCGAAAAAGAACTGTGCGAGCAGCAGGTACAACCATTAAATGATGATGTCTACCACGCACATAATTATTAGGGACATAAAGTCCCAACTGTTCCAGCAACAACGGGCATGACGTATTACCACGCAATAGCTGGAGAACGAAACGAATTAACGAGAAGTTTCTCCGAAGTTCAAGGGAATTATACCCAAGCATGCCCAAAAGGAAAGGAGTAGGATAGAGATATGGGTAGTACCCATACTCTTTCTTATAAAGAAAACGAAGAAATGCTTTTTGCACTTTTTCTATAATAAGAGAGTAGTTTGCTTCATGCGGATTCCACACAATTGCATTATACTCTAGCTTACTTCTAACAAGCGAGTTGAAAAGCAAGCGAGAAGACAAGGGGTTGGAAAATAATCTAGCATATCTCAAGACAAATCCAAGTCGACGAAAGGAAACGTCAGCGATTGTCTTGATGTGGTTGTGAAAGGTGAATTGAGGATCAAAAGTGATACCCAAGTCGACCATTGATTCCACGCGCTTCAACAATACGGATCCAATGGAATATCCGTGACAATAGAGCGAATTCGCACGTCCATAACTCATAATAGCACATTTACTAGTATTCAGTTCAAGCCCTAAACTGGAACTGAACTCTAAAACTGCGTTAATATCAGCTTGAAGGAGAGAGGCTTGCCTCTCATCCTTAATAGCAAAGAATAGTTTAACGTCGTCAGCAAACAAGAGACATGAAGCATTGCGTAGTACTTTTGGGAGGTTATTAATGACTATTGTAAATAGTAAAGGGCCTAAGGTGGACCCCTGTGTTACACCAGATCGCGTAAAAAATGAAGGAGATTCATAAATACCATATCTAACAAATTGCTTCCTATCACTAAGATAAGAAGCAAAGAGTTTAAGAAGACGTGGAGAAAAGCCCACTTCAGCTAATCTGATCATAAGAGCGTCATTGTTGACAAGATCAAATGCTTTTCGAAAGTCAAAGTAGGCTACATCAACTTGTTGTCCACGGTCAACTTTAGACATGGTATAATATGAAAAGCAGGCAAGATTAGTGGTAGTGGAACGACATGGTGAAAAACCATGCTGCTCATCACACAACAATCTTTTGAACTGCAAAAGAATCAAACGGTGAAGGATATTATCGAAAATTTTGGGAATAGCCGAGATGATAGCAATAGGTCTGTAATTTTCAACCTCATTTTTAGAGCCACTTTTATGAATGGGAATGACTCTAGATAATTTCCATTTTTCAGGATAATTACCAGAATCCAGAATAAGGTTAAAAATAAACTGCAGAGGCTCTAAGAGCGAATTACAGCATGCCTTTAATACGTCAGGGGGCACACCGTCAGGCCCAACAGACCCATTCAGCTTCAAAATTGCTATCCTAACATCTCCAAGCGAGACCCGCGGAATGTCTATAACAACACCTTCAGTACCAATTTGGGAAGCCAAATTAGCATCAAGGGATGGTGATCTCTGATCAAATACAGAGCTAAAAAAACTAGCAAAAGCTTTAGCGATCTCAGGACCGACACAACTTTTATTATTAAATGAGAACGAATGCTCAAGGCCATGTGAAATATGCTTACTCTTAATAAATCTGAAAAAGTGGTGAGGATTACTTGCGATAGCACTCTCCATCTCTTTGAGATAGAGGGTATAACGCTCACTCACACCACGTTTCACGATCTTCCTAAGAATCCGAAATTTCTCATAGTCACGAAATGATTGGCTACGTTTCCATCTTCTATGAGACAACCATTTTGCACGAACATCAGTTATAAGTTTGGACCCAAACCACGGTGGAAAAACCCGACGATGTAGTTCTAAATTAGGATAACTGATGAACCGAGGAACATAACTGTCAAAGATATTATATAGTGTGTTATACAAAAATTCAACAGCATCACCAGTATTCATGAGGTACATTTGGCGCCAGTCCATAGAACGAACCTCATTATAAACCAATTCAGAATCAACGCGAGCAAAATTCCATCGTGATGAAGGAACCCCAACAGATGAACAAGCTGAAACAGGTCTCACAGAAGACAAAAACAGAAGCTCAATTTGTAATGCATCATGATATAGGTCCTCAGGGATGATCGCAGTTCCTTTTGGGCATAGGATCATCGTTGCTGACACATTGGATTCATTCACCAACATAATATCAAGCTTACTTGGACTAATGAGTGAACCAACCTGTACTAGGTCGCAATAGGAAATTACAAAATTAAATTTATTGCGGACATGAATATTGGCACTAGGCATATTAAAATCTCCCATTATTAATAATATGTCACGTTCATTAATGAAATCACGTACATTCATCATATTTGCAAACAATAACTCATATACATCGTCTTTCGCAGCGGGCGGAATGTAAACAACACAAATAAAAACTCTCGCAAATACAAAATCAACTCTCACCCATAAGTCCTCGCCAGAAGGAGTTTCAAAGTTCTTCAACCTGACAGACCGCAACCAGACACGAGAAGCAAATAAAACACCCCCACCACGTCGTTGCTCTCTGTCCCGACGATGCACTGTCCACGAAGAATCAAAGAACTCCGAATTAAAAAATGATGACGTTAACCATGTTTCAGTTAACGCCACCATATCATCGACAATAGAATAAATCGCCGTATTAAACGCGGCCACCTTGGTCCTGAGACCGCGTACGTTTTGGTAGTAGATTGTTATTTTTCGATCTCTCAGTCTGGCGCGTGAGTCTTTTTGGAACAAGAAATGACTGATTTGAAGTCGCAAGACTTGCCAGCGGAGATAAAACGGAAGAAGAAGAAGAAGGCAATACGGTCACTGTAGAATCACGACACTGAGGAACAGATGAAATAGTCGATGATGCGACAGTAGACATAGTTGTATCACTACTCTTAGCATTTGTAGTCGAAAGAGTATTAACAGTTGGTGTCATGCTCCCAGCAGCTCCGGAACAAACATCAGCAAACGTAACGTTTGGAGATACAGCAACCGATGGATTAAGTTGAGAAACAGACGGAGAGGAGGTAGTGTTACTAGTAGTGGAAGTAGAGTTAATATTACTCTTAGTATTATTTCTCCAGTCCCTAAATCTGCCGAAGTGGACCCCAGCAGGCCAAGAATCAGCAGAAAAAAGCAGGCCAGCCACAGAAGCAGGGGCAGAGATCTTAAAAGATCCATAGTCTCCACGTGCTTTTAGTGATAACACCTCTATGTCATCCACGCCTCCACAGATGGCTCGAACATGAGTTCGTACAGCATCACAGGAAGTACCCAAGGAGAGCTTCCATACATGAATGTGGATGAGTCTTCTAGCTGCAGTGATACTACCGGAAACAGCCGTCCCAACTTCAAAATTCCGCCGATGTAGTGGTAGTTGCTTATTCGATGGTGTGGCAGCCAAAAGTCCGGATACAGACTTTCCACCGTCCCGAGACAGGGATAAGCGGCGCATATTGACTCTAGGTGCAGAGGGGACAAAAGGAGGATTGGTAGCACCATCAGATTTGCGTCCCTTCCTCTTCCTCTTCTTCTGACTGGAGCCACCGTTCACCGTAGCTGCATTAGCAACAGGGGAAACAGAAAGATGAGGGACATCACCTCTTGAGGCTGAACTTTGAAGTAACAACTCCAAAGCAGCAAATCTCTTTTCGATACGGTTTATCGCATCGAAAAAAAGATCGCGCCACATGCGACAACAATCGCCCATCACGTAAACGCAACAATACGTATATCGTTCGCAGTACAACGGCGTACACCTTTAGATACGAAATACAATGTTGATACGGACGCTGCGATATACCAAGAGCTCCTCCTAGCTCCTTGTTGTTATTCCTGGCTTCTATTAGTGGTTCTAAAGTGTAGAGACAGCTGGCGTTAGTAATAACCGAGAGCGCGCACAAACACGTCCACTCACTATAGCCCGGCCGCGGGATGTGATTATATTTTGTATTTCACACGGATGCACCAATTTTATAATTTTAGTACTATTAGTGGGAGTTTTTATGATGATTTTAATGGACCGGTTGACTTTATTATGCGTTGGTATGTGATTGTAATGTTGTGTGAGTGTGTGATGTTTTTGGAAAGATTTTGATAATAGTTCTGCTTTGTCGCAATCACGCGTCACTGAGATTCCTGCATCATCTAATGGAGGAATCGAGTTTTTTGTCCTGCGAATCGCTTTAGCTAATTTCCATAGAGAGCCATCAACTGAGCTTAATTTTTCTAATTTTTTAGACCAAGCTTCATTTTTGATTTCTTTGATTCTAATTTTAATTTGATATGTGAGCTTATTAATTAATGTTTTCAATGCTGGATCTTTGATGTTTGCCAAATTTTACGGAGTTTATTTTTACTTTTAATTAGATTTGCAACAAAGTCAGTTATCTCTAGTTTGTGTTCAATGTATTGTGTCTTAGGTATGTGAAGGTGTTAAGATCGAGTTATTAATTCCGTCAGGTGTACTATGGAGCTGTTGATTTCTGTTTTGTTTGTGAGTGTGGTAGAAGTTAGAATAGTTTGGTCATTTATGTACGACTTGAACTCTTGCCAGTTAGCTCTCCCGTAATACCAACTATGCTTGATGATTTCCTCGGGTTTCCCGTCGATTGAGAAGATTATCGGGAGATGATCAGATGACAGGGTTTGAAGGGCATTTGGTGTCGATATTTTTGGGCAGTTCTTGACGAGGACAAGATTTAGTGTGGATGGTTGTGAGTTATTTGTGGGATAGTGTGTGTATGTATCCGGATGAAGTAAGATTGTATCTGTTAGTTGAATGTATTTAAAAAGAGTTGTGCCTTGTTGGTCAGTGTTTACGCAACTCTATAACGGATGTTTGGCATTAAAGTCACCAGCTACCACTACCGAACTACCAATGTTAAATATTTTGTTAAGATCGGATGCCAATAATCGTTTTTGGGGAGGATTGTAAGCGGATGCTACTATGTGACGGGTGTTGTTAATTGTTAGTTCGATGGCGGTTAGTTCTAATTTTTTTAGTGGCGGAGTTATTACGCGACAATGTTTATTTGAGGATTTTATAAAAATGGCAACTCCCCCTCCATGTTGTTTTCGGTCTTCGCGATAGCAGTTAAAGTTAGGTAGGTTAATACGGATATGAGGTTTTAAGAAGGTCTCGGAGATTAAAACTATGTCAACACGGTACTCACCGATCGCCGACTCTAGTTCGTCAATCTTATTCTTAAGTCCACGAGCATTCCAAGCTAGAATGTTCAGGCGCCTCCCGTTAATCAAAGACATCGAGATATTCGACAAGCATGAGTGCCAGCTCTAGTTTGTTGATGCAACCGCTGGCCTTGGCACGAATCTCCTGGAGGATCTTCAACATCTTCGCCATAGACGCCATGGAAGTTAGGTCTGTTGTTGGTTGAATGTTGGGATTGGTTGGTTGTTGGGGTTTTGTAGGGATATTTGGGATATTTGTTGAAAGAGTTTTAATGGTCGGTAGCTTGGGGAAGTTATGATCGTTAACGACCGGGATATTTTGTGACTGCACCACTGGGAGTTTCCAAGGGTTGGCTTTGACAATTGATGCTCGATTCTTCTTCGATTCCAGCATTTTCAGATAGCTCTGTCTTTTTGGACAGTCTTTGAAGCTAGCGGGGTGAGATCCTGAACAGCCTGAGCAGACAGCAGGGGTAACTATCCCTTGATTGCATTGTGCGGTGAGGTGAGCGCCGGCACATTTGACGCACTTGGCCTGCCGATTGCAGTTTTTCGCAGCGTGTCCATATTCTTGGCATCTGAAACATTGAGTAATATTTTGAGATTTACTAGTATATTTAACGACACTGACCTTTGTGTAACAGATGTACCGGATTTCTTTAATCTTCTTTGCCGATACCGATGGCTCGAAGAACACCAAGTATAGCTTGGTGGCGTTGCTCCTAGGCTCCCTCGTCTTCATCTGTATGAATTTGGTAACTGGGAATCCCTGTCTGATGATGTCATCTTTAATATCAGCTTCCGGCAATTTCCGCAAGCCACGTACGACACTTTTTATTTCCTTTTCCTCCTTCCTGGAAAAGGTATGGAATTGTCGGTCCGGTGTCAATCCATCCCGAAGTTTTTTAAAATAAAATATTGAAAGTTAAAACAGAACATGCCCAATTTAAATAAATTTTCGAGATTGACCTAAAATTAGATCATCAACAATCACATACAGGTAATCCTCGACTTTTGTTTGTCGAAGATGTTTTGACTTACGAAGATACGCACTAAGATCGAAAAAAAATCAAAGAATTATTATTTTTACTTCCCCGTAATGCGCAGTTACTGAGAATATCTCATGTATTAGTATGGGTGACCGAGCGATCGTCGCAATCCGGTCCGTTGTCGGTATATCAATCGAAATTTTTTTAGTCTTCAATTATTTCTCTCGTCAAAATAAATCAAATAATTAAATCCATCTCAGAGGTAAAATTTATCGGATTATGTGTGATTATTAATTTTATTTCGACGAAAGAAAAAAAAACCCTTTAACAAATCACCGACAGTTTTTTTGTTAAATGTTTCATCGACGGCGGAAACACAGTAGTATATCGTGACGACTTTTAATAAGAAATAACAACAAGGTTTTTTTCGCTCGTAATCAGAGAAATTATAATATTTCTCTGGTTGTAATGCGTATCGTATCGTCGTAATTCAAAACATTGTTGTAATTCAAAACATCAACGATGATCTAATTTTAGTTCAATCTCGCTCTTAAGCTTAATTTTAATATTTAATTTCAATTTTTTAATTTAATTTTTATTTCGATATTTTGTACGCTACTGGTTTTAAAAGTTGGCCCAAAATCTCGTTGGTTTGGTGCGTACGGACCATAAGGCGTCACAACGACTGTGATAAATAAAAAAATTATGTAAAAAAATCAGTGAAAACAAATCATAAGCTGAAAATAAATCAATAAGATTCAAAACCAGTAACAAATTAACAAGAAATTATAAGTAATATATAATAAAATAAATTACATAAATCAATAAGAAGTACAATCAATAACAAAACATCGATTGATTGTAAATCGCAAATAATAAATTCAACTCACACAATTTATCATAAATTAAGTAATTAACAATTATATAAAACAAAATATACCAATTCATTAGAAATAATAGTAAACAGATCAAGACGTCACATTTAAAAATCGGATAGCACTATACTGACTATATATCGAATGTTTTTAAAACATTTTATTTTGAACCCGGACTCGTCGGGTATCTAAAATATTGGACCCGGACCCGACGGGTTTCGAAAACCCGAGTTTTCAGAAACCCTAATCGTAGTCTGATTTTTTTCTTCTGAAACGTATTAAATTAACGAATTAAATAACTAAAAATTTTCCTTATATTGTACTCTCGCTTTCTTTTGATTGGAAAAATTATATGCAACTGAAAATTTTGATTTCATCAATTTTATTAATATAATTTAAGTAATATAATTTTTTACTAAAACTTACATTTATTTAAAAAAGAAACTGAAACAATATAAATAAAGTAAAAATAAATACAGTATAATATTGTATAATAATAATTAATATAATATTAATAATAATATAATATTATTAACAATATAATAGTGTATAATAATAATTAATATAATAGTAATAATAATAATAGCGATTGGTTACAATCCATATTTATCCCATTGCCCAAAAAGAGTAACGCGAGGACGTGTAGCGACTTCAGAATAATTAGCCTAATGAGTCACACATTGAAGATCCTACTAAAGATAATACAGGGCAGAATTTGCTCACGGTGTGAAGAGGCGATTAGCAGAGAGCAGTTTGGGTTCAGACAAGGCTTGGGTACCCGAGAGGCCCTTTTCTGTATGAAAACACTACTCCAAAGATGCAGAGAAGTCCGTAAACCTGTGTACATCTGCTTTATAGACTTTGAAAAGGCCTTTGACCGTGTCCAACACGCTCGCCTGATGGAAACATTAAAAAATATTGGCCTGGATGACAGAAATGTCAGATTGCTACGAAATATTTATTGGAATCAGACTGCAGTAGTACGTGTCGATGATCAATTCACTGATTAGATTCCTATAGAACGGGGCGTCAGGCAAGGATGCATCCTATCACCTACTCTTTTTAACACCTACACCGAATCCATCTTCCACGATGCTCTCCAAGAGGCGGACGGCATCAAGGTGGGCGGCGAGACGATCACCAATATAAGATATGCTGATGACACGGCACTAGTCGCTGAAAATTTAGCAGACCTGCAAAGATCTCTAGACCGTGTACATCAAGAAAGCAATCGAAGAGGTCTGCGCATAAATCTAAAGAAGACAAAATTTATGATAGTAGATAGAATGCAAACAGACACCGGGAATCTAACCTTGGATGGAGAGGTGATAGAAAGAGTAAAAAGATTCAAATACCTGGGTACCTGGCTGAATGAAGAGATGGACCCAGATGAAGATTTAAGAATCCGCATCGAGATGGCTTGAACAGCATTTGTAAAAATGAAGGCGGCGCTTACAAACAAGCATCTCAATCTTCATACGCGGTTGAGATTCGCGAAGAGCTACGTCTGGACAGTATTACTACACGGATGTGAGACGTGGACTCTGAAAACCAAGATGATCAGCCGCATTGAAGCTTTTGAGATGTGGGTCTATAGGCGTATGCTGAAGATTCCGTGGACCAAAAAGATATCAAACGAAGCTGTCCTCGGCATGATGGGGAGAGGCAGGGAACTTGTTTCTGTCATTAAGCGGAGAAAGATGGAGTACCTCGGACACATGATACGGGGTCCAAAATACGAATTTCTCCGTTTGATAACCATGGGGAAAATAGAAGGAAAAAAATGGATTGGCAGGAAAAAGTTATCTTGGCTTCGAAACATGCGCATGTGGACCGATATGAGCGCCGAAGACCTGTTCCGAGCCGCTGAAGACCGATGCGGATATATTCAAATAATCGACGAGGTGGTCGCCAACGTCCGGATGCGGACAAGGCATTAACAAGAAGAAGAATAATAATATAATATTCATAGCAACAATATAATATTGTATAATAATTATATTAGATACGAATCTATTACCTAAATATTTTGAAAAACGGGACAAGTCTAACAATTTTACGAAAACGACGGGACGAACACAAAAGCTGTAAAACACGGGACTGTCCTGGTCAAAACAGGAGGTATGGTCACCATATTATATGGATCTTTGATTTTTTTAGAGTCAGAGCAAGGATCATTTTTTAATCATAAATCATGATAGGTACCCTTTCAAAATCAAAGATCTTTATGTGAATTTCCGATTGTCGGGTATTTTCGAGGACATTTATTGTTCTGGAAGTGTGTCAGCGTGAAAAACGATCGTATGAATTATAATAGTGGCACAATTTGGCGCACTGACAACCACTATTCATGTACCTGGTTAAGGGTTGAAACTGCGTTGTTTCGGGGATGTTTGTGGACAAACACCGAACGGAGTCGAAAATTGGTCGTTTTCGATGCAAGTCCATATTTGCGCGAATAAATCTAGTCAGTTTGAATTATTGGCGTATTTATTTTCCGCTTTCATTCGACGCTCCTTGGCATTTCTTTCAGGCCCGATTTGCCGGATGAAATATAGGGCGTGTGTCAGGCTGGACAAATATTGGTATAATGGCGAACACTTACGATGTGAAAAATACTCGAAGAACACCCTGTTTCGAGTCGGGTATTATTTACTCGAACCGAATACGTTTTTCCATCGGAAAGTGGCGTTATGTGTATAATAAATACATTTATTCTTTTCATATTTGTCATCGGTGGAAAATTAAAATGGCTACATACATACATACATATGTACATACATTGATAGCTCAGTCTGGAGTGCTGGATAGAGTTTTCGCTAAGAATAATTTATTATGTGTATATTTTAACGGGAGTAAAATATATGTGAAAAATTCGATAGGTTTTAAATGTTATTGAAAAATTATATCATGCCAATCTTATATATAAATTCGAAACGGCATCTGTAATTCGTTTCTGATTGGTTGTCGTCAAAGTCGTTTCTGATTGGCTGGATTGGTCAAAGACGTTTGTGATTGGTCGGTCGTTAAATAAAATTATTTTTTTTCGATTCGGATCGGAACTGAAACAGGAATCGGGAATCGGAACTGAAAAAGGAACCAGGAATTGAAATTGAAGCAGGAATCGGGAATCATAACTGAAACAGAAATCGGGAGTCAGAACTGAAATAGGGATTGGGAATCGGAACATACACAGGAATCGGGAATTGGAACTGAAACAGGAATCGATAATCGGAAA
Organism: Arctopsyche grandis; assembly: GCF_051622035.1. Classification (NCBI taxonomy): domain Eukaryota; kingdom Metazoa; phylum Arthropoda; class Insecta; order Trichoptera; family Hydropsychidae; genus Arctopsyche; species Arctopsyche grandis. The sequence continues at coordinate 8,340,552 of NC_135355.1, forward strand.
TGAAACAGGATTCTGGATCTGGAACTGAAAAAGGAATCGGGAACCGGAATTGAAAAAGGAATCCGGAACCGGAACTGAAAATGGAATCCGGATCAGCAACTGAAAAAGGAATCGAAATCGGTAGTGAAATCGGAATCAAAATCGAAATCGATATAATAATATTTTTTTGAAATCTCCATACTTATCCACGCCTACAAATATATGTACATACATCGCGTTCGTATATATATGTATATTATATTTATTTATATATATATTTTTTTTAAACATATGTACATACATACATACATATTTAATCTATATACAAAGTTTGCTTTGATGTTTTCTATAAATTCTGTAGTTTTAAATTTAAGTTATTGTGAAGCCTGAAGATCCTTAAATATCTTATTATTCCATGATCTATAATACATATGTACATATGTATATATTAGAAATAATATGAAATGAAAATTACAAAGGCCATCGATCATTACGTGCTGTTAGCGACTTACAAATTGGCTAAGAAATAATATTAAATATCGGTTTGGTTTCATTTATTCGTTTATACATTCAAAGGTTTCCAAGTGAACATTCAAACGATGCTACGAGAAGGATTGTTCCGACGATAATCGGATTGGGAAAATGTACGCACTACTGGGCTCCGATTCGACATACGCGCCCCACAGTTTCGGATTTTGCAACCAGACCAGTGGGGATTACGGGCATGAAAGTATTCTATTTTTTGGTCTTTCGGTTTTTAAGGGAGAGTTTCAATCGTGAATTTATTCGTGGTTTGAGCAGCTTACCGTCACTAGTTCTCGTGCACCCCTTTCGTACCCGTACACACCGTGTTCATTACGCCATATTACCCGGTGATTTCCTTCCCGGTATTCACCTCACTCGGATGCTTTATGTGCTGAAAATTTCTCATACACCCTTTGATCTTCAAAATATGACGTCTTTATGTGTACGTCTCAAAGGTAATGCCCGCCGCGCCATTTTAGTCAGACATATTTATATTTCAGCTTAAATATCCGCTCATAAATATTAATGTGTCATGGTATGCAATTCCTTGTCCAAAATATGTATAGCAAGTTGAAAATAAAAAAAATGAAACGAACTTACGGAAGCTTTAGACTACGTAGTGGAGTCGTTGATCCGAGTGTGATGAGAATTTTCCACGTGTTATTTGAAGAGCAGGAAAGTTCGACTTTTTTATTTTATCCATCGGGGTTGAATATCTTGTTTTATTCGTTCGAGGCTTCCAGTTTTCGTTAACGCTTAGCCGCACTTTTCTTTCAAATTAAATAATGTACCGTGAAAATGTGAATCCCAAGCACCGCTTGTATTTTATAATGTGATGAAATTACACACGTTGTGTTAAAGCGAACCCTACGAAGCAATTAGTTTCGGATAATATCCTTTATTAGTTTATATTAATTGGACGTGTACATACGAAAAATAATGTCATTCGATGAATTATATTATTTCGATCGTAAAAAATCTCGAGATTGTACTGTTATATCTACATAAGTCTTTATTTGTTTTATGTTAGCTGTATTCTATTCCCACGACCTTTAAATCAATCTGCGAGACGAATTATGTTTCCCCCAAAAATATCAAAGCCCTTCTTAAGCCTGCACAACAAATTGCGTGCATCTACTCAGCCATTTCTCGATACATTCAAGACACATATGTTAACACTAAAAATATCGTTTTTCAACTAACTTTATCGCTTTTCTGCATTATTCCCACGACTCTTAATCCGCACAACGAATTGCGTGAAATCTACCCTCAAGGGATACATATGCAAACACTAAAAATATTGTCTTTAATTAGTTTACCAGCATTTTTCACACGACTCGACTCGAATCGTATTCCCTCAAAAACCCTTTTAAAGCTGCGTAACTAATTGTGTGAAAACCATTTCTCGATACATTCAAGGGTCAAAGTATTAAAGTCTTAAGATATTGTTTTACTTAACTCGAGTTCCCCCCTATTTTATCACGAACTATGATTGGTCCAAATTGTTACGTCTATTAAATATATACTGATGTTAAACATATGGAAGGTCACTTGCGATCGAGCCGTCTCTTACTTATCACTTGCGATCGAACCGTCTGACTTACAACCGAACCGTCTCTTACTAATCACTGACTTACAATTGAACCGTCTAACTAGTGACTCGCGATTAGACGACTTAACTAGTAAACTACTAACTAGTAACGTGTAATACTAACTAATCTCGTGTATACTTACTACTATTAAAGAAGATAATCATCTTATAAAATAAAGTGAGTTTTATTTACGGAGTAGCGTTCCGCAAAAACGCTTGGTGGCAGCGGAAATATTAATAACAACAAAATACACATCACCCACGAATGTAACAGTACTCAGTATCGATCAATGATCTTGTTTTTTGGTTTTATGGTTAAAAAATTGTGTGTTAGTGTGATTTCGAACACCGTTAATGCTATCAAACTGAAACTTTGTATTATTTAGTGAAATTGTAGGTATATTGTTTTGCATTTAACAAATCAATCGTGTTTTTTCATCAATAAAAATTAAATGTCTTAAAAATATAGTATATAAAAGGGCGGAGTGGGACTACGCAAAGGTATTACTTTGTTCTACAATGTCATCATTTATTTATTGATTTAAAAAATTGAAATTAGACCATATTAACATTACAGATTGTCTCGAAGCGCTACTATGGAAAAATGAAAACGAAATTCAATATAAAAAATAATACACTAATATATAATATGTAATTAAAAATTGAAATTTAGACAATTCTTGATGCGAGATGGAGAACAATTTTAATAACTTAATTTCAGGGTAAAGAGTGAATTAAAATAAACACAGATATTCTAATATTTAAAATAAAATGACTTTTTCCTAAATCAGACTTTCATATATATTTTTTTATGAGTAACGTTCGATAAAAGAATGAGATGGGCACCTCACATTGAGGGAGCGAAATGCAAAGCGATGCGGGGAATATCCTCAATATACCCAATATTTAATCACCATAGTTCTTTATCATCTCAAAATAAAATAAAATACCATTATTGACCTATGCTTCACTTGCATGGAATAACACCTCGAATACTAACCTTTCCAAGCTCCAAGTAATTATTTATAATACACCCATATATACTAACTTGAAAAAACTGCATGCCATATACAGGGTCTTTCATTAAGCGCTTCCTATCTTTAAATTTAAATAAAACAAAGTGTGTTTGAGATATCATCGAATTTTTTTATTCGTTTGAAAGGCCTATCAATACCTTTTATATATTTCTATATATATATATATATATATATATATATATATATATATATATATATATATATATATATATATATACATATATATCTTCTCTATATATATCTTATATAGATATCTTCTCTGGGTGGCGCGCATCTGAAATGTTCAATTTTCCATGACTCTGGCGCATTAATCAGGTTGAATTTGACCAATAGCATGGGTTATGTTGGCTTTGAGGACCTCTGTGGTTTATGGCTTATTCGCATAGACCTGCGACTTAAGAAAACCCTACAAGAAAAAGTCTAACGGGGTCATATCGCACGATCTCGGTGGCCAATTCACATCACATCCACGTGAGATGACCAGGCCCTCAAATCGCTCGTGCAGAATTTCCAATGTGGCATGAGCTGTGTGGCCGTCCTGTTGAAACCACATGTTGCTGGTGTCCATATCATCCAATTCATGCCAAAATAAGTTGGTAATCATCACCTATAGCGCTCGCCGTTGACAACGCCTGGACAACGTCGTTCTCAAAGAAACGATGACGCCGCCAGCCCAAAATTCACACCCAACAGTGACTTTTTCGGGATGCATTGGACGCTCTTGGCTCTCATGTGGATTGGTATCGTCAATTTTGTTTGAGGACGTACCCATTCATCCAGAAATAAGCCTCGACCGTAAAATGAGCGAAGCGCGCGGAACGTTGCCCGAACAGAACACCCATTTTGATAAAACAATTTTAACATTTGCACGTGTTGTTGAACGCTATATCCATCCATGGTGATTTGGTAAAACAGACTGAATAAATGACAGCCAATTTGACAGATGTCGCTTCAACAATATGACCGCTATCAACTGTCAAAGTTCGGAAGTCCCTATTGGAAGACCTTATATAATATTCCGTTTGTTACAGACATTACTAACAAACTAACCAGTAGATTTTATGACAGAATCACTAATAACCATATTAACATACTTGTGAAGAGTCTCGGTGATTACAACAAAATGTCTATACCCTTCAGGTATAAACACAGATTACCTAAACACAATCTGCTTTAGGTCATCGACTTTAGAGAGTCTTTAATTAATATTATGTATTAGATGTATTATGAACATTTATAAGGATTGTAAATAGGTTTTTGAGTTATTTTTCCTATTATGCTTTAGATTAACATTAGAATAATATAATACTGTGATTACTAACCAAATTAAATTAAATTGTAAAATAGAAAATGATCAGTAGATCAGTAGCTATTAAAATAGATATAAGATGTATTGTGAACATAATTTCGTAATAATAAAAAGCATTTGAAAATCAAAAAATCAAAATCAAGCAAGCTATTATAGAAAACATATTTTTTATGAATGAGTTCGTACTATGTACATTTATTAAATTATTCATGTAAACATATAATATATACATGAATATACATACATATATAAAATATAAATATTTGAATAGATTTAATCATAATTAATATATGAGCGGTTATTATTTGAAAGTGGAAAAAGTTTACTTTTCCTCATTTTACATCAACATTAAATATAATGTTTTACGTTTAATAATATTTAAAAATACAGGTGGCCTATAATACGTTTATTCTGCTTTTCCGAGATTATTGACATATCGAATTAAAAGATATAGCCAGTAGTATGGATCGGTGGTTGGGCTTTTGCCTATCATCGAAAGGTTACCGGGTTTGATCCCGTAAGTTGACCTCGATTGAAAGGAATTTATTCTGAGTATATTATAAATATGTAGTGCTGCTGGTCAGACTTGGATATTTGTGACTCCGGTTGATCGTTTCCTACCAGAGTTTGCGAATTTATCAGTTTTCATTGTTGAAGCGGTTCCTCCATTAAAATGGCTTAAAACCATCCTACCTACTAAGTCACCACTATTTGAGTATGATTTATGTTTGTACAGTAAAAAATTATATACAAGTTTAAATTCAGAGATGTTTCGTTAATTTTGAGTTACAGTGTCACGTAATTCAGCGAATTGTGTTATATAAATAATTGGCCAAAAAGGCGCATTGGGTTTTACCTGTTAGGTCTTTCTGGTGTATACGTATATATGTACATATGTAAAAATAAATAAATAAAATAAGTGATAACAATTTGTGAATTAAGTCAAACAAATACTGTTTTTGGAACTAAAACCGATCAACCGATAAAAACCGATCGGATAAGAACCTAAATTTTGTCAGACGAAAAAATTGAAAGCGAGCTAATAAGAGGCTAGTAAAAATCAATGTTTGTCTGTTTGTCTGTCACGTATGCGTTCCTATACCATTCAACTGATTGCGATGAAATTTACAAGAGTTATTGTGTGCATGTCCGCAATGGTTTCTGTAAAAAAATCCCACAAAATTGGGAACGGAAACGGGAAAAACGAGAATGAGTGTCATTGCATGGCAAATAATTTCAAATCAGTTTGCAACCTACATACGTTGTTAGGGTAAAATAAACAAACAATTGAATAATTGAAAAAGTGTTAGCCGCCTTTTATTGTTTTTTTTTAGTCAAATCAAGCCAAGTTCAGCGCGTTTTTCCGACAAATAGGAACGGGAACGAGAACGGGAACGGGAACGGGAACGGGAACGGGAACGGGAATTGCATGCGTTATTGTGGCATTGCAACGCATGCCAGGCTCAGCTAGTATAAAATAATTATAGTACTTAAGTATGTACCTATATATTCATACAACAATAACACTGTTCGACAAATGACGACTTTTTTTTGTTTCAGAGACGAGATATTTTTTTTTATAGATCTATCTCTAGTAAACACGAATCTGGTAATAAAAAAATGTTGATTGGCTCGATGTCTTAGTGTTGTTCAGTCGATGTCTCAAAATCTGTCAATTTCCTGTTTAAAATGAATATTGGAATCTATAGTCCGGTATTTTATCTTTCATTTGTAGTACTTTTCAGCTAATTCTCTCTAAGTAGTCGTCCAGGTCAAAAGTACGTATTTTCACTTGGGATTTTTTCCCACTGTTAATACTATTTTATACTGAGTATTTTCTATTGAAATATGTTTATTGAGATAGTGTTCTGGCCACACTATTTTTTTTTCGTTTAAAAGGGTTAATTGGAGGTTTGCTGAATTTTAAATCGGTAAAATTGCGAGCTAAAAACTCGTACTAGTGGAGCACGATTTTGTGTTGTGTACGCTGTATTCCTACGCTGTACTACACGGTCTCTGAACCATTTTTCGTGTCGAACAGTGTAATTGCCTCACAGTTGATCATTTCAAACCACATACCACCATTCGATTCTAAACAAAAAAACCCAAAGCGCACCACAGTTCGAAACACACACACAGATAAATATTTAGTTCACGTCATACATTTTTAAACACGCACGATTAAATCGGGAGCCGTACACGAGATAGACACGAAGGTAGGAATATGGATAGAACGGAAGCTATCCTCGTCCGTGATCCGCTTCGCGCGCGTGAACGCACTCGTCCCTTTCAACCCTCGTACGACCAGATTAGGGGTGGTTGGCCGCAACGCGTAGGCTTAGACGCCGTGCCACCCCGCCAACGTAATTTAGGGTCAAAGAAAAGAAAATACCGCGGCGCGTGACGACCCCATCCAGACAGATAACGCTGGACCGCAACGGATCGCCGACCCAGGAATTTAACGACCGCCAGGGGGTTGAAAACGACCCCCGATCAACTGCGAAGGTCGTCGCCTTAATTCTGCACGCCATTGTATTTCGCACGGAACATTGTAGCCGTGCATCGGAGTGTGCAATTGATCAAACCCGGTGTGAAATTCGTTCCGAGTATGATATTATCATACTACTATGAATCGGGCTACAGCATCTGAGCACTTGCAGTAACTTGATTGTTGTTTTTTAAAAGCTTTTTATTTGTACTTATGTATATTGCATATGTTCATAATACATCTTAAGCTACTGAATCAGTCGTCATCATCATCTATTTTACATGCCGTATTTGTTCTTAGGATTTTTACGTAGGGGTGGGAGGAATGAAAAGCCAAATGAAAGGCCAAAGTCACTTCACCGTATTTATTCAACGATTCAGGACGTCCACACTTAACCACCGCTCACTCCAAAATATTTTGAATTGCGTTTTTTTATTACTGGAAATTTCAAATACCCGGATCCAGTGGGTTTTGAAGCCCAAATCCCGAATTCGGGTTTTAAAATGTATGTACATATGTATGTTTGTCACCACTCATCTTATATAATTTTGCCCTAGTTCATGATATAAATGAAATTTCATATTGTTAATGTCAATGATTTTCAAAACGAAAATGTACATAAATATGTATGTCGTCTGAAAGATAAATGGTCCATTTTTCCACCAGCTTTTCTGTATAAATGCCATGCATTTCTTTCCACTGCTGTGATGATATACATATACTAATATCTTTCATTGACCATTTGTATTGGTGCCTTTTACTCACTGTGGTATTTAACGGATGCGAAACTGTTGGAGTGGCATTACGAAATATTTTACTCAGAGGTAAGTCATCATCACTGTATGAATCTTCCACCAAAACATCTGGATCAACTAGAAGTTGATTGCCATGTAAATTATCCAAAATAACATTATCTTCTTCCCCAGAATCTTCATCGGTAACAGTCATTGGCATTCTCTGGTGGTAATATAAAAATTGTATCAGGAACCTCAAGCTGATCGTTTGTCTCCAATTCTTCTAATAACATATATAATTTGGGGGTCCCTTTTCGAATGCTAAAAATATAAAATATAATAATATAATAACTATGTAGCGCACACTCTCTAAGTAGCTCATTGTCCTACCGTCCTTTATAAAGGACAGTTGTATCTACTTCAATACAAAGATAAAACTCTACAATATATATGTTAAAAGCTATGTCTGAAGAAGTTTATATATCTCACAACAAAATTACGTCAAAAAAATTTCATATCAATCACTAATAAAATAAAATAAATACCTTGAATTATCCATGATGGAAGTATTGTTATAAAAAAAATGTGGACAAACTTTCAAAAGTGTTATCGGCACAAAAGCCCAAGGGCAACTAATCAAAAAAAATATGCATTGTTATTGCCATACCATCTAGTGTTGCCAAAATCAAAAATTGTATCAATACTAACGTTCTCATATGATAAAATATTTTAATTTGTAACAGATTACCTACTGTCCTTTTAAAAGGACGGTAGGTCTATCTGGGTTAATAAGGCTGTGGTGAAAACGATGCAATAAACGATTTTTTTATTTCTTCGGCCCCGGTAAATTTTACAAATTTTATCCCGAGTCTTTTTAAAATATTGACTGAAATGATTGTGAAACTATACTTAAAATGTATGTTTATATATAAAATATTTGTTTATATATGTACATAGTATCAAAATTCTGATTCTAAATAATTGTTTTAAATTTAAATCTAAAATAATAATAGTGGTTAATGCAGAGTTGTACATAGCTGTCGTAGCTACAGTCGAAGTCGTAGTTGAGTCAAAGCTCACTCTCATCCATTTTATAGTTTTGATACACTTCATTTAAGTATGCACGAGTATCATATATTTGACAAATCATAACCGATGCAAAGTTTCTCTATGTAACGTTAAATTCCAAATAGCTTAGTGCTAGTATACTTGGGTATTTTACATACATAAATATGTACATATGTGTGTACAAACCTTTGTGAAAGCGTAGATTTTAATTTAATTATGTATCGTCCTCTTATTTTGGTAAATAGTCGAAGGAAGTTCTTATAGTAGTAGTAAATTATTAGTACAATTCATGCAGGTTATATAAAAATAAATTTCCAGATATTCACATTTAAACACATTTAAAATTAAAATTTTAAAATGTATGTACATATTTATATATGTATGCATGTTTATTTATCGTAAAAGGGAATTGGGCTTTTCTAGACGGAATTTTAGATTCGAATTACTTTCCAAGATCGGGTTGAGATAAAAAAATCTTTGTTCATAAATGTTGTCTACAAAGACAATACTTTTAATATAACATTGTTTTTAATTTAAATTAAAGAAGTTTCATCATATCTTTATTACACAGATGTGACAAAATTAATTATGTACATATGTCGTTTTAGGCCTGTGTTTATTTGGTCAGTAGATTTTACTGCTTTCGCTCGGTTATTATACTAAATGGTGAGTAAATAAATAAAGTGGTCAGTAGACAAACAGTATACAACTATTATACATATATATGTATGTGTACCAATTGATAAATATTTTATTTTCATTGTAGGTTATTTTTATAGTTGGTTCTTAATTTGTCAGATTTATTAGTTTTATTGTGCTTTTACGCAAAATGAAATGATTTTTGGAATCAAAACTGAATGATTTTTTAAGATTTTACATAGATAATACATTTTGATGTACATATGTATCCAACGAAAGTAAACGTAAACTTTGTCATAAAAATTTGGATTTTTTTTCTTAATTTTCATATTACTATAAACTGCAAAATATCAAGAAAGAACAAAAAAATTAAAAATCCAAAATAAAGTAATAAAATATATATATTATATCAATCAAGGTCGGACAAAAATAAGTATGTGAGAATGAAATGTGAGAATGAAATATGTATCGTTATTAAGGCTTCCAATCCCGGGATCCCGGTGTTTTCTGGTACCGCGAATCCCGGTGCTGAAACTAGTCTGAATACCGGGATTACAGTGCTGGCAGAAATTTATTTAAAAATATTATTTTTACAAAAATAGTATGGAAAAAAAACATAAAACAACATTATATAATAAACAATGGTGGGATGAGCAATATGGGATGAACGGCCTGTATTGTGTCGCAGATATTGTGCTCAACCGAAATGATATTTGAAGCATATTTTAACTGATTCGAACTCAGAATCGACCACTGATCACGTTTTTGTGATCTAGAAAAAATGTGTGTGTGTCTGAGTTTCTGTGTGAGTGTCTGTATGTTTATTGTGTGTCAGTGTATTTTGGGGATTTTTTGAACACTGTTCGTCCTATCGAACAGAAACTTAGTATTGGTTACTAAAGTTTTTATTGATACACTGTAATTTTTTTTTCAAATTTTTAAGTTGACCGGAAATGCTACCTCCCCTTATAGGTGTCCTCCTTCTTTTTAAATTTTGAATTAAATTATCTCCCAAACCACTCATCAAATCGGACTGAAATTTCTTACCTGTAATAGAAATTATTAATATTATACTCCAATATTTTTTCCTTAACCGAAATAGTCCTTTAAATTTAGAAAATCAAGGGTTTTTATGTGTTTCTTTAATTTATTGAACTGAAATTTTACCAAGTTATATATAAAAGTTGGTAAGCATCCGTCAATCAGAAGTGGCAGTTTACTCTTGTTCAATTTTTTCTTCCACTATTTTTTTCGACCCCTTTAACATGTGTGCTCTTCACGTAAAAATTCAAGTATAATTGTTGTATCAATGTTATGAAAATAAAACAAAATCACTAAATGTAATTACCTGGAAGCGGGATTTTTTCCTCTTAGAAAAGTCAAAAATGTTGTGACAACGATTCTTTCCACGCCCTGAACGTATTTAGTTGAAAATTTATATTTGTATTCTTTTTGTTCTAACATAGAGTTGATAAAGTTTTGGCCGGAATTCGTAAGCCGGAAGTAGAACTTTAGTCTTGTGCAAGTTTTCCTACATTTGTGTTTAACTTGAATTGAAAATGCTCATAGCCAGTGTGTGTGAACTTGTATTTTATTTTTATTTTATTTTATTTTATTAATTGAAAAATCAACAGACAGGATGTACAGAGATAGGTATAAAAAAAACAAAAAGTAAATAAATAATATATGTAACATCCGAGTCCAATAATAGATTTTTACAAAAATGAAAAAGATAAATATAAGGAAAATAAATTAAAAAGTAAAGAATAAAGGCATGACAAAATATGTAGTACATTGCATAATTAAACTATAGTATTAAAATATTTGGAAAAGGTAATAAAGGTATAAGATAGAATATAAGAAGAAATTGAAATTTACAAATATAAAACAAATGAAAAAGGTAAATACAAAATAAACAAATGAAAAGGAAAAGAATGAAAGCTATAATATGATTAAATAGCACATTACATAACTAAACTAAAGTATAAAAATAATGGAAATATTGGAAAAATAGAATAGGAGAAAAAATGAATCAATCGGTCAAGATTCTCTTGATGTTGGACCTGAATTGATGTAGGGAAATACCAAACAGATCAACCTCATTCAGCTCTCCGTTAAACATACGATAAACGCGCTGCAGATAAAAATATTTTTGGGAATTAGTATTGAAAGGATCAAGTGAAAAGAGTGCAACGCGTCTAGAGTATCGAACTGGGATTCTGAAATTAACCTTATTCAGTAAATCAGAACAATCAAGGAAACCATTTATGAGCTTAAAGAAGAATATAGCATCAGTATGTCGTCGCCTGACAGAAAGATTGTTAAAAGAAAGGATTTTTAAAATGTCGGAAACAGTAGAATGGGTATAGGTAGGAAAAAGGTAGCGTAAGGATTTAATAAATTTAAGTTGAACTTTCTCAATACAATTAATATGGGATAAATAAAAAGGTGACCAGATAATTGAGGCAAATTCAAGGTGAGACCTTACAAAGGAAAAATAAAGTAATTTTAGTACATAAGGATCATTAAAGGGTTTTGTTGAGCGGAGTAGGAATCCAAGAGATTTAAATGCTTTGTTGGTAATAAAAAAAATATGTTCAGAGAAATTTAGTTTATTATTGAGTATTACACCAAGATCTTTAATAGAAGATGACGTGTTAAGGATTGAATGATTTAATTGATATTGATTAGTAATAATTGACTTATTTCTAGTGAAATTTAAAATAGAGCATTTTTCTAGATTAATAAAAAGATCATTATTTAAACAATATATAGAGAATCTATCTAGATCTTCTTGTATCTTATGACAATCGTCTATGGTGTATATAGGTTTGTAAATTTTTAAATCATCAGCGTAAAGAAGTATAAAGGAATGTTTGAAGATGTATGAGATATCATTAATGTAGAGTAAAAAGAATAAGGGACCTAAATGCGACGCTTGTGGAACACCGGAAGGAATATGTCTAAGTGATGATCTAAAACCATTGAGAATTATGATTTGGTGACGATTTAGTATATACGAAGAGATCCAACGAAATAAATTTCCTCGGATTCCGAGGGACCAAAGTTTATTGAGTAATAGGTTGTGATTGATTTTATCAAAAGCTTTAGAGAAATCCGTATAAACGACGTCTATTTGGATTCGTTTGTCCATATAAGATGTGAGAGTACTAGTGAAATTAAGCAGGTTAGTCTCTACCGATCTCCCCTTAAAAAAACCATGTTGTTCAGGTATAATGTAGTTTTTGAAATTGGAGAAAAGGAAATTATAGATAATTTTTTCAAAGATTTTACTATTGACAGATAGTTTAGATATAGGACGGTAATTCTCAATAAGATTCTTATCACCTTTTTTAAAAATAGGGGTGATGTAAGATAATTTCCAATAGTCAGGAAATTTACCGTTAGACATAGAAAGATTGAAAAGGATTGTTATGGGAAGAGATAATGGGACAGCACATTTAACAAGGAAAAAAGAAGGCAAACCATCACAACCCGCACCAAGATTAACATTGAGAGAGTTGATGTGACTGAGTACAGTAGATAAGTCAAAATGAAAAGTAGATAAGTTACAAGAAGAAGTATCTGTATTAGAGATAGAAAGGTTAATGGTAGAATCACTATTGAAAGTGGAGTCAAAATAGTCAGCAAAAATGGTACAGATTTCAGAACCATGTGAAGCCGACTTATTTCCATAATACATTACGGAAGGATATGAAGAGGAGGTATTTTTTTTTGAATTTATATATGACTTAAATGATTTGGGATTAGTTTTAATATTATTTTGAATAAGAGAAATATAATTTCTTAAGCAGATTAGAGAATATTTTTTAATTCGAGCTCTTAATAGTGAAAAACTTTGATAATCTAAGGGATTTGAATAAATTTTAAATTTTTTATGGAATTTGTTTTTTCTTTTATTATTTTAATAAGAGACGATGTAAACCAAGGGGGATATTTGGTACGTTTAGATTTAAGAGTAAAAGGGACGTGGCATTCAATAATATTTTGTAAGGTATCGTAAAATTTTTTACAAGCTAAATCAATATTTAAATTGGACAAAAGTGAATTCCAATTGATATCGCTTAAAATTGGAATAATTGTAGCATAGTCAGCTTTTCTAAAGAGGAAAGTTTTATTATAATTATAATTCAAGGGTGAAGATTTGTTGTAAATTATTGAGATGCAAAAGGATAAATGATGAGAATCTTCATGGATTAGCGTAGAGTCAGCACGAGAAATATATAAGGGGAAACTACTAATAGCTAGGTCAAGAATACGATTATTAGTATTTGATAAATAATTGTATTGATAAAGTTTATTATAAGATAAGAATTGAGAAAAGGAAAGGGAAGAAAAATTAATACAATTGGAAGGAAATAGATGTAGATTTGAGTCGTATTTTGTCCAATCAATAGTGGGAAGATTGTAATCACCGAGTAAAATAAATCGATCCTCTGGATAATTGGTTATTAGATCAGATACTTTATTTAAATGGGTAACTAATAGAGTTTGGTGAGAATTACCAGGAGGAATATAAACAGTACAGATATTTAGTTTAAAAAATTTAGTGGTAATAGTAATCCAAAGGTCTTCTGTGGAAGTTAACCAATTATTTTGAATGACAGAGGGTAGATTATTTTTCACAGCTATGATTACACCGCCACCAAATATTTGGTTATGAAGAGAATAATCTCTGTCACGTCGAAACACCTGATATCTGGCATCAAAAAACTCACTATTATTGAATGAGTCATTAAGCCAGATAATATCATAATTATTAACTAATACATTTTGAAGAAAAGAGTCAGATTTAGTTCGGAGACCTCTGACATTTTGATAATAAATGACAAGACGATTAGAAGACATTGTAAAAAAGGAAGTAGATAGAACACGTAGTGATATAATAGATAGAACACGTAGTGATTGTATGTATATACATATGTTCGATTATCGAATTTTGTTTTTTAACCTTCTTATATTCATCAAATACATAGATAAAGTCGTAGTCACATCCGAATTTTTAACATAAAGTAAATGTTTCGATGAATAATTACTAGACAGAACAAACTATTTGTAAAAAACGAATCAATGAATCAAAGCGATGTTTTTTAATTTATTTAATTATATTTTCGGATGTGTTTTATTTAATCTTAGAAATTTATGGATGTGAACCGAAAATTTAAAGAATGTAGCCAAACTCTCAAAATTAGTACGCCAATATGGTAGTATTTTTTGCCAGAAACATCGGGAGAGTTTGCAAAATGCAATTGAACGTTTTTGAAATATGAAAACATGCAATTGAACTTTTTTTACTAATACATTTGAAATCCCGGTGCTAGCACCGGGATCCCGGGATCGGAAATTCCCAGCACCGCAATCCCGGTGCTGAAGTAACCTTCCGGGATTGGAAGCACTAATCGTTATGAAATGAAATATGTAAAATCGTTATCACAAATTTGGAATTCGAATACAAATTTTATATGGATGCGACAACTTCTAGATTTTTTTAAGTGAAATAATAAATGCTGAGATATCGTTCCCGCGTTTGAATATTTTTTAAATAAGTGATAGATTTAATATAACAGCAAAATATGAAGACAGCAAATAGAATTTATAAAAATATAAAGAGAGGTAAAAGAATTTATAAAAAAATAAAGAGAGCTATAAGAATTTATAAAAATATACCAGAGACCAAATCAAGTTTATATAAATATAAAGAGAGCAAAAATAGAATTTTCCAGTAACCTTCGCATCAGCTTAAAGATCTTTCAGTAAACTTTAAACGATCAAAAGTTATTGGACATCTTCAATGGCTAAGGATAAACTACGTATACATAAGGCAACATAATTCTTGGATTTAGATTTAGAATTGTTGACGATATTGAATTATTTCTTAAAGGATAAAACATTTTCAATAAAAAAAATATTTTTTTTTATTTTCATTATTCCTGCATTTAAAAAAAAATCTATTTAAATTAACCCTTTCAGTTCAAGATACATACATATAATATAAATTTTTGGACTACGATTTTCTAGTTAATTCGAAAAAAAATTATAGGGGCATAAGATGTATTTTTTTTTAAATTAGCTAATAGCTAAAATTATATATAAATAAATAAATAAATATAATCGAAGAGTTTTTATTGGGCACCACTAACCCTCTGCACGCCACTGATAATTAAAAATCAAAAAATAGTTCACTTTCATATACATATGTACATATGTATACACATTTTACGTTTTTTTTACGACTCCCCTCTCTCTAGAAAATCAACAATTCTCAAACTTGTCAAAAACTTGAAATGACCCCTGTTATAAACCGTAAATGTTTAGTATTAATATCTCGCGAGTTAAGAATACGCAAATAAAGAGTTTTTAATTTTTGTGTACATACCTTCTATCAATTAATTCCCAAACGTCCCGGTCGGTATTTCGACAAATATGGCAGCCCTGATGCCACTTCCATCATATAAAATTTGTTTATTTCAAGGTTTACATATATTAGTTTCACTTTGCGATTGATTTGGACAAACCTCCTAGAACTCTTCCGATCTCTTTAAAACTTTGCCATTTTGCGAGGTTTTGCCCCCGATTGAGATTTCAATTGTGTCCGCTATCGATAGTGAAGTATAATCGTAAGAAACATGTTTAAACATTCAAAAAATCTTGAGACGATGACAGCTTTCGAATACGTTCGGGGGATTGCCCATGCATGTTTGTTTACCTTTCGCCACCCACTCATTTTGTCAGATTTTAATTGTTTAAAATTTATCTTTTTCACACTAAATCTTATAAAAGATGCATTATAGGATCTCACCATCTCTCATATACATATATATTTACTTCGCTAATAGTTTTGTCTACATGCTATGCTATTAATATGTGGATTATATGTACTTTAATTTGTGGAATCGTCAATACAAGAAGGATTCACTCGCTTCATAATAGTTTCATCGTAGGATATATGTACATACATATGTACATTCGCCTTTATTATAACATTTAAAGAACATTTTGGTTGAAATATTTTTCCTGGGATTCGAGTAAGGTTTCTGAAAACCCGGGTTTTCAAAACCCGACGGATCCAGGTCTAAAATCAATCAAAAACTTCCAGATTTTAAATTCAAATTGTATTAATTTTTTATTTCTGTAAAAATATTATAGAAAGTGATGAAAACATATAATAAACAAATACAAATACAAATACAAAAATAGGTTGTTCGATAAATTCGAAACATTTTTCATAAACTAAATAATACATACATACATATGCATTTTATGTAAAGTAATCTGAAATATCGACAGTAAAACAAAAATAAATATTTTATGTTATTAAAATTAATGACATTTTATAATCAGGCTATTTGTTAACCGAAGTTAAAATTAATTAAAAAATAAATACAGGTCAATATTATTATAGAATTTTGTAGTTTTTCCGAAAAATATAATGAAAACTATACTTATCAAGAATAAAACTGATTTTTTTAAGAGAATTACAAGAAATAATTCAAATAAAGTATTCAGTGTTAACGAAATCGGGTATGATGATGATGATGATAATGTTGAAACGATGTTTACACTCTGAAGTCTTAGAGCAGTCTAAGGCAAAATTCTAAAAAAAATGTACACGGTGAAATTCTTAATTTAGCCAAATTTCAGTTTGTTTTTCTACATATAAATAACACATTCATATTTGGATATTTTAAATTTATCAACTGAAAATCATTTTGAATTTTTACTTTAATACTCGAAATATTAAATACCCGGATCCGGCGGGTTTTGAAGATAGGATCCCGAATCCGGGTCATTACCCGGATGGGTTGAGTTCAGAAACCCTAGATTCGAGATGGGAATTTGAGAATTCCCAATACTTTCTGTCCCAGGTCGACCGCGGGTCAGAAACCCTAGTCATATCACAAAGCATATCTAAAATCTAAATAGGCCAGTGGTGTAATGCTAAATAAAAAAGTACCAGGGCAGTGTTTAATTTTTACGACCCCCCCCACCTTTTTCGTTACTTAAAAAATATGTATCCTAATATTGGTAGTGCAAATATTTATAAAAAAAATTAAATGTTAATTAACAAGAAAAGTCAATCAAAATGGTTCGAGTAAGTGATTATTTTTTGCAATATAATAATATATAGTTCTGATGATTCGATTTCGACATCATTCAATGTGTCTATAATTTTTCAATGGGATGTTGTTGGGCTGTTTTTAAAAAAAAATGCACTCAAATGAGCATTCGAGTGAGGATACGGTTGTAGTCACCAAATGTTAAAACGAGAGTCTGCTCACAATATTTGGTATACAAAATTTTGGGTCTACATCACGGCATCGAAAGGTCGAAAGATCGAAAAACAAAAGATCTTAAGTCGAAAGATTAAAAATAATGTATGCATGGTAAACCGTACTATATATGTATATATAATATATGTATGTCAGTGGCATGCGGTGAAATTATCTCTCTTTTTGTCGTACAGTCTTGCTTAATGTGCGCGGGCAGGATACGGGAGGAAAAGCCTGTTCCTCTTGTTCCTCTTGTATCCTGCTCGCGCAAATTAAGTGAGGCTGTACGACGGGAGGAGATAAAGTTTTACCGCACGCTACTGATATATATGGTAGTTGGACTATTAGTCACATTGCGGTGGTCACAAAGACAATTTTTGCCATGAAAATCGCGAATACACAATATTTGGCCCTCAAGTTCTCGTTAGTATGATAGTTATCGTTAGTATGATGGACTTTTTGGCTGCCAGATGTTCCATTATAGATATTTTAGTAATCACCGAACCGATATATGTATATACTACCCGCTTTTCATATGTATTCATGGTAAACAAACATTTTCGATTTTTCGACCTTTCAATGCGGTGACGTCACCGCAAAAATTTATATGAAATATAATATAAGCAAAAATATTTTTTAATTTTACTCAAAAAATAATTTTCACATACATTACATACATTGTATATGTATACATACATTTTTACATACATTGTATATGTATCAAAGTGCCAGGGCGGCGACCTGGCTCCAAAAAAAGTACCAAGGCGGCGACCTGGACCGACCTGGCCCGACTACACCACTGAAATAGGCATAATTTAAAATTTAACCAAATGCAACGACAATAACACAAACGATTCGAATTGAAACTTATTTGGAATGTTAAACAGAAGCGTAGAATTTTTCTTTTGGAAATGCATTGAATACGAGTTCAGACTGAAAACAGAAGCATGTCTTGTTTCCACATACATACATAGTATGTACATACTCGTAGGAGAAAAAGAAAAATAGTGTGTGTGTGTGTGTGGGAGATTCGATTAGTATTGTATGTATGTATATGTATAGTATGTACATACATACATAGGTATCGCATTCCGGCGGCAAAGTGAAAGCCATCTCGAAAATAAGTTTTGTGGGAGTTGTTCAAAGCGGGGCCGAGTTGGCGCCAATGTGCCGTAGCGTCGGGCTTGGGCCGGGATCGATGCGCCAACCCTGGGTCCTCCCGATACGGCCCTGGCCGTTCAGACACCTCTTCTCCGTTCCTCTCACTGGGAAAACCACTGGCTCCCAAACTAGGGAGCGGGAGTTGGGCTTCCGAAGCCTAGACCACCGCACGGACCGACCGCACAAAATACACATGCACAAAAGCTTGGTGACACGGTGATAGGGTTGTCAAAATGTGATTTAAATCACAATTACCGGGTTGAGTTCTAGGGGAAAACATACATACATATGTATGTTATAACTAGAGACACGTATTTTGGGCATTTTGCCATAAATGCTAAAATTCGTAATATCTGCAGAATACGGGAGGAAAACCTGTTCCTCTTGTTCCTGTTGTATCCTGCTCGCGCAAAATAAGTGAGGATGTACGACGGGGGGAGAGAGACTTTTACCGCACGCCACTGATATGCATACTAACCGTTTTTCATATGTATGCATGGTAAACGAACATTTTCGACTTTTTAACATTCGGTGCGGTGACGGTCACCCATATGTACTTTGCATGAGGTATCGAACGTAAACGTGTTAATGTAAAACCTCCGTAGTAGAAAATAGCAGGGGTTCATATTTTCAGAAAACTGACTCATCTGTCAACACTGGAAATTTTTACGCGAGAGTTTTCTTTCAACAGATGAAGTTTTCTGATCGTGAGAATTTGAGATATTTGTATACAAGGTGAAACTTATGATTAGATTATTTTTTGTACATACATATGTACATATGTTAGTACTAACATTTTTTCAAACACAACAGTACATAGAATAAAAATAGAGACATCTGTGGAAAATCAACAAATTTTTGATACATAGCAAATTTGCGAGATATACCTACATTATTTATAAGTTTCAAAAAATACGAGTTGCTAACAACAATAAAGCTAGGAACATCGGAAAATTCTAACAGGAGAAGGTCGATATGTGTTTTACCAAATACAAGATCTCGCCAAAAGCGTTTTTGGCGACCTCTCTACTGGTATGCAATAGCTCTATCAGTACACCACTATACTGTGGCTATATAATACGTACCTAATAGGTAAGGTATCTAAGCATCATCTAAAGCCATCTACCATGAAGGCTTGAAGGATGAAGGCCTCTGTATTGTTTTGCGCAAATCTTATCTATCTCACCTCACACATTTTCCGAATTTCATCTAGCCATTTTCCATATATATATGTGTATATATATATATATATATATATATCAATAATATACACATGTATGTATATCAAATATTTTTACCTTAACCAGAAGTAGCAATTTTAATCTAGAGAAACGAGGTTTTATGAAATGTTTTGGATTATTAAACGGAATTCCATTTTTCTTCGACTCATTTTTTTCACTCTTTAATTACATAGTATGTGTACTCTACACCAGAAAATGTATATATACATATATATACATATATATATATATATATATATATATATATATATATATATATATATATATATATATATATTTATATATCAATTTTTAATTTTTATGTACAATTTTTTAAATGTTTTATTTTATTTGTTTTTCTATTATTGTTGTTTTATTTTTTCTTATGTATTTGATCTTTTATGTATTGTCTGGCCACAGTGTCATATTGGGGTGACCTGTAAAGACTCTGTGGTATACTTGTATATTAAAATAAATAAATAAATATATATATATATATATATATATATATATATATATATATATATATATATATATATATATATATATATATATATATATATATATATATATATACATATATATATTTATATAATTTTATATATTATTAAATAAAGCTTACAGTTTCTTTAGGTAGGTACCCTCGTCGGTTTAGTTTTTTTTTTATCTATCTTCTTTTATTTTCGAATTTTCTTCATGTTTTTTAAATCTCCTGAAGGTTTGAAGTCTCGTCTTTCTTGTTATTATGATTGCGGTGGGTCGCTTATATTCAGTTTGAGTGTCTGTGGCATACGTGGAGGCTGCGCAGTGCCGTCCCGTCGTCCAGGGCTGGGTATATCGGTCATTCGTCGCGAGTCCGTTGCCTCGTGAGCAGTCCCTGGCGCGCCCCTAGGGGGCGGCAGTGCCGGGACACCGCCCCCCTCCCACGTTCGTGGCTGGACTGTCTCCTTCCCCATCCCCGTGGACTATATCGACACCCCCACCCCGATGGCCACCCCCCTCGTGCCGCGAATAACTTTCTGTGCTGCTAGAGGAAAAGTTTTGACTTGACATTAAATTGCCGCCCATCAAGCGAGGATAGCCTCGCCCCACTAGAGGTACGCCCACCTGTCTTACAACATCTACTTTATATTATTTTATGTACATATGTATTAATACAATAATAATAATATATTTAGATGACTTCTATTACAATGTTGTAATTCTAGAAAAGTCAAATTTTGCTGTTATTAAACTTTTACATGGCTCCGTACTTTTCAAGTTTCGACTGAGATCCAAACCGCTAAAATTACTCATTATATAATAATATGGGAAATATTTTTATTCAGGAAAAGAAAAAAAATAAACTTTTAAATAATCAACATTTCAGTTAGAAATTTTTCTAGTTTTATTTCAGTCCGTAGAACAGGTTAAAAGTAAACTTTATAACATTCAATTCGGTGCTGTTTGAGATAAAAATAAATGCTTGCAGTGCAGATATTTTAATGTTTAAAATAAATGCAATAAAGTGGTTGTTTTTAATAAAATAACCAATGATTTATTTTCAGGCATTTCTTAATTAACTGAAAAATTTATTAGTTAAAGAATACACACAATACAGAATAAAATGGTACATAAAAATGGATTTATCAGAGAATTGCCACTGTTTCATAAGCACTGAAGAAATATTGTGAAATAGAGTTCGTTTGTAAACATAAGATAGATATTAAGAGATGACAAATGGATTTGACTTACATATATTATATATGAATGTCCAGAATCTTGGAAAAGCAGAATAAACGTATTACATGCCACCAGTATTTTTAAATATTGTTAAACGTAAAATATTTTATTTAATGTTTTGCAAGATATTTCGCGAAATGAAGGAAAGTGGACAGTGTATGCCACTATAAAGGCTCATACATACATACATTTGTACATATACGAATAAATCAATTTATTAATTTATTTACTACAACAATATATATGATTAATAAGGGAGTTAGTGATTTATTCGAAATGTGTCGAAACTGTGGAAGTACATATGTAGTAACCGCATTGGGATTCCGATCATTAAATCCGATTACTGTTAAATTGTGATTGATTTTTTATTTATAATACATACATAGTTATATTTATCGTTTTGATGGGATGGATTACTAAATCTGGACCGAGTTTTCTTAATTTTTATCATAAAAAACTACATGGAATTTATGTTTTATATTTTTTATTTATTCATTACTTTGTTTTTAAATAAATTTTATATTTTTTGAATTATGTACATACATATGTATGTATGTTTGTGTGTATGTAGGTACAGCGTTTCAATAATTTTTTATTTAGGATGGGCTTTAGATTTTTACAATCTTCTTCTGTCTTCCATTAATGTTCATCAATTAGAATCTAACCGTTAGTAGATGAACCGGTCACTTATAAGGCGCATTCACACATAGGTACGTGGCGCGTGTTTTTTTTTTTTATAGTATTGTGCGTGTAAAAAAACGCTAGCACGCATGATCTATGCTATGGCACCCTTTCTAAAAATTCATGTATTGACATTGGTTTGATAGTGATCGATAGCTGTGATTCCCATATTCGAAGAAATGTAGGAGAAACTTGTCGAAAAAAAACTCATGTGGCGCGAGACATGCTTTTTTTACTAACCTCCTTTACATTTCACATGGTCTTCGTTTAAGAAGTCATTTTTTATATCTCTTATTCACCACAGGAGGCTGATAACGTGCCCATGCCGTCCAATTCAGTGTGTGTGTGTGCCTTTCTGATTTCTAATGACTCCGTATGTACTAATTGATCAACTTCTTCAGGTCCGCCTGACGGGAGGGGGGGGGGGGGTACCAGCTGATTTGTCTTCAGGACACTTCTTGGCGACTGAATACTGTCCATCCTAGTTATATAAAGAAATGTATTCTTTATAGAACTAGGATAATTGGTTTAGAAAATACGTGAAATTGGATAAGAAATGATTTTTGGATCTTAGATTTTAGATTTGTTTAATGTATTGACATTGTGTGTATTTGGAATATTTGAAATCTATTCAAAGGAAATAAATCAATTGAATAAAAAATGGGCTACGTGAAGGTAAATTTCTGAAAATTATATGTTATTAGGATTAAATTTATAATACATATACACATACCCACATACCGACTATGTGGATATTTTCGATACATGTTTGAGCGCTAATGTAGGGAAACTTACACATTTTAGGATTTTCAATAAGATGTTCTACGTTAAAAAGGTATATTTTCGGTTCTCGGATTTTATTTTTATTTAATAAAGAATATGAGCAGAAAATGTTAAAAAAATTGAAATTATTTAAAAAGTCAAAATAAGATAATAAAATATTGGTTTAAAAAAAATACTGCTTCCGGCTTACAGATTTTGACCTAAAATTTTGAGATTGTACACAAAAAATTTATGTATAAATTTTTAGCTTGGTACGTATGTATAACAGCGCAGAATAAATCGTGTGATCACACCATTATTGACTTTTCTATTAGGGAAAATTCCACTTCCGGTTTAGCATTGATATAGGATTATTCTGGAATTTTCTGGTGTAGAGTACACATACTATGTAATTAAAGAGTGAAAAAAATGAGTCGAAGAAAAATGGAATTCCGTTTAATAATCCAAAACATTTCATAAAACCTCGTTTCTCTAGATTAAAATTGCTACTTCTGGTTAAGGTAAAAATATTTGATATACATACATGTGTATATTATTGATATATATATATATATATATATATATATATATATATATATATATATATATATATACATATATATATATATATATATATATATATACATATATATATATATATATATATATATATATATATATATATATATATATATATATATATATATATATATATATATATATATATATATATATATATATATATATATATATATATATATATATATATATATATATATATATATATATATATATATATATATATATATATATATATATATATATATATATATATATATATATATATATGGATATGGATATGGATATATATTTTCCCTAATAGAAAAGTCTAAATATATATATATATATATATATATATATATATATATATATGTATATATACATATATACAAGCATACATACATATGTACAATGTAGATAAAGTAAAAATGATTTTCAATTCAAACGTAATCTTAATGTAGTCTGACAATAATCTCATAAAACATCATAAAAGCATAAAAGCACTTAAAAGGCTGAGGAAGGGGGATAGCCACTAGAAAGCTGCCATTAAAGGATAAAAATTTTGTTGCTGGATGAAAATTGTAGTTTTTAAAACTGTAGCGTCAAAAGAGGGAAATGGTTAGTTTTTTGTTAAGTGGATGAATGAAGTAAATCTATGGGGAAGCAGGAATGTCTTCTTTTTAAGAAAAAGGTGGATATAACTTCTTAAAAAAAAAAAGTAAAGATAGTTTTTGAATTGAATTTCTATTACATACATATATAAAGTAATTTCAACAGATATCCATCTCTAAAAATTTCTTTCGAAGAAACCATGATAAATTGAATTTTTGTTTTGAGCAATATATTGTATATATTTTAAGTATTATACATTATCCGTTAGTAATGACCTTTACGAGTCTCGTGATACTGAAATTTGGGGTCAAACTGTATGTTTCGTATGCTTAAAGTGAAATGGCAAAGTTTTGCAAATTTGACTCACTGGGAACATTCTAGGCTCTCCGGGACTTGGACTAGGTATTTCAGTTAAATAAATTACAGCACGCGTTGAAGTGACACTGAATTACTACGCTCCGAGTGGGTTAAATTTTAGAACAGTATAATCGCCGAAACTTCCAGATACTTTGTGTGTTATAGATAGACGATTTGTTTATCTCAGGTGTTTTCTGCCTCCATCCTCCCTCCCGATTCTAAAAATTGTTATTGAGTAATCGGATAGTGGAGCACTTGGGGAAAATTAGTTGCTAGACGGTAATTTATCAACGCGTCGTTACCTTTATTTTTTTTCTTTTCTGCGTGTGAGAAACGTGAGTGGCGTTTGTATAGATATGTGGGGGTTAATTAAATTAATGTAATGTGATAAATATTGATAAACATCATGTAGATACATTACAAATTAATGCATGACAGATATTATATATATGTATGTATATAGAAACGTGTAAAAAGGCTTCTTTTGTAGAAATAAAAAATAATATGATGATATTGGATTGACGGAACAACCAACAAGACAGTGAAACGTTGACAGTTTCATCATTTTTTGTCAGAAAGATAATTTTCTTTAAATGTTTTTTGATTTTTTTGTTCATTCGAGTACGTATTACATACTTGCATAGTAAGAAATATAATATATAATAGTTTAAGTATCATAAAAAATATTTAATTTAAAATATAAATCTTTTCTTGAATTCGATGTGCACATACATATGTACATACTTGGGATACCAATCGAATATTCAAAATTTTCAGCCATTCGTTATTCGAATATTATTCGTGTATATATTTTTTTATAAAATAAATACACAAAATCAACATGAAAAGAGTGATGATGAAGAAGCTGACGATTATTAAGAAAATGAAATATGTAATGGGGATAATTATGATGAAAATGAAGATAATGAGGAAGAAGAAATGTCTACATTTGAAGAAATGGATTTTTATTCATTAAATACAGAAATGTTTGAAGAAAATCACTTTTCGATCAATAATAATCTCTACATCTTTGATTAATAACAGCAGAAGGAGTTTATAAATTTTTATTTAAGAAGTTCTCACAAACAACCAAAAAGTTTTCACAAATTTTAGAAAACAGAATGAATGAAAGACGGTTATAACATTATTAATTTAACTAAATACAGGAATTATTCAAAATTCACAACAGCGTGTGAACGAGTATTTTCGACTGCAGGGTGGACGAAAACAAAAATTAGAAACAGACTCGTCAATAAAACATTCAACGCATTATTATTTCTAAAATATCATTTTCCTGAAATTACATTTAGATTATTCCGTATTATATTTTGTAAATTTTTTTTTAATTGCAATTTTCTAAATTTTACAAACTATCTTATATTTTATGTCTGTGTATTTTAGTTTTATATGCTTTTTTAATTTTCTTAAAATTATGTTTTATTAATTGTAATATATTACATACTTATTTTCACATACATATATACAAATATACCAGGAAGGCTTAACAGGTAAACCCAAATGCGCCTTCCTGGTCCACATAATTATTACATAGATACATGTAAATCTAAATATGTATCTGACATCTATGGTCAGTATACATATGTATATTACAAACATCGTATTAATACGATAAATAACGATGAATAACTTTCATGTAACAATACGAATTTTTATATAAATATAATGTAATTTATGCGTAGTACAGATGTAATTACCTTTTTTTTTAATTTTCGAATATATTCGAATATTCGAATAGCTCTTGATTTACTATTCGATATTCGAATAGTTGAAGTCGACGAATATTTGGGATCTCTAGTACATACATACATACATTTATATATTGTTTAAATTTATATACAAGTACATTTACAATTTATATATTGTATTTAAAAATTTCGAAATAGTTTTCAATGAATAGAAATACATTGTACATACATAAATGCACATGTACGAGTATTCAATTTAAGTCAAAGAGCATTCACACTCACTCTATATTTTGGATTTTATAACGGGAAATTATTAGAATCACACGATTGTCACATACATACATTCTATAGTTTTAGTGTGCAACTAAATAAAATATTCGAAAGAAAACGTTTCTTTTCATATGGCCCATTCTGTATCGATTGTGCGAAAATGTACATACATATATGTATATACATTGTGATGTGATGGTTGAGATGAACTTGTATGATCATACCCTGACATAATAGGAATACGCAACGGATGAGTTGTCAGACTTCACAGCGTTAAGCTATTAATATTTGAACTCACAAGTTGGCGATTGAATTATACATACATACATTATATTGTTTGAGTCATGAAGTAATTTCCTTTAAATCGAATTTCCAAGCGATATCTCTTTGATGGCTGACGTATATTTGAGCGTGAAGGTTGGTGAATATTTTGTGCAATGATTTTTCACGGATTTCTTCAGCTATCGGTATTGTAAAAGGATTGAACACGCACTTCTGAACGTTTTATTTCTAGCAATTTTTCTGCGGCGGGTTTTGCCAACGTCCATTGAGAATTGTGAAACGCTCGGCTGGGGGAAATGACAGATTTATGTTTGCCAGTGAATTGGGAAAACTCGGGGAAAATGAAATTTCCGAAAGCGCTCCGCCATTGTGTTGTGCGATGCGATATTGTCCTGCCGATATCGGAAATGAGGAGCGATATTTAAGAATCGCGTCCAATTTTATACGGCTTCGGGGCGACATCCTAAAATTATTTATACGACTGGTGAAATCCAGATACGTAAATTTTTTATGTTACGAGAATATAAAACTTTCGTCGCATGTTTGAAAGTAGTCTTTATTTTTTATATCATGTATGGTATTTTTTGTGTGTTATTTACTATGTATGAGGTATCGAATGTGAACGTGCTAAAGTAAAACCTCTAGAGTAGAAAAGAGCAGGTGTTTTTGCAGCATCGAAGAAAATTTGGATTCATATTTTCCTCATCCCTGACTCTCGGCAAACTCGCCCTTATCTGCCAACATTGGAAATTTCCACGCGCCAATGCTTTCAGTATGCGAATATTTTATTTTTTAAAGCTTGGCTGTTTTGAATAATTTTTCCCACCTTGTAACGATTAGGTAGAAGAAGTTTTGGGTTTTTTTTTTTGGGTAGCGGAATCCAATTTAGAAGTTTGTAGCATTTTAAACTTAAGATTGTCGATACGTTCGCTTGAGCTGTTTCTAATTACAAAACGTGTCGGTGAAAAGTATCGAGACTTTACTTACATACATACCTCTCAATTAGTTTCAGAACATTTTAACATATGAAAATTTATAGTAGTTATCATCTCAGTTGAACTTCGTCTCATATAATATAGAACAGTTTTGAAACATTATGTATTGCATTTAAATGATAGTGACATTGCGGTGAAATTTAATTAAATTTCTGTAATCAGATGAAATAAATATAATGGTTGTCTTCAGATAAATTGCAGTAAACAATATGCTTTTATATCAATTGCTGATGATATTTTTTAATATTTTGCTCATTAACTGCCTCTGTATATGTACCTATATAATATTTATCTGTAGCAGCGGTTTCTCAGAGATCAGCAACTTTTCTGTCAATACAATATAATCGATCGACAGTATACATATGTCGTGATATGTAGTATCATAGCGTCTGTCGTAGGGTTTCTTACTACGACAAATATTAGTGCAATGTTTGTAGATGCCTAGCAGGAGACAGACATTATTCATAACTGGGAGAGTTCTGCACTTATATTATATGTATTGTTCAATAAAACAAAAAGGCTATCTTTTTCGAAGTAAAGACTCTTGAGCAGTGGTAAAACCTTAAATATTTTTCCAGGAATTACATTATACATGTCATCCGCCTTTCATGATCGCTATCTCCTCGAATATTACGGGACGTTATTACACAGCGGAACTTCTAACATTAAAATTTTTATACCTTAGGCAAACTTTCACGTAAAAACCAGTGCAAAACATTGCCCGAAGTGGCTTCTTTCTTTCTTCCTCCACCGGAACGGTAGATTTTCTCTCGCTAATAATGTTAATAATAATGTTAACTGTGTCAACCATTGAAGCAAAAATTTCATTGTGTTAATTTTGAACTTCGTAAGCATCGAACGAATTACATTAATAATAAATAACAAAGACTTTTCACATTTCGTGCGAATTAGCGCGTATGTTTGTGTATATTATATTATATCATACCTACGTGAAAGCTGAGCGGGAAAGGGTTAACACAACAATTTGTATTCAGCGTAACGAAACAAGATGTCAAGTTAATCCGAAGCTTGGCGATGTGACGCAACAATTTAGCTTTCATCTTGCTCATATTCGTGTGAATAAATACGAAACTCGAGTCGGAGCCCTCGCGACAACCCTAAACGACCGTTCAAGATTTATATTGCATGCTTTCAATTATGCGAATTAATGATTGCCACGCGATATGTGTATGTTGCGTGTTGTAAAGCCGCACTTACACCGCTCGAAATGGGCCGAAATTGGTCATTACCACTCAACATATGTACATATATGTACGTTTGTACGTATTTTATTACGATATATGTACATACATATATGTATATCAATTGTATGTACATACATATATTACGAAAAAAAATTAATAACTAATTTTGTAAGTTTGAAATTAATTATTTATTGTAATATTTGACCTCTTACTAATCTACATAGATTGCTCTTAAGATGTAAATCGTAAAGGATTTTACGATTTTCTTAAATACGGTACATTTTATTCCCGTTTAATTATGTATGATATGATTATGTCAAAATTTTCAGTAGTGTTATTAGATTCTCATTTCCGCTCATGTCTGTATGTTCGGTGGATGGGGCTATTTTACCGACCGCCATAAAAATTGACTCTCAATTGATTAATTAATTATTATTATTATTATTTATTTATTTAGAAGAGCTTAGAAAGCTAATTATAATATTCAAAACTTAGAGCTATAATATAAACTAAACTTATTATCTAATATCACTTGTGATACAAGTGATATTAGATAATAAGTTTAGATAATAAGATACATATAGTATAATTATTATTATTATATAATTAAACTATATGTATTTATTTTATCATTCATTGTATATGTATTATCTTACTCCTTATCGTCTGGAATAATATCCGAGTTATTATTATTAATATTAAAGGATTTTTTTTGTTGATAAATTTTACCTAAAAGATTATCTACTTTTATATTACACCCAGTATTTATGTATGTAATATCTAAATTATAAATAACAAATTTTGTTAGCCATACCGTTCGTAATTACCATACATAAATACTCACATTGATGAACTCCTTCTAATTAATTTTGGTAAAAGTTGGAATTCTCGACAGGACGGACCCTCTAGGGTCGGAAGCGAGGCTCGGTCGACCCGCTCCTTCCTGTTATTGGTTGCTCTTTGCGACTACTCTTGTATTGCTACTAGTATTGCCGTGAACTGAATTAACTCGACTTTTACCTGATGAAATACTCTGACGTATACTGCCTGGTTGGCATATAATTTCGGAAGGTTGAGTTAAAAAACAAAAATGGCATAATAATTTAGTATTATCCAACTGACTCCAAATGTATGTATGTACATATGTATTCAGTTGTACATACATACGAAGGTGCCTACATATACATATGCACGTGTATATTTTTCGGAAAGTCTGAACATTAATGTCGCAGCGTAATTTCGACGTCGAGATTACCGAATAATCCGATTGTGCGTGGAATTTTCGCGCGGCGTGGCAATTGGAGGGTTAAAATTAATCTGAAAATTGGTGAATTTCCCAAATAAAATTCTGCAGTCTTTTCAATGATGTCTGCGATCGTTTCGTGGGTGACGAGTGTAAATATTTGACAACCACTCTATCGAGGGTTTGTTCTGAACCGCGTGCAAACCGTTTTGGTCGCTCAGAGTCAATATTGTTACAAGCTTACTTCGGCCCATAATTGCATCCAAATGTTTTCGTTCTCTTAGTTTTGTTATCTGGTAATAAATTTTATACGTGGAAGAAGTGATTGAGCTACAATATGTATATGGGCACATGCTTAATTTGAGACGTTGAATAACTTGTAATGCTCGGTTTACAAGTTATTCAACGTCTCGGTTTAATGTCTATATGTATGTACATATAACCAAAAATTAGATTTATTGAGAATTAATTTTATCGAGAAAATTCAATGTAACGTATAAAGCATATTTTTTTGTTTTTGAGAATTTAGTTAAATTAAATGTTTCATTGGTTTTCTGACTACGATATTTAAATTTTGTGAAGATTAATCAGGCCACGTCAAACGGACTGACAGACGAACAAGACGAAGGTATTAAATCTCTTATTGGTATTGGATGAAGTCGAAACGCGCCTACGAATCAAATTAAAAGTAAACGTTTTATTATTCTATGATTTCAAATCGATAAAGTTCTTACGAACCGCAAAAAGTTTTCGAGGGAAAATAAAGGAAAAGGAGAGAATGTCCAATGTTCCAAGAAATTTGTCGAACGAAAGCTAATTATTCAGATAGCGAACTTGACGATTGGGTTTTCTTTGAAATTTTTCCTCTTTCAAGGCATTGTGAATTTAAATAATCACATTTTCTGAGTGGCGACCGCATTTCATTAATCGTATAATTTCAATAGAACTGTCCCAACATATGTACATTCATAGGTGCAAATATAATATAACTTAATCCTTTTTTTGATATAGGAAAATTAAGTCTGTATGGATATTTGTCAACCTAGTAGTTGGTTGGTCATATAAAATTGAAATAAATTTTATATTTACTGAAAATTGATCAAACTTGTCTTTGGGCACGTTTCGTGCCATGTGTTCTATGTAATTTGGATGTAGTTTTAAATCTAATGGGGAAAATATTATAATTCAAAAATTGCTGCCAAGTGAAAATTTATTCGTGAAGAAATTTCCCAACACGTATTCGATAATTATTGAAAGCTCGCTAATGTTCCTAAAGGAAAATATATAATAGATTTATTAAAAATATCAATATTCACTTTGGAAGAGGATAACGTCTTTGAGCTTAGAATACTTATACCTAACAAGAGTAAAATACGTATGATATAATTCAAATAAACTTCACTAGGAGAATATTGAGCGTTTATTTTTATTAAATAGTAAAAAATATCGAAACTATTCTCGAAATAATGATATGTAGGTATATGCAAAAAATCAAAATTTTCGAAATTTTTGTCGAGATAAATCGATTGGTTGGAGGCACAGGACTTGTTGAAAATCAATTAAATTTTATATTTAACGTTCTCTTGATATGACGAAAGTTTTCTACTAGGTCAATCGATGAAAATCCAAAATTTTAGTTCCGATCTAATATATGTACATACATACATATGTTTGTATCTTAATCGACGAGCGTACGCATTTTAATAATAACAATGCGAAAAATTATGCGGATGCGAAGCATTTCGCGTGGCTTTTCAGGGGCGCTTTACGACGCGTTCGCGGTCGTATACCAATGTTAACATTTCATGAAGGAAATGAAGACAATTTGGAACGGGAAAGCGAATTTACACTTGATATTCCCAGCGCGATCCTCACACGCTGCGTGAGTAATAAAATAAACGATCTAAGATCTCTATTTATATATCCATACAGAGCGATCCTGTGAGGCGGGGGGGGGGGGGAAAGAGTAGTTCAACCGTTTTACTCTAAAGGGAGAACCGACAGAAGCGACCCTCGCCTCGTGGACAAATATAGGCGACGTGTCCTTGTTGATTTATCGAAGAGGAAAATATCAATTTCTTCTTAGAGTCACAAAATATGTCTTCAATGTATGTACCAAAGGACTTTTTACCCAAACAAATACCACACGAGATTAATATGGAAATGTCAACTTAGACGCTGGGAGAATGGAAAAGTTTTATTTATGTGGAACAATATGGACTACTACTTCGTTTGTTGATGAAGTTAGGAAAATTGACATATGATTTTTCTAAGTGGAATTTTATTTAATTCTCATATAAAGACAATTTAATATATTATCCCTATTAATTCAATTCAGATTCGTGTAAATACGAGTAAATAATGATACGAGATTTTAGCTCGTAATTTTATCGATTTAAAATTCAGCACACTTCCAATTAACTCTTTAAACGAAACCAAAATATAGTGTGGTCAGAACACTACCCCAATAAACATGTTTCAATAGAAAATACTCAATATAAAATAGTATTAACAGTAGGAGAAAATCCCAAATGAAAATACGTACTTTTGACTTTCGATTTGAACTGGACGACTACTTAGAGGGATTTTAAAGCTGAAAAGTAATATAAATGAAATATTCATTCAAATATTCTAATATTCATTTTGAACAGAAAATTGACAGATTTTGAGACATCGACCGAACAACACCAAGATATAGAAAAATTGCTCGATTTAAAAAAACACATATACGTACATATGTATCTCCGAATATCGAGCTAATCAACATTTTTTA
Source organism: Arctopsyche grandis (assembly GCF_051622035.1). NCBI lineage: Eukaryota > Metazoa > Arthropoda > Insecta > Trichoptera > Hydropsychidae > Arctopsyche > Arctopsyche grandis. The sequence continues at coordinate 8,373,763 of NC_135355.1, forward strand.
TTACCAGATTCGTGTTTACTGGGCATAGATCTATAAGAAAAGTCATATCTTGTCCCTAAACCATTTTTCGTGTCGAACATTGTAGTTAGTTCCTCCATCCTAAACACCACTAAAAGATTTTGACATTCATCGAAGCATATATACATATATGTAGGATATAAATTTTTGTCTTCAAACAGTAACAAATAAATTTGCCACTCTACATATCAATACATATACATATGTGAATACATATGTATACATATGTACATGATTATTAATTATATGTAACAAGAAGTAGTCTTATTTAGGAATATGTACATATGCTGAAGAAACGTGGATGATTGCGTTTGTTTTAATAATATTTTTTCCTATAGAAGTTAGTTCTGCTAGTACTATATATTTACCGAAAATCAGTAGAACTTAATTTTGATATCCATTAGTGATATAGTTTGGAAAGTCAGGGTTTTGGAAATAGGCCAATTCGCCATATCAACCCGGGTATACGTTTCAGTCCTCGTATTATCTGAATTAAACGACATCAAATTGAGATGGCTTTCGATTGACTGTTCGAAAATTTTCATTGAATTTCGGTATGAAATCAGCGATCGGACAGCGAGTGGAGCTAATGCCGAAACTCGGATTTATGAGATGTTTCTGTGCGTGCCATCCTAACGACCCGCAGTTGCGTTTAGAATATTAAGTTTATGTGTCGTGATACGAGCCCTTGTACAGTGCGTTCGTGCTCGTGTGACATTCGATATGTAAATCGACTTGCGAAACTATCTGACTGAGGAGTTTCACGACATGAAAATATCATACTCACATATTTTCGAATGGCGTTTTGTTGCGTCAGAATTTCGAAAATATTGCGTCATATGAAAATAAATATAAATCGCACGCTTTGACGTTTTGCGGACGTTCATAATTGAATCCGGCCGAATGAATATAAATAGCGTGCACTCAATAGATGCAGAATTTAAACAAATACGGGAACTCGATCGTTTCGTTCCAGCGAGACTATTTGCTTGATTAGTATTCAGATGAAGATGGTTCATTACTATGTTGAATAAATACAAATATTCGTACCCTGCCGTTTAGGATGGACTGATTCGTATCTTTCGGATAATTTCTTTATTTATACGTATAATACATATTGTATAAGTATGTATATATATATATATATATATATATATATATATATATATATATATATATATATATACATATATATATATATATATATATATATATATATATATATATATATATATATATATATATTTTACAAATCACTCAATCAAGATACAATACAATCAATACAAGCATTTATACAATACGAATTCATACAAACATCATTCATAGTGGCATTTTATTATACAAATTGGCGAACCTTAAGACGCTGAATAACTTCAGATTTGCAAAAGAGATTGGAAAGGAGATGTCAATTTTCAGGAACCGTTTCAATGAAAATCAATAGAGTCACAAAGCAAGATCTGGCTAGTGGGAATCGAACCGTGATCACTAATATGCTAACCACTAGTCCACGCTGCTGTGCAGTAATACTTCAGAGCATTTTAGAAATATATCAACATGAGAAATGATTAGTGACGCCGATGTATTTATTTATATGTATGTATGTGAGCACAGGGATGTAGTGCTAATAAAAAAAAAGAAGTGCTGGAACGCTGAATTCACTAATTTTACTCTCTCCCTCTCACACAAATTATTTTCAAATTGTAACATTAAAATTCATATTTTGTATTATGCAAAGTACTTCAAAAAGGCGCCGCAAACGAAATTTTTTTCCAAATATCTTAATCAATCTAACTGTATCACCAAAAAACTATAATAATATATACCGATTGTCGTTTTTACTTTAGTTCATTTTTCAATATTTGTACAAGAAACGATTATATTAATAATAGATATATTAATATGACTAAATTAAAATATATTATTAATGATAATTAAATAATAACAAATAATAATAATAATTAAATAATAATAAATAATTAAATAATAATAAATAATTAAATAATAATAAATAATTAAATAATTAAATAATAATAAATAATTAAATAATAACAATAATTTAAATTTATTATTAAAGATAATTAAATGATAATTAAATTTCATTTATTAATATAATATTTTTTATTTTAAATTTTTATTAAAAAAAAAGACTTAAATAAAAAAAAATATTTATAGACCACTTTCATAATTATAGGCACATATATACCTATATATAACAAATAGGCCATAAAATAAATCATTATATTATATTCAAAGCAGAAGTCAGATTACATATTATATGTACATATATGTATGTATGTACTTTGTAGTGTATCGTACATCAGTTTCGGTAGAATAATATCATGTATAATTAAAGCGTAACATGTGATCGGTAGTATGAATTGGCTCTCGTTCAATTAAAGTGTGCAAATAAGGGATCGGCACTTGTACGGTCTCGCCGGGTGTTAATGTACGTTCGCTTCGACGTGCCAGGCGATTGCGAAAGCACCGCACCCACTAAAGCTCCGGCCCCATTATGCTGAATGAAGCTTTTACGGCTTGTTGAATTTTAATAGGAAGATCTCGACTCGGAGGGCACGAAAAACGTGAAAATCCGAAATCCACTTTTCCCCCCTAGGTCGACCGAAGGGCCTACGTGTGTTTTTAATGTATGATGGAGTGGCACCACGCGACATACTCAATTTAAATTATTTTGCAATTTAAATTAAATTCCAAAATGTTTGTATGTACCCAGTGACGGCTCGTGGATAAAATATCTGGGGGTGCTGCGGTTGATTAAAAAAAAAATGTTTATTTGGATTATATTTTATTAATAACATCAAAATTATCAAAATTAAACATTATATGTATTTATTTCATTATAAAATTGATTATTCTGTCTTTTTTCCTTGAAAAAAGGTCTATCACCTTTTCGTTAAATTTTTCACTGTTCAATTTTTTTTTCAATTGACAGCATAGACAAAGTCGTCAATCTTTCCATTGTGTTTCTTATATATGTATGTATGTCTTTATTCTATTTATTGATGAAAAACACCGTTCTGGCTCGATTAATAAGTTTTGTTATTTCCACACGAACTTTCCATAAATTGATTGCAAAAATAAATTTTAAAAATATTAATGAATCATTAATACTATGTATTTCTTTCCTTGAGTAAAACACTTAAGTAAGTAATTAAGTTTGAAGTTTTTCTTTGTCTAGCATTGGATATGATTCAACGATTAGTAGTAGATCTTCCATTGGCATTTTCTTTCAGTACTTTTCAAAATTTTCTTTATTAAATAATTTCATAGCTTTTAATTGATTAGAAAAAGTATATGTTTCGTTTATATCCTTAATAATAACATCGCACATATTTTTGGCTTCTATAATATGTGCAATAATATGTATATGCATCACATATTTTTGGCTTCTATTCGCTATAAGAATCTCGTATTTGTATAATGACATTAGTAAAACTTTTTAAGTTTTCTTTAATTGAAAATGCTAGATTGCATTTGGTTATAAATGATTTCTACATGCGGCATTAATTTTTGAAAAAGTTTTGACTAAAATAAAAAATTGTATTCAGTTAATTGGTAGAATCTGTTATTGTCGTATCAGTATTTTCGGAAGAATATTTAAGTTCTTGAAAACATTAGCCCAGATTCTTTTGAGTCAAATGGGTTGCCAGTAACAAAAATAAAATTTGACGTTTCAGTGAAATCATAACCAGTTGCATTCATAGTTCAGTGAAATTATAATTTTTGACAGCTGGATGATAGCGCGTCACCCCGCTCCTGTCCATTCTCACTTTCTTCATAGTCCACACATCGTAATATCTATCTAAGCACATCGTAATATCTTAGCAATTCACACTTATTTATTTAAGGGTTGGTTTTATTCATTTAAAATTCGGTTGTTAGGGTCGGTATTTATTTTTGTCAAATTTTAGTTTTGTTACTGGCAACCCATTTGACGTTTGATTTGCCGGGCGGACACCGAATCTGTCGTGCGAGCTATTTTAAAGAGGGGCACTCTTTTTATTTGCAGGGCGAAATGTTTTAGAGACGGTCATTCGCATGTCGTGATAAATACCTAATTTTTCTGGAAATCGGGCTATTTTGCCGGGCCGATAAATGGTACCCGTTGTTAAATCAAATTCAGGAAGTTGTTAGAAAACTAATTTAACTCTAGAATTGTTATGTGAGTAAATACTATCGCAATTATAATAGTAATCGTTATCAAAGCTGTTCTTACTTTTTATTATCTGGTATATTTTGGTTTGTTTGATCATTGACCATCACTTTTTTTCAGATGGAAAATTATTTAAAGAAGGTTTGATTTAGATGTATAGTATTCAATTAATTGCCTTTGGAATGTTAATTCTTTAGAATTATTCAATATTAAATTCTTCTCTTTACACACAGATGTATATGTATGTACATATTATACCTATTGTACCTATAATATACTATATATAAATGTGTCGGTAAATATGTATATAAATATGTGACGGACAACGGGCGCAGTATGGGGAACCAATTATTATTTTTTTCATTTTTTCAGTTTTTTCATTTTTATCATTTTTATCATTTTTTTCAGTTTTTTCATTTTTAAAATTTTTTTCAGTTTTTTCTGTGTTTTCATTTTTTTGGTTTTTTTATTTCGGGGCTGGGGGTGAAGGCATTGGAGGCGTTGGGGGCGAAGGCCCCGTGGCGTTGGAGGCGCTGGAGGCGCCGGAGGCGTCGGGAGCGCTGGGGGCGAATGCCCCGAGGCGCCGGGGGCGCAAAGGGCGAAAGCCCCGGGGGCGCCGGAGGCGTCGGGGCATCGGTAATGCACAAAACGTAATTCGTAATTTCTAATTCGTGCATCAATTTCTTTCCGAAACCAGTCGATTCAATATCTTTAACTTTATTTTTATTCGAGTTTCAATTCCTTTTCGAAACCACCCGTTGAAATCAACGGGCCCAACACTAGTCATATATATAAAAACGCTAATCTGTGTGTGTGTGTGGGTGTGTGTATGTGTGTGTGTGTCCTAACGCTCGCCGAACATAATGAATGAATATAAAAAACGATAAATTTTCGACGAGACGACTTTGTCGTGACTCGAACCAGTCATCTCAAAATAGCCTCAATATAGGTCTAAACTGAGCATTGGTCACGAATATTACGCCAAATCCAATTTTTCATTTCGCCTTTTTTTTTTTAAACATTAATTGAAATTTTCCTTCTTGCCATATAAAAATACGTAATTATAATAATTTTATTTAGCGAGGTTTTGAACCTTTTTTTTCCATATAAAACAATTAAATATACATTTTTAATTGAGATTGAAATTAATTTATATTTTAACGATATTTGAAAAATAAAACCAATTCCAGGACGCCGAGTCGAACCTACCCCCTCGCGGCCAGATCAATATACGCTGACCACTACACCATGATACGGATACAAAGAGTGGTCTAAACAACGTTAATATTCAATAATCGTACAGAACGTATGGGTAACCAATCAAAACGGAGTAAAGTCATATATTCGGTAATTGTCGGGAGTGGTCGGGTGTCATGAATCGAGTGAATCGATTTCGATTTGCAGTATCGCTCGGGGCGATAGCTAATAATAATAGAAAAAAATAGGAAGTCTTTAAATAAATAATTGAAAATTCTCTATGGGAGTCTATGAAAATAACGGTTTCGGTTCCGGATTTTTTTTTTAGTTTTATACGAGTATATAATAATTTTATACCCATGCGATGATGTTTCATCGGGTGGGCTATTTACTAGTTATACAATAGTGAGAATACCTTCGGAGCTCTATATGGATCTGCGTTTTTTATGCAAATTCTTCTATTTAAGTCTTCAATAAGTCTACTCCTTTGAATGGTCGGGTTTGCAACGTTGCATAAAATCGTTTTTGCAAATGTATGCAAAATGCATACAATTTTTATTCAAGGACTATTTTCTTTGAACTATGTATGTATGTAAATATGTATGTAAATATGTATGTGTATGTATGTATATGTATTTATATTGGAATTACAAGTTGTAAACTGAAATGACAATACGAGTTTTTACTAAATATTTATGATATAAGAGATTAATTTATGTAAAAGCAATTTCTTCCGAGTTTATTGTATTTTATAAAATGTATACTTGAAGCTATTTTTATATGTATATTGGAATCCGAATCCAGAGTATCAAATTGAGTAGAATAAATACTTACTTGATTTAAATTGAAACAATTCGTGTTGAAGATAAAATGTGATTTAAATTGACTGCGAATTATAACGAGGACGAGCTAGTCGCGTAATCCCTAATTTTTAAGCATAAGTATCGACCCGTAGAGCTCGAAGATCTTTCGCTTATCGCCTTAGCGTGTTTTTTATCTTTTTTTTTCTTCCGTGAAAATGTCGATTCGAACGAGGTAGGATTAGATAAATGACAGCCGCCCAAATGGACCAAGATCCAACCCTCGTTCTGACGATCCGGGCTAAGGGTTTCGAGCGAAAACCTTAATGGTCCACCATTTTTTATAACCGGGCGTTACGTGCAATTCTTGAGGTATACATTTGCATGCACGAATATGTCTATGAATCGTTTAATGGGTTTTAGGGTTTTTTCCAATAGCTTACATATTGTAATAGTATTCATATATATATGAACTTTATTTTGTTTAATCAATTCAAATCTCATGGATAATTTTAAAGTGAACTTTTTTTTAGTGAATTGCTTTCATTTGCTTTAAATTTAAGTTTGATGTCGGGAAGGAGACCCATCATCCTACCTCCCCTTTCTCATAACTCCTCTCATCTCCCTCTTTCTCTCCCCGTTGCAACACTGAAACTGGTGATTCTGATTTCTTGATGATTTTCATTTCTCGAGAAATAAGAATTCTCAATTTAACTTCTTAAATATCTCGAGATATCTCAAGAAATTTTGATAAACGGAAAAATGTATATAACACAGTAAAGTATCGTTTATTCGACATTATTGGATTTAAGAATACAAATATATGTTTTCGCATTACTGGAATGTAATTTTTTTATTCATTTTGAATTGCATTCTGCTGATTCCTACGCCTTATTTCTTTTTATCGGAGAGGTTTCTATAATCACCAAAGCAAATATGACACCACCAGCCGGGTAGAGTAATAGAAATAAAAAGTAATACAAAAAGTCAGGTAAAAAATTACGGTACATCCAATCAGAGGATAATTGAGGGATTGACGCGTTTGAAATGTCTAAAGGTTTGCAATGTCCAGGTCAAAATGAGATAAAGATCAATTCAGAAAGTATAAAGTCAAAATACGATAAGATAAGAACATAAGATAAGGCACGTTTGAAAGTTAACAAATGTTCATCATTCCCAGACCTCTTATTTAAAACCTAAGAAGTATTCCCATTATATATAAACCCGCCCTTTCAAATTCAGCTTTATAAATTCTCGAGAAGGAACACTGACCGAAACAATGCACCAAACTGTGTGATACGCTGGGAAGGTGCCCGTGGATCCCCCCCCCCCTCCCCATAATTTGTTTTTGCCTAGTGTGTTTTTGCCTAGTGTGCCACGCTTTTCAACGCATAAAATTTTGTATGTAATCTGCCTTCGACTGTTGCGAGATTGTTTTTTAACAAAATGGCAGGAAAAGCTTTCCAGATCGAGTCTGAAAGTTTTCGACATAAGTGCGAAAGTTTAGTCACACGATTCTATTATATCAATAAAGCTCTTCCATATAAAAAAATATTCATACGCACTTTAAATGATAATTCATTTCATTGTACGAGTGATTGTTACACACACATTTTGTATTTTAATATTTAAAATGAGATTATTTTTTAGGGTTTTTGGCCTTCCAGTACATGTACCTGACGATTCTAAATAATACCAGCAGGTTAGAAGACGTCACGAACGACTCGAAGAGCCGTGTGATACGGGTAAATGTTCCAAACCTTAATTTATTGCCACGTCTATGGTATACGTGCTTTCGATATCAAAGATTCCACCAAAAGGGAAACTCGATCTTATCGGGATTTATAATCGATCGATTGATTCAATACGTTCGGAATGCTTTTGGAAGATATCAATTTTACATATATATATATATATATATATATATATATATATATATATATATATATATATATATATATATATATATATATATATATATATATATATATATATATATATATATATATATATATATATATATATATGTAATATTAAAACGTGTGTACTTAGTTTACTGTTTAAATATATTTATTGTTAATGTGAAATCTCAACAAAAGGACGGGAAAGTTTCATTTGTAAAAAGTACGCCAACATTACGAAGCCAACTAATAGTACCATCCGTAAAGAATTTTCACTCCCAGTAGTATTGTTAGTGAAAAGTTTACTTCGAGACAAAAGCTTCAGTGGAGCTTTGGAACTCAAGCAGTCTTTGTAAAAATTGCACTGAAAAGTTCAATACTAATCTCAGTAGTGTTTTTCATTCTATGAAAGAAAAATAATTGTAGATCAAATCTTTGTTTCAAAAATTCTCTTGCACACAATTTAAGTAAGTTGTCATTGACGGTGTACCAAATATTTAATTGAAACTAGAAATCAAGGGGAATTTAACATTTAAAACATATATCGGTGCTTTTGTATTTCCTTATATGTATGTATGATGTTTCCAAAAATAGTGAAAAAAAATGTTATGTTTAGTGCATACATATGTGTATATATGTAAGTTAAAAATATTCATACTAAGCAGAACAAAAACAACAAATCAACCATCAAAAACTCTTTCCATCTTGCATATATGATATACATATTGTCACGTTTCAATGAAAGATTAATACATTTTAGTTTACTCATCTCACCGCTGCTACCAAAATTATCTCTGCAGCATTTCAATGGACGATTAATACATTTTTTAAAACTACTTGTTTAACTAACCAATATTTCTTTATTGTTATTATTTCGTTACATTTATCTTATTGTTAGATATATTCGAAAAACAAAAGATTTAATTATGGAACGGAGAATTTAAATGAGATACGTAGAACTCTTTCACTTTAACTTTGTTCTGCTGCTGATGTGTTGACCGTTACTTGCGTAGCGGGGTCGATATTAATGACTGACTGTCACTTGCGGAGTCGATAGCGATGACTATCACTCTCGGAGTCGATGGTGATGAGTGACTTATTCTAACAGTACTGAGTAATGAAACGTGTCGTACAATTTTGGTTCGTCGGTAAATTAGGTGTTCCAATAATCAATGATGTTACTTGTTAAATTAGGTGTGTCACAAATCAATGGTGTGTCTTATCCCTACTGGCTAGTCAACTACATTAATAAGCGAGGTATGTACATAACACTGGGTTGGGCAAAGTCCGGCACTCCTGTCATTGATAAGGGAGGTACATAACAATATGTACATATACATACATATATACAAATTTGATTTTATATTTTAAATAAATTATAAAGAACACAAGACTTGATTTCTAATATCACGGAATTGATTATACCGCTGCGGGGACTTTAAAAGTGGTTTCAGATGTTTCAATGGTTATTAAGACATTAAGAGTAGTAGTGATAGAAGTAAATATGGAGCTTATTCACATCTTGGAATCCAGTTTCGAATGAATCAACGAAACAATCCCCCAACCTTTTATACTAAAACGTGTACTCAACGCAGCGAATTCTATTGGTCGATTAGTCGTGTGACCTAATTGGCTGTTTAGCACAGCTCAATCACAGTTAGTGCTTCCAATCCCGGAAGGTTACTTCAGCACCGGGATTGCGGTGCTGGGAATTTCCGATCCCGGGATCCCGGTGCTAGCACCGGGAAATCAAATGTATAAAAAAAAAGTTCAATTGCATGCACAATATCTGCGACACAATCCAGGCCGTTCTTAACATTTCGTGGAAACGGCAAGCCAGCGTCGAAACGAGTTAGAGCAAACAAATGGACTATGTCCGTCATTGCTCATCCCACCATTGTTCATTATATAATGTTGTTTTATGTTTTTTGCATATTATTTTTGTAAAAATACTATTTTTAAAGAAATTTCTGCCAGCACCGTAATCCCGGTATTCAGACTAGTTTCAGCACCGGGATTCACGGTACCAGAAAACACTGGGGTCCCGGGATTCCGGTGCCCAGGATCCCGGGATTGGAAGCCTTACTCACAGTCCATTGAGCTCCGATATGCTATCAGACAATGAGTACTGGTTAACCGCTGGTCAACGAGCACTGATTGTCCAATCGCCATGTTACAATACCACTTTACTATGGGTGCGTATCAAAATACATACATATTTATATATACATAGGTATACATACATATTTACAATGGTCCTATGTCCAACTTCTTAATTTTCAATGACAACACTCATCTTAGAGGTCACTCTCTCAGACTCCGAGAAGAAAAAAAATAAAACAATTTTATTAGAGATTCCTTCTTTTTAAACAGAGTGATTTAAGTTTGGAATAGTCTTCTTAAAAACTTATTAATTTCTGAAAACCTTAATTTTTTTAATAGTAGGTAAGCTATATAGATGTCTTTCTTTAACTTAAAGGGTTTTTATAATACTTCTTTTTCTAAATGTTCATTTCTTTCTATATTTTCGTTTTTTTAGTTATCATTAGTTAACTGTTCTATTTTTTTTACCTCTGCATTTTCTTATATTTCTTTATTTCTTTTTATCATTTGCTATTTCTTCTCTTATTCTTATTTTAATTTTATAATTGTTATGTTTAATGTTTTATTTATTTTGTTATTTGTTTTCTTTTCATTTAATTTATGTATATGTATTTTATTTTATTTTATTTTTTACATAGATGTATACCAGGAAAGCCTATCAGATAAACTCCAATGCTCCTTCCTAGTCAATTGCAAACATTTCAGCATGTTTTATTACATAAATCGCTGAATTTCGAGATGCCGAAGAACACGAAATTGGCTATTAATTAATTAATGAATAAATCCATAGAGACATCTATGGATTTAGACTTGTACTTTACATATTGTACATCATTATCAAATACAGATATTGGTGACATATGTACATGTGTATGTATAAGTCAAACCCCTTGGGTCTATCGGCTTTACCGCCTCCCTTAAGTATGTTAAATAAATAAATAGATATTTCAAATTGTAAAAATGCAGAATATGTACTAGAATATTATTTAAAATGTAGATTTCTATAATATTACTTAAAAATTAAATGTTATACTGCGTGTAATATAAATGGAAAATGAGTTTATTCGTAGAATATGAAAATTTTAATTACCTCTTTTAAAAAATTTAATTAACTTGTTTTATATATCTGGTTGAACATATTATAATTTTTTTCTAGGAAATAATTTTATAATACATGCTTGTTTCAGTCAAATATGAATTGTTGAGGAAGCGGGATTTACAAGCATTCCATTTACCCCTTTATTCAATGAATTTCGGCTCCCGTTTTAAGTATGTAATTTTAACGAGAAAATTAAATTTTAAAAAATAATAATGATAAAACGAAGAGAAAGAAGACGCATCAGAGATATTTTATGGCGAACGGGGTGAGAAACTCCCAAGCGGTAAAAAGTGATTAAAAATAGCCTGGTGCGAAATGTTCATTATTCAACGAGCTTTAGTCCAAACTTCCGATTATCCGAGGAGCATTTTAATAAACGTTCAACTACCTGACTCGAAATAAAAACCTTATTATTTATAATCAACGCAATTTTAAGAAATTTCAAGTGACACCGACACACAATTCATTACGTTGATATAGCTTTTATATATATGTACATATGTATCTAAAAATATTTATGTGAATCTATTCACTTGCCGAAATTTCGTTTTCTGTCGAGGCTGAATTTTTTTTATTACTTCCGGTCGGTGATTTCCTCTTTTTATTCTTCCGAGTCGTGTGTGGGGTGATTCAACGATTGTCACACGACTTTTACTATGCATATATGTACATAAGAAGTACACGTTTACCTATATGTACATACCAGTGGCGTTTCGTGGAAATTTCTCTGTTTTTATCGCAGGATACAAAGGGACTAGGTGAGTCCTGCTCGCGCACATGGAAGTAAAGCTTTGCGATAAAAACAGAGAGATTTTCACGGCACGCCACTGATACATATATACGTATATGATATCTGCTCTTGAAATGAGAGAATTTTACAATAGCTCGTACCGGCATAATAAAGACGTGAATGGAATTCTTCATGAGTGATTCAACGTTTGGGTAAGACGCGGATCGTAATTTATGAAGTCTTTTTACTGCAGATAAAATTAACCGATATATTAAGTTTGTGCGTGGTGCTTAATGATGTATAAAATATGTTTTATAGTCTGAAACGTCGCTATGCAAATTTGTAGAAGAAAAAGATGGACATTAAATTACTTTTAGTCTCTTGCTTTACGGCGAGTCTAGACAAGGGCATGGGTAGGTAATATGTTTTCATTTTTTCCTTTAGTTACAAGGTATAAAATTGTATGTATGTACATAAATATGTACATCTGTATGTCAAATCACTATTATGCGATTGATTATTTCATGTTTTAAAAATTCTCATATGCAATTTAATTTTTAAAATACATACATAGATTGTCACAATTCGATTTGCTCTCAGTTTAATTTCAATTAATTTGCCGATGATTGGTTTTGTGGTGTCCGTTAAAGTGTATAACTTTTTGTTTCATTGGAATTGAATATGTACATATGTATGTATGTACACTAAGCCATGAAAATATTTAAAATGTAAAAGTATTAATTGCCATTTATTTTTTACAGGTCACAATGGCGAATCACAGACTATCGAAAGGATAATCAATATAATAAGCTTATTTTAACACTACAAATAAAATTAATTCGTACGTACTTACATGTAAATTAACATAGTATATAAAATATAATAGTGTCATAGTTTATCAACATATATATATATATACGTAGAAAAGTTTCAGATTGTTGACATTACACTTACACTTAACTGAAAATTTGACATTTTAAATTAATGTAGTGAATAACTTTAACAGTACACATGTAAATAATAATAATATTTAACTATTTGTAAATAGCAAAATTACAATTGATGCGCGATGTCTTGTAAATACATACTTGTGTTAATTTGTAAAATTTAATTAAAAAAAAAATCAACACCAAATGTAAATACGATCGGTAAGATTAAGCCTTGCGTATACGTGTTTTGACCTAAATATATTATTAATATTAATACAAATCATATCTCTTCGCGTCTATTGTATTATTAATATAAATATTATAAAAACCGTTTTGAATGGAAGCCGAATATGATGAAAGAAATATTGATAAAATCAAAGTGCATCTGCAAGACGATGAGATACATCCACCTGAAGCATTTGAAGCGTTTACAGCAGCGTCCGGTCAAATGATCATTGACTGACGTGCTATGTGATCAACAATACCACTGTGTCTGAAACTGATGTTTGCACAAACCCTCTATACAATTTAATTTGCGAGCGAGATGAGTCTGTTGAGGCTGGCTTTACTTTTGGCCGCGTACGCCGTGGTGCCGCATCATTGCGGTGTGGAAGACTTGCGCAGGAGCAGGATGAACCCGGTCCAGCCCAGCTTCCATGACAGGATGAGGAATATCCCCATAGGGTCCAGAACTGATATCTACATCGGTATAGCGGTTCCAAGCAGCAGCCAATCGACTTTGAAAGCCTTCAACAAGACCGTGGCTAATGTTTCAGCTGGCTTTGCGGCCGGGGAGTACGGATTTGCATACAGGAATATATCTCTTCAACCATTTCACATCGAACTGCCAGAGAACGAAAGGTTAGTCAGATTAACCCTTTGTCCTCTCAGCTAGCTCAATTATTTCGAATAAAGCTATGGATAAACTGGTTAAACCAATTCATTACACTACGTTCTTTTATTAGATTTTAAAAAAGGAAACTAAATTTCAGGTTACTTACACATAGATTACTAGGTTTTAAATTCAATTAAATACATAAATGTATGCATGTATGGATTTGAATTCGGATTTATCAAAATATTAAACAAGCAGAACAATAGTGATTCATATGTCAAATTATGAACTATCGAAATAAATTAACTGCTTTATTAAAATACTGTTCAATCGGTAGGTATAGATAAAGCCGTAGCAATGAATTTTACGCCTTTTGCAAATATCTAATTTGGCGCCTCTTTACTTTATTACGGTATTAAATAATAAAAATATATTTATTAAAAATTGAATAGTCAAAATAAAATTAATCTAAAAAATTAAAATTTTTTTATATTAAAAATACCCCAAATTGACAATGTCGTATAAAAGAAGACATTTTTATTTTTTGAAAAATTGTATATTAGACAGCATAACGGTGTATTTTATTTATTACTAGTGGTTTTAGACGGCTCAACTCGGTATTTGTAATATAAACCGCTTAAACATGGCTAATTAATTAGTAAATGTTTTATTAAATTTATTTGAATAGTTTTATTTAATTTAAATATATTCATTTCTTTTTACTTTATCTGTGTACGTAGTAGCAATAGATGAAGTTTTGTGATCATGCGAACACTCACACAGATAGACACACACACACACACACACACACACACACACACACACACACACATTTTTTCTAGATCCTGAAAACGTGATTAATGATCGATTCTGAGTTTGAATCAGTCAAAATCTCGAATTTGAATTTTCGCATCATCACAAAACTTCATCTATTGTTAGATAAAGTAAATATGTTTCAGAAAGTGATAGCTAGGTCCTAAAACGAATAACGAAATCGTCAAATTGATACTCAAGTTGCATAAAAGATTTTAAAAGAAAAATAAAATGTTTTTCTTTATTCTATAAGAATATTGTAATTCGTAATTATTGAAAGTTTAATTATTGAATATTGTAATTATTGAAAGTTTCAAACGGATCAAAAGTCTGTTATTATGTTATTATAAATTTTATATTATTCGCTTATTCACATTCTATTGTGAATATGTATGCTCAAATTTGATTTCCGATCTTGACTGTTGGTCGATCTTAAATAATTTTCGATAATTTAAATAAAAATAGGCGAGTGGCGCCCAAGGCACCCCCCTGGCATTCAGCACCCTTGGCAAGCACCCCGTTGCTAATGCGTTGCTACGGTACTGGGTATATACATACATATGTACATACATACATACATATATTACTGACCGTTTATGATAATTACTGATTAAAAGTATTTAAAGTTACTCATCAACTAAATAAACATCAGGAAGTGGCATGTATAGATATGTAATGTACACATTACGATACGTGGAAATGAAAATACAATAGTTTCAGTTTTAAAATGACCGTTGATTTGTACATAATCGAAACCAGCAATAGTTTCGATTATTTTTTTTATTTACGGGGTTTTATACAAAATTTCACACATTTTTTTGCATGAATTTAACGCAATATAACGAACTGACTGTAAATTATCTAACTGATAAACTATGACATCCACATTGGGCTATTCTTCTCTATTGAACAATTGAAGTTTATTGCTATGTTCGAGATAATATTGGAAATATAGCGAATTTACATAAAGGCAATAAATTTTCTCTAATTTGTAGCCTTGCAAATTATACGACAAAATATAAGATTATTAGATTCATTATATTAAATAAATCACGAATTTATACAAAAAATTAGTAAATAACATGAAAAAAAAATGTAATAATGAGCTTACAAAGCCTCACAAATGCGAAGGGTTATTAATTATACGGGTTCTGGGCTTTTTGTGTTTGAGTGAGATCGAGCGTTTACCGACAGAGTAATGAGTTGTTCGAGTAAGGGGTTGTTTTCAGGGAAAATATGCAGAGGATTTCTGAAAAAGATCTTTCGAAGTTTAATATGTCTACGTATGTAACGAAGTTGTTTGCGTATGGAATGCTCAAAAATTCTTCGCAAATTTTACCTCCATAATATGTATGTACGGTCTCTTCATTAGTTCCCACCGGCAAATTTAGCCGAAGCATGTAATCGAAATTAACGCCATTTTGTATTCAAAACAAAAGCCAAATGCTCTGCAGTGCGTTTTCGAATAAATTTGCATGTATACATATATATTATTAAAATAGTCTTTGACGATAATCAAACGTCATGCACCGGAAGCCTGGGTTTGTGTCATTGACTAGCGTGCGTCACTTTATTTAGATTTACTACCATGTGTAGGTGTTTCAAGCATTTCATATTTTAAAGTTGTTTGGATCTGTTTATAAATATATTATAATGTTTTAATGTGGCTCGCGTACCTAAACGCGCACTCCCCCGTTGTGTTCAAAGATCATAGCAGCAAAAAATGAATACGTATAATTTTTTCGATAAGAACGATAACACGACTACGCCATACTCATCGTACTTTAACCAGACACTGTAGCAGAATAACATCAACATTATCTTTCATGATGTTGGAATTCTTGCGTCTTCATAGAACGTACATACTACATATAGTTACATGTGTGTATATGTACTTGCACTTGATATAAAAATGGTACAGATAAGATAAAAGAGTAAAGCAAAAATGAAAAATTTCCAGACACGCTAACTGTAGACATGTTTTGAAATACAAAGTATTATATTATATTATGAATAAATATTATATTATCATATTACATACATATGTATGTATATAGTTACATATATGTATATTTATATATATATATATATATATATATATATATATATATATATATATATATATATATATATATATATATATATATATATTGCTGTCGGTTCCCTCATCACTGAGGATCGTGACTATGATGTGCGGTCAACCAGCTGCCTCCATTCAGTTCTAAATTCGGCCAGGCGAAGACTTGCTACCGTGGAAGCGCCCGTCGCTGCAGATACTTGGTCAGTCCAGCGTGCGGGGGATCTGCCTCTGGCTCTTCTGCCTTCGACGCTACCAACCACAACCAACCGCTCCAGGCTCTCCTCACCTCTTCGTGCAATGTGGCCGAAGAACTGCAATATACGTTTCAGGCATATTGTTGACAATCTATCCTTGATTTTCAATTCTTCAAGAATAGACACATTCGTGCGTTTGTCGGTCCAAGGCACGCGCAGTAGCCGTCTCCAGGACCACATCTCGAAGGCATCGATTCTCCGTCTATCCGCCGCCTTCATGGTCCACGTCTCGACACCATAAAGGCAGACAGAAAAAACGAGACTCTTCACGAGACGGATTTTGACAGCAGTTGTAATGGCTCTATTCTTCCAAATCTTCGTTAGTTGTGACATTGCCGATTTTGCTAATGTAATCCGGCGCCGTATTTCCAATTCGCTGCCGCCGTTGTTAGATATGAGTGACCCCAGATAGACAAAATTATCAACCACATCTATACCGTTTAAAGCTGAGTTGTTGTTTTGCAGCTGTTGGTGACGGTCAATTATCATAATTTTTGTTTTGGGGCGGTTTATCTGGAGGCCAAGCACATTACTCTCTGTCTCAACACGACGGATCAGTTCGGCCATTTCTTCATGATTATTAGCTATGAGCGTTGTGTCATCCGCATACCGAAGATTGGATAGTTTTTTTCCACCAATGGACACTCCACCCTTCCAACCATCCAGTGCTCTACGCATTATATACTCTCCATATATATTAAATAGGTCTGGAGATAATATACACCCTTGCCTTACTCCACGTTGTACTCGAAAATTTGTCGAGTTTAGCGAATTGATTCGAACTACTGCATTGTTATCATTATACAAGTTATGTATTATTTTTACAAGATGCATGGGGACTCCCATGTCCAGTAGAACTTTCCACAGATAGTCCCAGTTCACAAAGTCAAAAGCTTTTTTATAGTCTATAAAACAAAGAACGGCTGGAGTTTGAAACTCCCGACATTTTTCAATGAGTTGACGTATATTCAGTATTTGTTCCCTCGTCCCTTTGCCTTTTACAAACCCTGCTTGTTCGTTCGGTATTTGCCATCCAAGGTAACTGCTCAAACGATCTTTAATTATATACAGCAATACTTTACTAGAGTGCGATATTAAGGCTAAGGTCCTGTAATTCTCGCATTTTTTTGTAGATCCTTTCTTGTGTAAGGGAATGAATATTGAATTGACCCAATCTTTCGGCCATACTCCGTTTACCCAGATCTTGTTGCACATATTACATAGCGCCTTTATCGCAGTTTCACCAAGCTCTTTCAGAAGTTCAGCTTGTATACCATCGCTGCCAGGAGACTTTTTACATTTCAGTTTCTTTATGGCATTTACAACTTCAGATGTCAAGATGTCAGGCTCCCTGACATCATCAATTAGGGAAACAATTGAGGTCGACGAACTACCACTGTACAATTCCGAACAGTATTCTTTCCATCGGTTGAGTATCACATCAATATCTGTAAGCGTGTTTCCAAATTGATCATCTATTGTCCAAGTTTTGGGTGAAAATTTTTGAGTGACGATTTTTACTTTGTGAAAAATATCCCTTGCCTGATTCTTTAATGCGTGTTTTTCTATCTCCTCACATATGTCATTTATATATTTAGCTTTATCCCGCCTACAACTCCTTTGAATATCTTTATGTAATATTGCATACCTTTCAAGATATTCTGTCGATGTTATGCCAGTTTGTTTAAGTCTTTTACGTTCTTTTATCTTAACCCAAGTTGAATCAGAGATAAAAGACTTACGATGTTCATTTTGCGGTGTTTGATGTTTTCTGGCATACCGAATTATGAGATCTTTAAAAATTTTCCAAGACTCTTCTACATCTACATTAGGATTTATTTGGAATTCTGCATCTTTTTCTCTGATTACATTGCCAAAATTAATTACATCATCATTGGTGAGTTTAATTGCTTTATTTTGATGTCTTTTAATCATTTTCAATTTCAGTCGAAATTTAGCAACAAGTAAGTTATGGTCCGATCCGCAATCTGCACCTGGATATGTTTTGACGTTATGTATCGATGATTTCCATCTACAATTTATTAATACATAATCGATTTGGTTGCGGTGACGATCCCCAGGAGATATCCAAGTGTACAATCGCCTAGGATGATGTTGAAACCAAGTATTCATAATGGACATTTTATTTTCAATGCAGAAACTTATAAGTTTCTCTCCTCTCTCATTTTGAATACCCAATCCATATTTACCTACTATGTTATCAATGTTGCTATTATTACCGACTTTGGCATTAAAATCACCAAGAATGATGGTCATTTCTTTGTTTGAGATATTTGACAATGTATCGAGTAGTGAAGCATAGAACGCATTTATTTTAATATCTTCGGCATCTGCAGTAGGAGCATATATTTGAAGGATGTTTAGTTTATACGGATGCGTGTTGAGTTTTAAGTGTATAAGTCTGTCACTTATGGGGTTGTAGCCAATTAGTGCACTGGTTAATTTAGATGCTAAGATCACCGCGACACCGCTATGTGACGAATCTTGGTTACCAGAAAAATATATCGTATTTCCATTTGAAGTTTTATAATGGCCGTTGTTCTTCCAGTGCGTTTCCGAGATTCCGAGTATATCTAGCCCATGACTGTACATCTCTTTCTCAACAACCAGTGTTTTCCCAGGATTCAGGAGTCCTCTAACGTTCCAAGTACCTATTTTGGATTTGTTCCGTAAAGTTTCTCCAGTCGCATATTTTCCACATGATGCCTGGTGAGTCACATGCATGTGGCCAGTAGCCAATTTCACACCGTGAGACCTGGAACCTCGAAGGCGCCGGGTGTCAGCCGGAGAGTCAGACTTCTTCACACTTTTATTTTTGTACATCATAGTTATCTTGGGAGAATACTGCAGTGGATTCCCACTTCCTTCTACAGCGCAGTAAATGTTTTGACATCTTATACTGGCAGAGCTGCTGCCCACTACCAGGGATTTATTATAGAGTTTCCTTCTCTGTCAAAGATGATACGGTACCTTTGAAAACCGGGTTGTGCTTTTGTTAAGCGGCGGCACTTACTCGCCGCTGACCTGAGACCGTCATAGTGTTGTGTGACATTTTATAGAGTGAAACTTACCACGGATTCACTCATCACCACTCTTATCTCAGCGCTCCTTGTCCAGGACCACCATGTCGCTATGGCAGTTGACTACAAGAGTCGTTCCCCTATCTGCAACTTGGGGACCTGAGCGGTTGCATGGAGCTCTGCTCTGAGCTTAATAATTACTGTGTGCGGACGGACGTGTGTTTCCATTTATTACATATATTGACAGTTTATTCACAATCATAATATTTATTAAATTAGTAACAAACATTAACGTTAACGTTGAGTACAAGTATCCAATATCAAATATTAAATTATCAAAACTAAATATTAAATAATTCAACACTCAATATTAAATAATCAATTATGAAATAATTCAACACTCAACATTAAATAATCAATTATGAAATAATTCAACATTAAATATCAAACCATTCACTCAATATTAAATATGAAATAATTCAACGTTAAATATTATCAATACTATCATTAATAAATCAATCGACGTTAATAGTAAATTATTATCAAAAGAAATGTGATCGAAATTATGTGGGTAATTATGTAAATATGAAAATATTATAAATTTAAATTCCATTTAAAAAATATGAAATCAAGCATAGGTAATGATTCTGAATATGTACTAACTTGCGAGGCGCCAGAAGAGCTACATACTCATCCCAGCACCTCCTCTTTAGCTCCAATTTAACACAAAATTCTACATACTTATCGGGAACAACACACAAACACACGTCCGCACCGAGCTCGCTCAACCCGCGATATATATATATATATATATATATATATATATATATATATATATATATATATATATATATATATATATATATATATATATGGGTTCGGTCTTTCGTGTCATGCGGGGAAGACGTGCATCTGCGTTCTTCCCGCTATTACTCGCTTAAACCCGGCTATTGCACGAAATTTAATCTAAAAACTTAACCATCTAATCACTTATTTTACTAATTGCATCCTAGTATAATTTAAGTGTAAAAATAAACAGCAAATCGGTCGTAAAAAGCGGTTTTATATCAGTTATTTCGAAAAATTTTGTGCTAATTTTTGTGTCAAATCTGAGCAAAAGAATATACGAACGAGATACATCTCCTTACCTGAATACAAAAAAAAGGGTCCTTCAGTCGGTCCCACAGAAGCAATAAATCTTCCACATAATTGCTTCCAGCCAAAAATCTTTAACGAACTTTACTTAATAGAATAATAGCAAACAGAAACGGTGTTTCCCAACTGTCTATCAGTTCTTTTTCATATTTAAATTATATTAAAGTAATTCGTGTAATTTTATATTCTTTACTAAAGTTATTATTAAAATATTAAATTGCAAACCGCACTCACATATATAAATCCGTTGTCTCCAAAGAGGCGTCTCACGATAAAGATCTATAAAAAAGTAGTATAACAATTGCTAATCTATTATTATCATAACTAACTACTTTCACTTACAAAGTAACCCTGTTAAATGGCATGTAATAACTCATAAGTGATCCAAGTGATACCTAGGATGACTATCTGTCAAAGCTGACCACAGAGAAGAGTCTATGGCGGTAAGAACTCACTCCTTGAATGGAAATTTCTCTCAAGTACCGCCTTTTTCTCAACACATCTTGGATAAATGCGAGAAAAATAATATCCAAACCTCCAACAAGGTAAGAGTGACGATGGATGATAGCTTAGCTAATAGAAACCTGTATTTAGCCACGTACAATGTAAGAACGTTATCGAGTGAAGGAAGTGTGCTTGCATTAGAGAATGAATTAGAAAATATCAAATGGGATATAGTAGGACTTAGTGAAGTAAGACGAAAACAGCAAAACCAAATAATCCTAAAAAGTGGTAACTGTCTCTACTGGAGAGGGCTACCAAATGGTAGAATAAGGGGAGGAGTAGGGTTTCTTATCAATAAGAGAATAGAAAGAAATATTATAGAAATAAGCGACATATCGGAACTTATATGCTATATAGTATTAAGAATCTCGAGCAGGTACACTTGTCAAATCTTCCAAGTGTACGCCCCCACATCTAGCCACCCAGACGAGGAAATAGAAGACTTCTACGAAAAAATACAGGACGCATACGATAATAGCCGTCACCACTTTAAAATAATCATGGGCGACTTTAACGCAAAAATAGGACAAAAGGCAAATACAGAAAGAGCAGTAGGCAATTTTGGTACCGGCCAAAGAAACGACAGAGGCGATCGCCTCATAGAATTCGCAGAACACAACAGGCTCTTTATCACTAATTCATTTTTCAGGAAAAACACCAACAATAAGTGGACTTGGGAGAGTCCTAAAGGAGACAGAAACGAGATCGATTTCATCCTAACAAATGCCCTGCACTCCGTTAAAGACGTTAGTGTTTTAAGTAAAGTAGATATAGGTAGCGATCACAGATTAGTCCGTGCCAAGATGGCCATTAATATAAATTGCGAACGTAGGAAATTAATAAAAGGATGCAGTAACTCTCCAGATTTCGCTCAACTAAGGTCTAGGAAAAAGGAATTCGAACTCGAACTTGGAAATCGATACGGGAAATTAAACCCAGAAGCAGACATCGAGGAATTGAACACTGTAATTAGTTCGGTTCTAACCTCAACAGGTAAGAAATTAGGTGGATTCAGGAAACAGATTAAATTAAGCAAAATTTCAGCGGAAACAAAAAACCTAATTAAGCATAAAAGGAATTTAGATAGGGATAATAATAAGCAAGAATACAATCTAGTAAATAAGGAAATTAAAAAGAGAATAGTCAGGGATGTCAGGGATTTTAACAGCAAGCTAATAGAAAATACCATTAAGAATAACCGTAGCCTGAAAAAGTGCAAACAGGATCTTTTCTTAGGCAAAAACCAAATGATCGCAATCAGATCAGAGAGCGGAGTAATAATTAGGAATAGAGAAGAAATCATAGACAGAGTTTACACGTTCTATGCAAAACTATACGAGAACGACAACGGCCAATTCCCCGCTCTGGAATCGACACACGGCCAAAGGGTTCCTGCAGTATTGCCTAGCGAAGTAGAGGCCGCGCTAAAAACTGCAAAGAACGGTAAAACCCCAGGGGAAGATAATATTCCCATTGACTTACTAAAATGTGGCGGCCCCCCCCTAATTAATATCTTAGCTAGGCTTTTCAGCAAATGCATCCAGAACCAAGCTATACCAGAAGGATGGAATAACGCAACTATCATTTTAATACACAAAAAAGGCGACAAAAGCGATATCAAGAACTACCGACCCATTAGTCTACTTTCAGCGGTCTACAAGCTCTTCACGAAGGTTATTACAGAAAGGCTGAAAAATATCCTCGACGAGAACCAACCTATAGAGCAGGCAGGGTTTAGGGCAAATTTCAGCACAATGGACCACCTCCAAGTAGTTGGCGAACTAATCGAGCGCGCCAACGAATATCAACGGCCATTGTGCCTAGGTTTCGTCGATTATGAGAAAGCCTTCGATACAGTTAGTCATAATGCAGTACTTAACGCTCTAAAAACACAGGGAGTGCCGGAACCCTATGTGGGACTGTTAGCTGCAATATATAAGAATGCCACAGCTTCGGTTAAAATTTTTTCAGGTACAGATAGATTTAGCATAGGAAAAGGAGTAAGACAAGGAGATACAATCTCGCCCAAGTTATTCAATGCGGTGCTTGAGGGAGTTTTCAGGAAATTGGATTGGGATACAGCCGGAGTAAGCATCAATGGTCGCTTTTTGAGTCACCTTCGGTTCGCAGACGATATAGTTTTAGTAGCTCGTGATTCAGCTGACCTACTTATCAGACTAACACAGCTGGACAGGGAAAGTAGAAAAGTAGGATTAAAAATTAACGTAGATAAGACTAAACTAATGTTCAATAGTTATTGCATGCCTGATAGCATCCCCTTAGATGATAAACCAGTAGAAGTAGTAAATAATTATTTATATTTAGGTCAAATAATTGACATGTCTGGTAGTAAAAATGAAGAGATAAAGAGACGTATGAAATTAGGGTGGAGTGCATTTGGACGGATGAATGCTGTTTTTAAATCAAAAATGCCACTCTGCCTGAAGAAAAGGATCTTTGATCAATGCGTTTTGCCAGTGATGACGTATGGATGTGAAACTTGGACACTGAACGCCAAGATGCAAAATAAAATCCAATGCACTCAAAGAAGTATGGAACGCTGTATGCTTGGCATAACGAGGAAAGACAGGAAGCGGAACACGTGGGTGAGAAATATGACAAGGGTAGTGGACATAGTGGATAGAGTGAAGAGATTGAAATGGCAATGGGCGGGTCACGTAGCTAGGAGGATGGACGAAAGGTGGACAAAAGAAGTGCTTGAATGGTACCCGAGAGAAGGCAAAAGAGTAAAAGGAAGACCGCAAGGAAGATGGGTGAACGAAATTAGGAAAATGTGCGGAATGAGATGGATGAGTGTTGCGCAAAACAGAGACGAGTGGAAGCGTGTTGGAGAGGCCTTCATCCAGCAGTGGATGGCGAATGGCTGTAAATGATGATGATGATGATGATATATATATATATATATATATATATATATATATATATATATATATATATATATATATATATTTACATATTTATTTTTTAACATGAATTCGTAGATTATAAAATTGTGGTGACAAATAGTAGGTAGGTGGATTGTCCATTTGGTAATGGATCGTTTCAAAAATGAAATCCCATAAATTGGTAGCTCTGACAGGTAATGATCGTCTTGAACAAATCTGCAAGTCTGACCAGCGGAACTGCAGAAATAGTCGGAATAAAATCTTTTCAACCGAGATCAAATCAGAACTTGAACTGGCTATATAACTTTTAAGTGCCTTAATTTTGCAAGCGAATTAATTAAATTTTCAGTATTTCTTGACAATAAAGTAAAGAAAATTAAATACTTACTATTTGATATTCAATAATTACTATGGCGATTTTTTTAAAAGCGTTCTAATGTCCATATACATAATAATAATAAAAATAATAACTTTATTCCAGACGTAAGGAGAATAGTATCCCATCGTCTATACAAATATACATATGTATGTTGATAATAGATAATGGATATTATGTTCACAATACATCTGGTCTATTATATTATAATTATTTTCTGCATTTTTTATTTGTACCTTTTTTTAATTTTATTTTTATTAGAATTTTAATATATTCTCTTTTTAATGTTAGTGTTTAAGTCATAATGGGAAAAAAGTAAAAAAACCTATTTGTTGTTTAGTTAGTTTTGTGACTGCGATAGCCATTTTTACTTTTTATTTTAATTTCAGCCCTCTTAATTTGACATTTTCAAAATATAACTAATTATTGTGATTTTCAAGTGATACCATGTTCTTAAAACGTTTTTACTTTATCTATGTATGTACGTACTAACAACAGAGGAATTTTTTTTGATCATTGGAAAATTCGAACTCGAGATTTTGGCTGATTCGAACACATAATCAATCACTGATCACGTTTTCATGATCTGTGTGTGCGTCTGTGTTTCTTTGTATTTTGGGAATTTTTTGAACACCGTTAGTTCTATCGAACTGAAATTTAGTATTGGTTACTGAATTTCTTATCGAGACAACTTAAATTTTTAAGTTGACGAGAAATGGTACCTCCCCTTATAGGTATCCTCTTTTTTAAGTTTTAGAATTCAATTATCTCCCAAACTGCTGATAAAATCGGACTGAAAGTTTTCACATGTAATATAAATTATAAATTTTATACGCCAATATTTTTAAAATATTTTTTTACTAAACTGGAAATAGTACTTTTACTCTAGAGAATCGAGGTTTTTTATATTTTTTTCTCAGAAACCTTTTGGTTTATTGAACTGACATCATATCTAAAAGTTTAAGCTGAATACTAAGCTGTGTATAAAATTTGGTGAGCATTAGTCAACCGGAAGTACCAGTTTACTGTTGTTCGATTTTTCTTCTACTATTTTTTTCGACCTCTTAAACAAGTGTGCTCTTCACCAAAAAATTCACTTATTATTCTTGTATCAATGTGATAGAATTAAAAAAAAAAAATTATAAAACGGAAGGGGGATTTTTTCCTCTTAGAAAGGTCAAAAAAGAGCGTATTAAGCGGAAAAATTATATTTTTATTCTTTATGTACTAACTTAGAGCTGATAAGGTTTTGGTTAGAATTTGTAAGCAGAAAGTAGTTTTTTTTTTTTTAATTATTTCATTATTTTATTTTGAACCTTTAAATTATTTTCTTAAAAATATTAAAGTTAGTCAAAGAGGTAAGGAAAAGGATAAATTAAATACTGAGTGACTAGATGAAGTAAAAATATAGGGGAAAAGACCTATAAAATTATTAAGAAGTAAAATTATAAATAATACTATAAATTTAAGGGAAATTCCTTTGGAAGAATTTGATAAATTTACAATATAAATTTAAATGTAAAGTATAAATTTCATTATTTAGAATTTTAAATAAATTGATTATTAATATAATTGACCGATTAGGAATTAATCAGAATATTAATGTGTATAATAATTATAGTGATTTTAAGTAATAATAAAATTTGGAACCCGACATTTATCCGACAACCCGAAGTAGAAATTTTTGTTTGTGTAAGTTTCTCTACATTTGCGGTCAATCTGTATCGAAAACTCTCCTATAACCGGTATGTGTGAACGTGTATGTATTTTTAATTATCAAATTTTGATTTGTGACCTTCTTATTTTCCTCAAATACATAAATAAAGTCAAGGGTTGATCACATCCAAATTTTTTTGTTAATCCAACTTGATTAAATAAAAAGAAGCATGTGTATTATAATATACACAGATATATACATGTATTTACTATTATAAAGCCTTTATTCTTTTCTTTTTCATTTGTTTTCCTTATATTTATCTTTTTCATTTTTTTTATAATCTTTGTAAAAATCTGTTATTGGACTCGGATGTTACATATATTATATATTTACTATTTGTTTTTTATACATATCTACATCCTGTTGTCTGTTGATTTTTCAATAAATAGAATAAAATAAAATAAATAT
The DNA here is from genome assembly GCF_051622035.1 of Arctopsyche grandis. Lineage (NCBI taxonomy): Eukaryota > Metazoa > Arthropoda > Insecta > Trichoptera > Hydropsychidae > Arctopsyche > Arctopsyche grandis. Next base: position 8,400,800 of record NC_135355.1, read on the forward strand.
TAAAATAAATTGTTTCAACTTCAGTCAATTTGTGTTATGCCGACGACGTAATAAATCTCAAATTTTCAACTTTGCATAATTACATTTTTGGAGATGTACATACATATCTATTATAAAAACTGTCTGGAGTGTATATATAAATTTATATGACATTCCAGTTAAAAAAATACCAAATTGATTCATACTTAGGTATAATGTAAATTCTCATTGAAATATTTCAGTGTTCTCATAAATCCTTATTATCGACGCACAGAAAATTCCCTTTCATTTCGTGGTTTTGTGGTCTTGTTAAATTGCATTATTCCTTTACATATTTTTGTTGTAAATTTTTCACAATTTCATTATGATTCGGCGGATTCGGAAAAAATGGATATTATAAACCGGGGAGCAAAATAAAATATATACAACTTAATTTTATATTATAACGGGATTTTTTTACTGCTTGTACTTACTTATTCATACATCCTAGATTTTGATCGCAAATTGCGATAATAACTCAACGGTTGCGTCACCCGATCCATTGAAAATGGGAAAATTTATCGAGTAGTCATTATCGTGGTTTTTTCAACTTTATTTTCTTAGTGTATAAAAGTTGTGCGTGAAAAGGGGGCTGGTCAATGTTTAGGGCAAACTTGATCTATCTTAGCACAGTTGTGGCATATTTATGACAGAGAAAAGAAAAATAGCGGGAGGCTGTTTGTTCTATGGCAACAAAGAACCACCCGCTGAGGTCACGAAAACAATTATGTTCAACATGCCTTAGGAGCAAACACATAAACCCAACAAATGATCACTTATTTATGAACCGTATAAAGCCTTTTTGGCCCTAATGAGCACGCTACCCATCGTGCAAGAGGAAAATTTTAACTTACGGCCATTCAGCTTTAAATACGCGCCTTAATCCCTCGTTTTCCTTTACACGGTGGAAAATCTGTGACTTTGTTTCGTTCTGTACTTTAATGCGAGGCTTTACGAGTACATATGTAATTTACAAATTTTAGATAAAATAATTAGGTGGAAATTTAAAACGTGGATATTAAAAAACTGATTTTTGTATAATACTTACTCTATTATTCTGTTTCAATTAATTACTTTTTGCTATATATTTGATTAATCTAAATATACTGTGAACTGGTGCTCAAACCTGTAAAATTCTTTTCTATCTATGTAATGCGTTACAATAAATTAATTTATTCAAAATTTTTGTTGTCTTAAATTTTTCATAGTAATTTTTACAAACTTTCATTTTACTAAGAATACATAAATTGTTTGAAGATTTTGTTTAAATAACTTTTTTTTAATATAATTTTTCAATGAGTGACATATGCATGTATGCATTAGGTAACCATACGTCTCGTTTTGAACGGGACCGTCCCTTTTTTAGGTAGCCTGTCCCGTTGTCCCCAAGCATAGCTTCGGGACGTCAAAATGTCTCGTTTTCAAAAATAGAGTATATTTATTGAATTATTATATATATATATATATATATATATATATATATATATATATATATATATATATATATATATATATACATATGTATCGCTGTGAAGTAACCAAAATCAATTTCGAATCATAGTCTTAAACACGAAAGAGCGCACACCCGTGCGCTTATGGCAATTACGTGGTTAAATAACACTGTTCGACAAATGACGAATTTTTTTGGTTCAGAGACGAGATATGACTTTTCTTATAGATCTATGCCCAGTAAACACGAATCTGGTAATAAAAAATGTTGATTGGCTCGAGATTCGGAGATATATGTGTATTTTAAATCGCGCGATTTTTCTATATCTTGGTTTTGTTCGGTCGATGTCTCAAAATCTGTCAATTTCCTGTTCAAAATGAATATTGGAATCTATAGTCGGGTATTTTACCTTTCATTTTTAGTACTTTTTAGCTTTCAAATCTCTAAGTAGTCGTCCAGTTCAAATCAAAAGTGAAAATTACGTATTTTCACTTGGGATTTTTTCCCACTGTTAATACTATTTTATATTGAGTTTTTTCTATTGAAACATGTTTATTGAAATAGTGTTCTGGTCAAACTATTTTTTGTTTTCGTTTAAAAGGGTTTATTGGAATTTTTTGTTAATAAATAAAAACTATGAAAAAACACACATTTTCTTGAATACACATACTATTACGTAAAAATTGGTAGACGTCCCGTTTTGAGGACAAAAATAAATGGTTACATTATGTATGCAGGCCCAGGATTCAGTGGTATTTTATATAGAATACAATTCCAAATTACCATTTGTAACGACGACAGTTTGCTGTTTTACAAGTTTTATTCTTGAGTCGTTGATATTTGACAGTCAACTTCTTGCGTTCTTCGTAAATTTATTTATCAGTATTGTCACTTCGAGTAGAAAAATTAAGTTGCATATAGAATGTTTTTTAAGTTCGAAGAAAGCCAAATTATCTTTTTTTATTTTTTCAATTTAATAATCAAAAAAAGAAAAATGGGGGTGCCTCACAGCGCCCATTGTCTATGGCGCCCTAGGCACGTGCCTAGTCTGCTGCACCTTTGAGCTGGCCCTGTATGTATGTATACTCGTACATATGTATGGATTATTTCAAGCATGAAGAATGAAATTCGTTTGTTAGAGAAATTTAAAGTCAATGATAACCTTTTAACATATGTTTGAGTATTTTAATATAATAATAAGATACTTATTTTAACCAGAAGATTAAGCAGTTTTAAATTATAAACATGGAAAAACGATACCGCTAGCTTAATGAGTATTTTCAATTTTCACATGTTTTCATTTGGAACGGAAGCAATGCAGGGGCCTTTTTGCGTGTTTTCATTTTTTTCTTTACCATTTTGCGGTATTTTTTTCCAGCGAAATGATATGAAAAATATTTACCCTTACGCCCAGTCACACTCACCCTTATTTTCCTCCTTTATCTCCCTGCTCAATGTCTATCTTTCGCGTCGCTCAAACGTAAGCGCGAGTTTCGCCAATTTTTCACGTCGTCCCTTTTTATTGCCGAAAAGTTTGATAAAATGGGGATGAAAAGTTAAGCGGAAAAATTTAACGGAAATACGCGTTCGTTTTTTGTACGTACGCCTACATTTAATATAAGTATAGTCATATACCTACCTCTCTCCCCGTGACGTTTGTTTGAAGACTTGATTTCAAAGTCGTCGTCTAAAGAAACAACTTTAATACTTATTAGAAACGATCGCTTATTTTTGCTTCTTCAGATTGTAAAATATTTATGTTAAATTTCAATTTTTTTTTTTGGACTTTTTTCTGCCCAGAGATTTGAAGATTTGATTTAATTAATAATGAAGATATGTACATATACATATGTACATTTAACACTGAGAGGCGCCGAGTTCGATCCCTTGAGCTGACCTCGATTGAAAAGAATTTTCTGAGTATATCTGTAATGCTGCTGGTCAGACCAGGATTTGTGACTCCTGGTTGATCGTTTCCTATCAGAGTTTGCCAATTTTCTCTGATTTCATTGTTGAAACGATTCCCGATTAAAAATTGGCTAAAAATCCTTCCTACCCACTATGTGACCACTATTTGAGTATGATTAATGTAAATATTACAATAAAAATGTATGTACAATTCATAGATGTCTCGTTAATTGTCGAGTTTAAGTCAGTGTCTCGTAATTAAGCGACTTATATAATAAAAAATGCTGTATTGTTTGTAATTTGGCCAGGAAGGCGCATTGGGGTTGACCTGTAATGCCTTCCTGGTATGAAATAAAAAAAAATAAATAAATAATAATATATATATATATATATATATATATATATATATATATATATATATATATATATATATATATATATATATATATATATATATATATATATATATATATATATATATATATATATATATATATATATATATATATATATATATATATATATATATATATATATATATATATGTAAGCGGAGTTTCCACGTACTATTAATTAATTTTAGATCGAATTCTACGAATACCAAAATAATTAATAATAATCAACACATTGACATTTTGTACTCGGAATTTTGAAGTAGATTTTGTGTTATCTGTAGGTATTTAGGAATTTCTTATATAAAATTAACAAAAATTTTAATTGTCTTCTTACTTTTTCAAAAATTTGTAAAAAATTAAATATTACCGACGTAAGTTAAGAGATATTTTAATTCAAATAATATTAATATGCAAAACAAAATGCCTAAAATTCTTTCGCCGCGACTTACCTACATATGTATGTATTATTTAACTTATTAAATACAATATGATATGTAAAATTACATATAATACAGTAATGAAACAATCTGAACTATCGATATGATTAAATTTGTATTTTTGGGGAAAGTAAAACTTAAGATATAATATTTTTAGTGTGCTAGTTTAATAAATTTCTTTCTCATACAGACATACATACATATGTATGTATGTATGTATGTATGTATATAATAGTCATAAATATGTATTATTCAAGTTTTAAAGTCATCATTTCACAGTTAACGCAGTTTTTGAATGGAAGTCCGGTCGCATGTCGAATTTTGTCATATGAAACAGACACATCGACTTTAAAACCAGCTTTATATGCTGCTTTTTGAGCAGCTAATCCAGTAAAATCAGTATTTGATATAGTTAATCCGAGCGATTTCATTATTGGCAATCTGGAAAATAAACATGTGGCGGTCAGATATATTATATTATTTTTTAATAAATAAAATATAACGAATATTTCATCTTATTTTTTAATACCTTGTTCTTAATATTTCAGAAGCTATGTTCATTCTGCGATATTCTGTACGTACACATAGTCCGTACGCTCCTAAATATTCTCCCACATTATACTTCTCAAAAACATCTGGACAGTGTTTAATGTATTCGTTAAATATTGCTAACAAGTCCTGAAAATTTAATTAATACCGTTGGAAATTTTAAGATAGTAATAATAATAATATTAATAATTCCACAAATTAACCATCAATGGATTGTCACTTTTGAATGCGTCTGAATATCAAATATTAAATTCATATTTGATTAAATTCAAATTTTACTTAGAATAATGGTTCCCAAACTTTAAGATATCACGAAATATTATCAAGAAATATAAGCATGTCTAAGAAACGAGTTACATATTTTCAAAATTAAAGTGTTTACGATTTCCGATTTAGCCACTTGACGTCTTTTAAATCGAGTCTCCAAATTTGGGAACCGTTTTGTCGGTATTGAATAAAGATGTGCTTTTACAAGTTGGTTGTATACTCCGACTTCAACTTTTCTCTTGACTCCCAATAAATTACATCCGATTAATTCGCCTGGTGAGTTTGCATTGTCGTCGTCCAAAACACAGATGATAGACAGTTTTTGTGGAAAAACATACTTTTGGACATATTCTTCAAACATTTGTATTGCAACTGAGTCGTTCGCCGTACCTATTTAAATATATCTCTAATAGTATTATACAACAATATATGTACATATTATATTATATTTTGTTTGTACATATTAATGTTACCGGCGTTAGCGCTCCACGGTTCATCTTTCATGTAATATTTCTTCATGAATTCTAACACCTCATAATGCATGTCTTCTGTAAGATCTTGCACTTTAAATTTTAACTTTTTTCCGTTTTTAATTGTTTTTTCAAAACGTCTCCAGACTTGGGGATATGGTATGCAAGAAGGACGTCTCCATTTGATCGAAAACATCGTTTGTCGGCTTAAATTTTTAAGATTGAAGTTTGAACTGTTAAAATAAATCTAATTATGTACATAAGTATGTTGAAATGTTCATATTATTTTTATTACAATATTATGCACGTATAATTGAATAGGCGGACGATTTTTTGGTATTATATTTAATTTGATATTTATGTTACAACTGAATATTAAATTTATTTATTACAAAAAGCGGTTGATTTATTTCAAAATAAACAAAATTCTTATAAAATGTGTTTCAATCAATAATTCTACGTACCTATGATTTTTTTTCGTTAATACTTATTAGCAATTGAGAACTCAATATTGTCACTTATGATTTAACTAGAGGTACACGTGTAATATTCATAGAGACACAGTGAAACTAAAATACTATGTATCGATATTGTTACATTTAATGTATAATGAATTTACAATATATTTATTTAATAATTTATTTCTACTTGGTGTTTCAAAGCAAAGTTATGAAAAAAAAGTATTTAAATCAAATGTTTTGATGTTGAAATGAAGAGGTTGATAAATGGGACTAAAATTCAGTTATTTTTTATTTACTTTAGTGTTTCGAGAAATTAAAATAGATTATAATAAAATTGGTATATGTATTTTGCTAAAATTTGCTATCTATTCAATCACCAGTGTCATCATTTTACAATATATGCAATTTTTGAATTGAAATCCGGTCGCCTTTCGAATATCTTCGTAAGACACTGAAGCATCCACTTTGAAACCGGCTTTGTATGCAGATTTTTGAGATGCTATTGCAGTAAAATCTGTGCTTGAAACCGATAGTCTGAACGCTTTTAATAAAGGTATTCTGAAATTTTAATATATTAATATTTATCAAAAAAAAGTCAAAGTATTCTAATTAAATTTAAATCGTAATTATGTACATAACGTAATTAATCACATACTCGTGATTGAATGCATGTACATATATTTACCTCGCTCGTAGTATTTCAGTTGATATATTAAGTCCTCTAAAATCTGGATGTACACACAATCCAAAAGCTCCCAAATATTCTTCTACGTTATATTTCTCAAAGGGGTCTGGACAGTATTTTTTAAATTCGCTGTATATTAACAAAAGGTCGGCAGTTTGTTTCGATTTTATCTGAAAATATAAACATAACAATAACATTTTGATTTGAATAAAATACATATGTACATACATATGCAGATCTAGATTTGATGGAGAAAAAAAGACAGACAGGACATAAAATGCCTTGAAATATTATACATGAAATATTAATCTTACAAATTGGCTGTAATCTGCTTCATCCTTCTTACAGCTGACTCCAAGTAAATTACATCCGATTATATCAGACGATGAATTCCCATCATCTTCATCCAATAGGCAAATCACTGTTGCTTTTTGTGGAAATACATATTGTCTCACATATCCTCGATACACTTCCAACGAAATTGGATCTTTCGATACGCCTGTTTTCATATTTTTCTCATGAGTATAATACTGATCAAATCACTGTAATATATAATCAAATGGATCAGCATTACCGGCATTGGAACTCCAAGGCTCTTCTTTCATATAATATTTCAACATGAAATCCAATACATCGTCGTGTCGATCGTCGGTCACGTCTTGCACTTTAAATTTCAATAGTTTGCCGTCTTTTGTTGTTCTTTCGAATCGTAGCCATACTTGAGGATGCGAAACTGATTCTGGACGCCGCCAGTTGATTGAAAACATTTTATTTTCAGCTGAAATTTATGCAAAAACACTCGATATATGTATGAGGACGGTCTCCGTGACGGGCCGGAATGTGAAATGCCGGAAAACGCAAATATCGGAAGGCAAAGATCGAAAATCGAAAGATCTTAAGTCGAAAGATAAAAAAAGGGTGCATGGTAAACGGTACATACTCACTTAATTTGCGTATTCTGCGCGTGCACATTAATACGGGAGGAAAAGCCTGTTCCTCTTGTTCCTGTTGTATCCTGCTCGCGCAAATTAAGCGAGTATGTACCGTTTACCATGCACCCTTTTTTTTGATCTTTCGACTAAAGATCTTTCGATTTTCGATCTTTGCCTTCCGATATTTGCGTTTTCCGGCATTTCACATTCCGGCCCGTGAGGTAGACCCGTATGATGAATAGCATGAATGCCGTCTGTGCATAGACGTTTGACACGACTGTGCTTGATTTTATAAATAGTTGGAAAGGAGATTAAAAATAGTCTTATCTAAAATTATCATTCGATAGCGTTCACAGCTACAAATGCAAGTGATAACATACATTTGTATATGTATATATATATATATATGTAGGTTCGTTTAAAAACAGCGTACTTTAGTGTATGTTTTTTAAATTAATGCTCAATATACAATGCACAATAGTTAATTCTATGTATATTCCTTCTACAATCTGTCAATCTATGTACATATTTTGAAAAACTAGTCTGAGAATCATAATACATATATCACATTGAAATAATGAATTGATTGAAATAATACTTACATTTATTGTGCACTCAGTTAAAGATTTATTTGATGTCAGATTAATTTTATTTTTAACTGTATCATGTCAATCGACGTGTTTTCATCCATTAAATGAGAGTGTGACTGAATCAATGTGACCCGGATGAGACCGATAACTGTGAAATCAGCTTGCTAACGTACTACATATGTATGTATGTACTAGGGCTTCCAAACCGGTTTAAACCGAAACCGAAAAGCCAGCTTTTTGACCATTTTTCAAAAAACCGAAAACCGGCTTTTTGGCTCGATCAACCGGCTCTTTAAGGTTTTCTTTAATTAATGTTTTTTTCCTCAAAATTAACAATTATGAATTTTAAATTTCTATGAAAGATCAAAATAAATGTGTATAAACGCTCTTAGGTATAGGCGTATATTTCTTTGAACAAAAAAAAGCTACACTTCTTTCTTTCTTGAGCGGTTTCTTTGAGATTTAGTAATGGACCAGGTCATAAACCAATAAAATATTATTGAAAGTATGTAGTTTCAATGGCCTACCCAACTTCAGGTATAGAAAGCATCCTTATCTATCGCAAATCCTTGTACTTGAAAACATCAAAAAAAGTAGTCAAATGATTTATGGCAAAATGCATAGGAATTTCCGAAATATAATTGATTTTTCTTCGAAGGAATTGCCCTTTAAATATTGAGGCCACATACCTACTTTTATTATGGATTTAAAGTGTTCGTGATCAAATGAATTTTCCGTTTCAAATGAATTTGTTTCCGAAATTTGCAACGGTTGCTTTTGGATTTTTTAAGCTAAAACAGATGCGTAAAAACAACTTTGAAATCTTTTTATCTATAATATATCTAGCTTATTTAAATCATTTAATTATATGTGCGTATTTAGGATCTGCCATTTTACGACTGTGATATATGTACATATAATACAAATTTTATTATTTGTAATATTTGTAATAATAATATAAAGTAATGATCTTATGAAAGTTCATAATGTTTATAACTTAATTTAATTTATAAAAAACTATTTTTTTTGCATAATATAGATATATATTATGCAAATATATACATATTTACATTTTTTTTTTCGATATAAAAATTTTAAACTTAAAAAAATCGTATTTTTCTAAAACTGGTGAAAGCCGGCCAACCGGCTTTTTATTTGTAAAAAAACCGAAAACCGGCTTTTTATTTCGGGCGGTTTTTTGGAACCCCTATGTATGTACATACATTTGTATCATATGTACATCAGCACCAAACCTGAAGTACAGAATACGTACCTCAAAATAATGTGCATGTGTATTCGTAGTGCTACTGGGTGTTACGGAAAATGTTCAAAGCAAGCATAAATTTCAGTATTGGAATATTCAAATTTCAAAACGATATTGTGATATTTTGCTTTTGAACTCGAACACTAACTGTATGCTTTCATAATGCAATATATAGTTTAAAATAATAATAGTGTACCTATTCAATAGAATTGTATTTGGTGTTTGTGGAAAGTTAAATCAATTTAAATTAAGGCCTTCATCCAGCGGTGAATGGATAGGGGCTGTAGAAGATAATATTCCCATTGACTTACTAAAATGTGGCGCCCCCCCCTCCTAATTAATATCTTAGCTAGGCTTTTCAGCAAATGTATCCAGAACCAAGCTATACCAGAAGGATGGAATAACGTAACTATCATTTAAATACACAAAAAAGGCGACAAAAGTGATATCAAGAACTACCGACCCATTAGTTTACTTTCAGCGGTCTACTAGCTCTTCACGAAGGTTATTACAGAAAGGCTGAAGATTATCATCGACGAGAACCAACCTATAGAGCAGGCAGGGTTTAGGGCAAATTTCAGCACAATGGACCACCTCCAAGTAATTGGCGAACTAATCGAGCGCGCCAACGAATATCAACGGCCATTGTGCCTAGGTTTCGTCGATTATGAGAAAGCCTTCGATACAGTTAGTCATGATGCAGTACTTAACGCTCTACAAACACAGGGAGTGCCGGAACCCAATGTGGGACTGTTAGCTGCAATATATAAGAATGCCACAGCTTCGGTTAAAATTTTTTCAGGTACAGATAGATTTAGGATAGGAAAAGGAGTAAGACAAGGAGATACAATCTCGCCCAAGTTATTCAATGTGGTGCTTGAGGGAGTTTTCAGGAATTTGGATTGGGACACAGCCGGAGTAACCTCACCTTCGGTTCACAGACGATATAGTTTTAGTAGCTCGTGATTCAGCTGACCTACTTATCAGACTAACACAGCTGGACAGGGAAAGTAGAAAAGTAGGATTAAAAATTAACGAAGATAAGACTAAACTAATGTTCAATAGTTATTGCATGCCTGATAGCATCCCCTTAGATGATAAACCAGTAGAAGTAGTAAATAATTATTTATATTTAGGTAAAATAATTGACATGTCTGGTAGTAAAGATGAAGAGATAAAGAGACGTATGAAATTAGGATGGAGTGCATTTGGACGGATGAATGCTGTTTTTAAATCAAAAATGCCACTCTGCCTGAAGAAAAGGATATTTGATCAAATGCGTTATATATATAAATATATATATATATATATATATATATATATATATATATATATATATATATATATATATATATACATATATACATATATATAAATATATATATATATATATATATATATATATATATATATATATATATATATATATATATATATATATATATATATATATATATATATATATATATATATATATATATTAAACCATAAGCCATACTGCTGGCTATATATATATATATATATATATATATATATATATATATATATATATATATATATATACATAAATACGGAATCGAATTTACCTTCGTATCAATCAGGGTACGACTAAGGGTTACCGATCCCGAATGAAATAAATTAGTATTTTAGAAATAGTTTTATTTGATATATACAAATATTTACAGTATCTCTACAATGTGTTATAAATTATCAAGATTTTTTTTATTTGAACGTAAAAAAAGAAATTTCATCAACTTGGTGATTTATATGTAGACAATTTATTTGATAATCAAGGTCATTTGCTCACAGTTGAGACAATTTTTAAACTCAAGTCCTGTAGCCTTACGAAGGATGTCGTATGATACGACAGCGTCAACTTCGAAACCAGCTTTCCTTGCACTTTTTTGCGATGCGATTGCAGTGAATATAGTATTCGATATGCCGATACCTATAGCTTTACACAATGGCAGCCTATAAAATATATTTAAATTTAAAAAGTATCAAATAATGAGTAAAAAGACACTTAAAGTGAAAATTAAATCAAAATAATTTCTTAATAAGAGCACTGGTATTACCTCGCTTTTAGTATTTCAGTTGAGATGCGAAGCCCTCTGTATTCACGTTTGACGAATAATCCCATTGCTCCTAAATAACTTTCAACGTTATATTTATCAAATATATTAGGGCTTTCCGCTTTATATGCTTCATACAGTATTAAAAGAGTTGTAGTTGCTTGGGTTTTTATCTATATGTACAATGAATAAAATGACGGATATTACCATATAACGTCTCTGAAATTCAAATAATATTTATTCGAATAATTTGAGTAATATTTTCATACAAATTCACCAACGTCTTCGATGTCATTTTTGCAACAAATTCCCAAATAGTTGAATCCTACTATTTTTAGCTTAGATCCATCTTCATCTTCTAATAAGCAAACTACGGAAACTTTTTGGGGAAATACAACCTTCATCATGTACTCCCTTACTATTGCAACAGATGCTGAATCGTCTGGAAATCCTAAAAATTCAAAATAAATTCGTAATGCCCTGTTCGGTTATTAAAAATCTGCGATAGCCAAAACAACTCCAGATAACAACACTTTAATAATGTAACCGAATCCGAAGCACACAATGTTAATCAATTTATTAATTCATCGTTAATGATTGATTCAATTTTCACATAATTATCGATAACAATTGATTGATTCTAAATACAGATTCACAGGATTGGATTAATAGTTGATTATGGAATGATTTTAATCTCGAAATTTTTGTACTTAAATAGATAGTTTTTTTTTCGTATAAACAAAATATGTATTTATATGTACATATGTATGTATATATGTACTTGCCTGTATTGGAATACCATGGTTCATCTCTGATGAATTCTGTTGTTGCTAGTTCTAAAATACCTTCGTAATGATCTTCAGTGACGTCTTGAATCTTCAACTGTAGCACTTTTCCATCATTTGTGGTTTTTTCAAAACGACTCCAAACTTGAGGATATTCAACTGACAAAGGGCGAGTCCAGGTCGGTGAAAACATAGTTATCTAAAATGCGTCATCGAAAACACTTTATCTCCATATAATTATGTATCTTACAGTGTATTTGAATTTGAACTTGTATTTTAAAGTTTTTATAAAATTAATTGTATTGCAAAACGAAGCTATGAAATATTTTCATCTAATGATCGTTTTGGAACAACTCTAATATAATTAAAAATTTATACAGAATAAATCCCAATTCAATGTCACTTTAAATTGAAACTTAAATTTATTTTGAAAACCGGAATTTGACGTACATATAATAGGTATGTATGTACATATGTAGTTCAGATTGTTAATGCTAATTTAAAATTTTGGCTGTTTTTCAAATAAACTGAATTTTACATTTTATACAAGGTTACAAAAATTCAATATTAATACGGTTTGATTTTGAAAATAATGCTCTCCAAAACAATGAATGTCAGCGGATGAGGCACTTGATGATAATGACGAGTAATTTTGACCTACCAGATCTATATATAACTCTGCATATGTATGTATGAGTATATGTAGTGGCGAAATTCAGATTACTCTTCGCTGATAATAGTGGGAATTGTTATTCAATTCCAATAAAATACGACTAGGTTTAGAATCAGAGCTTGACTCAATTATAACTTTTGACTGTGAAATATATAACATATCATATATATATAAAGACGGTAATCTGTGTGTGTGTGTGTGTGTGTGTGTGTGTGTGTGTGTGTGTGTGTGTGTGTGTGTGTGTGTGTGTGTGTGTCCTAACTCTCGCCGAACATAATGAATCAACCAGTATGGGGAACAGTTTTTTTCATTTTTTTCATTTTTTCAGTTTTTTCATTTTTTTCATTTTTTCAGTTTTTCAGTTTCCCAGTTTTTTCAGGCCCCGGGGTGCCGGAGGCATCGGCGGCGCTGGGGGTGAAGCCCCCGGGGTGCCGGAGGCATCGAGGGCGCTGGGGGCGAAGCCCCCGGAGTGCCGAAAGCATTGGGGGCGCTGGGTGCGGTGCGGCCGCCGGAGGTGTCGGCGGTGATGGGGCCGAAGGCCCCGGAGCGACGGAAGCACCGGGGGCGAAGGCCCCGGGGTGCCGGAGGCGTCGGCGATGCATAAAATGTAATTCGTAATTCGTAATCACTTCGTAATTTGTCATTCGTAATTCGTGCATCAATCTCTTTCCGAAACCAGTCGATTCAATACCTTTATTTTTATTCGAGTTTCAATTCCTTTTCGAAACCACCCGTTGAAATCAACGGGTCCAACACTAGTACATACATATGTACAAATGTATATTATATATTTTTTATTCCTTATATAAAATGGGTTTCAATTTATGGTTACAGATTATATAATATTTTAAGTTAGATCATCTGTTAATTCTGAAAGCATTTTTAACTTTTATCTGTACATTTTCCAGTGAATGTTGCGATGTTCATTTATTTTAGACATTATATTATATGCACATACAATGTCTTAAAATACCCGGTAGAAACATTGATAAGATAATCAATTCGGTTGATAAATCCGTATAATGATACAATTTTGTATAAATCCGCTATTGATAATAGCCGGCTGATACTGAAAACAGATATCCAGGATTAAAAGATACATTTTATCTCAAAAATCGATGAAAATTTTTTACGACTTAATAATTTATAATTTATATTTAATTAAAAATTTATATTTTTGGTATTGGTTTTTTGAGGTATCATGTTTTTTTTTTAAAAATGGGTATTTCATTTTAGGTATATTCAGTTATTTACAATGGTTACCGGATAAATGCACTCGAACAAACTTTCAAAGATGCTCAAGGAGAACTGACGCATTAGAATTCCACAAAAAAGCGTCAAGGGGTATCCGTTATCCGTGTGTGCTAACTTTTTTTTTTGTAGATTTCTATTGCGCAAGTTCTTTTGGAGTGCCTTTAAAAATTAGGACTTCTCGAAACTGCGCCACTAATCAGTGCAATGTTCCGGGAACCATTTACAATAAGATGGAAAATATGTTTCCAAAGTTAGATACCTAGCAACGTACGCCGATGATACAGCATTCCTAACAAGTAGTAGCGACCCCATGCTCGCATCGGAAGTGCTACAGGATCAATTAAATGGCTTCCAAGAGTGGATGAAAAAAATGGCGAGTGAAGGCTAGCACTGGCAAATCTGTTCATGTCACATTCACACTTCGACGAGGGAACTGCCCAGTAGTCAGACTGAAAAACGATGAACTGACTGAAAGTACCGCAGCAAAATACCTGGGTTTCACCATTGACAGGAGACTGACATGGAAAGATCACATCAAAAATAAAAGACAGGAACTCACCCAGCGGCTATACAAAATGAACTGGTTGATAGGAAGAAAATCCAGTCTAACATTAGAGAATAAAATTTTAGTATATAAGTCAATCCTAAAGCCAGTCTGGACATATGGTATCCAACTATGGGGAACGAGTAGTAACTCTAACGTGGAAATCTTACAACGATTCCAAAATAAAGCCCTTAGAATAATAACAAATGCCCCATGGTTTGCGAGAAACACTGAAATTCATGAGCATGTATCTATACCATCAATTAAAACGGAAATAGAAAGTTATACAAAAAACTACAAGCGTAGACTCGAAACCCACTCAAACAAGCTGGCAAAAGCTCTTATAAAGTCTAGTGCAAAAGACACTAGACTAAAGCGCCGCAGAGTGCTCGAGTAATGGATAAAAAGTTGGCAATTAATGAATTGCCAAATCTTCTGATAAATTAAATTGTTATAAAATCTGCTTATGACCGACGGGTCGATTGCAAATAACTTAAAAAAAAAAGTTATATACCTGTTTATCAAAAATTTGACAATACATGTACATTGTATGTATGTATGTACATATATAAACTCAAAAATCTTTTAAGTCCGTCTCAATAACCGTTGGTTCTTGTTTATAGTAAACATATTTACATAAATCTTTGAGTAAATAGTAAACATATTTATATAGAGATTTGAGTCAAAATCTAAAAAATTAAATTACTGATTTATTTCATTTAAAACTATTTTTATAGCTGCAAGTCAAATTATAAACAACTCCGTACATATAATATAATTAATTTTGAGTAATTGCATTGTCTTAAAATATCTCCCCATCTAGCGGTAAAACAGAAAATTTAAAGAAGAGTAAAATTGTATTTAGATACATATTTGTATATATCGGCTCGCAATTTTGTACACACAAACATACAAATATTATATAATTTTTAAAATTTTACCGCCATCTTACTTACAATGTATGTACATGTATTGTCAATTTTTTTTATTAACGGGGATATATATATATATATATATATATATATATATATATATATATATAATATAATCATATCATAATAATAATAAGCAAGAATACAATCTAGTAAATAAGGAAATTAAAAAGAGAATAGTCAGGGATTTTAACAGCAAGCTAATAGAAAATACCATTAAGAATAACCGTAGCCTGAAAAAGTGCTAACAAGATCTTTTCTTAGGCAAAAACCAAATGATCTCAATCAGACCAGAGAGCGGAGTAATAATTAGGAATAGATAAGAGATCATAGACAGAGTTTATACGTTCTATGCAAAACTTTACGAGAACAACAACGGTCAATTTCCCGCTCCGGTATCGACACACGCCCAAAGGGTTCCTGCAGTATTGCCTAGCGAAGTAGAGGCCGCGCTAAAAATTGCAAAGAACGGTAAAACCCCAGGGGAAGATAATATTCCCATTGACTTACTAAAATGTGGCGCCCCCCCCCCTAATTAATATCATAGCTAGGCTTTTCAGCAAATGCATCCAGAACCAAGCTATACCAGAAGGATGGAATAACGTAACTATCATTTTAATACACAAAAAAGGCGACAAAAGTGATATCAAGAACTACCGACCCATTAGTTTACTTTCAGCAGTCTACAAGCTCTTCACGAAGGTTATTACAGAAAGGCTGAAGAATATCCTCGACGAGAACCAACCTATAGAGCAGGCAGGGTTTAGGGCAAATTTCAGCACAATGGACCACCTCCAAGTAATTGGCGAACTAATCGAGCGCGCCAACGAATATTAACGGCCATTGTGCCTAGGTTTCGTCGATTATGAGAAAGCCTTCGATACAGTTAGTCATGATGCAGTACTTAACGCTCTACAAACACAGGGAGTGCCGGAACCCTATGTGGGACTGTTAGCTGCAATATATAAGAATGCCACAGCTTCGGTTAAATTTTTTTCAGGTACAGATAGATTTAGCATAGGAAAAGGAGTAAGACAAGGAGATACAATCCCGCCCAAGTTATTCAATGTGGTGCTTGAGGGAGTTTTCAGGAATTTGGTTTGGGACACAGCCGGAGTAAGCATCAATGGTCGCTTCTTGAGTCACCTTCGGTTCACAGACGATATAGTTTTAGTAGCTCGTGATTCAGCTGACCTACTTATCAGACTAACACAGCTGGACAGGGAAAGTAGAAAAGTAGGATTAAAAATTAACGAAGATATATATATATATATATATATATATATATATATATATATATATATATATATATATATATATATATATATATATATATATATATATATATATATATATATATAATATATATATATATATATATATATATATATATATATATATATATATAAATATAAATATATATATATATATATATATATATATATATATATATATATATATATATATATATATATATATATATATATATATATATATATATATATATATATATATGTATGTGACAGCAGGTAGGATGATTTTTTCCAAATTGAGGAACCGTTTCAACAATGAAGATAAATTGGCAAACTCTGATAAGAAACGATCGACTTGGAGTCACAAATATCGAACATAAACGCAACTACCGAGCCGTACTGCTGGCGAATCATTAATAAATGTACATACTTAAAATGAAAAAAGCCATATATTAAAATAGTACATTTTAAGATGTGTACATACTCATGTATGTATATGTACGTACGTACATATGTACATAGATACATAGATCCATATGTAAATAGCCATATATTTTCATTTTGCCAAATAAAATTTGATTGGCAGAGCCATTACGTTCACATCTTGAAAGCTTTTGTACTCAAGTACCCTTCCGAATTCGATTGATTAAAACCAATCAATTTATTATTTATATAAAGCAAAGACATAACGTCGGTTCGCTCCATTTTGCGTCTAACGTTTAGTTTTATTACTTACCTCTTATTTCCGTTTCCGCCTCAACTTAATCGATAGTCTGTGGCAGGAACATCTTTTTTGAATTGAAAAGTATCGATATCACTGAAACTAATACCATTATGACGAAGACGCCTCTGTAATGAAATTCCGTACTTTGCCTTTTTTCATTTTTATTTATTTTTTGCGTCTACCTGAATCAACAAATTTAGACACTGTAGCGTGATTTGCGTTACGTATTAAGTTGTCAAGTACATAGTATTCATATATGTATAGCTCGTGTTAAGGAAAAACGAAATATTGAAACGAAATTTTGTCGAAAGAAAGAAAAACTAATAATAAATCATCTGTTGTATTATTAATCCCTTATGTGGCAAAATTAAAACAGTATAAAATTATTAATTTCGTTTACGTCACGTATGTACATGTGTTGTATTCTAGTCCTAGGGCTATCTGCCGAGTATCGTTTTATTTTGTTTTGTATATTTTCATGTCATATTATTATAGCCCGGAAAGCTTTGAAGTTAGTATAAGTCACCTTTGCAAAATTAAATGTTACTTTCAGCTTTGCACACAAAGGAAGGTCTAAAAATGTAAAAAAGTCTGTCTCTCTATAATAAACCGATCTCGGTTTTTGCTCTGCCATTTCTTCGCTACATGTTTTTAAAAAACGTTCACTTTTATAAAAAACTAGTGTTGGGCCCGTTGATTTCAACGGGTGGTTTCGAAAAGGAATTGAAACTCGAATAAAAATAAAGTTAAAGATATTGAATCGACTGGTTTCGGAAAGAAATTGATGCACGAATTAGAATTGATTACGAATTACGAATTACGTTTTGTGCATCGCCGACGCCCCGACGCCTTTGCCCCCAGCGCTCCCGATGCCTTCGGCACCCCGGGGCCTTCACCCCCAGCACCACCGACGCCTTTGGCGCCTCCAGCGCCCACGATGCCTCCGGCACCCTGGGGCCTTCACCCCCAGCGCCTCCGTCGCTCCGGGGCCTTCGTCCCCAGCACCGCCGACGCCTCCGATGCCTTCGGCACCCCGGGGCCTTCGCCCCCAAAACCGCCGACGCCTCTGCCGACGCCTCCGCCGACGCCTCCGCCGACGCCTCCGCCGACGCCTCCGCCGACGCCTCCGCCGACGCTTCCGCCGACGCCTCCGCCGACGCCTCCGCCGACGCCTCCGGCGCCTTTGGCGCCCCCGATGCCTCCGGCACCCCGGGGCCTTCGCCCCCGGCGCCTCCGTCACTCCGGGGCCTTCGGCCCCAGCGCCGCCAACGCCTCCGGCGCCCGGAGCACAAACATGAAAAATATGAAAAAAATGAAAATAAAAAAATTTGTTCCCCATACTGGTTGACGGTTGATCGTCCGTCAAATACAAATATATATATTTAGCGACAGTCCGTTTCTATATATAGTATAATACATCTATTATGATTATTTTAAAATTGCCCAATTTAATATATGTATGTAATGCTGCGTACGGACCAAACCAACGACGATTTTGGGCCAAATTTTAAAACCAGTAGCGTAAAAAATATCGAAATAAAAATTAAATTAAAAAATTGAAATTAAATATCAAAATTAAGCTAAAGAGCGAGATTGAGCTAAAATTAGATCATCGTTGATGTTTTGAATTATGCTGCGTACGGACCAAACCAACGACGATTTTGGTCCAACGTTTTAACCAGCAGGATAAAACCAGTAGCGTACAAAATATCGAAATAAAAATTAAATTTAAAAATTGAAATTAAATATCAAAATTAAAACTATTATTATTATATTAAAATTAAATTCAAATATCAAAATAAAATTATAATCAATATATTAAAATTAAAATAAAATATTGAAAGTTAAAACAGAACATGCCCAATTTTAATAATTTTTCGAGATTGACCTAAAATTAGATCATCAACAATCACATACAGGTAATCCTCGACTTGTGTTTGTCGAAGATGTTTTGACTTACGAAGATACGCACTAAGATCGAAAAAAAAATCAAAGAATTATTATTTTTACTTCCCCATAATGCGCAGTTACTGAGAGTATCTCATGTGTAAGTATGGGTGACCGAGCGATGGTCCCAATCCGGTACGTTGTCGATTTATCAAACGAAATTTTTTTAGTATTCAATTGTTTCTCTCGTCGAAATAAATCAAATAATTAAATCCATCTCAGAGGTAAAATTTATCGGATAATGTGTGATTATTAATTTTATTTCGACGAAAGAAAAAAAAACCCTTTGACAAATCACCGACAGTTTTTTTGTTTAATGTCTCATCGGCGGCGGAAACACAGTAGTATATCGTGACGACTTTTAACCCATTTGAACCCACGCGGTCAGTTATGAACTTACACGATGTATGCCAGCGCGGTCGTTCACGGCATTTTACAATTTTGCGTCGTAAAATAAAGGGATCACTCAGGCCGGCCGTAAAACCTTTCGTTACGCTTGGTTAGATATTGGTTATGAATTTTAAGAAAGTCACACGAAATTAAATCAGTTCCTTTTGGAGTTTTGAGGGAATAACATCGAGCGCTTTTCGACTTGCAGATATGTCGAAGAGAAAACATACGTAAGTTTTTTATTTTTACATATTTTTTATTTATCTTTATGTTTCTAATACAATATGACTTATTGTATAATATGCATAAGAGAAATTGCGTTTACATACATATCTCATATTCCTGAAAAAAAAAAAAATCAAAGTCGACGGAGTCGTATATGACTCCTTGGGATAATGACACATATTTTTTTCCAGAGAATGCAATTTTACTACTGCAGAGATACGGGAAGAAATTGATAATTGGGACGAGTCTCAACTTCCGGATTCCATATACATACATACATATTACCACCCCTGGAAACTGATATTCGGTTAAAGAAAAAAGTAGGGTGGAAATCAATCAACCATTTAGTATAAATATGTATAATAAATATATGGGTGGGGTTGATCAAATGGATAACCATATTTCTAAGTATTAGAGGGAAAACATGGTACATGCCTATTCTGTTCTGGAACATCGATGTAGCTGTGAATAACGCTTGGATTCTTAGCAAAAGTTTTGGTTGCAAACTTGATAAATTAGGATTTATCAGACAGGTAACAGAGACGTTGTGCAAGTGTTATGGTCAAAAACGAAAACAATTGGTCTCATTCAGACCCGGCAAAGTTAATCAAAATCAATAGGAAGTTGGAAGACATTTGATATTGGTCAAACAGAAAAGGAGAAATTGTGGACACTGTAAAAATAAAATGTTTTCCGCTTGTGATAACTGTGTAATTCCATTGCATGACAAATGTTTTGTACCGTATCATAATAATTAATTATTTTGTCTTCATGTATTTTGTTTTTACGACTTTTGAACCCAAAATCTCGTTTATGACATTTCTTCTTTTAAAAGGGTGCACCCTTTTTTTTGTTGACGATGTGTATATGTCACAATATATGTACCTACGTGTGTTATGTTATGCGATTTGAAAATATCATTTTAGCGAAGAGATGCGTGTTTGTTATTTTTAAAATTAATTTTATAAATTTCATAACAATAAAATTACAAATAACCAGTGAGAAAATATTATAACTGATTATGTGACTCAATTATGATTTTTGTATTATTTTAAAAAACATGTTTCATTAGCCCCAAAGGTCGTTCACGACACCACCTTGAAAAAAATTAAAAATATTGAAAAATCAATTAATTATCCATCCCTATCCTATAAAAAATATTTCCCATGAAATAACTCAAAGATTTTGGAAAATAAACGAAAAAATAGTCCTGGGCACATGGGACATGTGTTTTCACGCGAGCTCTGGGTTCAAATGGGTTAATAAGAAATAACAACAAGGTTTTTTTCGCTCGTAGTCAGAGAAATTATAATATTTCTCTGGTTGTAATGCGTATCGTCGTAATTCAAAACATTGTTGTAATTCAAAACATCAACGATGATCTAATTTTAGCTCAATCTCGCTCGTTAGCTTAATTTTGATATTTAATTTCAATTTTTTAATTTAATTTTTATTTCGATATTTTGTACGCTACTGGTTTCAAAAGTTGGCCCAAAATCGTCGTTGGTTAAATTTATTTATTTATTTAATTTAATTTATTATTTTAAAATAATAACAACAATAAAATGACCAGTGTGACCTGACAGGTTGCCCCAAAGCGTCACACCGGTCTTACAAAAAAAAAGATAAATATAAAGAAAATAACAAAGAAAAAGCAATAAAAATTCCAATCATTCATCTCATTCAAATAGTCTCGTATTGAATCTCAAGAAACTAACCAGCTCATCAACATGACAGTTGAACAGGTCAAAATGCTCATCAATCACATTAAGGAACCGGCTAGCTTCCACCAGTGACGAGTTCTTGAAAGTAGACGTTCTTGCAAAGATAGGTTGAAAGAGTCGTCGATTACGCAGCGCTCTACCGGTCTCAGGAGCCCAAAACTTAAGCTCTGATAAAATCGAAGGATTGTCAACAACTCCATTTAAAACTCCAAAGAAGTATTTGGAAATGGCAACAATCCTTCTAGAAGCCAAAGAATTAAAGCCCAAGGTACCTTGCAGAAACGCTGTGGGAAATAAATACGGATAATACTCATACTTTTCCAAGTATAGGTATCGTAGAAATTTCTTCTGGACTCTTTCTATCAATAGAGATAATTTAATTTCAGTAGGACTCCAAATTACAGACCCAAACTCCAATATGCTCCGGACAAGCGAACAATAAAGTAATACCATTATATTCAGATCTTGGAAGTAGTGAGAATTGCGCAGAACAAATCCAAGCATTTTGGTAGCCCTACAGCACATATCTGAAATATGAGTCGAAAATTCGAAGTCACTCCTAAACAGTATACCAAAATCAACAGTTGAGTCAGTTCGTGTTAATTGATAGTTCCAAAGACTATAAGCGAACTCAATAGGGGAAAGAGACCTTGAGAAGGAAATAACATGGCACTTAGTAAGGCTGAATGGTAGATTATTATTTATAGACCATTCAGATAGTAATTCTAAGTCATCCTGCAATCCCACACAGTCGGAATGACAACTGATCGTTCTAAAAATCTTCAAGTCATCAGCAAAAAGGAGAAATCCAGAGTAATCAATCGACACACCAATATCATTAATAAACAAAAGAAATAATAATGGACCAAGGTTGGACCCTTGTGGTACACCAGATGAAGCGTGGTATTCATCCGATCTATGAATACCGCAAGAAACATATTGCTTTCTGTTCGCCAAATAATCTGTGAAAAAATGCACTAAATTACCAGATAACCCAAAATTAGAAAGTTTTCTAATGAGAATGCCATGGTCAACCTTATCAAAGGCCTTTTCAAAATCAGTATAGACAACATCTACCTGAAGTGAAGAATCAAGAGATTTTCCTATTATTTTGGAAAAGCATAATAAATTCGATACAACAGAACGAGTAGGACGAAAGCCGTGCTGTTGATCAATCAAATATTGGCTACAATGATTAAATATATATCTATGAAGTATTATTTCAAATACCTTTGCTGGTGCAGAAAGAACAGAGATAGGTCTATAATTTTCAACCAGATACTTATCGCCTTTTTTGAAAATTGGTGTTACTTTTGTAATTTTCCACATTTCAGGGAAGGAACAGGTTTTCAAAGAAAGGTTAAATATGAACTTGAGTGGGTTTATGAGGCCCCTCTGACATCCCTTCAACACAAAGTCAGGGAGAAGATCAGGACCACACGAAGTTTTACACTTTAGACGATCAAGTCCATACTTAATATCTGCATCAAAAAATTCTCCGATAATCAGCATAGGGCACGAAATATTGCTAGCGTCAGCATCCTGAACATACGACGATGATGAGTGAAAAACAGATCCAAAATATTCTGCAAATGCTTGAGAAATTTCATATTCTCCTTCAAAATTAATATCATCATTATTACGGATGGTGGAAAATTTGTTGGAAGCATCTTTTCGTGATGAAATATAATTCCAGAAGCTCTTTGGATTAGCAGAAATATTTTTTCCACAATTGTCAATATATCGACGATGACAGGATGCCGTCAGATACTTTATTTTGGTGCGCAAAATGGAAAATATATTAAAATCAATGGGGTTCCTTCCAAAGTGCCCAGAACATGCCCAATTTAAATAAATTTTTGAGATTGACCTAAAATTAGATCATCAACAATCACATACAGGTAATCCTCGACTTTTGTTTGTCGAAGATGTTTTGACTTACGAAGATATGCACTAAGATCGAAAAAAAAAATTTGTAAAAACATAATTTTTACAAATTATACACACAATAAATACAGAAGATTTGTGACAACAGGAAAGATGATTTTTTGCCAATTTTGAGGAACCGTTTCAACCATGATCGTTAAATAGGTACAAGTAATTATTTATTTGGTACTAGTTAGACATAATTACTTTTGATAGAACTGCCTATCTAGTGACTACATACATATACATACATATATGTAGGTATAATTACTTGCTAGCCATAGATTTTATATTTTAAACCCGCTACGTTAACGATCGACTATAGTCTAGATTTTGAATCAGACCCGTTTCATAATATACATATACATATATATGTATATACATATGAGCCGCTATAATTCAAAGTCCACTAAGTCCACTTTTCTTCATTTTGAGAAATATCTCTCACAACATTAAACATAAACATATGTTTTCTGTTTTACAATATTTAAAAATACTGGCGGCCTATAATATGTTTATTCTGCTTTTACAAGTTTTGGACATATCGAATTAAAATACGTAATAGCAATTAGTGAATCAAATCAAACAGAAATCTTATTTTTGGAATTGAAAATTTCCGTCATTTTCAAACATAACGGTTCATATGTACATACATATGTATGTACATATGTACATATGTACATATGTACTACGAAACGATAATAAAAAAGGATAGTTCTTTGAGATTATCAGTTTTTGTTGTTTCTACACAATTCTTAACATTCTTCATGGTTCAATCCTGTCATATGTAGTATATGTATATAGGGTGACCATACGTCCCGTTTTGGCCGGGACAGTACCGTTTTTTAAGTGCTTTTTTTGCGTTCTTCCCGTCATTTTCGTAAAATTGTTTGACTTGTCCCGTTTTGTCCATCCACTGATGCATAGAAGAATATATTTTTATTTATTCGATATTTTTTTTATTTCCATATTTTCCCTTCTTTTTCAAAATCAGTTTGTTACACAAAAACAAAAAAAATATTATATAAATATACATTTAAATACAGTATATTTATTTTAAAGTAACATTTAAATTATTTTTTTATGTTATACATTTTAAATTTTTCTGCAAAAAAATCGCTTTGCACTATTATTTTCATCATAATTATTTTTAAATAATTGTAAAATATAATATTAAACTAAGTATTCTTAATTATTTTAATCTTGTTTCATTTTCTTATTAAAAAGATATGTACGGTCTGGTAAAATATTATAATCGTATATAATAATTAATTGTCTAATGCGTGCGTGCGTGCGTGTGTACGAAGTACTCACTGTCCATTAACATGCTCCGTCTCACTTTCTCCCCTTGGAATCGTATATCATGGATATAAAGAAATATTCAGTTCCATAAAATTTTTGCATTTAAAAGAAACCGAGAATATCTTTTTGGGAAAATTTGTAGTGATTTTTGTTTATTAATTTTACACGTTCAAAAAAAAAATCAGCCTGCGGTGCATGAACGTTAGTGACTATATTAATTTTTTGTATCGTGTTTCTATTATATGTATACCAATATTGTACATTCTGAAAAAAATTATAATTCCTTGACAATATTATTGGTTATTTGAGGGAACACATTTTTTTATATTGGGGGGACGGGGACAAGCACATTTTTCTTGCGGTGCGTCCCGTTTTGAGTCCTGGGAAATATGGTCACAACAAGTGTGTACCATGTGTTCCGAATGTGCGAATGTGAGCCGTTAAGCATTTTCGAGTGCGTGGAACAATACCTCCAGTCGTTCCGGTGATACTTTCCACTTTGAGATAATTTATGGGACCATCACCGATCTTGGCACTAGGAGACGCTATCGGATAATTTGATTTATGCCTAGTGCTTCTGAAGCAAATTGAAGTACAAAGCCGGCGACGACCCATAACTTGGAGATAGTACGTGTCTGAAATCCAAACTCCATTTCGGTGACACCGCTTGATAAATATCCACGATTCGCTCCTTTTTCTTCGCTTTCCTCACAACGGTCTGAAAAATGTGTATTTATGTGATTATTTCGTCTTCGGGTTGTTCAACGCAAACATACATTCACGTATATTTGTCTAAAAAATTCCATTAGAACACAAACATCCATGCCTGATAATAAAGTACCAGCGGAGTGGAATAAATGGGACCGATTGAATCAATGAATATATTCACAAGTAGATTTTACACAGTTTTATTAATAAAATTTCACTCTAATGTAATATTTGTAATGCTATAATACAGGGTTGCCCAAACTTTTTCTGCAATGGAACACTTCGCAAACTCACACATTTTAACGGAATACTTGGCTTATTTTTTAGGTTGGGAAATTCCTACTAGTAAAAATTAAAAAAAAAATGTTATTAAAACATATTCTTTATTTAGTATTTTTTTTTAAATATAAACCTATAATATAATATAAACATAAAACTATGAATAAACAAAACATCTAATGACTTTGATGCATATCTTTTTGATATTAGGCATTAATTAGGCACAAAGTTGCATTCTGCACTTTGACTTCGTTGCAGAATTGTATTTTTTTTTATCAAAAGATGCAATTTCTTTTCTCTCGTATTAAAATTATAATACTTTTTTTCCTTGTAATGATAAGTTAACTTCATTACAGTCTTATATACCCATATGGTTTTCCGCCTGTACCTACATATGTACATATGTATGTAGGTACTTGACGCCATAAACATTAGTTGATGTTAATCATCACTCGCCTTTCAATATGAAGTAGAAGATCTTTAATTGTGTTGTAGTGTATAAAACCTTTCCAAATTGTCGCGGAACACCTAATCAGTTTCAGCGGAACAGGGGTGTTCCGCGGAACATAGTCTGGGAAACCCTGCTATAATACGTTGAGTGTACTCCGTTTCACCGACTTGAAATTTCTCGACGTTTTTGGTGTATTTCATCGTGTTTGTACATATAAAAAATAAACTAAATTTGTTTTACGTCGTGAAATATTTATTTTACGATGTAAACATTAACTATTAAAAATATAAAGTAAGAATTGATTTGTAAACGTTTTAAATATTTTAACGGTGTGTTTATAGCTTAAAAATCTATGAATAATCACAATATGTCTCGCATATTAAAGATATTACATACATTTTTGTATACAATATAAAAATTCCTATTCAAGCAGACGAAAAGTCGAAAAAACGAGACTCCAGAAATTTCAAGTCAGTGGAACGGAGCGCACCGAATACATTGTATGTAGGGTACATATGTACATATGAGCCGTTATATTTGAAAGTGGAGAAGTTCTAATTTTTAGTTCCAAAAACACTATTTATGTTTGACTTCATAAATTGTTACCACTTATTTTAATTCGATATGTCCAGAATCTCGGAAAAGCAGAATAAACGTATCACAGGTCATCAGTAATTTTTAATATTTTTAAACGCAAAACATTATATAAATATATATTTAACGGTTTGAGAGATATTTCTCGAAATAAAGAAAAGTGGACTTACTCCGATTTGAAATATAACGGCTCCAGTGGCGTGCCATCCATGGATGCTGTGGATGCTGCGCATCCCTTAAAATTTACGTCAAAAATATTTTCATACCGTTTGTTTTCTGAATTTCTTAGATTTATTTCTCTTACATTTATTTTTCATTACGTGATTATGATATATACGATCTTTTGTCTGATCCAAAATTGATATAAACGAGCATCCCCGTTGAAAGGCCGTAGTCGTCTGCGTGACCGATGCTTGTTTCACATCAAGTCCGTATCGCCATATGTATATGCTGAAGTTCTCTACAAATCCTTTGCGCAAGCGCATAAGTGAGCTGTCACTCTTGCCTATGCGCATGAGTGGGACAACTCTACAGTCGTCTCGCTCGCACGACACTTGCTCTGGAAGCAAAATCTCCTTTGCATGTATAGACTTTATTCGCATTTTTATTTATGGACTTTCGCTTGATTCGTTGATTGATATTTCGTACGTTGCGTCCCAAGTTATTTACTTTTATTATTTTATTGTAATTTATTACGTCCTAAATTATGGTTGAAAAGTCACCGCACGCCATTGAACGGCTCATATGTACATACATATGTATATGCTTTGTCCTAATATGGAAATAGAAAAATATCAGCCAAGTATTTGTGTTTTGGGATAAATTCACAACAGTCATTCAGATGACGGAAACCGATACAATAACGTGACGAAAAATTGAGGTACACAAAAATTTTATGCTAACCATATATTTTGTTCAGATGTTCCCATAGTAAATTACTTAAACATTTTTCAACAAAAAATATTTTTTATTCTTATTTGCCGTAATTTGAATGAAGACTGGGACTTTAATACTGTCTTTACTATTTGTTTAGTATTATATTTTTATTTTTTATAAAATACATAAAATCATAAATTATTAAAAACATTATGATTGGATACTGATAGACTTTGACGTTTAATGACACCTAGTGATCAACGTGTTACTTGACTACATAAGCCATTAGTTTTAAATGTTCCGCAGAGCTATTATATTTGGTTTTGGTGATTTCTTCTAACTTGTAAAACGGCACTTTTTGATATGTGTCGTAACCACATTTTTCAGCAGCTCTTTGTGATGGTAGACCAGTAAAAGACGCAGCTGAAACTTTAAAGCCAGCCGCTTTGCATAGTTCATTCCTGAAATTTAAATTTTGTTGGTATTCTATACGTATTTTTTGTATTTTCATTTTTTTATTTTTGTGGTGATTTTCTATAGAAAAATTCACACCTGGCTTTGAGTAGCTCGTGCCCGATTCCCAATCCTCTAAAATCGGGACGTACGGATAGTCCAGCGTCTCCCAAATATTCATCTACTTTGTATCTCTCGAAAACGTCATCTACGGCGTCCATTTCTGAGAAAACTTTAAAGAGTGTTTGCATAGCTTCAGATTTGACCTGTAAAAATAATTAAAAATAAATTATGATCAAGATTGAATATTATCGGTACGATTTTATTTGCGACCTTTTTAGGAAAATGTGCAGCATCTTTTCTAACTACGAACATTAAATTGAATCCGATTATTGGAGGCCTATTTGTGATCATATCGTACTCCACATTATCGTCAGGCAAACATAAAATCATCAAATTTTGATCGAAATATGATGATTGTAATTCATGAAATTCTTTTATAGCCAACTCATCGTATTCGATGCCTGGAATTAAATTAAAATCATTGTTAAATGTAAAGTACAAAAAATATTAACGGTTCGTAAGATAAATTTTGCTATATTACAGTTGGGAGGAAAGTTTTTCTTAATGTTTTTGTGTGTTTATTGTATTTATTATTCAAAACGGTGGCAAAATATGAAATTTTTGTATAAAAAAGTGAGGAATTTTACGACCGGATATTAAAGGATAAGGAAAAGGTCAAAGTATGCGACAGAGATATAGTGTATTAAATAAATATTATATGTAAAGAAAGTAGGTATTATATACTGTCGTTCGATATATTTGATTATTTCGAATCGAAAGGCGTCGCTAAACGCCATAAAATTATTTTCGTCCCAAAAAGGAAAAACGATAAAAATGGATCAAGAAGAAAAGTTTTGATTGAAGCATTACAGAGCTAGGGAAACACCAGGGAAATTTCACGATATACATTTCTTTAGCATTAAATAAATATACTTTTACGAGTCTTCAATTTGCCGCTTCTCTCTCCTATTTCCTATTGGAAATAAAACATCAGTTCATGCTTTTTTTTGAGTTCTGTGACAGTCTTATAATGGCCGTTCCGCATAACAACAACACAAGAAGAGAAAAATTGGCGAAAATTAAGAATATATTATTGTACGACCTTCAAAATATGCGATACGAAACATTGTACATATGTATGTATGTATATATGTAAATAACCGGTATTTTGTTTACATATCGACATTGTTATGATACACAGCACATCGCTTATTAAATTACGTAAAAGTTTAACGAGTAGTATAGTGAAAATGTGTATGTTTGTAATACATATTATGTGCATACAAGCATTTGGTTGTGTTTGGAAACGAATAAAATAAAAACAAATTGTGAGATTACAAATACATATAAAAGTAACTATGTAGATTAAATAAATTGTCGCCTATTACATATTATCGCCTATTACATATATTTTCTATGTTTTATTTATTTGATTGGGTCATAGAAATATTACAGGTGTCCTTAAATTCGTCATCATGAATCTATGTATCATACATTAAACTATAACGTGTGTATATATTTATTTATTACTAGCTGAACCCGGCATGCGTTGCAATGCCACAATAACGCATGCAATTCCCGTTCCCGTTCCCGTTCCCGTTCCCGTTGCGTTCCCGTTCCCGTTTCAAGTGATGGTTGGAGCTAAACGCCGTAGAGTAACGTCTCTTTAACGCCGTGCCGTCATAAACCAACCTGTTATCTTGGTTACCAACAAACACATTTCCTTGACTACACAATGGCGCTTCATACTTTCGCGTCGGTAAAACCGTAATAACGAATATTATTATTGAGAGATTTTTTCCCATTTTTTTTCACAGTAATCTTCCCGGACATGCATACAACAAATCCTGAAAGTTCCATCGTAATCGGTTCAGTGGTTTAGGAGCCTATTCGAGACAGACAGAAAGACAAACATTCAATTTATATATAAATAACGCAAAAATATAAAAATATCACAATAATTGAAAAAGAAAATATCAATATGATGATAAGATTAATAGAGATTACATTAATGCGTTAATATCAAATTCATAATTTGAATTACGTATCACAAACCACAGGAAATAAAGTCCGACCAATTGGAAAAGAAAATATCAATATGATGATAAGATTAATAGAGATTACATTAATGCGTTAATATTAAATACATAATTTGAATTACGTATCACAAACCACAGGAAATAAAGTCCGACTATTACACCGATAACATTAAATGTGTCATACGTGTGCAAATTTTGAATGTCCCAAGTTGGACCTACATAGTATAAAATCTCATCAAAATATGAAATTTTGTCGTGCTAATATTTAATACAATTTATGTATTTTTTTAAATTGAAAATTGTAAGTAAAACGGGATCATGAAAAAAAATGACGAATTTTTAAAGAGAGTGCTTCCGTCAAACAAATACTCGACTTGCATGGAGACTTTGAACTCCCGTTAAACAGTCAAAACTACTCACTTAAACTGATATTGATAACTGGAACGATTGTTAAAAAAAATGATCCAATCAAATGTCTCGAGTATGCATGTACCGGGAATTCCGAGTATTCACATATAATCCCTATATGTATATGTATATATGGTATTATTCCGTTTATACTATACTATTATGCGTATTATATAATACAATTCAGAAGCGGTTATGGGTAAATTTCAAAGAATGTAATTTCTTGTAATTACCAATGGCCTTGTTCAAGGTTTCGTCCCTCATAAAATATTTAACCATGAATTCCATGAGGTCTTCCTGCATCTCTTTCGACCCGTCCTGTATTTTCAATTTGACGACGGTGCCATCGGGTCGCTTCCTTTCGAACCTCTTCCAAACTACCGGAAAGGGCATGCCCTCGGGCCTTTTCCAGACCATTTTCGACGCGAAATTTGTCACTTATTCAGACGATACTATGGCATGTGCAAAATCCCAATCGGAACACTCGAATTTTTGCACTCTATCTACGTATAAAGCGTAGTGTTTGCAGGTCACTTGTACACTATTCGTTCGTTCTTGCTGATCGGCCACATCGTTTTTTAATCGTGTTCACTGTTGCTGCGTAACATTGCACGAGGTCAGCGATTTCCAAACTGTGATCGTCAACCGGGCCTTTTACGTGTGGTTACGAAATCGATTACAATCACCTCCAGAGACGTTTCGAAATGTGCCCGTAAACAGTCAGTTGTTCCGATGGATCGATGGGTAATTTGAAGTGACTATTTCTAATTATGTTGCGAATTGTTTTATAGCTTCGTTGGTATGGTGGGGGAAGCTTCTTATCTATAGATTTATAAAGGCTCACCCCCACTTCCCCGAAAAGCTGCGCATGAGCAACGGTCTGTATATGATCTTATCGTGCGAATTTTTCCGTGGAGTGGGGGTGGGACTTAATAAAAAGTGGAATGATTTCTGCTTACTTAATCAATCATATCACTACTAAGAATTTTTGATATATAGAATATATTGTTTAAAATTTTTATTCAACATCTAACTGGTGTTTTTTTATTATTGATGCAGCGTGTTGCATAAGCTTGTAATATTAGGTATACATTTTAAAACATGAATTATGTAGTACCGCGACAGACAAAAGCGCCCTGACATAAAGGCCCCGACAGCACCGCAAGGCGATAAAACCGTGAAACATAACCACTCGGCGACAAAACCGCGAGACAAAACCATTCGGCGACAAAACCACCCCAGCAAAAGCGCGCGTTGATAAAACTGCGCCAGAATTAATGATAAAATTAAAATATCAATTTCAACCGAGTTTTGTGGGAATGTCCAAAATAAAATCTTTCTTCGCGCGGTGAAGTCGGGGCGGTTATGTCGGGGCACTTACGTACCGAGCGATTTTGACTGGACACCGAATTATGTACGTATTTATATTTAAAATTAATTTTAAGAAATGAGATTCAGTAATTTTTAACTGCATTAAGATTTGACTCGTTTATTTTTTTGTATAATTTTAATAGCAACGTTTGCTTAAGGTATTCATTTCCTTATTTTCAGTGAGATCAAATTTTCATAAAAAAAAAACTTTATCGTGAATGAATATAAAATAAACCAAATGGTTAAAATTTTATTATAATCATTTAAATGTATGGCGAGTAATTCTTTATTTTTATTGAGCTAAGGAATTAACTTTCTAATGACGATTACCAGTCATGGCCGCCGAAGAGTTTATGGGATTTTCATTTATATACGATTATGCAAAAATATATTTACTATATTTACTTTCTTAATTTCCTCTTTTTGTAAATAATGAATCTATTATTATATATTTAAGAATAGATTTTCCATTAAATACCCAAAAAAAATTTCAATATGCTATGCATTAATTTTTTAACAGATAGAATCACTATATAAATATAATACAATATATGTATATATACAATATACATACATATGTACTTAAACAAACATATTTGAAATTTGACTAAATATATAAAAATCAACTTATAGATATTTAAGATACGTTGGTATGAACATTCATTAATATTCAATACGTGAAAAATCCTTGAATCCTCGTACATACATACATCATATGTACGTGATGTTAGTAGAAAGCATTTTCATTTAATGTAAATAACACAAAATAATTAATCTTTAAAGGCCAATTTGAAAATCAGCACAAATAATGATTGAGAACGAGTATGATAGATGGTAATTGATATGATTATTGAGTTCGTCTACTAGTCAATTGTACGATATAGCGCATACTTGTAAGAAATTGTCCATGTTTCAACATGGATGCGTAAAATAAATGCATTATATTTGCGCAAAGCTTGAATGCCGTTGGTATATTCGTGGCACAAGAGGCATATTAATAATATCCATTTGGCTTTACGACTCTTCTCCATCTGACGCAAAGACTTGTTTAGTGTATAAATAATAACTTTTAAGACGGAACACATAATATAATATACATATGTCTGGATGTGAATTTTTTACTTTATCTATGTATGTACAATGTACGTAGTAACAATATATGAAGTTTTGTTTTTTTATTATTGTTTCAGGTTCAGTGGAGAGTTGCTGGTTAGCGTCTGCAGCGGCTTGCAAGGGCGAAGGGCGGCTGCCCTTCTCGTCGGCGGCAGAAGTTCTGCTGCTGCTACAGCTGCCCTGGCTGCTGCTAGAGCTGGTCTACCTGTCCTTAGAGCTCCCCCAACCAACTATGCAGCAGCTAACAACTTCAAAGATACTCTACCCCCTGTGAGTAAAAATTCCATTCCTCAAATATTTTACTATAGGTGTAGAAAATAAGATAAAGTTCGATAGCCTAGTGTATTTTTACTCAGATTCTGGTAATCGGCCAACTTACGTACATACATATATATGCTCGTATGTTATGAAAAGGACTAAAAATAAATGTATTGAGGATCATTTAACAGAAGCTTCAATGGAATTCAAACACTGCCGTATACAATTTTTTTTATGTATAGCAGATATAAAATGAGATGAAAAATTCAATTATCTCAAGTAATATGACTAAGCAATGTATTAAAGGTAAAAATTAAAAAAAAATGCTGTCAAGATCTTGCTGATTAAACAATCTAGATAGACCGTCTCCTATCAAAATTGTACGGTTTTATCTTATACATATGTATGTACATATATTGACGCTGTGCTATATAAAATAGGCGTCACCAAAATCTATCCACCGAAAACATAATTAATTTCCACTTTCCATTGAAACGTGGTAAAGTGAAAAATTAGTGAAACTACATATGTAGCTCATAGTATTACGGGAGAAAATACGTAAAAAAATATATTTTTAACTTTTAAAATTCACTAGATAATTAATTATACGTATTTTAAAGAAATAAAACATCAAAATCTATAGAAAAAAATATCTGAATATTGATTCCAACACTTATTTTTGGCACGGCAATAATACATTTTGAATTAAAGACTGCAAAAGCCAAAAATCTGTAAAAAACGCACATATTTTAAAACGCTCATATCTCTTAAACGAGCATTATTGTCATATTCGAATTCAGTGGGTCAAACTTAGTAAATATTGATGTCTCCGCTCCGGTGTGTAGAAAACGTGATTTTTTTTGCTCAGTGTTATCAAACCCCTTGGGGTTCATCGGGTTTGCCACCGTTTTTTACTAACCTCTTATACGTTTCACATGGTTTTCGTGTAAGCGGTCATTTTTATATCCCTTATCTCTTATCCGATCGTTTTCATACTTTGCCATATTGCTCATTTTGGTCATCAATATAAGCTAAGGTATCATCCGCAATTACGATCGTGAAAAAATATCGTATTAGACACGTTTGAAAATACTGCATCGTATTACACGGTGACGTTTATCTGTCACATTCATCATTCACATCGGTAGTTTCATTACTTTTTCGGGGCCCCACGGGGCTGCGCCCCTTGTGGCGCCCCCTTTTGAGCCCCATGGGGCTGCGCCCCATGAGGCTGGGGCCCCACGGGGCTGCGCCCCTTGTGGCGCCCCTGGCGGGGCCCCATGAAGCTACTCGCCTTGCGCCCCCGCGGGGGTGAATCCATTGAAACGAAAAAAACAAATCGGCGCCCATGGATCGAAAAAAAAAAAATCGAATCACGTGTTCGATGACGTCACCGATCTACGGACGAAAACGACGAAAACGACGACCAAGGATACATACAAAGTCTCTTTCCAAATTATAGATTAGATACTAGCACAAATTGATGTTTAGCTAATATTAATTGACGATACGTTTGACTTATGATTTATCTTCACCGCAATTGCAATTCCTTTCAACGAATATATGTACATATAATATATTGAATTGAATAAATGCACTTCGCATGTATTCAATTGCCTCTAATTGCAACTATGTTCAGTTAAGAGGCAATTAGGATATGAGTGATTTATTTGCAATATATGTATGTATGTATGTACATAATGTTGGGTAGGGGTGAGTGAAAAAGAACGGCTGGAACACTTAGTGAACTGAGTGTGGATGAGCATGAGTTTCATTTTAGTATGGTTAGTAGTTATCCATGTACATTTCTTAATTTATGTTATTGCTATGAGTATATCAGATCTAGCGTTTGTATGCATTTTTATTAAATGTCAGGTAACAAAGCTCCATTTTCCGTACTCCAACTTCTTTGGTGTGTTCGGCAAGTTAACGGCTTGGGCACAGGACTGAAGTGAGAATACATATGTATATCTGTATGTCTGTACAAGTATTCTTGAGTATGTATGGTTGAGAAGGTGCACGTTATAAACATGCAGTGTGTATACAGCATGTCGATAAGTGTGGCTCGGAGGAACTCCAATAATAATATCGTTTGAAATTGAGCTGTCAAGATTGCTCGCGAGGTTTTGAATTGGACAAATTAAATCCGAGAGGTGAATCGGGGCTTTTTCACAATTGAATTGAATTAAATTTAAATTATCCTTCCCGCGTTGGGCGCAGCATTAAGCGGAGTTGTCTTAATTCCACACCGTGGGGGCCTTTTCCTAATTATAAAAATTAAATAAATTATTTTTCATTATGGCTCGACCTCGGAGAGTGCCAATTAGAATGTTACGTGCAAAAAATTAGTACCTTCTGAGAAAATCCTGGAAAAATGATGACATTGATGATATGATACATATGTATGTATCTATACATATGTACACCGTAGTGCACTGGTAAAGGTATTGCATACTAGTAGATAGATCGTGGGTTCAAATCCTAGCCAGATACGCCGTTGGCGAGTTCCTGTGGTTATTAAAAAAAACACGTATCGACCGTCTCCTTTTAGAATTTTTTTTACAAAGCTTTTATATGATACACTTTCTTAATAGTTCAGGCAATATTCCTACATTCTTCCGATTGGTTTGAAACTTTGCTATTTTGCGCGGTTTGGTCACCGATAGAAATTTAAATCGCTTCCGATATTTTATGGCACATATGATGTAAGTACAGGTATTCCTCGACTTACGACGGAGATACGTTCCTGAACCTCGGTCGTAAGTCGACTCCGTCTTAAGTCGAGGAATATATTTATATAGTTTTTTCGGTGATTTTACTTACTTTTATTAATGCAGTAATTCAAATGAATTCATATTTAAATTTAAAAAAAATTAAACATCTACATCATCTGTACTTATTAATTATAAATTATACATCCTCATCACTTATCACATAAGTACAATCCATTTCTTCATCTTCAGTTTGAGATACAGTC
This sequence comes from Arctopsyche grandis, assembly GCF_051622035.1. Lineage (NCBI taxonomy): Eukaryota > Metazoa > Arthropoda > Insecta > Trichoptera > Hydropsychidae > Arctopsyche > Arctopsyche grandis. Next base: position 8,437,566 of record NC_135355.1, read on the forward strand.
GTATGAGTTTTTTTGAAAAATGTGTCTAATTTTGTTTTTATAGTATCCTGTTTTTTTTCTCTATATATTTCTTGGTAGCATGCGAGATTTTCTTGAATCCTGCGGTTCACATTTGAAAATCTTTCACTGTCTGGGTCCATCATTTCAAACTTTTGTATTCCTTGATTAATTAAATTAAAAGCATTAGTCATTTCTTTCAATAAAAATTTTTTCAGCGGTTCCGCAGATGTGATTGATTCATTTTCAGCAATATTCTGCAACCATTTGAGTTTCAAGATCTAATAATTCTGCATTGGTTAGATCTTCTGAATCATTTTCAAGAAGTTAATTGATGTCTTCGTTATCTACTTCAAATTGTAGACGTTCACTAAATTGTACGATTAGGTTAGTAACATACTCGACATTTTTTTCTTTTTCGTATATGGAAAGAGAAACGGGTTCAAATCGATTGGTGAGTTTTTTCCATATTCCGTACATACATACATGCTGAAGTAACTTCTTTCCATCCCTTATCTATATTTCTTATAGCATGAAGGATATTATAATTTTTCCAAAATTCTTGAAAAGTTTTTCCTTCTTTTATTGCTTCAATGCCTTGCGCAAATGTAATGTTTAAATAATGAGCTTTAAGAGACGCAATGGAATTCGCTTTTCAATCTTGTCATCGATCCAAATCACTAGTAATTTTTCCATTTGTCGAATGGGTCCGAGTCTTTTTTTATTTATTATTTTAGATTTGATTGACAAGGACCCTTTAACGACTTTACGATTTTTTTCTTTATCTTTTAAAATATTGGAGACCGTTGAATGTGACAATTTCAAATAATTTTCCAATAATTTTCCATCACTTTTTTACCACTACCATATTGTTTTATCACTTCAAGTTTCATTTCTAAGTCTATCACCTTTCTCTTTTTTTTAACAAGAGTTTCTTTATCAGTCATTATCTCGTTTCTTGATCACACATTATAAATAAAAATTTGAGCACTAATCAACACGAAATTGAGAAAATAAACATCCTAAAACTATAACGAACAGTTATGTAACAAACGGTAACGACCGTATGAGTTTGCGACTGGTGACGAATCCCAAAGGAATGAGTGATAACTTAATATTTAAAACTACTGCGATGTTTCATTTCTTCCGAAAGAGAATTCCCCGTTTTCATAACTCACATCCGCTTGAGATTTATCAATCAATTTTTGAAAAATAATTAATTAATAAAAAATTTTTTTTTTCGGTCGTAAGTCAAGGACTACCTGTATGTATATATGTATGTATGTAAAAAATAAGAAAATTATTTGTTTATTCGTTTGAAAATATTATTTTAAGGTTTTTATAATATTAAAAATACTATTTTATTTATAAGATTAAATATAATTTAAAAACGAATATTCAAATATCAAACAAATACATGCCACACACGTACCTACATACATAAATAAGTGTGTAAATATAAATATATGGGTGGGTTTACCAAAATTTTACCAGTAATGACGCATGGATACGAAATTTGAGCCGGTATACTAGACAAAGTCCAATGCTCTCAGAAAAGTATGGAATGGCATGAAGAAGTGAAAAACACATACTACATATGTACATATGAAAAATACATAAGGTCAGCTCACATAGTGGAGCGAGTTCAGTGATTGATATATCAATGGTGAGTCACGGAATGACCTAACTATTAGAAAGGATGATAGGTGAATAAAAAAGTGATTGAAGTGTACTTGAGAGAATGTATAAGAAATATAATGGCCACAAGTGTGACGAGTGAACTAAATAAGAAAAATGTGTGGGGTTAGATGTAAGAGTTCCTCAATATAGAAGAAGAGCGTTAAAGAGGCTTTCACCCAGCGGTGGATGGTGAATGGCTGTGGATGACGATGATGATATAATAGTCAATTGAACAATTGAAGAAGATGATTTTTGCTGGCAGAAACGATTGCTATTCGGATTAATAAGCAGTCATTCGATGAAGTATTTGTTTGGCTGCAAATGCTGTTTATTATATTCGATACTTTTATAGCCAAAAGTCAGTAGGAAATACGGAGAAGAGGACATAAAGTGGTTTTATATATTTTTTCGGGTCGAGTGGCAAGAGAACGAGAGGAGAGGAAGGGTCTGTGAGGACAGTAAAAACCAAAAAAGCGACAGTTCGGTCGTACGTTTCTCGGACGATATCTTTTATAACCAAAGGGGGAAGAATTCTGATTTCCCTTGCGGTTCTTTCGCTTCGAACCGATTGTGTACTATTCGGTATAGTGTAGTGCTACACCCAAGCGACGATATGAAAAATTAAAGAGAACTCGAGGGAGAGAAATGTCGGTGGAAATCTATCCAATCTAGCTGTCCGAGATAAGATCACCCGGAGAGGGCGAAAAAAATAATACCCGTCGGTATCGGGAAGCACTTTAAAAGTGTCGGTAATTTATTTTTTCTATGCACGGAATGTATGAGTTTGAATGTATTTAACGAAGGAGTTTGCGGGGTTAATTGACCGGTTAAATGATGTGAGAAATTGCTTGTTACTCGACCAAAATGGACTACATACATATATCTATGTACATGCTTTATGCTTCAGCTTCGTAAGTATGCGCGTGAAAGGGGTTAATCTTTTTTAGAAACTTAATGGATGTACACGGTCGAACGATAAGCTATCTTAAGTGCTGGTACATCGATGGTGTTTCAGATTCACCCGGGAAATTAAATTTTGCCGTAAATTTCACAACAGCTGAAGGTGTACGTCATTTATTTTCAAAACTTTATAATAAAGGCTATGCATTATAATAAAAGTCAAAGCCATTTAAGATATGACATGTAATTAGATCTTATAATTTCATGTACATTGTACATACATATATGTACATATTTAGTTATAATCATTAGGTTGCTTTTGTACTCGTAGATATTTGGTTACAAATTAGTCTGTATAATATATATACTACGTTGAATATACGAATAGAGTAATTAATTAGAGTGTAACGACAGTTTCGTTCAATGGACAATTATAAGGTTTCCATTTGTTATATTTACTAATCATAGTTAGAGACATGAATTTTTAGCATCTATTTTTGCCAATTTTAGCATTTTGATTTTGTATTTTGGCGTTTTAGAACATTTAAAAATGTTTAATTTTAGCATCTATTTTTATTAGAATTTATGTAATTTCGAATAAAAGACAATTTCGAAGAATTTTTCATGCATATGTAAATACAATTTAAAGATAGCACAATTAAAAAATAATAGAAACTTACAAAAATGATTTCTAATTAAAATATAAGAAGAAAAATACAAAGACAAAAAAACTATATAAAACTATAAAAAAAATATCTTCCAGTATCCACATTATTAAATAGACACCAAATTGATCTTAGAGCAGCACTACAAAACTCTTCATATTGAATTTGTATTGCCATCAATAAGTGTAATATGTAAATATGTATGTATATCTGGGGTGGATCCGTTTTTTATATTATTTAATAAATTTTTGAAAAAAGGCTCATATCTTTTCAAACGTTGAGCCTCTGTTAATGCGTTAAATAACGGTAAGTTTTTAAAAATCAAAATCCTTTATTTAATATTAACGTTTGATTTTGAACCTGCTTATGTTTGGAATTATAAATTTTGGAAATGTTTGGAAATATCTATAAATTTTGTGATTTTAGCATATATTCGGCAATATTTCCCAATATTCGCCAATATTCATTAAATATTTATGATTTTAACATCTTTAATTAAGCAAGCACCTATGTATTGTTTCAACTTTAAACATCTATGTCAAAGATGGTAAAACTGCAAATCCTACCCGCTAAAATGAAACATGTAAGTTCTAAGGAGGGGGAGTTGCCATTTTTATAAAATCCTTAATTAAACATTGTCGCGTAATAACTCCGCCACTAAAAAATTTAGAACTAACCGCCATCGAACTAACAATTAACAACACCCGTCACATAGTAGCATCCGCTTACAATCCTCCCCAAAAACGATTATTGGCATCCGATCTTAACAAAATATTTAACATTGGTAGTTCGGTAGTGGTAGCTGGTGACTTTAATGCCAAACATCCGTTATGGAGTTGCGTAAACACTGACCAACAAGGCACAACTCTTTTTAAATACATTCAACTACCAGATACAATCTTACTTCATCCGGATACATACACACACTATCCCACAAATAACTCACAACCATCCACACTAGATCTTGTCCTCGTCAAGAACTGCCCAAAAATATCGACACCAAATGCCCTTCAAACCCTGTCATCTGATCATCTCCCGATAATCTTCTCAATCGACGGGAAACCCGAGGAAATCATCAAGCATAGTTGGGATTACGGGAGAGCTAACTGGCGAGAGTTCAAGTCGTACATAAATGACCAAACTATTCTAACTTCTACCACACTCACAAACAAAACAGAAATCGACAGCTCCATAATACACCTGACGGAATCAATAACTCGATCCAAACACCTTCACATACCTAAGACACAATACATTGAACACAAACTAGAGATAACTGACTTTGTTGCAAATCTAATTAAAAGTAAAAATAAACTCCGTAAAATTTGGCAAACATCAAAAAATCCAGCATTGAAAACATTAATAAATAAGCTCACATATCAAATTAAAATTAGAATCAAAGAAATCAAAAATGAAGCTTGGTCTAAAAAAATAGAAAAATTAAGCTCAGTTGATTAGCTAAAGCGATTCGCAAGACAAAAAACTCGATTCCTCCATTAGATGATGATGACTGCTTACTTTGAGGCTAATTTTGTATTTTTGAGATATTTATTTGTTTATCAATACGTATATAACTATGTATATATTTTGTTAATATTACAATTTCTCCTCTGGATAATGGTATTACGCCAGTTTTGACGCTCGTTCGGCAAAATTGTATTGGGGTTGGTTTGTTTTAGCGAAAGCTGGCTAATGGTAGACCCGATTTTAAGCCCGAGATAACATTCAAGGGTCCCAAAAGGAGCTTCATCAGTTCAAAACCGGCGCAAATACTTAATCCTCTGAATGGGGTTCAACTTAACCTCGTCGAGACTAGTCGAATGGAAGTAATTCCTAATTAATAATTAATAGAGACGTCTAGTGTGAAGGGGTGGACTTTCAGCCACTCTCCCGGGGAGCGCCAAGCGTTATTACGTTGAGATGGGGTCGACCGATTGGCTACCGATATACGAAATCTGTCCGGAGGATTAGCCCGTTTAACCCCCCCATACATCCATCATAACTTTAACCATAAATTTAAGTTTATAAAATTTCATCGATCCATTTACGAATATATTATAATATTATACATACATAAATTGAAATTTACATCTCAATATAATTAAAAACGAAATTAATTATTTGCGTTCTCGTACTTTGGTGTGGAAACACGAGTTTTTCTTGAAAGGTTTTAATGGTGGCTGTAACATTTTACGTCTGATAAAGCTGTAAATTTGCCACGTAGTACTAACTGTCTTGTTTTAACCCGACGTTCACGTTTTTACGCTTTTGCTGTCGCAGACAACGGCAAGATTAAATCGGAAACGTTTGCAACTCTGTTTGAAGGAAATGTTAATAAGAATCTGAATTTGATAGAAACTGTTAGTGCTTGAAAAAATATACAAGTTGACATTTTCATTTTTTTAAATTATTTATACAGAATTGGATTATTTACGATTGTAACTTTTGTATGACCTTGAATTATAGAAATTTACTATAATTTTCATTGCCGTTAACAAATATCTAAAGCCATTTTTATGTCAATAAAATATTATATTATATGATGATAATATATGTTTTCTATGTAATTACATATGTATTAATTACATAGATGAGCAAAAAAATTATAAAAATATATACACAAGCTTTTATTCTATAAATAAATACATACATTAAAATGTAAACATATAAAATTTCAAATGTTAATCATATAAAATATTTTAGGATCGAATATTTTTGGAATAGATTTGTGTAATGTTTTGTATGTATCGACAAGCGCGTACATATGTATGTATATATCGATGGTTTAGTGCACAGGTAATTTATGTGGTATATATAAATTACTTTGAAACGAAAAAGCTGAATTATTCCAGCATCTACAAACTTAAAATTCAATACAAATTCAAAAATGGATATACAATATCTGTGAACTAAGACATCGATATGAACCACTCGTTGATATATCAACGGGCAAAATACTAGTTACATAATACAAATTGACATTATATTAGCACTGTCCCTATCCGGAAGTAATCGATCTGACTCAATGACGGCAATGAGCTAAGGTCATCTTTTGTGTCTCAGCTATGTATGTATACATAACATGTATTCGAAAATGTGATGCTTATTAATTCGTGAAATTTGTCATACAGGCATATATTAGTGTTACGGTATTGGGTATTTATTTTTCCAAATGTTAACTGAATTATTAGACTCGGAGTGGGGATGGCATTAATTTAATTATCGTGTCACTTTTAGTTGCGTTGTTTTGTAACGTCACGTGACACTTTTCCGCGTGACGTCATGTGTGACGTTAACGCGAACGGACTATCATGGTGACAAAGGGGTCGCTTTACGTACAATGGAAATCCGGAAAATGAGACTACAGACTAGTGTTTCTTTTTTGAAATCTCATTAAGTGACTTGATGCGGGAGTGTTCTCGATATCAACGTCTAGAATACGATTTTTCCTCTGGAAATATTGAATATTGTCCAATTAAATTCCTAATTGCGACAATAATAGCTGCCATGTTCAAATATGTAGTATGTTATAAGTCATGAAAATGTCTTTAATGACACTGGAAATATAATATATTATTTAATTTGGATCAACATATGATGAAATATATTTTTAACAACATGGATTTTAAGGAATTATATATGGTTTGTTGAAACTTTTAGTTTGTGTTTTGTGTTTTAGCGATATGTTTAATTAATTAAAAAATGTAGAGGCTTGTCCGTGATAAAAAAATACTGTTCTTCCAATGAAAGGTGATAACTTAGAAATTGATAATTATGGAATTTTGAGATATTTTTTTAAACGTCCGTTCAATTTAATAACTTGTTCAAATATTTGTGCATACAACGTATCATATGTACACGCGTTGAAATATTGGACTTGATGTTACATAGCTCGATGGTTAGCTTGTATTGCTTTCAACTGAGTGGTCACAGATTCATCCTCTGGCCCGGTGCTGTTGGCCAGACCTAGGATATGTGACCAAGTGGATTGTTTTCTATCAGAATTAACATTTATTTTATTTTATTAAAAGTATAAATAAATATCAGTCACGTCCAGGGTTTTTTCATGCGAACTTTTTATTATTCAGTCCGATTTTTTTACGGCCGGCTTTCTTAGAGTTTTTCGGGTCCTTTCCCTTGGGAACTGTGCATGTTCAATGCACAATGTATTGGTCCAGAAATGTTCGTCCGAGTCAAGCCTGTTCCATATGTAGCAATGTGTAGTCTCACAGCAGTTTCAAGTGCGAACATGTCCTTTTTGTTCCTTTTATTCTACTATAGTGCTTTGTAGTTTTCAGTATTCGCTCGGAAAACTTTGTGCAAAAAAATTGTTTCGCTTATGATCGTTTGTACGTTTTTCTACGGCGAAAATTTAAACAGTCGTTTTAGATATCTGATAAACAGCGCTATTTTCTTTAATCCTGTGCATTCATCTGTAGTATAAAGAGAAATGTGTACACACATATGTATATTTAAGTCTAAATAAATCTTTGAATTATTTTATATTGAATTTTATTAATAATAACAGGTTTCCAACGGTAATTGGATTATTAGTCACATTGCGGTGGTCACAAAGACAATTTTTGCTATGAAAACTGCGAATGCGGAATATTTGGCACTCGAGTTTTTGTTAGTATGATAGTTATCGTTAGTATGATGGAATTTTCGGCTGCCAGATGTTCCGTTATAGAGATTTTAGTGACTTTTGTGACCAATGATAGCCGAACCGTTTCCAACAGGTCTCTTTTCAGGAGAACATGTCCTCATTTATGACACATATTTTTTTTGGTGTCTCTCTATTTCAATATGCTCAAAATGTTTTTTTGATTTAGCCAACTTTTTAATATTTTCTAATGATTAAATAAGCATTTACGTTTTTTTATAATAAAATTAGCATTCATAATAGTTTTTAATTTGGAGCATTCGAATTGCATAGTTCTTAGACTATTCAAAATTAATGAATGCGTTATTTCAATGTTTTCAAATTTTAAAAATTAATTTTAATTGATTACTTTTAATCTATGAATTTTAGCCTTTTTATAATGGTAAAGTGAAAGTGAATGCACTTACAATAAGGTTTTAAGAATAAATAAAAAAAAATTAGCCGTTTCGAATTTTTCGTATATTTTGAAAGTTACACTCATGATTTCAAATCACAATTCAATAATGATAATTAACCTCATTTTATCTAAATAATCAATAAAAATTAATTACCTACGAATAATTTAAAATGGGCTTAATTTATTATTATATTTCAAAAAAATTAGGGATGGGCACAAATTTCGTGCTTTGCATAAGGGTCCACACTGTTGTTGATAAGCCACTGAGTGCATTTCATATATGTACATACATAAATAAAATAGAAGTTTTTATTATTTTACAAATGTATCTTTATTTTTTATATATCTTTTTCAAAAGCTCATATTAGTAATCCACGGGATGTGAAATTAGGAATTTAGTGGTCTGTGAAGTCCAAAAGTGTGGCGACCGCTATTCTAAACAATCTTGTGCTAAATTTTGAAGTAAATAGTAATAGTAAGTTTTATTATGAATTTTTAATAAAATGATATATATAAAAATGGACACGATGTGTGTATGTATGCGGATATGTTCCAGACCGTGGACATACTTCCAATCAAAGCCAAGTAGTTGAGGAGACGTGGAAAAGTGAGGAGAGGGGGGGGGAGGGGGAGCGTCATGTGACTTCAGGCCGAGCGACGACAGGCATGTGTGATGGGTGACACACACACACACACACATTCATAATTTCAAATGGGTTGGATTGGTAAACGTGTAATACGCGCGCTTTTTATTACGATTAATATTACGTTTAATATTTATATATAACATAACTTTATTTTAATTCATGTATCAATTCCTTTCCGAAATCACCTGTTGAAATAAACGGGCACAACACTAGTTTTATATATGTTTGAAATATGTCCTCTTTTTTTACTTCCCCGTTGGCATCTCTATTTTAGGTTAAGTTGATTGAATTATTTTTATTATGTACCTGCATATAATTTGTATATACATGTCTAAAAGTTAGAATACAATGCGAGTTTGGCGGTTCTTGAAAATAAAAAGTTATTTTTTATATAATAGATAATAGTAAATGTAAGAATATATTAAAACGTGAAAATTTTTGTTGAAGGAAAAGTTGAACAGTATTTAAATAAATAGTTTTATCTATAATACATATTTGATGTTCAATGCGAAAGTTTTGATTTTTGATTTTTAAATGCTTTTTATTATTACTAAATTATGTTCAAAAGACATCTTATATCTATTTTAATAGCTACCGATCTACTGATAATTTTTTTTACTATTTTAAATTAATTTTGTTAGTAATCATAGTATTATATTATTATTATGCGAAAGTTTGCTTTTCATGAGGAAGTCCCGCGGTGTGAGATAATTTGCACCTAGCAGTAATGGAATTAAGCACATAGTTAATACACAACTAGAACTCAATTTGCTCAAACAAGCATTTGATTATAGACGATCTTGTCACACGTCGAAATAAACGAGGCTTAACGTTTCGTTCGGCTCATATGAGCAATTCATATCAATTGATTTGCGGAATGGGGAAATTGCTTTATCCCAGAGAGGATGAGTACGGGGAGGCACGCCCATATCGGTTTCTTTTCGCAAAAGGGTTAAGTGCTATCTAATATCGGGGGGTCTGAAAGCTTCCCACTTCACAAGATGATAAGATTCTTCTTTTTGCAGGTGCTAAAAGAAGATTCGCCCGGCCGGAGAGAAATGGGGGTGGTCGATGATATCTTAGGGGACGTCTCAGAACGACATCTGGCTAGACAGCTACGCGCTCTGAGAGATCGTATCTGTATTGTAAATGAGAAAGGGGAAGTGATCGCCCACCGAGAGTACGGTTTTAATGTATCCTATCGTTAGACAGAAATTTGTGAGGTCGACAGTCGATATTATTATTGCGAGACGAACCTATGTTGGTCGGTTGCTTAAGTGCTTTCCATAAGGGTCAATATTTGTTTTAGCACTTGACATACATATGTATCTATGTATGTACAGGGTCGCCGAGAGGAATCCCGGGCCCTGGAAAAAAAATTCCATACCCCATGGCAAACAGAAAAAAAATCTTATAGATATATTTTTAATATGCGAAAAATCTATCAGAACTATTAGAAAAATACCCATATATATTAAATTATATTTTTTCAAATAATCGAATAAGAAAGTATGTATGATATAACAGGTATGATTTCACATGGACACAAAGAATGCGCGGATAGAAAGATAATAAACATTTAGCATTAAAGAAATATATGTATTTGTATGTATAATAATAATCTATATAAAAACGGACGCGATGTGTTTATATTTGTGGGTATCTATATAGGCGTGACGATCGATCGTGTTGAGGAGACGTGGGGTATCGTGGAAGTGGGGGTTTGTGGAGCGTCTGACATGTGCTCCTGATATTGAGCGCCTGATTTGGAAAGGGTGGGGTCAGCGTCAGATGCGCGGGAGCGTATAAAAGTGAACACACATTCACACATCCACGAAGACACACACACACACATTCATCATTTCGATGTTGGCGAACGGATCGGCGAGCGTATAATGAGTACACTCGACTTCTTTTACTATTAATACGCACGCGCGCCTACAAATAATCTTACAATATATTTATATTTAACAAATATCTTTATTTTAATTCATGTATCAATTCCTTTCCGAATGTAGCCGTTGAAATCAACGGGCAAAACACTAGTATGACATATCAATATCGATCAGTCAATCGTCCCAAAACGGGGCCCTTCAAGTAGTCCGGGCCCTGGAACTTTAACTAACTTTCCCCCCCTCTCGGCGACCCTGACAATATATTTCCGATAGGCTATATTTAGATGAAAATACTTTAAATAAATTACAATAAGTACTTGTAAAACTTCACACTTATTTCTTTTTTAATATGTTTTTTGACAATGACGGTGGGTGTAATTATTTATTACAGAATTTGATTAAGTTGAATTATTAATATTGTTGTAATTGTTCCTGTTTTCATATTCTGTCAGAACACATTGATAACTTTTCAAAATAGCATCCCAAGTTTTAGCAACAATTTCAAATTATGTACGAATCAATTTAACATGAAATTTCTACACTTAACTTAATTTGTAAGTGTATCAAAATGCGTACAAAGAACTGAAAATATCATATCCAATTATTTATTTAAGTATTACGTTTGGACTATTGTGGCATTACAGAAATCCCCAATGCCCCACAAACGTCGAAAAACAATACAGAGATGAAAAAAATAAAAAAAATATATATACACACACAAACAAAAAGACATTCAAACACAATCATAAAAAAACCTAAAATAATTATATTGTTCTAATGTTAATGTAGAGCATAATAGGAAAAAGAGCTCAAGACCAATTTAAAATTCTTGAACTAATTTTTTGAACTATTATTTTATCAGCCTTCAAAAGCAAGAAAAATAAAGTTAAATAAGTTGCTGTTCCGGGTTTTAATTCCTTTTTCAGTTCCAGAAGGTTTTGAAATTTTGAATTTAAATTTCCTGTTCCATTCAAAACATTTTATTTTTAATTAAATGAAATAAAATACAATATTTAAACTAAAAATTTAATAAATTAAATTAAATACGGAGCGTTTTAACCTAATGTATTTTAAGGCTAATTTTAAAAGTATATCGTTCCATTAAAAGGCTCAATTACTGATCTCCAGGAGCGAAAAGAATATCGAAAAATTCTTTTGAGGAACTACGCTAAGAATTCTCTCGAAACGGTGTTTTTTACGCTTTAATACTTTAATACGCAACCCTGAACTCATATAACTATATATGTTTGTATATTATAAGTAGGTATAAATGGTATAGGTATAAAAGGATGTATGTAGTATGTATTTTTTTTGTTTTTTGTCGAGACATCAAACTTAAGTATGGAGATTTCAAAAAATAAATATAACATTTCATAAAGATTATAAGAATGCAGGTAAACATTATGTCTCATTATCGTTTTGTCGGGGACGATGTATCATTCAAGGTTTGGCCGGGGACGTTTCGTCGTGACACCGAAGCCACTAGCATGACAAAAACATTGGGTGTAGTTGACAATTCCTTTCCAAAACTTTAAACCGTTAAAATATCAACGGGCATGACACTAATATTTGTCATATTTGTAATAAATTATATGTTGATTATATAGGTATTATATTATATAGGTATCTCTTTACATTAAATTGACAGTCAAATATATGAAAACTCTTAGTAGATGTATGTATGTAGATATATGTATATGTATATTATACATACATACTTTTGTAAAATTGACAATTCTTTCGTATAATATTTTATAGAAAAAAAGTAAAAACCATGTGTCTTTGCAAGGGGCTAGAAGGACGATTTTTATCATTCATATTCCAAAATTGCCACGTGTGTAATATGCGTTAGGGTCGGTTTTACATTCGAGAGGTGCGATGTTTAACCCCCCCGGTCACGTTTCGCATTTGGCCAACGCTACATATTTGACGCGGTGTTACCGCAGGCGAATAATGGCCGAAATTTCGCAACACAAAGACCCAATGGCGAAGGAGACATCGTAAGATGGCTCTGTGGGGCCATTAGAGGATTTTTTTTTGCACTTTCCAGTCCCGTCGCTAAAATAATAAATATTTTAAGCGGGAAAATCGGCCAAGACGCGCGCACGCTAAAACCCAACCCCTTTTCCTCGATTATGTGGATGAGGCTTTCGTTCGTTAAACGTACCCTTTCCATTTCCCTTCACGTTCACTCCCCCCATTCCCCTCTCACTCCAATGATTAAGTGGCCACTTTAAATAATCTCCTCTGACAGGAAATTTATTTTTTGGCATACATTACTTTAAAATTTCCATATATTCGTTTTAAGAATAAAGTTGATTAATACATACAACAGCGTCTCGGATTAAATTTTGAAGAGTTTTATATTCATATTATACAATCACTACACTATCTGAATTAATAATTTAATAATATACATAGAATATGTGCTTGTGATGAAAAATAAAATATTTTAATAAAAATTAGATATGTATATTATGATAAAATTCACTAAAAGTTTTTGATAACACTTGCATTATCAAAAACATGTGAAAGATGGAAAAGGCGCCGAATTGGTAAAGTCAATGACTTTAAAAATTAAAATTTGATGAAAAAATCTATTTCATTTTCGAAAAAAAAATTACAAGAAGGCCCAAATCTTGGTTAGCACCTACATAATATATTTAAGTATTTTTTGTGAGTGTGATTATCGGCACGTTTGAGTAGCAATAATTGGCTTTAGAAATGGAAATATATACATAATTAGGAAATACTCTTTAATATGTGTACCTACTGTAAAATAAAATGTATAAATATAAATTTTTCAAGTTAGATGATCTATCATAACTTGATGAAGATTTGAAAAACTGTATGACTTTTGCATGCAAGATTTTGAAGATACAGATACATATGTAATATATAAGATACATATCATTAAATCGAATGCGTTTGACTATACACAGTGTGTATTTAAATTCTAAAGGTGCCGAAATTTTCTGTAATATGTATTTGGTAATGAAGATAGTATTGGGGATATTATTTCATTCAGATTAAATTCTTTTTTTATTGTAGTGACGCACAAGTCATTCACGCAATTTGCAGATAATTATGTGGTAATTATTATGTTATACACAATAATTGTTTTCATATTTTTTATAGCTTGTTCGTTACGGTTTTATTTTCGCCTGTTAATAATTTTATTTTCCAATTTAATTAAAATGTTTTCTCGGTCGTATTCATCTTACCAAACGACCGTTGTGCGCCACGTATTCAGGATTAAAACGGCAAGCTGCGATTACAAAATCCAAAACTATTTTATATGTTAAATAACCTTAACGCTTTAAGCGGTCCATTTCATCTCCCTTGGCGAGGTAGTTCCAACCCTATTTCACGAGTGGGGGTAATCCTAGATTTAATATACGAATTTTTCTTTCCAAATTTAACACTTTGTACAGCGACTTAACTCGGAATGAAATATTTCAACGGAATTGCTCTCAAACATCAAATGGTTTTACGCGTAAGTGATTGTTTGTTAAGTGATTTTGTGAATTTTTAATAAAAAGGTACGGTTGAGTATAATTTAATTCGGAATTAAGTGGAGGCGTTGAACGTAGGTAGTAGTTTAGTTATTTTTTTTATTTTTAATGGAAAAGTAGGAATGAAAAAGTTTTTTTCACTCGTTGAAGTGGATGCATGGAAGAGGAGACTGTGCGGAAGCTCGTAGTCGTTTCATTGTAAGTCTACAAAAGCTTTTGTATCACCAAACGGCAATTGTTCCATTCAAAGGAAAAAGGTCAGAATAAGCGTGCCAATAACTGAAAAAAGGACAAAATTAAGTTTTTCTATTTAACGACACGAAAATGTTTGTAGTCCGTTTTACAAACACTATGTAGGTATGCAAGACGATGGAAAAAGTTATAGCTAAAACACCGCTGCACAACTTGGGATAATATTGATGTATGCTAGATTTGTTTTAAAAATAAACTTTTACACGTGGTGGCTTTCCTACGGTGCTTGGAGAGTAATGTACGTTTTGAAACGTGTGACGAAAAACCGAACCCTTTTTATATTCATGGTGGCGGCTTGCTTTTCTGGCTTGTCGCAAACAAGGGTTGTTTTTGTTCTTGCTCGATTTGAATTGGGTCTGAAAGTTTCGAGTCACGTACACCTCCAAAGGCGTATTATAGTCTCGATTCCCTGAGGATTTTATACATCTTTATGTTTTGCTCTCATTCGGCAAAGTCACTTTTAAACAGACATGATTTGTCCAGACGTATTATAGACATCAAGTACATCACATGTCTGTGACAGTAAGGTAACTGTCACTCATCAAATCAAATAGTATAAATTTCCTCTCTTAAAATTCATGAATACACATTAAATTTAATCAATTTGTAAAAATTAATTTGATTTCCGGTACAATAAATCAACGACTGTGTGTATCAAATTCTCGTCAGTGTGAAATTACAATCTGAAATAAGATTAATCACAATATTCCAAATAAAATTCGAAGACAAATTCATTATTTAATCCGATATTTATTAGATCAGTAATTTGATATCAATGAAATATTTTGTATTTCGATAAATTTTGCTAAATATTGTATTTTGTATTTTCAATTTTATTTCCTTAGTCAAAAATATGAAATATAATTTGATAAAGGTATAATTGCTTTCATTGAATGAAGATCGATTGATTTTGTAAAATTTACGTGCTATCGCATTCACCCCCCACTCGACCCGCGATGGCCGACTACATTTCGTTTCAGTTTCGCATTGCATTTTGGTCAAGAAATACAACATTGTTCGTGGTGTATAGCAGTCGGTAGAATTTGACTTTTAATTTTTTTTTTGTAAGTTTTGAGTTCGTGTTTCGTATTTTGAAATATGTTATTTAATTAATAAGGTTGATATTATTCATTTATTTATGGAATACGTATATATATATATTATATATAAAAACGGACTGTCGCTAAATATATATATTTGTATATTTGTATATTTGTATATTTGTACATATGTATATATGTGACGGAAGATCAACCATCAACCAGTATGGGGAACAAATTTTTTTTTTTTTTATATTTTTCATTTTTTTCATATTTTTCACTTATTTCATTTTTTCAGTTTTTTCATTTTTTTCATTTTTTCAGTTTTTTCATTTTTTTCACTTTTTCAGTTTTTTCATTTTTTTCATTTTTTCAGTTTTTTCATTTTTTTCATTTTTTCAGTTTTTTTATTTTTTTCATTTTTTTCATTTTTTTAGTTTTTTCATTTTTTTCATATTTTTCATATTTTTCATTTTTTTCATTTTTGTGCGTCGGTGGCGCCGGGGGCGCTGGGGGCGAAGCCCCCGGGGTGCTGAAGGCATCGGGGGTGCTGGGGGCGCCGGAGGCGCCGGAGGCGTCGGCGGCGCTGGGGGCGAAGCCCCCGGAATGCCAAAGGCATCGGGGGTGCTGGGGGCGCCGGGATGCCGAAGGCATCAGAGGCGCTGGGGGCGAAGCCCCCGGGGTGCCGAAGGCATCGGGGGTGCTGGGGGCGCCGGAGGCGTCGGCGGCGCTGGGGGCAAAGCCCCCGGGGTGCCGAAGGCATCGGGGGCGCTGGAGGCGCCGGAGGCGTCGGCGGCGCTGGAACCGAAGGCCCCGGAGCGACGGAGGCATCGGGGGCGCTGGGGGCAAAGGCGTCGGGGGGTCGGCGATGCACAAAACGTAATTCGTAATTCGTAATCACTTCGTAATTTGTCATTCGTGCATCAATTTCTTTCCGAAACCAGTCGATTCAATATCTTTAACTTTATTTTAATTTAAGTTTCAATTCCTTTTCGAAACCACCCGTTGAAATCAACGGGTCCAACACTAGTATTTCATATTAATGGAAGTTTATATTTTATAGACGGTAAAAGTAATTGTCAACGTCATGTTATGGACAGCAATTTGAAATGTAACAATATTGAATAAATGTACATACCTATACATATGTATTAAATAATTTTTTGAATTAATATATTATAAGGTATTAATTTTAAATTAATTTTGGTTTATTGATAAGTTAATAAATTTTGCATGGTACGTTACGTTATAACAAACGGAACAAAAGAAAAAGGAAAACGAAAAGCACAATAAAGAATTTTCGCCAGTGGTTGTTTGTTTGATCGAAAAAGTGTTTGCTTTTGCCCTTTCCCCGTTTTCGCGAAAAAGTGGTCGGTTTTCCCAAAGCGTCGTCGCAGCATCATATCTAATTGGGGCGTTGGTTTTTCATCCGAGCATCACTATACTTATTCGTTTCTTTGTCGTATACACAATTTTGTGCGCAAATGCGGACCCCTGTCGTTCCTCTAATGACGAAACGCCATGTGACATCCGCACTTGAATTTTCCCACATAAAATGGACGCCCGTGAGGAAATTTCGAGTGACGACACTTCGCGCTATGTCGAAACGCATAATATTGCGACACTCTCTTTCCTTTTTTCATGTTCCATTACAATGTCAGAATCTTTGAGTATTTTATCTGTATTGAAAATGTTTTGACATATGTTTGTATGATGTTAACATACAGCGAAAAGTATTTCATAAACGATTCAGAAGTTATAATCTTAACTCGCGTAAATATGGGCCAAATTTCAAATTGGATCATTCAAGAAGATCTAAAACATGTACATATATATAATATGTATCAAGTGAATGCTTTTTAACGAAAAAACATATTTTGGCCGTCTGTCGACGTTTTTCCTTATTTTTTTTAAAAACATGATAGTGATGGCTATATATGTATATGTGGAATTGGGATGACGATTCAATATGCACAATGCACATCCGGTTAATCTCTATGGCTCATTACGGCTCTTCACAACATAATTCCCTCACATATCGATCATCTTATTGTAAGCATTTTTAATATAGTGGGAATTGTCTGACAATATATATATATATATATATATATATATATATATATATATATATATATATATATATATATATATATATATATATATATATATTTATATATATATATATATATATATATATATATATATATATATATATATATATATATATATTTATATATATATTTTATTTATTTTTATTTTATTGTTACAAATTAATACACACTCGACATTACAGATTTGCTCCAATGCGACGGGTGTACGTTAACGAAATACAGAATACATAAACAATCAGAATTCAGAAATACAGTAATACATACATATACAATCAGAATATATAGCATATAACAATTAATCAGAAATAATAATTATAGAGACATTTATGGATTATTTTTAGATTTTTTTTGTATACAATTTTTATAAAAATAATAAATACGAAATTATAGAGATGTCTATAGAGATATCTATAGATTTCAGATTACTGTGTATAATTATTACAAATTATACACAGGCAGATTTTGTGACAACAGGATTAGATCTAATACCAATTTTCAGGAACCGTTTCAGCAATGATCAGATAAAATTGGCAAACTCTGATAGAGAAACGATCGATTTGGAGTCACAAAACCCCCAAATCTAACCAGCAGTGGCGAGGACTCGAACCTTTGACCTTGTATATATATATATATATATATATATATATATATATATATATATATATATATACATATGTATGTATATGTATGGAAAGGTAAAATCCAATGCGCCTTACTGGGCAATTAAAAATATCGATAAACAATTTATAGAGTAAATTTTATAGAGCATCATCTATGGATACATTTTATAAATTTGCAGCATTCTTTATAAATCGCCGAATTTCGAGATGCTAAAAAAATGAAAGTTTGCGAAACAGCTATGTACAAATGTGCAGAATTTTATAAATCAGTGAATTCGAGATGCTGTAAGCTCGAATTTTGCGAGAAATAGAACAGGGTTTTCAATTTGTTGGAACCGTTTCAAAGAAATTAGATATATTGGCAAACTATGATAGGAAATGATCGACCTTGGGATTTGTGTTATTGTATTATTTTTAGTACAATATTTTAAGATATATTTTTTTAATGTATCTTGTTTACATGTTTCCGGTCATATTGGCGCTGTGTGGCAACCTGTAAAGTCACTATGGTCTAAATTTAATTTTAAATAAATAAATTTCATGATGAAAATGATGAGCTCAGCAAGTGGCAAAAATATCACTTCCACACGTACATTTTACAGCGGAATTCATACATTTCTCCGCTACTCGCGGTGTTTCAATTTATCATTTTTCAACGTGAAAATTTAAAACCTCCTATATGGCATATCGTTAAAGCGTACAGAAATGAACAGCACGTTGGACAAACCTCGAATTATTGGACATTTATAATTCAGACAGATGGGCACAATTTAATTATAGAGGATACCGAGCTTACGTCATCACAGTTTCCCGTTCGCTAAATAAACACGAATTAGTTTGCAGACACACACACACATATAGGGCCACATTCACATACACACACCCATATATCTGGAAAATTCGTATCAATAAACAACCGTTATTACGCTATCGTACGCTGGCACAGCCTTAAGTCTTAGGAACTTCTCGATTCGGTTAATTTAACAAGCAATTGATTAACTTGCGACGGTAAATCCGACTGAGAAAGTTATCGTCGCTGTGCGCGATTTTGCCTGAATTTTCACGATGATGTGTATATAATATTGTATGTTAAAAAATAGGTATGTAAATAGACTTTAGATGAAGTTATAGTATTTGCGCATGAGAGAAGTTTCTGTAGTTCAATTTCTCGCTGTTTTAATTTTGAAAGTTTAACAACGGGTGATTAAAGTTAACTGTGCTTTAAAAGGAAACGGGAATTGACAACTTCTACGTTCAAAACTCAGTCTATTCAAAACGCTACAAATGTTATCCATATCTAAGATTAAAACAACAATAACCATTTTAATAACCATTAATAAGCATTTTCCCTTTATGTAATATCAATCAAATCAATTATTTATGTAAATAATTGATTTAAATCAGCGTTTTCCAAACTGGGAGGCGCAAACTATTGATAGGGGAGGCTGTCTATTGTAGTGTTCAGTATTTTTTTTTAAATAGAGGTTTATTATTTAAAACGTGTCTATATTATTATATCTACTAAAAAATAAAAGGTAGGGAGGTGCGGAAAAAAAAATTTTTTTAGGGAGGCGTAGTAGCAAAAAGTTTGGAAACCGCTGATTTAAATGATATTGACTAAAATCATTCCTTCCAAGTCCACGATTTGTATTTGTGACTTTCAAACAAATCGGGCTCAATCGTGGAGATTTTCTTATTGATTCGATCTCTTATACTGCTTGAAATCATGACGTAGCATTGTATCATAGTTGAATATGCAGAATCGTTTTTTTTAAATAATAAATATGTATTTGTTCGTATATATCGCATACTAGTTGTTTTACACGGCTTCGCTCAGTATTTGTAATGTAAACAGCGTAAATATGCCAATCTAATAGTAAATATTCATTTGTTTTTTTATTAAATTTATTTGAATCGAAAAAAAAATCGACTCGTCATAGAAAACTTGTTTACGAAATTCTCAACCAAAGATACAAACTTACATACAAAGTCTCTTTCGAAATTATGTAGATATTATCCAGTAGCATAGCTCAGCGGTTAGCGTATAATGCTATCAACTGAAGGATCATAGGTTCAATCCCTGGCCCAGTCTTACTGGCCAGACCTTGGTTATATGTGACTCCAGGTCGATTGTTTCCTATCAGAGTTTGCTAATTTATCTTACATTTATTGTTGAAATTGGCAACCTATCCTTATTTGTCATCATTATTTAAAAGTTAAAATTTAAAATTTAAAATTAGAATGTTATACATTTTTATATGTAAAGTTGCATATGTATATACATATTTCACCATAAATATAAATTTTAAAAATAATAAAATAAAACACTGTCTGTATACTAGATGTATGAAAAAAAATCTAGAAACAGTTGATTGGGAATGCATTTGTATATTAATTTTTTTTTGTTTCTATTGAGGGAGGGCATGTTATTCGATAAAATTTACGCGTCGGCCATACCCATTTTTTTACTTAAGTTTTGTTCAATAAATATAGATATCCCTGTATTGGAAAATTTTATCTGCAAACTCAACAACATGTATACAATGCTTTCGGTCATAAATTTGAAAGAATTGCCAAGATTATACTATCAAACGAAACGTTTGTTTTGCTAGTGAAAGCGAACCTAAGCGAATTTTCAACACAGAGAGGAAAGAGAAGAAGAGAGACGAAACTGAAAACAACAAAATCAAACAAGAGTAGGATTTACTTTTAGGTTCTACCCATGCAAAAAGGCGAATAATATGAATTGAGTTTCAGTAAATTGGTAAATATAAACTTTCAGAATTTTTCAAAAATTGAATTATGTTTACACGTGTGATGAAAATTTACGTTATTGTTTGTACGCGTGTGTATAATATATACATATACATATGATAACTTCGCATGTTTTGTGGTTCTTAAGCGATTCGGTTCAGTGCTTCTTTAGTTAAAGGTAATCCCTTTATTTATTCTCCAAGCTGTTCTCTTCTCAAATTTCCTCTTTTATGATGTCGTGTTAGTAGAAAGCTTGTTTTTCGTTGCCCTGATACAAAGCGCGTGTAACACACAGCACACGTTAAACATCTCATATTAAAAGTTCAGCTGAAGAACTTTTAGATACAACGAGTGCGTTAGATTCCCTTCTAATTTTAGCCGACGCGACGCGACGTAGTGCTTTTTTTGCGCCTTTATAAAATTGTCGAAAATATTCGAACAAGAAAGGTCGCGTTCTCGCGAGGCTTTCATGCTACCACAGGGGATAAAAAAATGACAGACGGGGTTTTGGCTCACATAATATCCTCTTGAGGCGATCTATCACACCTGACAAATGATGGCGAAGCGTTACGCCACGTTTTTCTTTCCAGAAGCTGCAAACCGTGGTTCGCGTTAAACCTTTGATGTTGGCTGACGGCGATGAGATTGTGAATCGCCCCTGCTAGTTGTGAAAGAAAAACTAACGATTTTCTATTTAGTAAACGTTAGAAATTTATTTCAAAAGAAATTATGAGTGCTTTAACATAACTAGCGACAAATTACACTGTTCGAGACCAGATATGACTTTTCTTATAGATCTATGCCCAGTAATCTCCGATTCACAATCGGAGATTCGGAGATATGTGTTTTTTAAATCGCACGGTTTTTCTATGTCATCGTGTTGTTGTCGATGTCTCTAAATCTGTCAATTTCCTGTTCAAAATGAATATTGGAATCTATAGTCGGGTATTTTATTTTTCATTTGTAGTACTTTTCAGCTTTCAAATCTCTCTAAGTAGACGTCCAGTTCAAATCAAAAGTCAAAAGTACGTATTTTTACTTGGGATTTTTTCTCACTGTTAATACTATTTTATATTGGGTATTTTCTATTGAAATATGTTTATTGGGATAGTGTTCTATTTTTTGTTTTCGTTTAAAAGGGTTAATTGGAAGTGTGCTGTATTTTAAAATGTTAAAACTTCGAGCTCAAAGCTCGTACTAGTATTTACTCGTATTTACTTGAATTTGAATTCAATTAATAGGGATAATATATTAAATTGTCTTTATATGAGATATAGAATTAAATAAAATTTCATTTAGAAAAATCATATTTCGACTATTCTTGTGGATTAATAACAAAAATTCGTTTATTTTATCGAGGTAAGCCAGTTATCAATAGAATTTTTGTATATACATATATATATATATATATATATATATATATACATATATATATATATATATATATATATATATATATATATATATATATATATATATATATATATATATATGTATATATGTATATATATATATGTATATACATATACATATATACATATATATATATATATATATATATATATATATATATATATATATATATATATATATATATATATATATATATATATATATATATATATATATATATATATATATGTATATATGTATAATACCAACCCTAACAATCTCATCTTAAATGAATAAAACCAACCCTGAAAATGTAACTGGTAATGATTTCACTGAAACGTCAGTGAAAATATATTTTCGCTTGAAATATAATTTCACTGTGACATGTATACATTATTGATATATATATATATATATATATATATATATATATATATATATATATATACATATATATATATATATATCAATAATGTATACATGTCACAGTGAAATTATATTTCAAGCGAAAATATATTTTCACTGACGTTTCAGTGAAATCATTACCAGTTACATTTTCAGGGTTGGTTTTATTCATTTAAGATGAGATTGTTAGGGTTGGTATTATTTAAGGGTTAGGATAGGTTAGGCTAAGTATGGGTTGGCCCTATTCATATAAAATTGGGTTGTTAGGGCTAATTTTATAGAGTTAAAGGTTGTAAATTAATTTTTTGATTCATTTTCACTGCTGAATTGGTGAAAATATATTTTCACTACTAAAAATATATTTTCACTTGAAATATGCTATCACTGTAACATGTGTAACCGAATGAATACGTAATGAATTTATATCGAAAATTTTCGTCATTTATCGAAACCCTTGGCTTAGAAGTATTAGTAAAAATAGTATCGTGGGGGCAATGCTCAATTTTTTCGTAACGTATGCGTATCCCAAATGGATTCTTGAGAAATAGAGTACGGATAAAAAATGTGCAATACATCCACATTACTATTGTTATGATTATTGTTATTATTCATTTATTCGCATACGAAATGCGATACACAATGGATAAAATTGCGCAACGTTATTCAAAAACAAACTCGTACATATGTATGTACGTATGTACGTCCGGAAGTAAGAGTCGATATTATGGCGACTTTATACATATGATATACACGACATTAAGATAATATACAATTTTATTTGTAGTGAAGCTTCGTGGCTATACATCCATCCGAATATTAAGAAAATATTTTTATTTTGATGTTATATTCGCTGCTTAAAAGAAAAATGTTATACAATATAAATTTAATTCAACTTGATTTCAATCGTTTCTTCGGGTTGTCGGAACAGTGTGTTGCCATTTGCGTGAAACCTTCTCTGTGCGGCGAATTCTTGAAAATTCAAAGCGTGTGTATACATTTTACATAAGCTACCACTTTGACATTCGTCGAGCACTAATTCTGCGGTGGTGAAAATCGCCGTCTAATTTGGCGTGACACAGGAATCCGTAGATTCCGCTGATGAAATTGGTTGTTTCTCTATCGAGTGTTACAGCATGCGCGACAGGATAGGAGAAAATTCGGTTTGGAGTGTCGGGGTATGAGGGTATGTCGTGGGGTTTTCCGCGACCTCCCGCTTTTCCTCCTTCCCGTTGAATTTCCCGGCCGCCCCTATTCCGGTGAAATTAAACTAATGTGCGTTCACGGCACTCCGAACACCATTATTTATGACCGCCGAGAAACATATATTTTGTGAAGTGAGATAAGCATTTAGGTACGCGTAAATCCTCAATTCGATGACGGGATAAATTGTTTCGTTCTGTGAAATTTGACGCTAAGAAGTGACGTTAGTATTAAATGAAAATCGTGGAACTTGAACGACTTTATACATTTATTTTATGTACCTACGTACAGTTTGATTTTTTTTTTTACATATTTTGCCTCAGTGACTTTACATAATACTCTAAACGCGTTACTGTGACCAGACATATAAGTATTATATAAATACTATATATAATAATACAGACATATAAGCATAATACAAATACTATACATATATAAGAATTAGTGCGACATCTATCTTATACATAGATAATACATTTTTGGAATCATTCATATAGCGGTGATATACAGGGTAGGATGGCCTTTGCCAATTTGATGGAGGAACCGCTTCAACAATGAAATCAGATAAATTGGCAAACTCTGATAGGAAACGATCAACTTGGAGTCACAAATATCTAAGTCTGGCCAGCAGCATTTGGGTTATACTCAGAATAAATTCTTTTCAATGAGGGTCAGCTCACGGGATCGAACCCTCCGTGCTTTAGTATCGACCTCTTTAGTATTTAGTAAGCGACCTCTTTGTGCTTTAGTATCAACGCAACAACCGAAATTTTTATTTTAAAAACTATGCATGCACATATGTACATAGTTATTACATTAATGGAAAGTACATAATTAGTATTATATTATATTATATTAGTACATCATTAGTAATTATGTGCGTGGTAGACATCATCATTTGATGGTTGTACCTCCTGCTCGTACAGTTATTTTTCGAATGGCTCCTATTCCAATACTTATTTGACTTCTTAATGAAATCGTTGCTGCTGAGTCTGAATGTGATATTTTCCACCTTAGTGAGCGTAAATTGTCAGATATTATTCTAACCTATTTGTCTGGAAGTCAGGGCTTATCATTGCTTTTATAATTGATTGTGATTTACGAGTGGAATTTTGATTTACTCTCTTTCATTTGGGCCTCACAGAGATGTTTTGTATTTGCAGTTGGTTCTTATTTATTGGAACTGGCTGTAGGTGAAATACTTTCCTTATGTTATATTTTATATTTGATATTTTTACGTTATCTGCTATTATCAATTGCTTTTGTTTTTTTATGATTATGTATAAATGTATTTTTATCTGTGTACATATGTATATATTTATTTTTCTTTCTCCTTTTTATTTTATAATACATTCTCTTCTTTGTTGTTTTTTTTATAATTTTTAATTATTATAATAATTATCCGCTATTAATAGCTTATTATTTTTATGACTGTGTTAAATGTGTTGTTTGTGTATATGTATATACTATGTATTTTTTTTTTGTCATGTCTAATTTCTTTCATTATTATTTTGTTTCTTTTCTGTTATAGTTTTGACCATTGTGGTGCATTACGAATTCCTGTAATGCTACAATGGTCCAAACTTTAAATACATAGTAAATTATTATCATATAAAATTTTGTTTGACCAGCACAAATCTGGCAATGCGATGTTGATCAAATTACACAAATTTTTCTTCTTGAAATTTCGAACACATTTGGATTTTCGATGACGGAACAAAAAAGTATTTGAATCGTCAGCGGGAGAATAGAACTGTGATTGAATGGTGGTACTTAATTTTTTTACTAACAAAAAGTCCAAGTAAACAGTTAGGAATCTTCACCATATCATCATTTGTACTATTTGGCGCACAGCGAAGTTGTCCCCGGAAAGTTTTTTTTAACTTAAACGGTTTCCCGTTAATAATAGAAAGTGAGAAATAATAGAGAATGGGACTGGATTATGATTTCCGGGGGCTAGTAGGAATTTTGGTGGTGTCAAGTTTGGATGGGACTCTCAATAATTCTCGTGGGATAAAATCAGCAACGGGAGACAATTGATGTTAACTATATAATCATCCAGATATTACCAGCAACGATATATTATACATGTACATACATACATATATACTTGCTATCATCGAGATAAACTATTAAAATTTTTGATTTGGGTCGGAATTTGAACTTATGGACCACCTTTTAGCAGTTAAACAATTGCTTAACCAGTGAGCTACGTTGGAACTATTTCCATACCATATTGTGGCTGTATCCAAGGTACTTAGTGTGTACCTATGTGTATTTTTTTGATTTTTATCTTACGTTTTAAAATACTAAATTATGTCCACAATACATTTTATGTATATTTTAATAGCTACTGATCTACTGATCATTTTCTATTTTACAATTTTAATTTAATTTTGTTAGTAATCATAGTATTATATTATTATAATATTAATGTACATCATAATAGGAAAAAGAGCTCATATAATACATCATAATAGGAAAAATATTTACAATTCTTATAAACGCTCATAATACATATCCAAAGTGTATGATATGTGAGATATACTTAGAAAAACATTATGAATTAGGGAGGGAATTACATAGATAGCTATAGCTAAATATTGATATCGTATACATATTCATGAAACATATTTGAACCGTGTGATAGGTATTGTTTTATAAAATGTTAGCCTCGTTTATAAAAAGATTAAATATTAAATTTATATTTAATAGCATTATGAATATTCTCATCATGCATAACGAGAATTAAGATGCCTATATAAGTACATGTAGAACGAACGTGTTTATGATTTCCCGTCGAAATGAATTGCATACTGATGAGTCCCGTTTGGTGGAAACTTTGCGGAAATCGACCGTTCTAGTTTCTACGCCCTCAAACCAACTAGGCAGATAAACAGACTCTTCAAAAAGTCACATTCGTGGTACGGATTCGCGAAAGTGGAAGTTTTGCTCGTAAAATTGCAATTTTACGTGCGAATGAAAGCGATAATCCGTTTGTGCAGATTTGCCGAATCAAGAATAAATACGAAAGTGGGCGAGATTGCTTCGATGGGAAACGGAAATGATAAATTTTCCACCCTGCGCTGAAATCCGTACCCTGATTTTTCGTTGTCTGTTTTTAATTTCGAGACTTTGTTTATACTTGAATTTATAGCTAGGCCGCGTGCGGGTAACAAAGTACAAAGAGCGCACGTTTTGCAAAGATACGAATTTCCCCCGCGGACATTTTCCTCCGAATAAATCACCTTTTTGGGCTTTTCCTACTTTTCGCTCGGATTCTGTGCTCCGTCGTGAAATATTACCGTTTTATTAAGTTGGTCGCGATAAACTCGAACTTGAAGAAAAAAGCGCTCGTTGTGATGAAAACGAACCCATAATCAAGCTCTAATTTCGTAAAAATTCGTCAATGGCACAGAGTCGGCACAAAAGATCCACTAGGCTAATGTAATCATTTTCTTTACTCTGTACTTAAAATTTATATACAGAAACAATTAACATGTCTTTTATTACATTGAGCAACAAAAAAATAACATTTTTTTACTTACCGGAGCAGAGACATGATCCACTGAATTTGAATACGACATTGAATAAAACGCTTATATTCCATTTATGAGATACTAGTTTTATGCCCGTTAAAGTTTCAACGGGTGCTTTCCGATTGATACATGATTTAAAATAAAGTTACAATATGAATAGTAATAATTAATCGGAATCGAAACTGAAACAGAAATCGGGAATCGGTTATGCTATTTAAATTATGCAATAAAAAATAATAATAAAATTATAAAATCCGAAGTCGAAATCCAAAACTGGAATTGGATAATGTGAAAAGTACGTATTTTTACATCGCGTGACGTAAGCAAAAATGTATGTTTAATTTACAAAACCCAATACCCACATTACGTATAAACAAACCCCGGTCATTGACCTCGCAACCCTGAATATTATATATATATATATATATATATATATATATATATATATATATATATATATATATATATACATATATATATATATATTTATATATATATATATATATATATATATATATATATATATATATATACATATATATATATATATTTATATATATATATATATATATATATATATATATATATATATATATATATATATATACATATATATATATATATATATATATATATATATATATATATATATATATATATATATATATATACATATACATATATACATATATACATATATATATATATATACATATATACATATATACATATATATATATATACATATATATATATACATTTATATATATATATATATATATATATATATATATATATATATATATATATATATATATATATATATATTGTTGCGTAGGGGTGGGTGGAGGATCCAAGTAAAAGGCCAACAGTCGTTTCACAGCATTTATTGATGATTCAGGAGATACACGCACTGTCACTGCTCCGTCCAGAATGAATTATATCGCCTACGTACCGCCTTATAAAGGGTAGATCTCTCAGGACGCCTAATCTGTTTACCTGTTGTATAGTCACGTATTCGGATATGTATTTCCAAGACATTGGGTCTTCCCGTACCGATTCTGAGAACTAACTAATAACGGTCATTGTTTAGCCTAAATGCACTTAGAGTCCAGATATAATCTTTGGAAGTAAGTGCATGCATTTAGTTAACCGATAACTTCAGCGGAAACAAAAAACCTAATTAAGCATAAAAGGAATTTAGATAGGGATAATAATAAGCAAGAATACAATCTAGTAAATAAGGAAATTAAAAAGAGAATAGTCAGGGATGTCAGGGATTTTAACAGCAAGCTAATAGAAAATACCATTAAGAATAACCGTAGCCTGAAAAAGTGCAAACAGGATCTTTTCTTAGGCAAAAACCACATGATCGCAATCAGATCAGAGAGCGGAGTAATAATTAGGAATAGAGAAGAAATCATAGACAGAGTTTACACGTTCTATGCAAAACTATACGAGAACGACAACGGCCAATTCCCCGCTCTGGAATCGACAAACGGCCAAAGGGTTCCTGCAGTATTGCCTAGCGAAGTAGAGGCCGCGCTAAAAACTGCAAAGAACGGTAAAACCCCAGGGGAAGATAATATTCCCATTGACTTACTAAAATGTGGCGGCTCCCCCCTAAATAATATCTTAGCTAGGCTTTTCAGCAAATGCATCCAGAACCAAGCTATACCAGAAGGATGGAATAACGCAACTATCATCTTAATACACAAAAAAGGTGATAAAAGCGATATCAAGAACTACCGACCCATTAGTTTACTTTCAGCGGTTTACAAGCTCTTCACGAAGGTTATTACAGAAAGGCTGAAGAATATCCTCGACGAGAACCAACCTATAGAACAGGCAGGATTTAGGGCAAATTTCAGCACAATGGACCACCTCCAAGTAGTTGGCGAACTAATCGAACGCGCCAACGAATATCAACAGCCATTGTGTTTAGGTTTCGTCGATTATGAGAAAGCCTTCGATACAGTTAGCCACAATGCAGCACTTAACGCTCTACAAACACAGGGAGTACCGAAACCCTATGTGGGGCTGTTAGCTGCAATATATAAGAATGCCACATCTTCGGTTAAATTTTTTTCAGGTTCAGATAGATTTAGCATAGGAAAAGGAGTAAGACAAGGAGATACAATCTCGCCCAAGTTATTCAATGCGGTGCTTGAGGGAGTTTTCAGGAACTTGGAGTGGGACTCAGCCGGAGAAAGCATCAACGGACGTTTCTCGAGTCACCTTCGGTTCGCAGACGATATAGTTTTAATAGCTCGTGATGCAGCTGAACTACTTAACAGACTAACACAGCTGGACAGGGAAAGTAGAAAAGTAGGATTAAAAATTAACGTAGATAAGACCAAACTAATGTTCAATAGTTATTGCATGCCTGATAGCATCCCATTAGATGATAAACCAGTAGAAGTAGTAAATAATTATTTATATTTAGGTCAAATAATTGACATGTCTGGTAGTAAAGATGAAGAGATAAAGAGACGTATAAAGTTAGGATGGAGTGCATTTGGACGGATGAATGCTGTTTTTAAATAAAAAATGCCACTCTGCCTGAAGAAAAAGATCTTTGATCAATGCGTTTTGCCAGTGATGACGTATGGATGTGAAACTTGGACACTGAACACCAAGATGCTACATAAAATCCAATGCACTCAAAGAAGTATGGAGCGCTGTATGCTTGGCATAACGAGGAAAGACAGAAAGCGGAACACGTGGGTGAGAAGTATGACAAGAGTAGTGGACATAGTGGATAGAGTGAAGAGATTGAAATGGCAATGTGCGGGTCACGTAGCTAGGAGGATGGACGAAAGGTGGACAAAAGAAGTGCTTGAATGGTACCCGAGAGAATGCAAAAGGGTAAAAGGAAGACCGCAAGGAAGATGGGTGAACGAAATTAGGAAAATGTGCGGGGTGAGATGGATGAGTGTTGCGCAAAACAGAGACGGGTGGAAGCGTGTTGGAGAGGCCTTCATCCAGCAGTGGATGGCGAGTGGCTGTAAATGATGATGATGATGATATATTTATATATATGTATATGAAATATAATTTCACTGCGACATATATATATATATATACATATGTATATACAGTCTGGAATTTCTAATTTTACTTTTCAAATATCGTTAAATTATAAATATAAATTAATTTCAATTTCAATTTATATTAAATATATTTAATTGTTTAATATGAAAACAAAAAAAATGGTTCAAAACCTCGCTAAAAAAAATTATTATAATTACGTATTTTTTAATGGCGAGAACGAAAATTTTCAATTAACGTTTTAAAAAAAAAGCCATTTGAATAATCTACGATGGTTTCATCGCTAACTCATATAAAGTTTAAACTTTTTATCGATTCATTCATTATGTCCGGCTAGCGTTAGGACACACACATACACACACAGATTACCGTCTTTATATATATAATAAGCGTTTAAAAAATGCGCAATTGTTCCAGATATTTGGCTTTTACAGTTTTTAACTGAAAATCTAGTATTTGTGTCCAAAAAAAAATATTCAAATTAATAGTCAGATGTTTTTTTTATTGATTGTGATTTTTTATTACTTTCAAATACGCATAATTAATTATCTAGCGAATTTTAAATGTCAAAATGTATTTTTTGTTTTTAAAATTTTTGTCGAGCTATCATGAATTTCTTGGAGCAGTTCTACATTTCACGACGTTTAGGTGGTTTTTAATCTCAATATTTTTTTTATTTTATCTGAAAGTATTTGAGTGATAAATGATTTAAAATAACAATATAAATTGTTCTCGATGGGGCCGTTCATCACGTTAGCGTGAGATCGAATGGTTAGCTCTTCATTGTTCATCTTGCTCTTGTATCATGTATACGGTCATCTACAACAGCAATTTTAAAACAATTTATAATCATTATCATTTTTTTTCATGTTCCCGTGATTATTTTGGAAATAAATGTCTTTGATAGCTTCCAGTTTAATCATTAACCTTTAATCTGAACACAAAAAACTTCGATATTTTGCGTCAAAATGGGTTATTTTGACTTCTTGATATTTCAGCAAATTCTGTAATTTTTGTGTTAATATAATAGGTAAATCCAAGAAAGCTTTCAATGAGTTATATTTTAAAATAATCACCGGAACATAAAAAATGACGATTGTCTGAAAATAACGCTTCTTTGAGGGACTTTTTAACGAAACGGTGACTTTAAATTCTCGTTAATCCGTCAAAACTTATTATAATCGACATGATTAAACTTCATTGATTTTATCAACAAATCAAAGAATTGATGACATATACGAAAAAACATGATGTTAACATTATAATGGGAGATTTCAACGCCAAAGTTGGAGACGAAGAAACAATGGGTATAACTGGTCGCTTCGGACTTGGAGAAAGAAATGAGAGAGGAGACAGACTAGTTCAGTTTTGCCAGGAAGAGCAGTATGTTATCTTGAATACTTTCTTTAAGCTACCTAAAAGAAGATTATACACATGGAAATCCCCAATGGACTGTCCTGATAATATTGTGCGAAACCAAATTGACTTTATTTTGATAAACAGTAGATTTAAAAATAGTATAAAATCGGTGAAAACCTACCCTGGTGCAGACGTGGCATCCGATCATAATCTACTTTGTGGGAAATTGAAGATAAGACTGAAAAAGATTTTAAGAGCATCAAAACCTAAACCAAGATTGGATTTAGAGCTGCTTAAAAATCTTACGATCCACGAACAATTTACAAAAGATCTCAATAAAAATTTTAAACAAAAATGTATTGAAGAAAATAGTAATGTAAACTTAAAGTGGGAAGGTATGAAATCAGCAATGACCCAATCTGGGAAAAAGTTTCTTGAAACAAATCAAATAATTAATAAAAAACAACCTTGGATGACGGATGAAATTATACATTTAATGGAAGAACGTAGAAAACACAAACATAATAATCCAACACAATATAAAAATATTCACCGCCAAATTCAAAGGAAAATTAAAGAAATCAAAGAAAAATGGATGGAAAATAAATGTAACGAAATTGAAAAATTACAAGAAAAACACGACGAATTTAACGTACATAAAAAACTAAAAGAAGCAACAGGATCATTCAGAAAAAAAAATTTCATACTCCTTAGGAATAAAGATGGAAAAATCATTTTAAATATGGATGAGAAGAAATCAGAATGGACCGAGTACACAAAATTGCTCTTTAAAGACAATAGAGAAACCGGAGAGCATATTGAAGATCCAGAAACGGGACCATATATATTGAAATCCGAAGTGGAACATGCTATAAAACTAGCAAAGAGTCGGAAAGCTACTGGACCGGATCTGATTCCTGCCGAATTTCTCAAGTTATTGGACGACGATAACATAGAAAATCTAACAAAACTCTATAATAAAATATATTTATCAGGCGAAGTACCTAGCGATTGGTTACAATCCATATTTATCCCGTTGCCCAAAAAGAGTAACGCGAGGACGTGTAGCGACTTCAGAATAATTAGCCTAATGAGTCACACATTGAAGATAAATAGGATTAACTCCTACTAAAGATAATACAGGGCAGAATTTACTCACGGTGTGAAGAGGCGATTAGCAGAGAGCAGTTTGGGTTCAGACAAGGCTTGGGTACCCGAGAGGCCCTTTTCTGTATGAAAACACTACTCCAAAGATGCAGAGAAGTCCGTAAACCTGTGTACATCTGCTTTATAGACTTTGAAAAGGCCTTTGACCGTGTCCAACACGCTCGCCTGATGGAAACATTAAAAAATATTGGCCTGGATGACAGAGATGTCAGATTGCTACGAAATATTTATTGGAATCAGACTGCAGTAGTACGTGTCGATGATCAATTCACTGATGAGATTCCTATAGAACGGGGCGTCAGGCAAGGATGCATCCTATCACCTACTCTTTTTAACACCTACACCGAATCCATCTTCCACGATGCTCTCCAAGAGGCGGAGGGCATCAAGGTGGGCGGCGAGACGATCACCAATATAAGATATGCTGATGACACGGCACTAGTCGCTGAAAATTTAGCAGACCTGCAAAGATCTCTAGACCGTGTACATCAAGAAAGCAATCGAAGAGGTCTGCGCATAAATCTAAAGAAAACAAAATTTATGATAGTAGATAGAATGCAAACAGACACCGGGAATCTAACCTTGGATGGAGAGGTGATAGAAAGAGTAAAAAGATTCAAATACCTGGGTACCTGGCTGAATGAAGAGATGGACCCAGATGAAGATCTAAAAATCCGCATCGAGATGGCTAGAACAGCATTTGTACAAATGAAGGCGGCCCTTACAAACAAGCATCTCAATCTTCATACGCGGTTGAGATTCGCGAAGAGCTACGTCTGGACAGTATTACTACACGGATGTGAGACGTGGACTCTGAAAACCAAGATGATCAGCCGCATTGAAGCTTTTGAGATGTGGGTCTATAGGCGTATGCTGAAGATTCCGTGGACCAAAAAGATATCAAACGAAGCTGTCCTCGGCATGATGGGGAGAGGCAGGGAACTTGTTTCTGTCATCAAGCGGAGAAAGATGGAGTACCTCGGACACATGATACGGGGTCCAAAATACGAATTTCTCCGTTTGATAACCATGGGAAAAATAGAAGGAAAAAAATGGATTGGCAGGAAAAAGTTATCTTGGCTTCGAAACATGCGCATGTGGACCGATATGAGCGCCGAAGAGCTGTTCCGAGCCGCTGAAGACCGATGCGGATATATTCAAATAATCGACGAGGTGGTCGCCAACGTCCGGATGCGGACAAGGCATTAACAAGAAGAAGAAACTTCATTGAGTGAGTATTAAGTGTATATTTTTTTTTAATAATAAAACAATCATAACGATTCTAGAAAAATTGATGAAAAAAACCTACTTTTTCGAAAATTTTGTCGGGATAAGTCGGTTGGTTGGTAGCACAGGTCAATGTTTAAATTAACGTTCCTTTGACGACGAAAGTTGTCCACTAGGTCCATTGATGAAAATCCAAAATTTGCGTTGATCGTTAAGGCCTAATGTACATATGTACATATATCTTACATCACTGATTGGAATTTATCTACATATGTTTATACCCATTAACCTGATATCTTAACACTTTACTGTCCACTCACGCGTATATGCGTGAATAAAAACTTTGCATAGACGTCCGCTCACGCGTATATACGTGAATAAAATTAGCTTGCGCTTTGTGTACATACACGCACACAAAAGCAAATTCCCATACATATATGTATGCATACATATCTATATGTGTGTATGTATATCTATATGTATTTATTTTAACGCTGAGATGATCTGATCATCGGTAAAAGGTCATCTGAAAATCTTGATTTACTTTTTTTATATAATAAAATTTTTGAATTGAGAAAAAAAAATTTAAAATATTCTCATCATCTTAACGATATAATTAATTAAAAATTTTTGTTTAAAAAGCCTGGTTACCCTAGTCAAAAAATTATCATATTTTTAATTTTGAAATAATTTATATCACAGAGATGATGGTAATATTTTTAGATGTTTTCTAGCTTTAAAAAAAATGTTATATAAAAAGTTTGGTTACCCTACTCCAAAAAACTATTTTATTTTAAATGTTGTCATCATTTATGGCATTTAAACTATAGGAATATTTTTAACTTTTATTTTCAACTTGAAGAAATTTTTTGAATAAAAAAAGGCTGGTTACCCTAGTCAAAATATTATTATATTTAAAATTTTGCAATCATTTATAGCCCAAAAATGATTTTAATATTTTTTCTTTTTTTTCTGACTTCATCTGATTTTGTTGTATAAAAAAAGTTTGGTCACCCCAGTCCAAAAAATTATTTTATTTTAAATTTTGTCATCATTCATAGGCCATAGCATAAAAGCAATGAGAATATTTTTAGATTTTATTTACAACTTGAAAATATTGTTGCGTAGGGGTGGGTGGAGGATCCAAGTAAAAGGTCAAAGTCGTTTCACAGCATTTATTGGTGATTAAGGAGATACACGGACTGGCAGTGCTCCGTCCAGAATGTCTTGATATCGCCTAAGTACCGCCTTATAACGGATAGGTCTCTCAGGGCATCTTCAACGTCCGATTTGCTTGCCTATTGTTATGGTCACGTACTAGATGTCCCACGCTACCGCTGTGGGTTCTGAGAACTCTACCGGAATGCGACCCCGAGTTACCGCTACTCTCGCTAAGTGCATTCGGGGGAGATAATGCTCGAAACCAATTATAACGGTCACACAGTCTCTGGGATGCTACTCGGCCTAATCCGATTGCACTTACTCGGCCTAATCCGAGCGTACGTAACAATATTTTTTGTATAAAAAAAGGCTGGTTACCCTAGTCAATATTTAATCATATTTTAAATATTGCAACTTCTTCAGTGGGATTCATCATTGGTGAGTATGAATGTAAGTAATTAAAAATATGGTTTGTACGTTCAACCAGCTCACTCACTTCTGGGGTATGCTGGTATCACTTCTGGGGTATGGTGGATGCTGGTGTTGTCTAACACTAACCATACATTTTCAAGATTAATACTTAATCTTTGAGAAACACCGAGTTTAACATTATTATTTTGACATCTTGGTCTTGAACTTTCGCAATTTACAAAAAAAAAAATTTCGTCTCGTAATTATTAATGGCTAAAGAGTATTTTTTAAATAAAAAAATTAGAGAATCACCGAATCAAAATTGTTAATGTATTTACATAAAAAATACAGTTTGAGAATAATTCTTGGAAAATAAATTTTATGACCTCTTAAAAATAGGTGCCTTTTTTAAAACCTAAATATCGCTTTACAAAAATGCAAGTTAAAGAAACACTGGATCTTAAAAAAAATTAAAACACAGATGATACTGTTCTCAAGGATTCACTAGTTGATTTTGGATACTAAAAAAATATACTTATACTTTACAGTTAATTTAAATTAAACCCAAATATCCTATTTAAACATTATCCTAAGCAACTATTATTCCGAAGTTATCACAAATTGTCTCATTTTCAAATGTGTGAAAAATGATTTTATTCTTCACATTTTTGGAATTTTGATTTACCATGGTCTGTCTATTACTGTCCACTACTACAAACTTCAGTTTTATACTGTTTTTATATTCAAAGGCTATTCGGATGACATTTACGTAATTTATTATTTTTTAACATTAATTCGCGTACTCCAGTTTAAAATCCCTGGTTTTAATTTTTAGATGTTTGCAGAGTGATATAATGAACACTGTTTCAAAATATCACTACAATACGATCATTATTCTAGAAGTAATCAAATGCACAAAAAAGGCTTTTTTTCTATTGAAACTGAAATCGGCCCGGATTCTGGTGAAAATAGTCGCGCACATTTCCGGACATGGGTGAAAACAATCCACGCGTCAAAGCGGGCGGTAAGGTGTTAATTAAAAGCATTTAAATTTAAAATTATTTTTTTTGAGCGAAAATTAAATCCGTTGTATCGACAATGTATATAATTTATCACACTTTTTTACGTTATTTTTCGGGTTCTGGTATAAGATTTTACATAAAGGTGGATAATATCAAAAAATAACATGAAAAATATTGTTTTCGATCAAAACTGGATTTACTCGTCTTACAAGCTTTGATCACGACCTTTATGTTTCTAAAAAAATATTCTGGGGATCTAATAAGAAAAAATATTTTAACAAATAAATATCCATCCATTTTAGAAAATTAGAATACGATTATAATACACTAGTTGTTTTACCCGGCTTTGCTCAGTATTTGTAATATTAACAGCTTAGACATGGCGAATCTAATAGTTAATATTCATTTAATTTATTTGAATCGAAAAAATAATGATATTCAACCATATCGAATCGTCGTCATAGAAACTTTGATTTGTTTTCAATTACCAACAAACCTTACATATGTCTCTTTCAAAATTATATATTAAATATAGCCTATTTACAAAAATTTTCTATTTAACAATTTTTTTGTTGATATTTTGAAATTCAATATAATACGTTTTTTTGTATTATACTCGTAATATCTCATAACCATTAATTGAATAAGTAAAAGCACAATCTTTAAAAGCTCTTACCAGATTTCAATCCGAAAATAGCCAGTCACATGTAAATAAAATAAGGCGAGGAATCCGTTTGCCAAACTTAAATATTCAAAGCTGGCTACTTGTTTTCCCCAAATGACATTTCAAACCAAAATGTACCGTATTGTGTATGTATGTATGTATGTATTTACATACGTACCTATTTGTTCTGAACTCGTTCGAAGTCCCTATTTATATGACGGGACACACAATGCCAATTTTATAAGCCCCGGTCCGGTTTTGGGAACCCGCATTCGTCGCACAGTTGAACTAACCCTTAGGCCGCCATTCGCATCGAGTCTACCCGTATTGACCACATACACACACACACACACACACGTGCGCGCGCCTATTCCCGAAGTGTGAGGGGTAGGTTAAAACTTTTCCTGCAAACCCGTCGGAGAAAATACCGGAAGTGACGCGCTTAGCTATGACGTCACCGAAGATGGACGTGACGTCACGTGGCGTTTCCATGGTTACGGAGATAAGGAGAGAGCTAACCCTTGGCGCGCGAGGTCTACGACTAATGGCAGCGTCGGATAAGTGTGCCCGATTTGCCACTAGTGCAAAAAAATACCACGGTATTGAATATCGCCGGTATCAATCACGTCTTTCGCTTCTTCTTTCGTAACGATCTAATTTTTTTCGCTCCTGGGTAGTATCGTTATTGGGAACTCGCACGGTCGTAGGATGAGGCTTTCTATGAATTTACTTTTATACAATTTAAATTAACGTTTAAACAAATGTTTATATATATATATATATATATATATATATATATATATATATATATATATATATATATATATATATATATATATATATATATATATATATATATATATATATATATATATATATATATATATATATATATATAGTTTGTAGCTTTGGGAAGTTATGATCGTTAACGACCGGGATATTTTGTGACTGCACCACTAGGGTTGACTTTGACAATTGATGCTTGATTCTTCCTCGATTCCAGCATTTTCAGATAGCTCAGTCTTTGAAGTTAGCGGGGTGAAATCCTGTACAGCCTGAGCAGACAGCAGGGGTAACTATCCCTTGAATGCATTGTGCGGTGAGGTGAGCGCCGGCACATTTGACACACTTCGACTGCCGATTGCAGTTTTTCGCAGCGTGTCCATATTCTTGGCATCTGAAACATTGAGTAATATTTTGTGATTTACTAGTATATTTAACGACACTGACCTTTGTGTAACAGATGTACCGGATTTCTTTAATCTTCTTTGCCGATACCGATGGCTCGAAGAACACCAAGTATAGCTCGGTGGCGTTGCTCCTAGGCTCCTTCGTCTTCATCTGTATGACTTTGGTTACAGGGAATCCCTGTCTGATGATGTCATCTTTAATATCAGCTTCCGGCAATTTCGGCAAGCCACGTACGACACTTTTTATTTCCTTTTCCTCCTTCCTGGAAAAGGTATGGAATTGTCGGTCCGGTGTCAATCCATCCCGAAGTTTTTTAAAGTCTTCAAGACTTTTACATTGTATCTTGACATTATTTTGACCAATGTAAGTCATTGTGAAGTCTTTTAAAAACTTCTTGATCGACTCGATCATGCTGCCGTGAGTGCCAGTAGCTGTCATGATGATGGGCGGGATTCTTCCACCGCTTCTGGGGACATCGGAAACTTCCGAGAGCCCTTCAAATTTGTTTTACTCCTGAATTTTAAATTTAAATTAAATTAAATTTAAATTCAGGAGCAACATCTTTCACGTTCTTTGCCGTATGTTTTGGAAACTGCCACTCGGTCTCCACCTGAGCGGTCTGAGAGCAACCCGGTTGAGGAGCTTCAGTTGTAGCTATCAGTGTCTTCTTCAGTCGTTTTTTTAGGTTGGATCCTCGCATGGTGTCAACATGTTTTCTTTTGGTGTTCTTTTTGTGGGAGGTGTTTGTTGTGTATGTTAAAAGGTGTGGGTTTTTTGACGGTATGGCGTATCGCTGTATTATGAGCGCTCGCACAGAGAGTACGTCTTCGATACGTCCGTTCGCACGGAGCGTCGAGAGACGAGTGACAATAACTTATGAGTTGTGTGCATGTCCGTGATAATTTCTGTAAAAAAATAATCGCCCATAAACGGGAACGGGAAAAAAGGCACGAGTGGCATTGCAACGCAATAATTTCAAATGTGTTCGCGTCGCCACCTGCATTGTTAGGGTAAAATAAACAAACAATTGAATAATTTCAAATGTGTTTCGCCACCTGCGTTTTTCCGGCAAATTAGCATTACTGTAATTTAATTTGATTATTAAGTATTAATTTGAAACTGAAACATAGATACGGAAACGGGAACGGGAATTGCATGCGTTATTGTGGCATTGCAAATTGGGATCCCAAATATTCGAATATAATCGAATATCGAATATCGAATAGTAGCTTTAAATTTTTTAATTAAAACTTTAAGAGAATCATTATATGTAACATCAAATAGAACTAAATGTGCTGTAGGTTGAAAATAAAAAAATAAGTCCGTATAAAAAGTATTCGAATATTCAGATTTGGGATCCCTAATTGCTAGTTATAAATAAATATTATATTCGATATGCTAGTTTCTTTTTGATTTACGGCTATTTATTGTTGTCGAGTTTTTATACCGCATTCTGCATAGATAAAATAATTTTTGAACATTGTCACGTTCAGGCATGTTGCATTAGGAGCAGCGCGTACGAATTTCGGTTATTTATATGTACTTTAGTGTTTGAAATATTTCACCAATTTTTTACGTCACGCACGAGATTTAGTCACAAATGGCACTAGTGCGAGAAGAAAAGATTGCTTTTTAAGTCTCCATTAATCAACGCGAACGGTTCATAACGGACAAAGGGAAATCTCCTGTAAACAACGTAATAATTTACGAAAAGAAAACTTAAAGAAAATTAGAGCACACTTAGCGTTATGAAAATTGCTCATTGCCGGGGTCGGGTCCATCCCACCATCCACAATAAAATCCTCATTTATCCATTCATCTCATGCGAATGATAAATGTCCCTTTTGCTTAATCCATAATTCTGCTTGATATTTTTGAAGCTATGTCGTCGCCTCTTTCGAAGTGGTTTTTTACAGTGTGTCATGTGAAAAGTAATTTCGATAATTTTTTAAAAATATAATTAGAAATAGCTGATGCCGTTTCGGAGTCAGATAATCAGAAATCAAAACATCCCATTTATTTAGTAAAATAGCCGCATTGGTGACTTGATCGTTAACACTGTTAGTAACAGTCGATAAAACGGAAGACGTGACCATAACATCCATTTCATATCATTAGACAGATTTACTCTAAATCGTAAATTGGCTTGTTAGATTTCGCAGCGGTTAATCGAGCATCACCAAATGTTAGAACTTATTTGGGTAATTGCATATATAAAAACGGAGGACATTTAACAGAATCCTAAATTAAATTATTTAATGTCAGGAAAACCGAGATTTTCTCAGTAAAGGGGTATGAAGATATGTATGTACATATATTGTATATACATACATACATATATATTCTTCTAAAGTCAAATCTGTTTTCGGACGTAGGCGAATAACATGGACAGACATTACTTATAGCCCGTGCGAATTCTGCTCTATCATGGGAAAAGTTGAAA
This sequence comes from Arctopsyche grandis, assembly GCF_051622035.1. NCBI lineage: Eukaryota > Metazoa > Arthropoda > Insecta > Trichoptera > Hydropsychidae > Arctopsyche > Arctopsyche grandis. The sequence goes on from NC_135355.1 coordinate 8,478,934, forward strand.
GAATTTCTCGAGTCCCAACCATGACCTGACGTTCCGGAGTCAAGAGAGTCTCTTTCTCCCAAGCCACAGTTTGCCTTCTACTCTCCTCTCAATGATTGTTTGTTTAAGGCGATAATTGGGGTCAAAATATTTCATTTTACGGCAGTTTACGGTGTCAACAAGCTCTCTTTTTACGAAGAAACTGGAGGATAACGTCACGTGCTTCTATACAGAGGCCCGCATGCTAATGTTAGTAAAAGGCCCCCCGTTAGTATTTTTTTCATTAAAATGGAATTGATAATTAACTCACATTTAAATGTTTTTCTTTGTTGATTTTTCACTAAAAATTGGTCAAGTTTTGATATTTTTTTTTTTATTCTTCAAGTTGTTTTTTCCATGTAATAACTATCTGAAAATCTTGAACGATATCAAAAGCGAGAATGTGTTTATAGCATTTCTGAAAGAAAACTGAAGACACAAATGAAACGAAAATGTTTTACTAACTATCATTTTTATAGATCACTAGTGGTTTTACCCGGCTTCACTCGGTATTTGTAATATAAACTGCTTAAACATGACTAATCTAATAGTAAACATTTTATTAAATTTATTTGAATAGTTTTATTTTATATAAATTTATTTGAATACTCATTTGTTTTTTTTCATTAAATTGACTGTCACGAAAAAACAAACATATATACTGTCTCTTTCGAAATTATATGTATACCAGAATCCGGCGCCTGCGTCCCTGGAGCCTGCGCCCCGGGCGGCGGCTGTGCCCCCGGAGTCTTCGCCCCCGGTGGTGGCTGCGTCCCCGGAGCCTTCTCCCCCAGAGGCTTCGCCTTCGGCGGCGCCTGCGCCCCCGGTGATACCTGCAACCCCTAGGGCTTCGCCCTTGGAGGTTGCGCCACTGGCGTCTGCGCCCCCGGGGACTTCGAATCCCTTGAATCGAAAAAAATTGAATCGGCGCCTATGAATCGAAAAATAAATAAACCGAATTTGTCTACGAACTACGAACCAACGAACGAAGGTTACATACATATGTACATACATACAAAGTCTCTTTCTAAATTATATATTAGATTGCAAACAATTATTATTACTGTACTATAACGGAAAACTATTAAATATCGTGAGTAGGAGTACAAAATCGTGAAAATTCGACACGCAATGTGTTGCGTATAAAATTTGCATTGTAAACTTTTAACAAGTGCTTCCTATTAGTCATATGAATAATTTTAAGAAAATTTTTACCTCTTCCAAGGTTTTTAATTTATTTTTTGAGCCCTTAAATCTAAAAGGCCCACATGTACCGTATGCCCTTGCGGCATAGTAGTTACGGGCCTGCTTTCATGCGATCTTCCTCCGACATCCTCCGGTAACACCACATTTCAAAGGACTCTATGTATATTGTTCAAGCTTTGCCACTAATAGCATCCACGTTTTGCATCCGTACAGCAACTGACCATAGGTAGCAATATACATGAGTTGTTATAATTGAAAAATGTCTCGAAAAACATAAAATATAATGTTTTGTATTTAACAATATTTAAAAAATACTTTTGGAATGTAATACGTTCATTCTGCTTTTCCGAAATTCTAGACATCAAATTAAAAGAAGTGATAGCAATTTGTTATTTAAGTCAGACAGAAATAGTGTCTTTGGGACTGAAAATTGGACTACTGCTACTTTTAAATATAACGGCTCATATAATAATATAACAATCAAAAAATCCCATGCATTTGAAATCAAAATAACGATTTCCATTTAGGTGGCCGATAACCGATGCCGTTACTCCATTTCCAATTTATGTTTATAAAGGGATGCTGCGGCACATTAAATGTATATGTACAGTCGATTGTAAAGCAAACACTACAAATATTTAGTTCAAATACGTTGGCACACATGTGTATATACATAGGTACATATAATATTATAAGCTGAGTAAACCACGTACCCATCATTGACACAAACAATGAATACGATTTCATATTGCGGCTAATTAATCGGTGCGATTGTGCTATGGGACCGGTTGCTAATACAAATGTGTTAACCATGGATTTATTAATGAAGTGGAAGATTATCGACATGTCATCAATAACTCTCATTTCGGTTGATCGAAAGGTTACTTTGGGAAAATAATGAATAAAAAACGCGTATAAACTTTCGACATACATATCGAATATAAACTTTTGCCAATATCAGCGGTTGCTGGTTTGATTTATGCTCACGCATCCTTCACTATTCATCTTATTTTGTGTACGCATAATTTGTATATACATATATGTACATAAATAGTACTGATAAAATATACATCGATGTTTGTACTACGTACTTGATATTGGTACTTTTTCAAATAAAACGGTTAAGTTTTTCTTCGCTCGCAGCGCATTGTTGGGTATTGTAAAGCTTTTAACGTAAAATAAGCTTCCAATATTTTTTTGCATTGTTTTTTTTTATGTATTATATACATATGTATGTGTGTATATACTATTTCATTTCTTTCATGAAATTTATTCATAGCCATAACGGCATTGTATATGCATATTTTATTTATATAATAGTGGCTAGTATTTTAGAATAATTCTGACATTAATTGGTGTTGGCGAAAGGATAATCCACACATATGTATGTATGTAAGTTAATAAACTGTTTTGTTTATTTCGCACTACTATGAACATTCGAGTTATAAACGAGTTTGTATAAAGTATTGTTTTATCAGTTTGGATGCCTACATGAATATTTACTTTATTTGTATATCTACATATATGTAAATATTTATATATGTTTGTAGTATCAACTGATGATGTATAATGATGGTAAGAAAATTTTAAACCAATTGACATATAAGGGGAGGTACCATTTCCGGCTAACTTTAAAATTTGAAAAAAGAAAATTGACATCGTATCGATAAGAATTTCAATAACCGATACTAAGTTTCAGTTCGATAGAATTAACGGTGTTCAAAAAATCCTCAAAATACACAGCCACACACACACACACACACACACACACATTTTTTTCTAGATCATGAAAACATAATTAGTGATCGATTCTGTGTTTGATTCAGTCAAAATCTCGAGTTCGAATTTTCGCATGATCACAAAACTTCACCTATTATTACTACGTACATATGTATGTACATACATACATAGATAAAGTAAAAATAGGTAGCATATCATATATGTACGTATGTACATATATTTTATTTATTTTGCAAAAGTGTCGTATGTTAGCAAGCCGTACACGGAAAATCGTTTTCCCGGGGCCAGATAAGAGTTTCAATGGGAAAAGCTTTCACCGAAAGAGTAATGAACCGTCATTAATTCTTTAGAACGTTGATTGATGAAAGTATTATGATTACGCGAGCAGAATCTGTCTTCGGCGAGCTCGCAGGTTTTCTTCTACGTAGTATATCTTGCAAATTCAAAACCACCATTTAGTATTTTTATATCTCCGGAAAACGAGGCTAAAATAAAATCAAACGTAATATTTTTAGCAGATTGGCAGATTATCGATACAAGGTGTGTTGATTTTAGCAATAAGATTGTCCTTCTTTTTATTTCTTGCTTTTAGATGAAATGGCTGACTTCCTGTAAAGAAATAAAATCGGTTATATTTTCAAAGGGATTCAAAGAATAGATTTATTGCTAAGATACACACGGCAGCTTCTTTGTTCGCGGCCCCGTTCCGAATGACGTTAGGTGGATAGATCGTCGTTGAATTTTAGACCTTACATACGTGTGGCGTAGGTTCTATTTTTGCATACATCGACTGACGTCGATCTCCCACGCCATATTGAAAAGTACCTTATACAGATTTTGCACGAACAACGATTTACGCTTTTCAAGAGAACTCGCGCAGCTTTGCAACTTCTTATAAATTCATTTTTATTTTTGTTATTGAGTATCAAGAAAACGTACTCGAAAATGTGCTTCGTTATTATTTATTTCTATTCATTGGATTCGTGTCTATCATTATTGCCGATTTGATAGATCTTCCAAATATATTTTCTACATATGTACCATATGTTCATAAATACATACATACATACAAATGTTTCTTTAATTTTTTCATTGCTGTAAAAATATATTTTTAATTTCACTTTATACATGTACAATAAAAATGAAATTCATTATTGAAATATAGAGAAAATGTGCGAAAGGACGAGAGTATTGTTATTTTTTTGGGTTAACGGTGCGTGAAATACATTTTTGTTGTGTAAAACTCGCGTTAGTGTGGAGAAATTTTTTTTAAAGCGAATGAGAACTAAAGAAAATTCATAAATCCTTGAAAAGGCAAGGCCTAGTTTTTTCCTTTGTTTTCTTTTATTTTTTCTGCACTAATCCGTAAGAATTTCATTCGATGTCGCTTATTGTTTTATATTATGTTATGAGTAATACTTACATACTTATCTATGAATCATTCTATACAGTTGGCAAGAAAAACTACATTTATCGTTTGAATGTTTTTATCTGTTAAACTAAGTATACTATTATAATGAAACAAATCAAAGTTTACGCATTTATATAATTTTCTACAAATATTAAGTAATATTATAAATATAACACTGGACTTTTTATTCTATCATATAAAAACCATGTGAACTGTATAAGAGGTATGTAAAAATATACGACATTCTCAATTCTACCTACATATACATATATGTATGTATGTCATTCTATATAAACATATAACCATGACTGTGAATTCAGAGTCGTTAAAAGTTCAATCGGCTGATTTCGTGCTTAAATCGCATTCATTTTTTTACTCAATAATGTATTGAATATTGAATTTATAGCTAAGAATGACTCACCAAATACCCAGACTCACCAAAATTTACAGACCTTACAGTCAGGATTCTCAATTATTCTTAGTTTTCAAATATTCGAATATCAAAATTTAATAGAAAATTGTTCCATTTTATACACTATAGCTATCTGCAGAAAAAACTATATGCAATAGTCAAAATTGATAAAATTCGATAATATTATATATATTATATATAAAAACGGACTGTCGCTAAATATATTTGTACTAGTGTTGGGCCCGTTGATTTCAACGGGTGGTTTCGAAAAGGAATTGAAACTCGAATAAAAATAAAGTTAAAGATATTGAATCGACTGGTTTCGGAAAGAAATTGATGCACGAATTATGAATGACAAATTACGAAGTGATTACGAATTACGAATTACGTTTTGTGCATCGCCGACCCCACGACGCCTTTGCCCCCAGCGCCCCCGATGCCTCCGTCGCTCCGGGGCCTTCGCCCCCCAGCGCCCCCGATGCCTTCGGCATCCCGGGGGATTCGCCCCCAGCGCCGCCGACGCCTCCGGCGCCTCCGGCGCCTCCGGCGCCCCCAGCGCCCCGATGCCTTCGGCACCCCGGGGGCTTCGCCCCCAGCGCCGCCGACGCCTCCGGCGCCCCCAGCACCCCCGATGCCTTCGGCACCGCGGGGGCTTCGCCCCCAGGGCCCCTGGCGCCTCCGGCGCCCCCAGCGCCCCCAAATCCTTCGGCACCCTGGGGGCTTCGCCCCCAGCGCCCCTGTTGCCACTATGAAAATATGAAAAATATGAAAAAAAAAAATGAAAAAATGAAAAAAATGAAAAAACTGAAAAAATTAAAAATATGAAAAAAACTGAAAAAATGAAAAAAATGAATGCATCGGGGGTGCTGGGGGCGCCGGAGGCGTCGGAGGCGCTGGGGGCGAAGCCCCCGGGGTGCCGAAGGCATCGGGGGTGCTGGGGGCGCCGGAGGCATCGGGGGCGCTGGGGACAAAGGCGTCGGGGGGTCGGCGATGCACAAAACGTAATTCGTAATTCGTAATCACTTCGTAATTTGTCATTCGTGCATCAATTTCTTTCCGAAACCAGTCGATTCAATATATTTAACTTTATTTTTATTCGAGTTTCAATTCCTTTTCGAAACCACCCGTTGAAATCAACGGGTCCAACACTAGTATTGAATATTATTCGTTCTCTGTAACATTCTTATAGCGGGAAATAGGCGTATGTGAAAATTGTATTTATGCTTAATTATGTGCATATTTAGATAAACGAACTTCCAGGAAAGCAAAACTTGGGGTAACCGTAGAAACAGACTTGTACCGTGATTTAGATATGTGACCTAATTCCAGAGCAGTATACATATGTACATACATATGTCGTCAATTGTTACCTAACAATATGAACAATGAATACACTCGTAGATTTGAATTGACGCCGACCTCATTAAATGCTTAAATATGTATGTATGTATTTACATACATATGAAAACTAGTACTCACTATTATGCTGGTGTGCTTCATGTGTCGCCAGTGGCGTAGCTAGGAATTTTGGGCCTCTAGTACTTTAAACTCTATTTTTGGTGTTTATTTGTGTTCAATAACCAGCAATGTGAGATTATTTAGTTTGGATTGTCTGATTGAGTTTCATTTGTAGTCTTTTATATTTTTAAATACACACTGTCGAAGTCATAGAGACTATGAACTAGTCTTCTGATTTGTCTACTGACAATTTCCAAGTGATTGGCTACATTTACGACGGTCATAATTTAAGCTGAAAGTCTTTAGTCATAAGTTATATTGAAAGGAAAAGTCGTCAAGAAGCACTTTATTCTGTCTTGATAACTCCAGATGTACCGACCTCGTGCCAAAAAATGCACTTTGAGTCCTGTAAATACATCCCACAAAAACGCCTTATCTCTCGATTTAAGATTAACAAAATCACTAATAAGTTCTTTAAGCTCCATTTTCGATCTTGTTTGGGTTCAAAGGCCAGAAATGCGAGACTATTTAGTATGGATTGTTATAAAGTGTATATATGTATATATGTATCTTAATATATAATTTCGAAGGAGGCTATGTATGTATGTAATTATTGTTGGTTCGTAGAAAAACAAATGATTATTCAAATATATTTAAATAAAATAAAACTATTCAAATATATTTAAATAAAATAAAACTATTCAAATAAATTTAATAAAATATTTACCATAAGATTGACCATCTTTAAGCGGTTAGTATTACAAATACCTTTTTTTTTTTTAAAACATATAGGTACATACATATAATGTATGGATATATTTGCTGTCGAGGCCTCTGTCAAGTTGGGCTTCTCATCTTGCTATGAGGTAGCTACCCCACTGTGTCGTATCTATGTAGCTGTCGATGATGTTTCACATGAGGCTTGGCATGGGTTAGAATATCAGAAATAATGCGTGTATGTAGGTTAAATAGTCACACATGCACTTTTTGAATACGAGTCATGAAATGGAACTGAATGTATTGAATGAATGAATTGTTACTGGGGCTTAGGAAAATCATGATGAATCCATCAATGAGTGCAAATAATGGATTTAATTTTCAAACGGCCAATGTACTTGTATGAGATATCGGGATATGACTTAAAATTTTTACACATTACAATGGGAAATCGTTTTGAAATGTGGTTTCAAAAGAATAGGACTCCTGTACACAAAACCAAGGCCACAACGAAGCAACTGTTCGGCGAACCGAAATTTTCCAGTTTGATTGATCGCCACGCATGTTCAACCCTTTAGCTTTTGAATTTTTCTAGTGAGAATATCGGAATGAACAGATTTGTATATTTATATTTTAAGTGACCAGCTCTAACAGTACGTTTATGTTAAAATTCAAGAGGCCTCAAAATTGTACTACTATTATTAAAAATTCAGTCGAAAGAGCCTGATTTTTTGAGATAGCAAACTTATTTAAAATATGACATATGCTATATTTAAAAGTAACAAAAATACATCAATGTGTATATTATTGATTGTAAAACACATAATCGAAATTGGTTAATTAATAAAAAATCGTAAATACAAAGTTAGATCAGTACGAGCTGTCAGAATGTAGCTTTTAAAATTTAATATCAGCATTATAATATAAACATTTTAACACTCATTATATAACCTATTAGTGAAGTAAAAATATATGTATATATGAGAGCCTATAATGATAATTTTATAAGATATAGTGTGAAACAGATAAATTTATATATATAAACGAGTGGGGGAGGGCAAGTCAAACAAATAAGGCTTTCTGGCCATGAGCTGTCATCGTCTCCAAATTTTTTGGATTCTTAAACGTGAAAGAAGGAATTTAAATTTCTATTGGTGACCAAAGTGGGCAAAATGGCAAAGTTTCAAATCGATCGGAAGAATGTAGGAAATGATATCACAGCAGAAGTCGAAGAAAAGCTAAAAAAAGCCTCGTAAAAAGTTATTGATTCAACTAATTCAACTTTGACATTTGGCTAATTCTGCATATTTATTTATTTTTATTTAATTTATACCAGGAAGGCCTAACAGGTATACCCAATGCGGCTTCCTGGCCAAAGAATATAGGTACATATGTATGTATGTAAAGTTCAGAATGGCTACTTATTTCAGTGAATTTTCAGGGAATAGTGATTGATGATTGTAAAACGCGAAAATAGTTTTATTAAAAAATTTGACAGAATTTATTATTTTTTTTACTGTTTTAATTTAAGCGAACCCTAGTCAAGTATCTGCAGTATTATTTGAACGTTCAAAGAGGAATGAAAAAAATAAATAATATAAGATTTTCCGGGAAATTTTTCATTGGACAGGCGCTGAAAAAGCAATTTATCTCAATCTTTTCCTGAATTTAGCGCCCGGCGAAACTTTTTAAATGGCGATCGAAATGAATTCGCGCACACATTAACTCCAGAGCTGATGAAACGTAACCGATTTCTCTTTCAGCTCCTTCTTTATTTTATTTATTATTAAAAAGGGAGTTTCCACTTACGCTGTCAAAGGACACAAACTTCGAAAAGGGGCGATAAACCTTACGTGACGTAATAAAAAGTAATCGCGATACCAGAAAAGATTGGACGTGTTAACTGCTTTCGTGAAACCCCTAATTAAGGTCATCCAAAAAAGTTAGCTTTCGGGAATTTGGAAAGTTTTAATCTGCACGAAAGAACTTGCCCTTACTTCGCCAGCAACTTTGTCTTTGGTACTCAACGACCGCGAAGGGTTAAAAACATTGAAAGCTTCGACCATTCGCAGTCGAACCTAATTTAAAGCAATACAATGCTAATTTTTCCACTCCACGAAATTGGATCAATTGGAAGGCATTCTTTTAAGCTGCGAGAAAACATTCTATGGATGTTTACGGATGAATTTATTATTCGTATTAATTTTTATTCGATGAATCCTTTTTCCTCTTGGTCCGAAGCGGGATAATCGGTTTTGAAAGTTGACGTTGAACTTTTCGCCGCTTAATTTCGCCGACGTAAGGCCCAATTGTCAGCCCATCCGGACTTTAATCTAGTTTTTGAAGTATCCGGTTAAAACGTGGACGTTGTTTAAACTTCCGTATAATTAAAAAACTTCAGCTAGACGTGCTCGACGTGCAGTCTGTATTGCTTTTATTGTACATATGTATATTCGATATATTTATATACATACTAGCTGAACCCCGGCATGCGTTGCAATGCTATAATAACGCATGAAATTCCCATTTCCGTTCCCATTTGTCGGAAAAACGCAGGTAGCGAACACATTTGAAATTATTGCGTTGCAATGACACTCCATTCCCGTTTTTTCCGTTTCCGTTCCCGTTTTTCCCGTTTTTTTTTCACAGTAATCTTCTCGGACATGCACACAACAAATCCTGAGAGTTTCATCGTAATCGGCTTAGTGGTTTAGCAGCCTATTCGAGACACACACACAGACATTCATTTTTATATATATAGATTATATAATATTCCTAATTATATGACAAAGCATACATATAAACATATACATTCCTATATAGATAAGCAGCTTCCCGAATAATTAAATTTTAATATTACAATAAAATATTGTTGAATCAAAATTATTTGTCAATTAAACATGTGTATGACATACACGTTCACACATGCCGGCTATGAGAGCATTTTCGATACAAATTGAGCGCAAATGTAAGGAAACTTACATAAGACAAAAGTTTCACTTCCGGTTGTCTGATTTTGTTCACATTTTTTTTATTACTTAAAATCGCTATAAATATTATACACATAAATATCAAGAAAATTAAAATAATTTAAAAGGTCAAATTAAAATAATGAAATATTGTTTTAAAAAAGTGACTACTTCTGGCTTACGAATTCCGACCAAAACATTATCAACTCTAAGTTAGTACGTAGAGAATACAATTATAAATTTTCTGCTTTATACGTTCTGGGGTGTGGAAAAAATCGTGTGGTCACAACATTTTTGATTTAAGAGGAAAAAACCCCACTTCTGGTTTATTAAATATTAGATAATTGAATTCAAAAACTTAAAAAATAGGGCACCTATAAGGGGAGGTACGATTTCCGGTCAACTTAAAAATTTGAAAAAAATTGAGGTATCGATAAGAATTTCAGTAACTGATACTAAGTTTTAAAAAACCGATAAGGTGTTCAAAAAATCCCCAAAATACACAGCACACATACTGACCCACACGCAGTGATCGATTCCGAGTTCGAATCAGTCAAAATATTGAGTTTGAATTTTTGAATGATCACAAAACTTAATCTATTGTTACTACGTACACAGATAAAGTAAAAAAAGTATATTGTACATATGCACAACATACGAGTAATTATATTGATCCTATGTCTCTTTTCTTCTATCGTCTCCTTAGTAAATTCTGATTTTTATTATATACCTCCTGTTACTTCGTCTTACGATAACGATTCAGTAAAACTGTTGGCTCTTATCCGATCGTTTTCATACATTGCCATTTTGCTCGGTTTGGTCATCAATATATATAAGTGGAAGTATCATCCGCCATTACGATGGTGAAAAATAATCGTAATAGACATGTTTGAAAATACTGCATCCTATTACACGGTGACGTTTATCTGTCACATTCATCATTCACATCGGTAGTTTCAGCTTCTTCTGATTACTTTTCGCCCGCCATCTCGCTGTCAGATTTTAATTGTTTAAACGCCTATAACTTTTTCTTTTTTCACTCTAAATTTTATAAAATTTGCTTTATAGGTTCTCATTATCTCTCATATATATTTTTAGTTCACTCAAGGTGTTAATAATGAATGTTATCGATATTGTTGTCGATCGAAATATCGATCGATATCGCTCTTATGGCCAAACGTCACTTTGACATTTCAAGCCTGACTGGCGAATGCATAGCTTTTGCGTTTACATAATTACTCCCACATTTCGCATTGATTTATCGTGTATGAAATTCATACACATACGCTATGAATGTACTTACTTTTTATTTATACCTATTTAATTACCAATAATTCAATAAATTGGGTTATATGGAAATTTTTTATGATTTTTTAATTCCTTTATGTATTTTCTTTTTTTTCGAAATCTATAATTTTTATTACTAATAATTTTATAAAAAATCGTTCAAGTCGGAAGCAAATCATAAAGAAAGTCGGAGTCGGAGCCGGAAAATTATAATCCGACTTCACAGCCTTGGTGCATACATCATTTTATTGTTTATAAATCATGTTCATTATACAAAATTATTAAGTAGCGTAAAAATATGGGAGTGGGATTTCTAGCCCATTCTAAAATGCATGAAAAAGTTACACTGCTAGAGTAGCATTGCTCTAGCCTATTTGTTACCAATAATCACTTTATATCAAACCCCCACGTCTCCCTCAGGATGCGTACAACACTAATGGGCGACTTCAAACGTAATATCGACATTGCACCGACCTGCAATTTCGTTCGATGATTTGTTAATTTGGATTGTACATATGTACATACATACATACATTATGGACCAGTGTCAATAATTTGTTATCATCCAGAAATTAATAAATTTAAGATTTTTCAATTTTATATGAAAATACTGATTTTGCCAATTTGCGTACTTCAAAATACCTACATACATATGTAGATACTAAAATTATGATTTAATACATTCGAATATCAAGGCTTAGAATGTTTTCCGATGTAGATGATCTTCGGTGACGGTTATATAATAATAGAAAATAGTAAAACTTTGTCTTCTGTATCGCCTACTGTTAAACAGACCCACCCTTCATCCAATCCCTCCACTCTTCGGAGGGCTTCGTTTGTGAGCAACTCCAGCCACTCGAATTTTTTTGACATCATAAATGCAACGTCGTATAAAAACAACACCACTAGGGGCACTTCGTTTGGAAGCATGAGTTCACAGAGTTGGCCCGCGGACCGAGCCCTTTATAATATTATGTTTATTTCAACAAATTTGCAAATTAAATTAATTTTTATAAAGAATTTTGTCTATTAATTTGTAATTTGCAATTATTCTTTTATTGAATAAATTAATATTCCATAACCCATGCGATGATACTTCATCGGGCTTATCCTTAGTATTGTTGCGTAGGTGGGTGTAGGATCCAAGTAAAAGGCCAAAGTCGTGTCACAGCATTTATTGATGATTAAGGAGATACACACACTGGCAGTGCTCAGTCCAGAATGTCCTGATATCGCCTAAGTACCGCCTTATAAGGGGCAGGTCTCTCAGGACATCTTCGACTTCCGATTCGTTTACCTATTGTTATGGTCACGTACTCGGATATGTATTCCCAGTTTCAAGATACCCTGTTCAGAAACTGATGTTCCATCGGCACAATAAGTATCTCAGAGAGAATTGGCCAACTTCGTCGTGCTTCTCGCTACGTTCTAATACTGGAAAGAACCTAATTGGAGCTTCCGGGGTAGCCATGGCGGCTGCTAGGGCGATGAGAGCGAAAACTGCGACCTAAAAATAAATGATTAATTTGATATATCAATCGCAATTTCCTTTAGTATTTTCAAAACGAGCGGAAATAGAGAAAAAAATACAAAGCCGAAAAACATATTTATCGGTGGACACGTCTATCGCAATTAGCTTCGAAAATTGTACTCTCCACCCTACACCCTACGGCCCACGGAAACCGTTTTTCATGAACGTTTTATATCCTATTGCGTCATTAAATGCAATTATAGTGGTATAATATGATTTCCTGTAGTACCACGATGGTCTAGAATCTAAATAAAAAATCACAAAGCGTATGGTGAAAATGTTTTGTGCTTTTAATATCCGGTCCATTATTTACTCGATACACCATTACGAATAGTATTTCAAATCTAAATAATGCTTTATCTGTTGGGAGACAAGATCCTCGTCGCTGAAGGTCTCACCGCACTAGGCGACACTGTGCGGCAATGTTAGGTAATCCGCATTTGAACTGTAGCGACGCGACATTACGCAACAAATTATGTCAATCATTCGCTTGGTAATCTCTGAGCAAGATGCACGAAATGGACACAATTGTAGTGTCTTTGCTATGCGAGGAAGACGAGACGAAGAAACAAGAAAAAACAGAAAATATGGCTATATGCAATTTCAAATTCACGACGCGAAGTGGCAAATATGAATTGAAGTATACGAATTAAATACGAATGAAGTGAAGTGAATATGAATTACCGATGTTATTATACCCTTTTGCCACGGCTTAAAAAGGTTCTGCACAGACACTGACATTTAATAACACAATACTGACCATTTTGTCAATAAAATACTGGCCATTTAATTTGTTGCCGTTGTTTAATTGTTGCGTCACTGCAGTGCAGTGACGCGAAAAATTCGGGTGTGACTAACCCATGACTTTATCTATGTATTTGAGGAATATAAGAAAGTCACAAAACAAAATTCAATATTGAACCTTACAGAAACATTCACACATACTGGCAGCATTATGAAATGTTAATAGCTATGACAGCATTTTCGATACAAATTGAGCGCAAATGTATGGAAACTTGCACAAGACAAAAGTTCTACTTCCGGCTGTCGGATTTTGTTCAATTTTTTATGTTACTTAAAATCATTATCAGTACACAATAAATATAAATAATATTAAAATAATTTAAAACGTCAAAATAAAATAATGAAATATTGTTTTAAAAAAAATACTGCTTCCGGTTTACGAATTCTGACCAAAACCTTATCAGCTCTAAGTTAGTACATAAATAATACAAATGTAAATTTTCAGCTTAATACGTTCAGGAGTGGACAGAATCGAGGCGACGACATTTTTACAAACCTCTTTTACGTTTTTGACCTTTCTAAGAGGATAATATTAAATTTAGTGATCACATTGATACAAGAATTATATTTGAAGTTTTTCGTGAAGAACACACATGTTTAAGGGGTCGAAAAAAATAGTGAAAGAAAAATCGTACAAGAGTAAACTGCCACTTCCGGTTGAGGGATGCTTACCAAATGTTATACATAACTTGTTATTACGCTTAAACTTCTAGATAAAACAAAACATTTCTGAGAAAAACATAAAAAGCCTCGATTCTCTAGAGTAAAAGTACTACTTCTGGTTCAGATAAAAATATTTAAAAAATATAAGGTTATAAAGATTATTATTACATGCAAAAAAAATCAGTCCGATTCAGTTAGTGGTTTGGGATATAATTGAATTCAAAAACTTAAAAAAAGAGGACACCTTTGTATAAAGGGATGTACCATTTTTGGTCAACTTAAAAATTTACATCGTATCGATAAGAATTTCAGTAACCGATACTAAGTTTTAGTTCGATAGGACTAACGGTGACATAGAGACATCTATGGATTTAGACTTGTATATATTTTTTTAAATACTGTAAATATGAATGTCAGTTTCCTTTCAGTCAAAACATTTATATTCCTAGACATTGATTTACTGTGAACTAAAGTTAGACATGTTTAAACTTACCCTCACGTTCTCGTAATGTATTCACCTGTCCAGTTCTGAAATATGTAGTCGTTTCACACCCCTCCCTCTTATTTCAGTCAGAAAGATGTATGTAAGGTCAGTTCCTTAAATTTTGACGGCGGCAATATATTATTCGGTTGATGCGAGTTAGAAACGAGTTGAAAATTCTGATCATTTGCCATTAACCATTCTCCAGCGATGGTTTTGGCTAGCGAGGGAATCATCATTTGAAGAAATTGGACTTCTGCCGATTATCCGAGGGCGAGCTTTCGGTTTCTTCTCGTGTTTGTATCCTTTTTCTCTGTAAACTTGTCCCGCGAGTGCCGTACATCGAGAATGGCCGTAACGACCGTTTCTATTTTACGAACTATGTATGTATGTATAATATGTAGGATCGCTCTATCGTGGTAGAAGAAACGTATAAGCGACCATTTAATAAATACGAAACAAACGAGCGACTGGGTTATAAATTTAAAAGGAGAGATTTCTTCTTCGAAATCGGGTTTTATTGGCAAGAGTCCCCGGAGCGTCACTATGGGAGCGTGCGAATTCGCATTAACGATCCAAGTTTGAGGCTTCAAAAGACTACGTATAGGCTTTGTTTGATTTCTTTTTTTTCTCGTGCTTATTTTCAAGATGGCCCTCGTTAAAAATGAGGGTTGCGAATAAAATAGTAGAATGTGCCGCTTTAAGTTCGAAGACAACGCTCAACAAATACTCATTGTCTACACAAAACATTTGGGATGAGATGTAAATCTGTTTTAAGATATTGTATGTATATGTATTCATGAGAAAACGAAGAGATTAAAAGTATCGAAAGGCTACGTATAACATTCTGGGATATTCCCAGGATGTATACCGGGAATGCCTAACAGGTAAACCCCAACGCCTTCCCAGATAATTAATTACAAACATTGCAGCATTTTTATAGCACAAATCGCTTTATTTCGAGAGGCTGACGAACATAAATTTAAATTTAATTAATTAATTAATTAATCCATAGAGACATCTATGGATTTAGACTTGTATATATATTTTTAAATACTGTAAATAAATCAAATTCAGATATTTGTGACACAGCGGGTAGTATGATTTTTGCCAATTTGATGGAGGAACCATTTCAACAATGAAATCAGATACATTGGTAAACTCTGATAAGAAACGATCGAATGAGAGTCACAAATATCCAAGTCTGACCAGCAGTATTAAAGATTAGCACGGGATCGAATCCGTTAACCTCTCGGTGCTAAACATAAACGCAACTACCGAGCCATACTGCTGGCTACATGTATCAATTTTGGAAATACTTATTAATTTACTGAGGTATGTAACGTTTTTTTACAAGTAAGATTTTTATTATTATTTAGCAAAATCTTCTATATACATATATTTATGATTCGATTTTAGAGCAGTTTTAAGCAGTTTAGTGGTAGGTGCTTGAGCGTAAGATTTAGTCCACTTTTGTACGCATATTGCGATTTCCGCTATTATACACGAATCGTGACGCGAATACTTACGAACAAGGGCGAGCGTTTCAATCTCAGAAATTTCCTTTTTCCGCAAAATCTCGAGGTTAAACGAAAACTCTCGCCTCTCCCTTGGAACTATCTTCAAGATTAATTGTCGTCGTTTTAACAAAGTCTCGGCGGACCAGTTTCTCCCGATTGATACATTGTCGCCGGGTCTATTGTTGCAGAATTCCATCAGACACTATTTTTGTGCGATGACCGAATCTATGACATTGTTCGAAGCGCTGTATTAATATGTACATATATGTATATTTCAAGCGGTTGATTGATCAACGCAAAAATAATTAGAAGAAGTGTCGTATTTTTTCTCTGAAAATTGTCGACGTACCGTGAAAAATCCCTCTTTATTTAATCATCTTTCGAAATAGCCGGCAGAGGAAAAGCCGGTGATGTATGTCTCTGTCGGCTAATTAATTTTGAGCGGGACAACGGGCCGTCATTGCTCGTAAAAAAGAAGAGCAAAAACGGTCAGAAAACGCTGAAAAAATATTGAACATTCGTTGAGCCTCGAAAAAATTCGTTAAAAAACGCACAGTACACGAAATGGACAATTCTGCTATGTAAAGCGTCCTTTACACGCGATGAAATGCGTATACATAATATAATTTAATACCATTTATGTACATAAGTATGATGGCGTATGGATGCAAAACTTGGACATCGAACGCCAAGATGTTACATAAATTCCAATACACTCAAAGAAGTATGGAACGCTGTATGCTTGGCATAACGATAACAGATAGGAAACGTAATACGTGGGTGAGAAATATGACAAGAGTAGTAGACATAGTGGATAGAGTAAAGAGAATGAAGATAGAATAAATAAATGGCAATGGGCGGGCCACGTGGCTAGAAGAATGGAAGAAAGGTGGGCAAAAGAAGTGCTTGAATGGTACCCGAGAGAATGCAAAAGATTAAAAGGAAGACCGTAGGGAAGATTGGTAGACGAAATAAGGAAAATGTGTGGAATGAGATGGATGAGTGTTGCACAAAACAGAGACGAGTGGAAGCGTTTTGGAGAGGCCTTCGTCCAGCAGTGATGGTGAGCGGCTGTAGATGATGATGATGATGTACGTACATACATAAGTGTAATAAATTTACTCATTCTTTTGTTGTCGTTGTTACAGGACATTCATCCGTTGGAAGTGCGTCTCGAAACAACCGCCAGAGAAACGTTTCACGCTTTAAGGTAAATTACACGCGTAGATTATTTGTGCCCTCTAATATGACAATGATCCAAGTCACAAAATAGGAAATAATGTAAATGTATCAAATCTCATGGATATTTCATCATTGCGAAACATTTTTTTTATGTTCATCCTAATTATCTTATTAGGTAGCTTAGACCACTGTCATATTTATCGTTTAATAATTAAGTAATGTTTATTTTGTTTAGATCGCTGCTCTTACATACACATTGGCATTCATTCACCGTTCTGGCCGAGGCTGAAGTCGCATCGAGTTTGGCGCTACGGAAGGACCTTTCATATATTATCAGTTCTTCACCCCTTTTACCGAAAATTTTGGCCTTACCACCAGCAAATATCGAACATGCCTTATTTAGGTAAGTGTGCTTCGTTTGTTGAGTAAAAAGAAAAATTGTCGACGAAAAAAAAATTCGACCTCTTTTTTTTTCTTTTGGCTTTGTTTATTTTACTCGAAACGTCGGCGAATCGCAATCTGCGCTCGAATTTCCCTCGTTTCAATTCAAAGTCAAAGAAAAAGCAAGAATATTCGAGGGGTGACTCGAGTGTCAAAGACATGTGCGCAAAAAAACCGATCGAACTGTTCGCCAACTGGGAAAAAGCCTATATTACAATTGAATATCACAATATTGTATCATATCGGTAATGTGACTGGGTGATTGTTTCGTAATTTATTTATTTATTAGTAGCTTCTGGATGTGACAAGAAAGAGTCGATTTGTGTATTTATTAAACTATACACTTGCATACATACATACTTACATTGAAATAAAAGAATATTCGCAACAAAATAAATGAATTATAAATAGAAAAAAAATGAATAAGATTAAAAAATAAAATAAAGGCGAAAAATAAATAAAAAACATACTTCTTTAAGAGATTATTATTATTATACATATGTATATTTATACATAAACATATTAATATAAATACAAATTTTATATTATATTTTACATAATATAAGCCTTTCATCTGATTTTCAAGGAGGCAATTTATACTAATCAAAAGATCGTTAATTGTCTTATTTCCCGTTATGAAAATTTATGAGGATTTAGATTTCAACGGCGAATTCATCGGTTTTATCGAGCAATCAACTAATGGAACGGATTGTTAAATTATTATTGTTCCATTTATTATGTGATGAAATATACAATGAAATGGCCTCTAATTAATCGAATCATAAAAATATACATAATTTTTTGAAGGTAACGAAACGATTTATATGAGCTTCCTTTTGAGATATTTTCACTCAAAACCAACTGGAAAATTTAGCTTTGAGAAGAACATATCATCATTATCATTATCTACAGCCATTCACCATCCACTGCTAGATGAAGGCCTCTCCAACACGCTTCCACTCGTCTCTGTTTTCTCATCTCATCTCACCCCATTCTCTCTGGTGCCATTATAGCACTTCTTTTGTCCATTCTTCTAGCCACGTGGCTCACCCATTGCCATTTAAATCTCTTCACTCTCCACTACATACATATATCCACTATCCTTGTCATACTTTGCACCCACGTATTCCGTTTCCTGTCTTTCCTCGTTATGCCAAGCATACAACGTTCCGTACGTCTTTGAGTACGTTGTACTTAGTGTAGCAACTGTTTCACATCCATATGTCATCACTGGCAAAATACATTGATCGAAGATCTTTTTCTTTAGGCAAAGTGGCATTTTTGATTTAATAATCGCATTCATTCGTCCAAATTAATACCTTCCTAATTTCGTACGTTTATTTATTTATTCTTTATTACTAATGGACATGTCAATTATTTGTCCAAAATATAAATAACTATCGACTACTTCTACTATTTTAGAATCTATTGTGATGCTATGAAGCATGCAATAGTTATTGAATTTTAGTTTAGTCTTATCTACGTTCATTTTTAATCCTATTCATATTCATACTTTCTGTGTCCAGCTGTGTTAGTCTGTTCAGTAAGTCAGCTGGATCGCGAGCTACTAAAACTATGTATATCGTCTGCGAATCGAAGATGACTCAAGAAGCGATATATAACACAGAAAATGATTATATGTATATATATATATATATATATATATATATATATATATATATATATACATATAATCATTTTCTGTGTTATATATCGCTTCTTGAGTCATCTTCGATATATTTGGCAAATATATAGTTAATTACAGTCAAAAAGCCTGTAGCGGAGATCGATAAAATTAATCATCAAAATCTAGAATGCAATAAAATGTGATTAAATTAAATATAGCATATGAAATTAATCCATATTATAGTGTACATGTACGAATTAAGGAAATCTTAACCAGGTTTTTATGTTTTTAGACGCCTTGCAGACGTGTCACGCTCAACGAGAGGAGTTATAGTCTTGATCAGCGATGCTGAAACGGCTCAGAGGGTCCTGCAGCAGGCCAAGAGATTGAACATGTTGGACGGACACTTCGTGTGGCTTTGGATAGATACAACATCGACAATGAACCAGGTGAAGCAATCCAATCAGCTGCCCAATGGAACGATGTCCCAAACGCCCCAAGGGCCAGACACCCTGATAGAGATGGAAATAGAGAGGAGGGCCAAGGGAGAGCGTCATGCCGCCGACCACAGGGAAAGGCACGGCTTGGGTAGAAGACCCGATGACTTCGACAGATACAAAAGGGACGAATCCGCCGAAACAGGCCACCGTGATATTAATCATAGTTTTAATGCTAGCGTTAATAGTGTTGTTAATAAGCGAAGCGATTTTATATATAGCAAAATAAAAAATGAAGGCGTTGAAAGTTCTAAAATGATGCATAATTCAAAATATACGACATCCGCGATAAACGATACGTATAATAATATTATTATAGCAAGTAATAGCGACGAGCACAATAATTATAACGAGAGCAGTGTGTATATAGGGGACGGTGTTAAGTTTGTCGATAGTACCTACAGTAGCGTAAGCGAGATGAATAGGTTAAGTCGCGGGGGGCTAAGAGTTGCTGAGAAGAGGGCGGAGCGACTTTGGGCGTACAACCGCCCTTCCAAGGACGATGCCCCATCTGACGCCCCCAACACCACCGTCCTGGACGCCTTTCCTGTGGGCCTGCTGGCTCTCAGACCGGTCCCCATGAAAACAGGTAATACACATACGGGTCTACATCACGGCATCGAAAGGTCAAAAGATCGAAAAAGCAAACATCGAAAATCGAAAGATCAAAAATAATGTATGCATGGTAAACGGTACTATGTATATATAATATATATATATATATATATATATATATATATATATATATATATATATATATATATATATATATATATATATATATATATATATATATATATATATATTAATATACAAGTATACCACAGAGTCTTTACAGGTCACCCCAATATATATATATATATATATATATATATATATATATATATATATATATATATATATATATATATATATATATATATATATATATATATATATATTATCTCTCTTTTCGTCGTACAGCCTTGCTTAATGTGCGCGGGCAGTATACGGGATGAAAAGCCTGTTCCTCTTGTTCCTTGTTCGATTTTAATACCCATTTATGAATTTCGATTGTTATGCGTTTACAAATATTATATTTTTTGTTAATTTGTAATCGTGTTTAAAATATGTATAATATTTGTAATTGTCACTTCAAGTGAGAATGAATAGGCTGTTTGCATTTAACGGCCCGTTTCTGTTTCTATTTTAATTTAAATTTTACTTAGAAGCGTTGGTATAATTTCGTTTCTAACCTCGGATTTGCGGTCATGACTGTAAAAACAAATATGTTTCAAAAGTTTAGCAATTAATCAACATTTGTGTCAGAAACGGTTATGAAAGTGAACCTCAAACGAGAAACTTCAAGGTTTAAGCTCAGAATTATACTGCTTTCGACAAGTAACCGCACTACTTTATGTTACACTTCCATTCGATCGTCGATTACACTCGGAAAAGTGAAAAAACATTAAATTAATATTTAAAAATGCGATATATTTACATGCATATATGAACATGTGTATGTTTGTGTATATCCTGGTGACTATTTGAAAGTTTTAATAGCAGCATCCCACGCTCTCGTCGTATCTGTCTCTGATACGGGTACAACATTTAGCATGTCACTTTCGAGCAACCATTTCAACTTTGCTCGTTTCGTTGATTGTAAACAAGATATATCGCTATGTAAATTCGCTATTTACTCTCAAAAGGATGCTTGTTATACAATACACAAACGAAATATTCTGAATAAAAAATAGGCCTCCATAATAGCGGCTAATTATTATAGAAATAATTCTGTGTAAACCTACATACAAATGTAATTATGTATGTACATACATATGTATTTATGTACATAATTACATAATTACCAATAGAGTTTGTGAAAACCGCAATTTTCTTTCGTGTATTTTTTTAAATTTACATCAGCTCCATTTTAGTAGTTTATAAAATTCACTTCATCATATATGTATATAAATGTAATAATTCTACATTAGAAAAACTTCACATGTGATATTTCTTCGGATTACTAAGGTATGAAAAAAAATCTGAAAGGCTTAACAGGTAAACCCCAATGCGCCTTACTGGCCAATTACAAACAATGCAGCATTTTTATTACACAAGTCGCTGAATTGCAAGATACTGAAAAATTCGAAATTAACGAGACGTCTATGAATTTTCAAACCTGTACATAAATTTGATTGTACATTAATCATACTCAAATAGTGGTGACATAATAAGTAGGATGGTTTTTAGCCAATTTAGGGCAGGAAACGTGTCAACAATGAAATCAGAAAAATTGGTAAATATCGACCTGGAGCACAAATATTCAAGTCTGACCAGCAAAACTACAGACATATTCCGAATAAATTCTTTTCAATGGAGGTCAACTCACGGGATTGAACCCAGCGCTTCTCAGTGCTAGACAAAGGCTCAACCATTGATCCATGCTGCGGGCTATATATTTACATATGTATATATTCTTATTTGGTTTAAAAATTATTTGAGCATATCTGTAAGATTTTCGCTGCTTCCAATTAACAAATACGTAGTAATGAAATTGAGTATTTTCTATGTCTTCATGACTATGTATATAACTATGTATTGTATCGGTGGCCGTCACCGCATCGAAAGTCGAAAAATCGAAATCTTTATTCTTGTCCATTTACCATGCATACATATGAAAAGCGGGTAGTATATATGTATGTATATCAGTGGTGTGCGGTAAAATTCTCTCTCTTTTTGTCATACAGCCTTATTTAATGTACAAGATGTATCCTGCCCGTGCACATTAAGTAAGGCTGTACGCAGTGGTGTAGTGCTAAATAAAAAAAACCAGGTCGGTGTTTAATTTTAACACCCCCCCCCCCCCGCTTTTTTCCCTACTAAAAAAATGTTGTATCCTAATATTGGTAGTTGAAATATTTATAACAAAAAAATCAAATAATAATTAACAAATATTCTTACTTGTTGAAATTATGTTGTATATTTTTATATTTTATAAAAACTTCCATAATGCACCCTCTTCAACATCTTTGATTTTGCAAAACTCTTGTTTGTGTGTCAACAGCAATATTTGCTTTTGGCAATGCTAAAACCATGAAGATACATATGTATGTATGTCAAAAAACTATCAAATTTTAACATGTGACTTTAGAGATGACTATTCATTTAAGCTGAGTTCCCTCATTTTATTTATCCTCAAATTCCGTCATTTTATTTATGATGAATAGTTCAAAGCATGTTTTCTTTAGAAGTTTTGGGTGGTTTTAGATAAAAAAATCCAATAAACTTCATTAAACGTCTTTTAAGTTTTGAATATACTCAGATTACTATTCGATTGTGGTCATCGAGTGTCAGAACGAGAGACTGCTCACAATATTTGGAATACAACAATTTATATGAAATTTTAGTCAAAATATGTTTTAATTGTACTCGAAAAACAATGTTTATATCAATCAAAGTGCCAGGGCGGCGACCTGGCTCAAAAAGAAGTACCAGGGCGGCGACCTGCCCCGACCTGGCCCGACTACACCACTGGCTGTACGACAAAAAGGGATAGAATTTCACCACACGCCACTGATATATATTATACATATATACATACATAGTACCGTTTACCATGCATACATTCTTTTCGATCTTTCGATTTAAGATCTTTCGATTTTTGATCTTTGCTTTCAGATATTTGATTTTCGATCTTTCGTCTTTCGATGCAGTGAATCAGACCCGTATTGTGTATGTGTGTTTGACTATGACATGTTTCATTCGGAAGACTTTTAGCCATGTCGTACTTATCCTACCCTTAAGTATACATTTAAAAATATTTTCATTTGGGTTTTCAGATCGACAATTGGTGAGGGGCGCCGTTCGTACTATGGGCGCAGCTTTGAGAAGGGTCTTGTCCTACCAAGACGACAGACCAGCACGAGCCCTTTTCAAAGACACGACCTTTGCCAGTTGCTGGACCGACCATCCGCCCCCGCAGTTCGACGATTTTTCAGACGCATTCGTCAGGTGAGGTCCCCCAATATATGCACATACATATGTATGTATGTATGTATAAGTATGGCATTTAACCCATTTGAACCCAGAGCTCGCGTGAAAACACATGTCCCATGTGCCCAGGACTATTTTTTCGTTTATTTTCCAAAATCTTTGAGTTATTTCATGGGAAATATTTTTTATAGGATAGGGATGGATAGTTCATTGATTTTTCAACATTTTTAATTTTTTTCAAGGTGGTGTCGTGAATGACCTTTGGGGCTAATGAAACATGTTTTTTAAAATAAAACAAAAATCACAATGGAGTCACATAATCAGTTATAATACTTTCTCACTGGTTATTTGTAATTTTATTGTTAAGAAATTTATAAAATTAATTTTAAAAATAACAAACTCGCATCTCTTCGATAAAATGATATTTTCAAATCGCATAACATAACACACGTAGGTACATATATTGTGACATATACACATCGTCAACAAAAAAAAGGGTGCACCCTTTTAAAAGAAGAAATGTCATAAACGAGATTTTGGGTTCAAAAGTCGTAAAAACAAAATACATGAAGACAAAATAATTAATTATTATGATACGGTACAAAACATTTGTCATGCAATGGAATTTCACAGTTATCACAAGCGGAAAACGTTTTATTTTTACAGTGTCCACAATTTCTCCTTTTCTGTTTGACCAATATCAAATGTCTTCCAACTTCCTTTTGATTTTGATTAACTTTGCCGGGTCTGAATGGGACCAATTGTTTTCGTTTTTGACCACAACCATTGCACAACGTCTCTGTTACCTGTCTGATAAATCCTAATTTATCAAATTTACAACCAAAACTTTTGCTTATAATCCAAGCGTTATTCACAGCTACATCGATGTTCCAAAACAGAATAGGCATGTACCATTTTTTCCCTCTAATACTTATATTATAGTTAGAAATATGGTTATCCATTTGATCAACCCCACCCATATATTTATTATACATATTTGTACTAAATGGTTGATTGATTTCCACCCTACTTTTTTCTTTAACCGAATATCAGTTTCCAGGGGTGGTAATATGTATGTATGTGGAATCCGGAAGTTGAGACTCGTCCCAATTATCAATTTCTTCCCGTATCTCTGCAGTAGTAAAATTGCATTCTCTGGAAAAAAATATGTGTCATTATCCCAAGGAGTCATATACGACTCCGTCGACTTTTGATTTTTTTTTTCAGGAATATGAGATATATAAACGCAATTTCTCTTATTTATATTATACAATAAGTCCTACTGTATTAGAAACATAAAGATAAATAAAAAATATGTAAAAATAAAAAACTTACGTATGTTTTCTCTTCGACATATCTGCAAGTCGAAAAGCGCTCGATGTTATTCCCTCAAAACTCCAAAAGGAACTGATTTAATTTCGTGTGACTTTCTTAAAATTCATCACCAACATCTAAGCAAGCGTAACGAAAGGTTTTACGGCCGGCCTGAGTGATCCCTTTATTTTACAAAATTGTAAAATGCCGTGAATGACTGCGCTGGCATACATCGTGTAAGTTCATAACTGACCGCGTGGGTTCAAATGGGTTAATATGTAATAGCTGATTTCGGATGGAACGAAAGGTGTTTTCTCGTCGCGTCGGGACAATCTCCCTTGACGTAGATCGGTGCCTATTTTTCTCGTCTAAATTGATCCATTATATATAGCTGAAGTGGTGCTGAAAGTGAAATGTGCTTGCTGTGTGTTCGACTTGACCTTATTTCGCCGGTAATGTTCTCCGCTGAGCTCTCCGGGTCGCACTGAAAGGTTCGTCCATTGGCGTCCGCCTGCGTGCATATATGTATTCTACATATGTGCAAATATGTATTCTATCATAATAATAAACCGAACATACATTTAACGAGGGACGATTAGGATGTGATTTATTGTGCAAATTATATACTTTTGGATAATTTAATTTAATATAAAAATCATAAAAATAATCACAAAAATATAAACGATCGAGTCGTTACAGCGCTGGGGGCGAAAGCCCCGGAGCGTCGGAGGCGCCGGGGGCGAAGGTCCCGGGGTGCTGAAGGCATCGGGGGCGTCGGCGATGCACAAGACGTAATTCGTGCATCAATTTCTTTTCTTTATTCTTTAACTGTATTTTTATTCGAATTTCAATTACTTTTCGAAACCACCCGTTGAAATCAACGGGCCCTAAACTAGTGTTATATATTGAAGAACAAGGTACGTAATGGTAAAATGTAGGTACTGTTTAAGCATAAGCCATACGATCAATAATATTTGAGTAACTATCGAAATTCCACTTTGATAATGATTTGATTTTAATATTTACACAATTAAATGTTTTATCACAAAAATTGATGTCAGTGTTCCATTAACTCCGTTTTCCGGCTATGCGACTGATGCTAAAATTGGACATTTATTTTTCAACGTTGTAGCAATTTTCCTTTATGTTATCAGTTATTGAGTTTCAAACACACACATACATATGTATATATGTACATAGTACTTTATTTGTAACGTTTGAATATTTAAAAATAAATAAAGCAAAATCTTTGTTTTTAAATTTAATTGAAATAAATGTCGTATACTCATACACACACATATATATATATATATATATATATATATATATATATATATATATATATATATATATATATAATTGCATAATATTACATTAAAAATCGATGCAAACGGCGTATTGTAGATTATCTTGACTGGAATTTGAATATTTTCAGTATTAAATGTGGCTATTTCAAACTGATAAATTCACCGGCAACACAGACTAATTAAATTGTTATAAGTGTGATCAGATGGTTGTTTTAATTATAATGGAAACTTTCAAATGGTTCAAACTTTAAATAAATAAATATGATTGCTTAAAAATAAACTGATTTATTATTATGAATTTATTTTAATACATTTATATGAAATTATTCACCTGAGATTTACATGTATTTAATTACTTACGATTCAATCTAGGTTAACGTTTTTAGGAAAAGTAACCAAAAAGTTATCTAACAAGGGTAAATACCGGTATACCGGTAGTAGGAAAAATCATTTACCGTTTACCGGTTTATGAAATTTGACGGAAAATTGCAATCCCTAGTCGAATGTCATAGGTCGAAGAAAGGTTTTATTTTATTCGAGTAAAACCATTATTATTTAGTTCATTATAATTGTTGGACTCCGCCGCTGTACTAGTTAAGTTCCGTATAAGCGTTAGAGATTATGAAGCAATGATAGCGGCTGAAAAGGCGTCTTTAATATTCAAGAATGACCTTGGCCCTTCTTCAAGCGTCTGAATATTGCCTATGGAGTACGTAAGTATGCTAGACATTGTTCTAAATTGCCAGTCACTTGATTTTGTTGTTATCTTAGAATTCCCTTAATATTAGCATCATATTTGGAGAACGAATTTTTTGTATTTTTTTGTGTGCGTTCGACGTGAATACAAAATTTTATTTCGCATGTTTGGAAATAATATGTACATACATATATTATGTTAGCGTTACGGAAAAAATGTGAAGAAGAAATTTAAGATTCCGGTAGATCAAAGTATTTGAGCTTAATTCCCGCGGTTTTCCCGTATTTTCAACTTTCTCCGCGCGGCGGGATTTTACTCTGAGTAAAATTTTCCCGACTGCGATGCTGCGGTTCGTACGTCATTTTTTTGGCAATGGATGTTTTTCAGTTTTTGTGGAACGACAAAAAAAATTTAAGCAAATATTTGCGAATTTTATCCAATCGCGTAAGAGATGTCGTTCTCCGAGGAAAAAAGATCAATCACTCTTCCCGTTCGTCCGTAAAACGATTTTCCGAAACGCTCGGCGCCATATATCTAAAGAGAAAAGTGGAAAATATTTTAAAAAGTAATGGCATGTATTAAGTATACGAAATTATTTTTATCTTTTGCACCAAATATCACCACCCTCGCTGTCGAACATTCTTATCCCAAGCACTTCTCCCTTGACGATAAAATTGATCTTCATTAGTATAATATACATTTATAAAATATGCCATTTTAAAATATTCATCGTTTTTAATTATCTTAAAAACATATTTAGCATTATTTTATATGTATAAGGTAAACGTACGTAGCTCCGTCAGTGACCTACTCCTTGTCACTTGTTTTATTTCACAATCTTTATTAATAATTTTAAAAATTATTTAAAATATCAAATCTTTAATTCCTGTGTTTCATCCCATTTTTCTAACTCAATTACAATAAATATTGGGTTGTCTGATAATAGTACAGATTTTAACCACGTATATCAGTACTCTGAGATCAACACACGTATTTAAAATATCAAAATACATTTAACACTTCAAATTGAGTAAAATACTATAGTTTACATATTTATAGCAATGTTCTAGTAAGACGTTTTCATAAACATCTTACTAGAACATTTTCCAAATTAATGTTCTCCGACGCTAATTTTCCTTAAAATAACTGAGACTGGGACATTTTAAATACATATATGTACAAATATACAAATATAATAAATAAAAAAATGACAATACTATCAAAGAAAGCGACTTATCTTATCAAATTTTCGAGATTTGTACAGATTTCATACACGAAAAGTGTATTTCATCAGAGAACGAAAACATCAACACGTGTATCAGTGGTTGTCTTCAAAGCTGAGAATCTGACAGTAAGCCAGTCCCGGGGCTGTGCAGTGTATCCTGGGAGATAAGACGATGTGCATTATTGAAATGGTACAAGTAAGGTCGAATCGGAAAATACCTTACAAGGGAAAATACCGAAGTCAAAGCTGCTGTACGATACACGATGCAGAAAATGTGAGGCTTGAATCAAATACAAAAACGAATCACTTATTCAACATCTGATAGTATTACATATATTTATTCGTACGAGACCTTTGACGAATATCATCGCAATGTTATTTAATATTTAAAAGAGTTTGTATCAAGCATCGAGCTCGGATTGAAGTATACATTTGTATGTATATTGAGTGAATATTTTATCGGATAACTTTTGGCAACATACCGGGGGGATAGACAAAAGATGTCCTGGTTCTCATTCGTAGACAATGGGACCAGTTTCTGTGTTCGAGTTTGGGTACTGCTAATTTCTCGGGACCCACAAAGCACTGATTAATTATCTGACTAATAGATCTGGCAAATTGGTCGTTTTGCTCTAGTGGTGTGAACGGATCCAGCTCTCGAGTTTATTCTGAGCAAATCCATCTCCTTGACTTATCAGTTCCTAACAGGCGTATCTCGAAAATATGTAGTTAATCGACACATTTATACAAATGTACTTATATTATACATACAATGTTGTTTTTTATTGGACTATTTCTGTGACAAAGCAGCCATGATTTGCCAAAAGTAAAGAAGTAAAGAAAATCATTTTTTTTCAAATATTAATCAATATGATTCGTTAGTTGCGAGGTTTGGATGCAGTTTTATAGTTAAATATATGTATATACATTGATTCATATATTGAATTTTATCTTCCTTAATCGAGATGATTCCACGAAAAATTTCATTATATTTACGTTCCTTCTACTGTCTTCTTCTTGTTAATGCCTTGTCCGCATCCGGACGTTGGCGACCACTTCGTCGATTATTTGAATATATCCGCATCGGTCTTCAGCGGCTCGGAACAGCTCTTCGGCGCTCATATCGGTCCACATGCGCATGTTTCGAAGCCAAGATAACTTTTTCCTGCCAATCCATTTTTTTCCTTCTATTTTCCCCATGGTTATCAAACGGAGAAATTCGTATTTTGGACCCCGTATCATGTGTCCGAGGTACTCCATCTTTCTCCGCTTGATGACAGAAACAAGTTCCCTGCCTCTCCCCATCATGCCGAGGACAGCTTCGTTTGATATCTTTTTGGTCCACGGAATCTTCAGCATACGCTTATAGACCCACATCTCAAAAGCCTCAATGCGGCTGATCATCTTGGTTTCCAGAGTCCACGTCTCACATCCGTGTAGTAATACTGTCCAGACGTAGCTCTTTGCGAATCTCAACCGCGTATGAAGATTGAGATGCTTGTTTGTAAGCGCCGCCTTCATTTTTACAAATGCTGTTCTAGCCATCTCGATGCGGATTCTTAGATCTTCATCTGGGTCCATCTCTTCATTCAGCCAGGTACCCAGGTATTTGAATCTTTTTACTCTTTCTATCACCTCTCCATCCAAGGTTAGATTCCCTGTTTGCATTCTATCTACTATCATAAATTTTGTCTTCTTTAGATTTATGCGCAGACCTCTTCGATTGCTTTCTTGATGTACACGGTCTAGAGATCTTTGCAGGTCTGCTAAATTTTCAGTGACTAGTGCCGTGTCATCAGCATATCTTATATTGGAGATCGTCTCGCCACCCACCTTGATGCCCTCCGCCTCTTGGAGAGCATCATGGAAGATGGATTCGGTGTAGGTGTTAAAAAGAGTAGGTGATAGGATGCATCCTTGCCTGACGCCTCGTTCTATAGGAATCTCATCAGTGAATTGATCATCGACACGTACTACTGCAGTCTGATTCCAATAACTGTCTTCAGTGCATGACAAATGTATTTATAGACCTAAATGAACACAAAACAAAATGTAGTATGTATGTTACGTACAGGTATATAAATTTCAACGGGCACAACACTAGTAATAATATATATAAAAATGGTGTGTCGGTATGTATATTTGTATGTGGCAGAACGTGGGAACAGTATCGAGAGCCAATCACAGTCGAGTATTCAAGACGCCGGGAAGCGGGAAGTGGGGAAGTGGGGGAGGGAGGGTGTAGAGCGTCACTCGCATTTGCGATGTTCCTGGGGGGCCGGGATGAGGAGCGGCGGCCCGGGGGCGCCAGAAACGCCGGGGGGGCGGGGGGGGGGGGCGCCGGGGACGCCGGGGGCGCTAGGGACGCCGGGGCGATTACTGTTTCAGTTCCATTTCCGATTAATTATGACTATACGTATTGTAACTTTATTTTAAATCACGTATCAATTTGTCTCCGAAATCACCCGTTTAAATTTCAACGGGCACAACACTAGTTATATGTATATAATAGTCAACTCTTCTATATCGCGTTGGTTTAGTTAAGCAAAAGGGGGTGAACATATTTTTTTTAATCTTTTATTGATGTAAAAAAAACTAGCGCGTTATAGAAGGGTGGACTTTATTAATTTAATATGTTATAAAATGTATTACGAGCGATGCGATAATGCAAAAGCCCACATTTCCCATTATTTAATTATGATTTAAACGAAGTGATACATATTCATGAAAAATTCAAATCAGTCTCACTTTGAAACCTTATTTGTATGTACAATATAAACAGAGTTAAATTCAAACGTTATATTTAAACCTTTGCGGTTCGGCAACTTTGACTCGCCTAAGTCGATATGATTAATTTAGATATTCTATTACTTATTTTAACTATTTATAAGAATAAATTTTGATGAATCGAGTGATTTTAATATACTATATCAACGGGATGAAAATTCGGATTTATTATTATTGATTGTGGCGAAAGCTTTTTTGAGTGTGAAGTAATGAGTATGTGTACTTTTTTTCGGTATAGTTTATAAAATTTGATGCCAATGAAAACCTTGACTTTTCAATTCGAATAAAATACGCGGAGTGAATTAAACATGAAATAACTGAGAAAAGTGTAATCGAGATGTTACGAATTTTCTCAAGCTGTTTTTGCCGTCGTTAAACACACCTGTTCTTCGCTAATGACCTTCATTCACAATAGTAAAATTTACGTAACATAACGTTCGTTTTCTTTTGTGCCGAAATTGTAATCACTACACAGAGAAAAATGCTATGGAATTACCATTGGATGCAAAAGTTTATAGAGACCTTTTACGTGACGCCACAAAGAAAACGATGAAAAGCGCTTTACGGACGACTAACGAATTTTCACACAAACGAGAAAATGCATAGCTATACTCAATCTGTCTTCAAGAAAAAAAACCCCCATTTGGGACAATCATTTCGTGAAACGCTTTATGTCATATTGGAAAAAAAGTTTTTCCCATCTTTGAGCGTACTTAATTATTTATACAATACATTGAAAAACTTGTGTGATTATACATATGAGTCATTATATTTGAAAGTGGCGGTAGTCCAATTTTCATAGTCGTTAGAAAATTCGTTAGTCGTCCGCGTGCTTACGGTCTATTTAAAAAAAAATACGTGCATAGTTGCACAGAAAATATCTTTCTCATAACGATGATGAATTTTTTTTAAAAATTGGTCTAGTTTCGGAGGAGAAAATAGGAGAATACGAAACCTCGATTTTGTCAATTTAAAATACGTTTTATCTGGTCGAAGCGCAACTGTCGCATTCACTCAATATATATATATTGATATATATTGTCGCATTCACTCAATATATACATCGAAGAAAGGAACGGCAACAAAATTAAGGTTACGGGTGTACAGCCCTCTTAAACGCCAAAAATTATACATACATATTTACGTTTTGTGAGATATTTCTCGAAATGAAGAAAAGTGGAATTATGCCACTTTCAATTATAACGGTTAATAATATTACATTCTAAATTATACATTGTATTATTTGTTATTAGAATTGTTTTGCATTATTGCATACTCAAATCTATACGTATTATATTTAGAAGCCTTACGCACATTTACATACAATACGAATTAATTATTTTTCTTTGATTAAACATGGGTGCAAATAGAAATCTAATTAAGTTTGGCAATACTGCTGCGTCATACGACATACATATGTATATATGTATGTATGTACATATGTATATACATAAAGGGTTGTGTCTTGGTCACACAAAAACACTAATTCAACACGAATCCTACATTTTACACGAAAATGGGTATTCGATCTGTGTATAGGTAACGGTTTTTGGGAATATAATGTGAAGTTATGGTTGTGTGAACCTTTTTCGATGACCCTTTTCAAACCGTATATTTATTTAGTATTACGTTTTTCTTCCATTTTACAGAATAATAACACGCATCCTTCAAGTACCCATTGCAATAGTGGGTCAAGTCGGTGCGGTTTTTTACTTCGCTCACTTTTGTTTTTATTACGATAAACCGGTCATTTATTTAAAGCTTCCGAGGGTAAAATTCCAGCTCAATTAAGTGGCGAGCTTTCGCGTGGTAAAGAATGAGAGGTGGCACACAGGTAATCGGGTGGGATTATGTTTAATTTTGCGCGCTGAAAACAATGGGATTATAATATGAAAGGTTTTTCTGCAATTACTTACGTACATTCAGTTCTGCTTTGATCTTCATATAAATATATCAAACTTTTCTAATTAAACGGAAGGAAAATCTAATCCTACCAACATTTATCAATCAGTGTTCTACAGACAAGCATATGTACATATTTACATAAACTTATTAAATATATAAAAGTTTTTTCAATAGACGGATAAAAATATTTACCCGTATTTTTATCTAATAAATAGATAAAAAAATATTTCAGATGCAGATTTCAAATGCGTCTTACACGATATTTTTGCACCATCGTAATGGTGGAGGATCCATTTACTTACGTATATTGATGACCAAATTAGCAATATGGCAAAGTATGAAAACGATCGGATAAGAGGCAAACTTTTTCCTGAATTGTAATCGTACGTGAAACGTAAAGGAGGTTTGTAAAAATGTTGATTGGCTTGAGATTCGGATATATACATACATATATGTATGTGTTTTTTAAATCGCGCGATTTTTCTATGGTCGGTGTCTCAAAATCTGTCAATTTCCTGTTCAAAATGAATACTGGAATCTAAGTCGGGTTTTTATCTTTCATTTGTAGTACTTTTCAGCTTTCAAATCTCTCTAAGTAGTCGTCCAGTTCAAATCAAAAGTCAAAAGAACGTATTTTCACTTGAGATTTTTTCCCACCGTTAATACTATTTTGTATTGAGTATTTTCTATTGAAACATGTTTATTGGGATAGTGTTCTGGCCACACTATTTTTTGATTCCGTTTAAAAGGGTTAATTGGAAGTGTGCTGAATTTTAAATCGGTAAAATTTCGAGCTAAAAACTCGTACTAGTATTTACTCGTATTTACACGAATCTGAATTGAATTAATAGGGATATTATATTATATACAAAATGCTAAAATGATGCATAAAAATGTTGAAATTGGAAAATATATATATAGTATCTTGCTCGCGCACACGTAAGTGAAGCTGTGCGATAAAAACGTAGAGATTTCCACGACACGCCACTGATTCATACATATGTACAAATAATGCTTAAACATGGGTTTCTAATCGTAATCATCAATAGTCGTCATTTTGACAAAGTGAAAAAATAGTTGCACTATAGGAATTTATAAGAAATTCGATGTACCTATTTGAGATTTTTCCTTTCATTGGATTTGTGTGTGTATACCTACATATACAATATAGTAAGAACCTCATTATATTCACACCAATTACTCATTTTATTCAAAAACTTTTAATCACATTAACTACATACATTCAAATTTCATCCAAATAAAAGAGTCCTTTGATGTATCGTTGTATGTATGTATGTATGTACATTTATTATAATATTTTTTGTATATGCTTATAAGATTGTTTTTTGTATTTGAAACATAAATTAAAATATAAACTACACTAGAACTCACAGCATCCCTATGGTGACGTTCGCGCACATACACATAGTAGGTACTATGCCACTCGGTACTTTGTGGTGCATGCCTTTCAGACACTAACTAACATGTACTCCTTATTATCATTCTGCATGCTCCTTCGAGAGCTTTCTAACCACTATTATTTCAAGTTTCCTTGAAACCCTTTCTGTAACCTCCTTGTATAATGACCGACTTGGTCGCTTATTTAACAATATATTTTTTGACTCCCTGGAATATGAAACTGAATAAATTTATACAGAAAAATTTCCTGCTCTTAATAAGATTCACATACAAAGTTCATATAAAGTTTCAAATTCATAAATATTATAGACTTTTTTCAGATACGTACATATGTACGTATCTGAAATTTTTCCTATGTTAACTTTTCCTATGTTAAATCTACATATGTAGATTTAACATAGGAAAAGGAGTAAGGCAAGGAGACACCATCTTGCCCAAGTTATGCAATGCGGCACTCAAAGAAATATGGAATGTTATATGATTGGCATAACGAGGAAAGACAGGAAACTTAATACGTGGGTGAGAAGTATGACAAGGGATATAGTGAAGAGATTGAAATGACAGTGGGCGCGCAACGTGGCTAGAAGAATGGACGAAAGGTAGACAAAAAAAAAATGCTAGAATGGTACCCGAGAAAATGCAAAAGGTAAAACAAAGATCGCAAAGAAGATGGGTAGACGAAACTAGA
This sequence comes from Arctopsyche grandis, assembly GCF_051622035.1. Classification (NCBI taxonomy): domain Eukaryota; kingdom Metazoa; phylum Arthropoda; class Insecta; order Trichoptera; family Hydropsychidae; genus Arctopsyche; species Arctopsyche grandis. The sequence goes on from NC_135355.1 coordinate 8,514,215, forward strand.
AAAACGTGTGGGGTGAGATGGGATGAGAAAACAGAGTTGAGTTGAAGCGTTTTGGAGAGACCTTCATCCAGCAGTGGACTGTGAATAGCTGTTGATTATGATAATGATGATATGTTATAGGTTTTTGTAAAAAAATAAAAGTAATTTTAAAGCTCTATATCGCTTAAACCACGAACCGCCAATGGGTAAGAATTGAGGTAAAACTTGTTAAATAAATTTAAATAATAAATTTAACGCTACTCAACCATAACTGAAACAAAGTGCATAAAATGAACGTTTGGGGTCGAATCTTCTTCTCAGCTTGCGATTTATTTAAAAATCCGAATCCCCTTCCCCTCTGAGCATGTTCTACAAACAGCAATTATACATCGAAAGTAAACACACTGGGGAGTTAAATCGCCAAAAATTCAAAATGCTCGTTCATTCGTTAACCGCGCACTTAAGTATTGCTCGTTTCAAAAGACAAATAATAATTTGTGTTGCTCGTGTTGGGTAAAGTTTCACCGAAAAGTCGAGCGTTACGCTAATACGTTTAGTCGGGAACTTTTGCGTGATTCGAATTAATATTTATTACTGCGCGCTACTGACATACAGTGGTGTGCGGCCAACTCGGGAATGTAACAAAATTTCGCATGCGGAAATAATGGTCAGTTCACGGAGATGGGATAATAATCTCATTATCATGTGACGCAGTGTAATAATAATTTGAAATTTGATCATTTTTCAATCGAATATCTGCAATTTGACAGACATTCCTGCGATGGTTCATTGTTCGGTGTCAGAAGAAAAAGGGAAACGGTTTATAGACGTATTTTTAATGTGCGTATCATACACTCGAGAGGTCGGTGAGTTCGATAACCTTTTTTTGGGTCATAGGACTAAACGTATTTTATTAAGATGACAATTTTATTTGTGTAAACGTAAAAAAATCACCCATATGAGTATATTGCCATATAATAAAGAGTATAGCGTATTTAGAGGGTATTTAAATGATAGATTTATATGTATTCATTATTAAACATATTACAGTTTGGTATACAAATTTTATATCGTCTGTCTTTTAGTGGATTTTTCGTTTCATCGTTTCGACATTATCATACATGATGATGATAATGTTGAAACGATGTTTACACTCTGAAGTCTTAGAATAAGTAGTCTAAGGCAACGTTCTAAAAATATGTACACTGTATATGGGTGAAATTCTAAATTTAACCAAATTTCAGTACGCCGTGTTGTTTTTGGTATTTATTTTCAGTATTTACAAAATCCGTTCCATTGTTCGCAGTTTTCTCTGAACTCAAAAGTCGTAAAATCAAGTTCTCGAACAGATAATGACATATATGAATCATGTACACGCAGAATCTATAAATAACACATACATATTTGGATATTTTCAATGTATCGACTGAAAATCATTTTGAATTTTTACGTTAATACTTGAAATTTGAAATACCCGGATCCGATGGGTTTTGGCGGAGAAATACCCGAATCCGGGTTTTAAGTCATTACCCCGCCGGGTTGAGTCCAGAAACCCTATCTGTGAGGTCCGAATTGTTGGCCACCGCTGATCTAATGACATTTGATTACTTCTAAAAACAGTACCAGGGCGCTGCTGTCTATTGGCCGATTCCGTGCAATGAGCAAATATTTTTTGCCAATACACGTAAAAGGTAATTTCACGGATTCGGCGTAACATATATAAATACATACATACATATGTGGACATACAAGTGGATCACAGCTATGTATGTACATAGATATACAGTGTATCTGCAACAGCCATTTGATAGACCGACCGGTTTGATATGTGGACTTCCGATAATTGAATTCGATTAACTGAAATCGATTATCAACTAGGTCACAAAGCGTACACGTGCAGCAACCCATCTTACACGCGATTTATCCGTAAAAGTTTACCAAATATATCAATTGTTGTGACGGTTAACGCCGTGTCGTTGGACTTCAACGGGTTAAATGCAAGAAGTAAATTCGCTTATTCTCGCCCTCTAGGAGAGGCTTTATAAATTGCCGGCTCCCTACCATAGAATTACTTTATAAATTGAGCCATTTATAGTTTTATTGCTGAATCCATTAGAGACAGGACCTCGCTTAAGCTTTGGACTTAAGCAAGACCGACACTCTTAAAAAACCAGAAGTACTATAGGTATAATGCTTTCACGCTAAAGGTTCCCAAATATGGTTTATAGTAGATATTTTTATAAAAAAATATCTACTGTAATTGTAGGTAAAAACTAATTAACAGTAGGTATATAAAAGCGGAAGGCAGGTTGAAAATTTTTTAAGTTTCAGTTGGAAAATGGTCTCATGAGTTGGTATACCAAACTTATTATCTCTTGATACTCTAACTCAGATTATACATAGATGGGTTTGTCAACTATGCAAATCTACGGTTTAAATTTAAAACAACCAAATTTTACAATTCCGCACCGGCTAGTCAAAGTTTGTTCAAGTGACAAAAATGTTCCTTTGAACGATTGCAATTTTTTTTGCTGTATAAAAATTCACAAAATTCAGATGTGAATTTTTCCGATGTGTCGTTTGTGTGTGTGCGTTTAATGCGAGAATTTAAAGGCTTTGAAAGTCTTACGATGAAGCCTAAGAAGTTTACCCACTTAAAGCTCCGGAATAATTCATCAAAGTTTGTCCATACTTTTCTTTGTCGAAAGAGTTACGGCGTCTGGGAGCTTTTGGTTCCGTTTTCGACGAGCTTTCTATCCTTGTCGTGTTCAATAACAGAGTTTAATATACAATTTAGTATACCTACTACTAGCAGAACTATTTCGGAAGTCTATACTCGAATATATGTATGTACATACATAGGAATACATTGTTTCAATATACATATGTATTATAAAATATGAAATTATACTAGTGTAATGTTTTACTGCATACTGGTTTATCGTGTTTTCGACGGCGCACAAAGGGGCCAAATACCCGATTCTTTGGAATAAATTATTTTATTGAACTTTTAATAAGGAAAGTTTAATCTAGAAGAATATTTATTTATTTAATTATTCATTTATTAAGGCCAGATTATTTTTTCATACTGTCGAATAAGATAAATTAAGTTATAAAAACTTTATTTGAACTTGATTCTAAAAGAAAAATAACAAAAAATATATTTTTTTATAAATTTACTTCATTTTTCTCACTTTTAGTAATGAGTTTTTAAGCATCACTAAAGAAGTATCTTGAAGCATGGTATTCAACTATCAATTTCAATAAATATTGGTACCAAATTGCATTTTTTTATTTAATTTTTTTTTATAAAACAAAGTTTTAATATATATTTTTTTGTAATTTTCTGTGAATCCTACATGTTATCAATATAACGACGTGATGCGTGAAGGTGACGACGTGAAGGATATGATGTAGGGATGTATGTACTATGAGTATAATTGAATAATATGAGGGAATCCTCTAAATTCCACGTTCGGGGAATGTGCTATAATAACTGCTAAACAACAAACCTTTGAGAATATTTTACGATTCTTTTTTTTTTATTTGATTTTTTATTTAGCCTTAGTACATATGTATATAAAATAAATATTCAAACATCTTTGATCGATTCATCTTGCATGAACTTCTATCAGTGAAATGTTTTGTTTGAAACCTCAACAATGAAATGTGGAATTAAGAATATTTTAGATATCCTTAATTCCACATTCCCCGTCACATTTCCCGTTACATTCCCCGTTACATTTATATACAAGAAATATAAAATAGCCACTGTCAATTAGGTTTTTTTTGACATTTATTACGAAAAGTTTCATCTTCCGAATATCTTTTTTTGTAATATTTAAAATCGTTCGCAATGGTTGCTTGGAGCAAAAAGCTTTTTGTCCTGTGCTGAATTACATTGGGTTTCGATCGTTTTCAGAGAATCCATTATTTACGAGGGGCCAGTCGCAGACCCTCAGGCTCCAATCCTGGAGCTGGGGTTGTGTCGCAGCCAGAGGGTTTTCTATAAAAGCCTCCCGGGGAGATAGCGAGACATTTGAGCGCACAGAGGGAAAAAACTTATTTCGAAGGGTAATAAATCATTGTTTCCATTGATCAAGCGGATGCGAACCGAAATATACGATGGAAACTTCAACCGCAAAAAGAACTGTGTAAAATATGTAAAACTATAAAAATACCTCACAAAGAATATATATATATATATATATATATATATATATATATATATATATATATATATATATATATATATATATATATATATATATATATATACATATATGTATATACGCATAATAGCATGAAAAAAACATATTTTTTTGACTTTTAAAATTTGCTAGATAATTAATTATAAGTATTTTAAAGCAATGAAATATCACAATTAATAGGAAAAAATTTGACTATTGATTTTCAATACTCATTTTGAACACAAAACTACTAGGTTTTGATTTACTGACCACAAAAGCCAAAAAATGGAAGTTTTTTTACATTTTTTAAATTGCTTATATCTCATAAACGAGAGCGAACCAACAAAAATCATTTTTTAGTGGGTCAAACTTAGTAAAGATTGATGTCTCGGCTCTGGTAATTTTTTTTGTTGCTCAGTGTTATTTAACAATGAAAATGCCACACTACTGAAACCTTAATCAAACTCTGATACAATCAACTTGGAGTCACAAATATCCAAGTCTGAAATACTTGGAATAAACTCTTTTCAATTGATGACAAACCAGGAATTGAACCCGGCAACCTCTCGGTGGTTGGCATTAACGCAACCACCTTCTATACTTCTGGCTAAATTCGTATTGAAAAATTGTGAAATTTTTAAATTCTAAACATTTATATATGATTCGCATGTACAAATCTGCTAATGAAAATGATTATAAAATGAGTATAAAATAGAATTTGTATAAAAATAGAAATATGTTATCCAATATTATGAATGAAATTCAACACCAGAATGAATATTCAATAAAAATATAATTCAATATCATTTTCGGATTCGGTGGATATTGTCTCATTATTTAAAAACCAAATTAACAAATTTATATGGAATTTATACATATATGTAAAATTTCAATTTTTACTTTTTTTGAGTAGGTACAAATCGCAGTAGTTGTAAATCTATTTATCAATATTCCTGTTTTCATCTTCTGTTAGAACAAAATTGCACATATTCCAATCACCGCTCGATTTGAATATACATACATACATACATATAGCTGATCAGACGGACATCGAGATATTTATATAATGTTACTTTTGGTCGGTTTATAAGATCCATTAAAAATATTGTTTTTCCTTAATATACTATTATCATTTAACTATTTTTTAATTTCTATGTTATATGTATTTTGTCATATACATAAGTATGACATGTGATAAACCGCATATTATTGTTTTCATTACCTTTTCTATTGATATTGTTTTCTTTTATTGTTAATTTTTATATTATTTGATTTATATTATCTTTTATATTTTATGATTTACTTAAATGGGTTTTTACCTGTACAAATAAATAAAGCATAACTTTATTTTCCAATCACGTATCAATTCTTATCCTAACCTAACGAACCTAACCGACCTAACGTCGAAATGTCAACGGGCAAAACACTACATACTACATATTTTTTATTTCATAGAACATGAAAAATCGCCCTCACAGATCACTCCAAATCGACGAGTGCACAGATACAATACAATCAATATACATACATACGTAATCATTTTTATACAATGCGAATTCATACAAACATTCACAGTGACATACATACAATGGAGAAATGTTTGCAGCATTTTATAATCAAATTGGCGGATCTTAAGATGCTGAATAACTTGAAATTAGCAAGAGAGATAGGAAAGGAAATTAAAGGAAATTTCAATTTTACAGGAACCGTTTCAATGAAAAACACAATAATTGGCAAACTCTGATAAGAAACGATCGACTTGAGGTAACAAACCAAGGTCTGGCCAGCAGCGGGACTCTAGTGGGACTCGAACCCGTGACCACTCTGCTCGAAAGCATAATATGCTAACCACTAGTATATGCTGCTGGTTAAATAATAATAATAATTGCCTTTTTATTCGATATACATATATGACGATATATGTGTGTAGAGTGTAGACATAACAAAAATGAATTAATCCGGATTGAATTTATTGTCTGTGTATATATTTTTTAATATTTACAAAATGTCGCTCGTTGCCGAATGTGGCGACAGCTGGAGATATATTGTTCGCCGATTTCTCGCCTCAGTGATGGCCAACTGTGTGCGTATTTGATGCGTGCGCGTACAACGGAAACGCGATATATCGCACATCATATGTATACCAGAGATTGTAGGGGTCTGGAAGGAGGAAGGGGAGGGGGGAAAGGGTGGAATAAACGGGGATGAGGAGATATTTTTTTGTAATGTTATCCCGGCGTTAGAATTATGACAGGATACCGCCGAGCAAGCGGCGGCTCGTGATTAATTAATCTCCGTTTTTAATTAAATTATCGAATTCGTCCACGGAGCCATAACGATGCGATTTTATCGCCTGATAAAAACGTATAACCCTTTATATCTCACTTAATTACAGCTCGGACAACGGGAGGGAGGGATCCACAATCTTTATTACGTCGGTACGTATGTACAATGTACGAGTATGTACATATGTACATATATGTATGTATGTATGTATGAACGAAGCGCGTGCGCGCACTTAAGAGGGTTAACCGCGAAAGTAATGCTAGGTCAAGTGCGAAATTACGAGAAAGTGATTTAATTATTACGTATTTAAATATATTGAAATGCTCTCACGCTTGAAGATAATACGAAATTAAGGCCTGAAGAGAAACTGATTGAAATACTCTTTATCTGCGAGTTTGATTATATTAGGGCGAAAACACACTGAGTGGGACGTGGTAAGTGTTTTTTTAGATGCTTTTAAAAAACGCAGCACCATGTCGGCTGCATATTCATAAGGGCGAAAACACACTGATTTGTATGGGACGTCACGTTTCCCTGGCTTCCCATTGTGCACGTGCAGAATACATTTGATTGGGAGTATGCATATATATGTATGTAGTGTTGTAAGTCGAGAATATTCTCAGAGAATATTCTCCAAAAGATTATTCGCCGAGAATTTTCTTTTTTCTTGGTTATAAAAAATCTCTAGATAGTTTATTAGCTTTTTAGATTATTTTTTAGAATATTTTTGGAACCTAATAGGAGTAATAGGACTTTCAAGAATGTCTGGAATGACATTTTTTTATTCTGACGACACAGAACGTGTAATTTTATTGACTCTGGAAGCAACATTGTACACATTTTATTGCTTTGGTGAATATATTCCAATGAAATTGTTCCAACTTACTGATTTAATCATTCTTTTAAACTTAATTACTGTTATTCATTTCCTCCCTCATCTTTAACGTTCACATGGATTTAACAATTTACTTTCATAGTTTTCGACGAAATTTTTTAAGACGAATTTTGTATGGGTTTGTGTATTTTAATTGTTATTTCACATCAGTGCGTACTTTTAAAACACATTACATAATATGAAATCGTAAATTTATTAAGTTTAGAAACGATAAAAATTGGTAAATAAACAATGCGAGTTACCATTAACACTAAAATATCAGTTGGTTTTTTTTTTGCTTCCAGATCTATAAATAAGTTGCTTTGAGTTTTTCTCGGAAATCGTTAAATTGTTAAAACACAAACTACATAATAGGCGTAACATTTCTGTTGTGTTTCGCCACCTGCTCAAAAGTTACATTTGCTTACCCTCTCTCTGTACATATATGAAATGCAAAATATTAAAAATTATTTTTAATTAATTTTTTGCATTAGTTAATTAATATTATTCGTGTCTTCCTTCGTCTTATTGTTCACATGAATTTATCCATTTTTTTGAAATTAACGGAATATTATAAAAGCCCTCCAGATGCTCTAAAACAGAATATTCTTGAAAATTTTACAACACTATGCATATCCTAATGTGACCGACAAGTTTCTACTACATTTCTTCAAATTTGAGATTCACCGTTATCGATCACTGTCAAGCAAGGATAAATACAAGTATAGAATATCACCGAAAATACTCCTGGGGGTGACATTTGGGACTGTGTACCATGATTCGGTGATTATTCCGCATAAAGTAATCTCGCGCACGTCACTAAAATCTTGATCACGGAACATCTGGAACCTCAAAACTCGAAATATTGTACCAACCGGAACTCGAGTGCCAGATATTCCGTATTCGCGATTTTTGTGGCAACTATTGTCGTGCGCGCGATCGCAATTTGCGCAATAATCCGTTTACCGTTTACCATGTATTTGGGCTAGGGGTGCTTCGTTTTTTTCACATGTTTAAAATTATCTAAAAAAAAAACACGTACCACGTAACACTCAGTGTGTTTTCGCCCCAGTATTGTACAGGTTGCAGTAACTCTCCAGATTTCGCTCAACTAAGGTCTAGGAAAAAGGAATTCGAACTCGAACTTGGAAATCGATACGGGAAATTAAACCCAGAAGCAGACATCGAGGAATTGAACACTGTAATTAGTTCGGTTCTAACCTCAACAGATAAGAAATTAGTTGGACTCAGGAAACAGATTAAGCTAAGCAAAATTTCAGAGGAAACCAAAAATCTAATTAAGCATAAAAGGAAGTTAGATAGGGATAATAATAAGCAAGAATACAATCTAGTAAATAAGGAAATTAAGAAGAGAATAGTCAGGGATGTCAGGGATTTTAACAGCAAGCTAATAGAAAATACCATTAAGAATAACCGTAGCCTGAAAAAGTGCAAACAAGATCTTTTCTTAGGCAAAAACCAAATGATCGCAATCAGATCAGAGAGCGGAGTAATAATTAGGAATAGAGAAGAGATCATAGACAGAGTTTATACGTTCTATGCAAAACTTTACGAGAACAACAACGGTCAATTTCCCGTTCCGGAATCGACACACGGCCAAAGGGTTCCTGCAGTATTGCCTAGCGAAGTAGAGGCCGCGCTAAAAACTGCAAAGAACGGTAAAACCCCAGGGGAAGATAATATTCCCATTGACTTACTAAAATGTGGCGGCCCCCCCCTAATTAATATCTTAGCTAGGCTTTTCAGCAAATGCATCCAGAACCAAGCTATACCAGAAGGATGGAATAACGCAACTATCATTTTAATACACAAAAAAGGCGACAACAGCGATATCAAGAACTACCGACCCATTAGTCTACTTTCAGCGGTCTACAAGCTCTTCACGAAGGTTATTACAGAAAGGCTGAAGAATATCCTCGACGAGAACCAACCTATAGAGCAGGCAGGGTTTAGGGCAAACTTCAGCACAATGGACCACCTCCAAGTAGTTGGCGAACTAATCGAGCGCGCCAACGAATATCAACGGCCATTGTGCCTAGGTTTCGTCGATTATGAGAAAGCCTTCGATACAGTTAGTCATAATGCAGTACTTAACGCTCTAAAAACACAGGGAGTGCCGGAACCCTATGTGGGACTGTTAGCTGCAATATATAAGAATGCCACAGCTTCGGTTAAAATTTTTTCAGGTACAGATAGATTTAGCATAGGAAAAGGAGTAAGACAAGGAGATACAATCTCGCCCAAGTTATTCAATGCAGTGCTTGAGGGAGTTTTCAGGAAATTGGATTGGGATACAGCCGGAGTAAGCATCAATGGTCGCTTTTTGAGTCACCTTCGGTTCGCAGACGATATAGTTTTAGTAGCTCGTGATTCAGCTGACCTACTTATCAGACTAACACAGCTGGACAGGGAAAGTAGAAAAGTAGGATTAAAAATTAACGTAGATAAGACTAAACTAATGTTCAATAGTTATTGCATGCCTGATAGCATCCCCTTAGATGATAAACCAGTAGAAGTAGTAAATAATTATTTATATTTAGGTCAAATAATTGACAAGTCTGGTAGTAAAAATGAAGAGATAGAGAGACGTATGAAATTAGGATGGAGTGCATTTGGACGTATGAATGCTGTTTTTAAATCAAGAGTGCCACTCTGCCTGAAGAAAAGGATCTTTGATCAATGCGTTTTGCCAGTGATGACGTATGGATGTGAAACTTGGACACTGAACGCCAAGATGCAAAATAAAATCCAATGCACTCAAAGAAGTATGGAACGCTGTATGCTTGGCATAACGAGGAAAGACAGGAAGCGGAACACGTGGGTGAGAAATATGACAAGGATAGTGGACATAGTGGATAGAGTGAAGAGATTGAAATGGCAATGGGCGGGTCACGTAGCTAGGAGGATGGACGAAAGGTGGACAAAATAAGTGCTTGAATGGTACCCGAGAGAAGGCAAAAGAGTAAAAGGAAGACCGCAAGGAAGTTGGGTGAACGAAATTAGGAAAATGTGCGGAATGAGATGGATGAGTGTTGCGCAAAACAGAGACGGGTGGAAGCGTGTTGGAGAGGCCTTCATCCAGCAGTGGATTTCGAATGGCTGTAAATGATAATGATGATTGTACATGCGTGACCTCTCAAGCATACGCATTCTGCACGTGCAAGTACACCCAGATTCGATTTTGGGAACAGCCACTGTTTACGGTCACAGCGGGAAGTTGAAGCAAAAAAGGATTTGACGTCCCATACTAATCGATGTGTTTTCGCCCTTATTCATAGCCGATGAACTCCTCATTGGGCTCGCTTGATATTGGAAATACATACACGTCATTAAACAATAATATCAATTGCATATCAAAATATGTATGTATGTATGTATAACAAAACCAATAAATAAAATTGTATCATGTATGTATACATATATTAGGGAGTTCAATTTACTGTAATATCCGTTGATTTTTTAATCCAAAAAATAAAGATTATTTATTATTAATACTAAGATATACAAGTGGCAATGAATTCTTTATTAATTAATATTTTATAAAAGATTATGAAAATATGTATTTTTTTGTTTGTCGTTTAAGAAAATAGCAGCGAAGAAAACATAATTTATATAGTTGTGTTTTTTCAGTTTTTTTTAATTTCATCGAAATGATCATTTCCTTCCTCAAAATTTCTTTATTTTTTTTCTTCTGTGTAAGGTCCCTTTCCCAAACTTAATTCAGTTTTATTTCTTGTATAGAGTATATATTTCACCCTGTTATATTATATTTTGGCGAAAATTTCAGAAAAAATTTAGTAGGTAGTTATTTTTGTTTTTCGTTCTTCGTTATCTTTGTTCTTCGTTATTATGAAATTTATAAATCAATTTGGAAATTCATAAGCAAATAAATATGTATTCAACCAGAATGGTACATTGAAGCAATCTGTTAAGTCATTGTGGCATTAATTTTGTATAAAGTGAAATAATACGATTGTAGCTTTTAAATTTATTGAATTTTACGAATTAGAACCGTGATTTTTATAATAGACACGCAAAATAATGTTAAATCTAATTTGATCAGAACGGATAATTTATATCGCTCGCCTGGTAATGTCTATATAAGTTTGTTATACGATCGATGGAAACCGTAATGTTTTATCTAGTTTTGTTTGATTATCATCAGCTGAAAGTTATTCTCGAATAACGAAACCCGATCCCTTACGACTTCGGCAGTGTTGACTTACGTGTGGATGATATCGACCCATTCCCATCCTGTGACATCAATCAAATTCACTTTAACTTATGTTATATCTATCCCTCGCAAGCTGTTTCGAAATATATCTACATATGTATATACCTACGTATAATATATTATCCTATACATCCATATATACACATGGAGTCCAGTTTCGGTAGCGACTTGGGAAGGACGCGTTTCTCGTTTTTAACCCGAATTTTGTACGAATTTAAATCTTTAACTTAACCAACCACTTGCATACTATACTAACTGCCCCCCAGTGTATTTTTAGAGTATAAATAAACAACAGATCGATTGTTAAAAGTATTTATATACATACAAGTGACTTTGTAAAAGTGATGTTAAAATCGAGTTCGTAAACTATCGTTCATGGACCATATTATACCTGAATCTGTGTTTCTTGCCCTAAAATAACAAAAAAATGACTATAAATTAAATTCTTCAGGGCGAAATACCAAAACTTGCATTCATCAATGGTAACACACAGTAAAAATTTCCATAAATTTTGTACTTAACGCCTCTTATACAAATTACATATTAACGAACTTCGCGTAATAGTACACATGTACTTTGTTTCTCAACTATTATTTAGTTTTTTTGCATATTTAATTAATTCTCGAAGTTTTATACTTTAAATAAAGTATTAAATTTCAAATTACATTTCTTCCTTGTTTTCAAAGAGGCGTTTTTCGATAAAAGGCGATAAATGTCTGAAAAAAGTAGCATATTAATTGTTAAGCTATTATTAACAAAGTAATCCCATTAAGTGGCATGTTATAACTAAAGAGCGGACCCAGAGCGCGGTGTTCATTGTTCACTGTTAAAGGTTTGCCGAACCTTTTTTACAAAACATTTACAATAATGGAACAATAGACGGCGCGCTTCCGGTCCTACCTCTAGTTATAACTCATATGTATGTAAGTGCATATCTAAACCCAGAGAAAGGGTATGGCCTATGTCTCGACTGGGCTCAAATTTCAAACACCATCCATTTATAATTATTGTTTTGTTATTATAATATAATTTTTATATTTCTTTAGTTATTAAGTTTTCATTTTAGTTATTATAATATAATTTTTGTTCTGGCAGAATATAATAATTATACACTAGTTGTTTTATCCGGCTTCGCTCAGTATTTGTAATATAAACAGCTTAAACATGGCGAATCTAATAGTAAATATTCATTTGTTTTTTTATTAAATTTATTTGAATCGAAAAAAATATATATCGAATCATCGTCATAGAAACTTTTTTTGTTTTTGATGTTCCCAACCAAAAATACTTACATAATTATATACATACAAAATTTGTATTAGTACGATTCTATGGTCGATTTTAATAAATGCATTTTTCTATTGTTACAGTGAACTGCACGATCTTATTGAAGACTCTATGGCCGGCAAGCGGACGTCGCAGGATGGTAATGAAAAATTAGAAAAATCTCTTGTATCCTCGTTCGAAATTCTCAATTTAGTGCCTGACTCTGACAAGTCAAAAGAGTCACCCAAAGAAAGCGTCCAGTTCGGGGATCAAGACAAGTTGAAGTGGCGGTCGGTAGGACACATAATCGGCAGGGGCGTGCAACTGGATACAATCGTCTGGCCTGGAGGGGACATTGTTGTATCTGGACTATCAGCGCAAGCCAGGAGCGTCTTTAGAATTGTAACAGCCCTGGCACCACCTTTCGTGATGGAGAGCGAGCTGGATGAAGACGGCCAGTGTCTCAGAGGATTACCCTGTCACCGTGTCCTCACCTCGGACAAAGACAACTTGACTCTAGTCTTCAATGAGATGGATACTCAGGAGAGGATGGAGGAGGAGGCCGAAACAGACGAACACCACCAAGGCTCATTCTTTCCACATCTAAAATACGAGCCTTTTGAAAAGTTAAATCCATTTCAAAACAAATACAAGTACAGGACCAACTGCTGCTACGGACTCACCATGGACCTGCTTGAGAATATCGCTCAAGAGCTGGAGTTCGATTTTCATCTTTACATAGTGAGTGATGGATTGTTCGGAACTCGGAAAATGTCTCGTAAATATACAAGGAATAGAGAGTACAGTACGACTTTCAGAGAAAGTAATGGAGGCAAGCCAGACTATCGGCAAGAGTTTCGCGGCAAGTTTCCGACCATCTCCACGAAGAATTTGCTTAACGATGTTGGAGAGCAGGTCTCAAACGCTGAAGAGGACATGAAGTGGAACGGTTTGGTTGGAGATTTGGTTTCAGGAGCGGCTCACATGTCCTTTGCCGCTTTGAGTGTGTCCAGTGCTCGTTCTGAAGTGATCGACTTCAGCGCGCCGTACTTCTTCAGCGGAGTGTCCTTCCTGGCGGCTCCTCAGCAGAAGTCCGAAATTCCACTTCTGGCCTTCCTCCTTCCCTTTTCTCCGGAGTTGTGGATTGCAATTTTCACATCTTTGAACGTGACCGCCATAGCAGTGGCTATTTACGAGTGGCTCTCGCCGTTTGGGTTGAATCCGTGGGGAAGGCAACGTTCGAAGAACTTCAGCATGTCGAGCGCATTGTGGGTGATGTGGGGTTTGCTCTGCGGCCACTTGGTAGCTTTCAAAGCACCCAAAAGTTGGCCCAACAAGTTTCTCATAAACGTCTGGGGTGGATTTTCCGTTATATTTGTAGCCAGCTATACTGCAAACATCGCAGCTCTCATCGCCGGACTGTTTTTCCACAACGCGGTCGATAACTATCACGATCGAAGTGTAAGTATCTATATACATACATATCTACATATTTAATTTTAAATTAGGTGTATACTTCTATACAGCATGTTTTAAAATATAAACGATCAAGTTTTTGTCAAATTCATCATAAAGTATTGCTGATTATAAAATGCTATTCTTACAAGAGTCTTATATACATATATGTACATACATATCATGCGTTATTGCATAAAAGTGTCGCACAACTTCAGAACGAGGCAAATTAAGAATTGTTCTCTTAGTGTGGTTTTTGCGAGTTTGCGAATAATATTTATAAGTAGAAGCAGGCGTATAAAACTTTTTTTACTTGGAAAAAGTTAAGAAACTTCCCCACTAAACGTCCTTTCCTACGTTTAATAAGCCTTTACATCCACACAAAAACGAACCTTGTTAGTGCTTGAATTGTTCGTACTAAGATTGCAAAATGCGAAATGTGTTGCATTTTACTTACATACATGTTCCCTTTTATGTTTACAGTTATTATCTCAACGTGTAGGAGCACCGAAAGCATCTGCTTCCGAATATTATGTTCAGAGAGCAAACGACCATTTGTGGGATCACATGAAGAGATATGCTCTCGCCGATGTTGAAGATGGCATAAGGCGATTGAGGTTTGTTACAAGCAGAGGCTTGTTGCTAAATTGTTATCTACCGACTTGATTTTTAAAAGCTAGATTTCAGTGGTTGTTATTCCATAATTTTCTACCCTCCCTCCCTCCCACTCACGTAAAAAAATTAAATGTATTAAAGATATACGGAAAAATTGAACCACTATAAAAGGAAAGTACGTGCATTTTAAAGATTTAGGTGTTATACACGATTCTAGAATGCTTTTTGATATGCATGTTGATCAAATCGCTGCGAAGGCATCTAAAGCATTAAAGGTTTTATTATCCGATGCTCTAAGGAATTTAGATCAATTAAAACCATCAAAATTTTATACTGTGCGCTAGTTAGAAGCCATCTTGAGTATGCCAGCCAAATTTGGAACCCTCATTACATTATTTATATTGATCGTATTGAAGCTATTCAAAAACGTTTTCTTAGGTATATATCATTAAAATTGAATATAAAAGAAATGAATTACGAATCCCGATGTCGTAGGCTTCATATCCTTCCCTTGTATTATCGATGCAACGTAGCTGATATAACTTTTCTTTCACGGATACTACGAGGTGACATCGACTGCTCTGCTATCCTAAGTTTTATTTATATGTACCAAATCGGTACCTACGCAAATGGCCCCTTTTGCGTGCTTCCATTGCCTCCACTAATTATCGTCGAAACTCTTATATCGTCAGAGTGTGCAATTTTTACAATGCCTTAGATGTGAATATTGACCTATTTCATGATAGTTCAATTACTATTAGGAACTTATTTGCAAGATTGTTTTTTTTAACCCGTTATTTCTTTTTTTTGTTTTGTTTTTTTTTACCTTAATCCTTTTTGATTAATTTTCTACTGTTATTCACCATAATCTATTATTACTTTCTACTATTATTTACAAATTTGTCACTATTTTCTTTTTGTATTGTTATTTTTTTTCTTTTTTATTGGCCTTCATAGCAAGTTCATTTTTCATTTTTCATTTTTATGCTATTTGAAGAAACTTTTAATTGGCTTATGTTTAACTATTTATTTTATTATCTTGGTTTTAGCTGTAAGTTTCTCTCTGTTTATTAAATAAATAAAAAATAAATTAAGTATTTTCGCCAATATCTTACATGGAAATTTTCAAAATATAATATGAAAAATGTTAATATGAATTATTTTCGATAAAAGAAGTATTACACTATCAAATAAAATGTAAGACGTAAAGCTACAGCAAAATGTGTGTATAAAAATAAATAAAATATACTAACTTCACTGCAACCTAAAAAAGTAAACATTATATTTGAAATTACCATATATCATCTCATACATATATATAATATCGCTATTCTGTCGGTCTATCTGTCTGTCTGTCTGTCTGAGATAACGCTCGCCGTACAATAATAGTCGTTTTGATTCGACATATGTACGTCATAGCTAAACCACTGCCAAAACGTATACGAAGATATAATAACAAAAAAAAACTTCTAGATATACTGATCGCTACTACTGATCCTCTAGGCTGAGATTTTACCGCCATCTATTGAAAATACATTTAATTAATTTTTGTATCGATGTTTTATACTGATTATATTTATTTAGGTAGATAGTTTTTACCATTTTTTTTCATATTAAATAATTAAATATAAATATATTTAAAAGGTATTTGAAAAAAATTCGACCCCGTGTTTGGATTGAACACAGAACCGACACATGTCTTTTAATTTTTTTTTAATTCATAGCTTAATATGCCATGACCCATGTGTTGATATTCCATTGGGTACAACACTAGTTATTCAATAAAGTTATATAGCAATATAAAACAACGTGGAAATTCACCGGCTGTATTATGTCTCCATAGCAATAGTTTAAGCGCCTTTTGTAATCATCTTCTTCAATACACATTTAAAAATATAACACTTTTTTTAACAAAACACTGATACTTATGATTTTTGATATCATTTAGAATTATTTCAAACATTTTTAAAGTTTAAATTCACTTTTCACAAAAAAAAAGTTTAATTGTTTAATTGAAAATATTAAAACAACTATATAATTAAAATTATCATTGAAAATATGCACTTAAATCACTTTGTAACACAATACTCAGCTAATAATCACTAGTAGTCGGTGGGAATGATGATTTATGTGAACAAAATACGCAGATGCTGCATACGAAGTATGGATTCGCAGACGATAGTATTCAATTAAACTATAGTCGACACTCGAATTGTAATTAGTATTCTTGAAATTTTTAAGACTTTTAGATAACATTGAATATTCGCGTACATCTAATATATAATTTGGAAAGAGACTTTGTATGTATGTATGTATGTATATATGTATGCATATATGTATCCTTCGTTCGTCGTCCGTATATCGGTGACGTCATCGAACACGTGATTCGATTTATTTTTTTTTCGATCCATAGGCGCCGATTTGATTTTTTTTAGATTCAATGGATTCACCCCCGCGGGGGCGCAAGGGGTGTAGTTTCATGGGGCCCCGCCAGGGGCGCCACAAGGGGCGCAGCCCCGTGGGGTCCCGATGGGGCCGCAGCCGCATGGGGCGCAGACTTATGGGGCGCAGCCTTATGGGGCGCTGCCTTATGGGGCGCAGCCTTATGGGGCGCAGCCTTATGGAGCTCAGCCGCATGGGGTCCCGAAGGGGGCGCAGTCTTATGGGGCTCAGCCACATGGGGCCCCGAAGGGGGCGCAGCCTTATGGGGTGCAGCCTTATAGAGCTCAGCCGAATGGGGCCCCGAAGGGGGCGCAGTCTTATGGGGCTCAGCCGCATGGGGCCCCGAAGGGGGCGCAGGAGGGCGCAGCCTTATGGGGCGAAGCCCTAAATAGCAACTGATCATGGGGGCGAAGCCCTAGACGGCATTTAATCTTGGGGGCGCGGAGGGGCGAAGCCCTAAAAGGCATTAGCTAAGGGGGGCGAAGCCCTAAACGGCATTTAATCATGGGGGCGTGGAGGGGCGAAGCTCTAAAAGGCATTAACTAAGGGGGGGCGAAGCCCTAGACGGCATTTAATCATGGGGGTGCGGAGGGGCGAAGCCCTAAAAGGCAACTGATCATGGGGGCAAAGCCCTAGATGGCATTTAATCATGGGGGCGCGGTGGGGCGAAGCCCTAAAAGGCATTTTTTTCATCATGGAATTTTTTTTTTGATTTTTTTTAAATTTTTTTAAATTTTTTTTTTAATTTTTTTTTTAATTTTTTTTTTATTTTAAATTTTTTTTTTTAATTTTTTTAATAAAATGTTAACTATTAGATTAGTCATGTTTAAGCGGTTTATATTATAAATACTGAGCGAAGTCGGGTAATACAGCTAGTATTAAATATTTTTAAATATTCGTGTACAATTTTTGCAAAGTGTGAAGCTCGTCCGTTATTCGTCGACTGAAATTGAATAAAAATAAATAAGTGAATTACATTTATTTATTTCAAATTCACGTATTGGTGTGTATTTATTTTAATGCTTTATTTTTCTTTAGATTATATTTGACAAAAACACAGTGAGACTGCTTCTTACTGTTATAACTACTATATTAATTAAGTTGAAACGTCTTTCAGTTTCTGAACAACTAATTATAATTGTTCTTGCAATTATTTAAGCCCTTAAAATTATATGAGGCTACTGAATATTTTTTGGTGGTACGTTAGCATCAAGATGAACATGAAAGTAATTCATATCAATTTTAAATTTTAAAACTTTGCCTAGTATCCAAAATGGCAAATGGCTCGCCGATTTTCGAAGATCCTTAGTCTTAGTAGTTGGTTTAAGCAAGACCGCTCCGGCACACTCCTGTTTACAAGTCATAGCATATAAAAACAAAAAAAATAAATGTTTTATTTTGAAAATTCTCTATCTATACAAATACATTCATATGTTGTGATTTACCTTTTTTCAGGAATGGTTCGTTGGATTTGTTGATAGCAGACACACCTGTTTTAGATTACTATAGAGCTACAGATCACGGATGTAAACTACAACGAATTGGTGACACAATTAATGAAGATACATATGCAATAGGAATGGCAAAAGGCTTCCCACTAAAAGTAATATAAATACATTTATTATATATGTACATATATAACATCACTTATAACTATGAGCTATTTTTTACAACCTATGTATATACATACATATGTATGAAATGATTATTAATTACATACATTAAATATGATTTTATAAATATGTATTACATAAAATATAAATTACATACATGTTTCAAAATTCCATTTAAATTTAAAGTTGAAATTAAAAAAAATGTATTTGAAACAGTTCTATTATATAATATATTTTATATGTACATATGTAAACTAGGAGTGTATGATTTAAATACATGCAATTAATCGTATATTTGTAATATAAATACACGTATGTATGGAAATACATATATGTAGATATGACTTAAACTAACTATAATAAGTTTTGATACTTACATATGTATATAATTGTACAATAATAAAATATATTATAGATATTTTCCCTTATAGTCTAAATTTATTGAATCGCTGTCATTAAATTTTATATTGAAATTATAGGATAGCATATCAGCTTTAATATCTAAATATTCAGCTAATGGATATATGGATATTCTTCAAGAGAAATGGTATGGAGGTTTACCATGTTTTAAATTGGCCACAGATTATGGCATTCAGCCAAGACCTTTAGGTAATGTTCAATACGCCCAATGGTTTTAATTGTGATATAAATATAAAACCAAATTATAATTTTGTTCAGGTGTTGCTGCCGTAGCCGGAGTTTTTATTTTGTTGGGTGTTGGGATGGCAGTGGGTTGTTTAATACTTTTGGTTGAGCATCTATTTTATCGATACACATTGCCATTGTTGAGGCACAAGCCTAAAGGAACAATTTGGAGAAGTAGAAACATTATGTTTTTCAGTCAGGTAATCGTATAATATACAATTTAAAGAATATTAATACATTTTACATACCGTTGGATTTGACTTAATGAAATATTTTGATTTATAGAAGCTGTATAGATTTATCAATTGTGTGGAATTAGTGTCTCCACATCACGCCGCAAGAGAATTGGTACACACTTTACGCCAAGGACAAATCACTTCACTATTTCAAAAAAGTGTAAAACGGGTATGATTTTTTTTTTGTTTGTTTCAATTATGTTTGCAGATTGACTTACATATTACATATTACATATGTATGTTCTTCTCTATTTGAACATAGCAAAAGTCTCAGAATTTTGATAAATTTCTTATATTTTATGTGAATATAAAATGTAGTGTTAGGAACACAATGTCTTTGAATATTTTGAGAATTAAGATGAGAAATATAAATAGTGAATGAATGACAGAATTAAGAAATTAAAAACAATCCATATTGGTAATTGGTATATGTTGTCAATTTGAACACAAAGAAGTTATACGATTAAATGTAAATATTTGAAATACAGATTTTGAATTCAGTTTTGAATATGCATATAGTAAAAATGACTAGAATTTAAATTAAAGATAGTAGGTTAGATAGATATTTGGGTTTCTGGTTTATATTGTTGGTACAAGTTTTTTATTATTATTATCTAGTGTTATCATTGGGTTTCTGCTATGTTGCACCTTTGTTTCAGAAGGAACATGAACAGCGCAGACGGAGAAAAAGTAAAGCACAGTTTTTTGAAATGATCCAAGAAATCAGAAGGTAATTATAATTTAGTTAGTATATGTGCTTAGAGTATGTATTTTTAATTTGCCTAATATAAATTTGATTTAATTTAGGGTGCAACAAGAAGAACGTGATCAACCGTTGGAATCCGTCACCGAAATAGATTCTGAACCACCGTCACCTCCAGAAAATAACTCTGTATCTTCACCTCCGAAAAAGCAAAATTTCCTTTCATTTTCTGGACACGAGTCAAAAGTTAAATCACCTCTGAAGTCGAAACTGTTTAGCAAAGACATTTTCAAAAGTCCGCGAGCCAAAAACAAAAAACGAAAACAAAGTGCGAGTGGACTAAACGTGCGAAGGTTTAGTACTGACAGTGTCTTTAGTTCTAACTCCATGTTGAGGTTCGAAACCACGAGTGTCGCTATTGGAAGAAGACTTAGCAAGGATACATCATGTCTGACGAACAGTCCGCCGGACATAAACAGCAGACGATCCAGTTATATGGATTTTTCAAATTTTGGATCCCGAAGTCCGAATGTGTCGAGCGATAGCCTTGAAATTGGAAAAAAACTGGCAACTATTCCTAAATACAAAGGCAAGCAATTCCTGGATTCGTCACCCAATGAATTTTCTAAACATTCTAGAAGCAGGCCTCCTATAGGATGGTTATTTGGAGCGAACAACGACGGAAACTTCAATTTGGAAGCGAGATCATTTCAAAATGTGTCTGGGCACGGTTCCGTAGATTGCGAGCTGGAAACATCTAATAGTGCTGGAGATTTACATTCAAAGCCAGACTGTCCACAGTTGGATCTACAAAAGAAGCACAAGAAAACCTTTGAAGAATTACAAGAGCATTTAAATTCAAGGGGTGATTCCAAAAAGTCGGCAAAAGTTCCTGTAAGACGATGTTTCAGCCAACAGACTGAAGGGAATGGGATAAAAGGACATCACCAAATTAAAATACAAATAGAAGATCACTCTTCGCCGTCATCTAAAGAAAGATACCTAAGACAGAGGCATAGAAGTTTGGAATCTGAAGACAGTAAGGAGGACAAAAAATATAGGCCGAGAACGCCCGAATGCTTTCCAAAAGATACCAATAGAAAAACTTTAGAGAGAACATTCTGTGAAACTGCCGAAGGTGGTAGGGATCTTTCAATTCCGACTATAAGATCTCGCAGCGGATCAAATAGCGACCAGAGTTGCAGGTCTGTTTTCGAAGATCATTTGCCTCCAGCACCACCATATCCAAATGTAGCTCCGAGGAACTCAGACGGTAAATCACCATTGGAGAGATTAACCAAAGACGAACTAGTTTTACTTTGGCGAAGCTCAGAATCTGAGTTGAGGAGTCACCTATTGACGGCTTTGAGGGAGAAGGAAAATTCGGAACCACCTTGAAATTTAATTTTCACAAAGTTGAAAAGCTTTATTGGAAAATTTGTTGACTCGAAAATGGTATTTTTGAGCATGGTCAGATGTTGTTATTTATAACAGTCAGTAAGATGAGATTTTCCAAATATTTTCGGCATCGAATAGTGCATGCTTTTAAAATGCTTATTCATATTTAGAATTGTCAAACAATTGACTGAATTAGATGATGATTTTTGGTATTAGTCTGTCGATGACTTTCCTAGAACGTATTTTATATTAATTTGATCGATTGTTCATCTTTTACTATTTAACAAATTATATGATAAATGATCAGTTTAAATGTAAACCTTGTCACTGGAACGAATTCATCGTTCCATTGTCTTTGAAATTTGAACTTTTACTTTGAAATTTGTAGATGATAAATAACAAAAGGTAATGTACAATTATGTATATTATTTAGTTATGTATGTATGTATATTAAAAATCATTGCCTCTATGCAAAGTTAAACTGAGAAAGATTTCTATTATAAACAGATTTTTTTGAAATATGTTCATTCGTATAATGATTAAAAATAAAGTTATATTTAGGAAAATTAGCGAAGTTGTAAATTTCTGGAATTTTAATTTTTTTAAATATATTGATTTATTTCGTAATTAATAATTATGTATTAACTTTTATAAAAAGGATTGTAATTTTGCTTGGTTTTCATTTGAACTGATCATCGTATTTGATATTACATACATATATACATATGTATGTATGTATATTGTTTACAAAATGTCAACGTCAAATATTTGTTGATTAAAGTTGTATAATAATTGGGGTGACCATATTTCCCAGGACTAAAAACGGGACGCTCCGCAAAAATAGTGCCCCCCTTTTTTTTCAAAAAATGTGTTGCACGTTCAAAAATATTATAATTTTTCCCTAAAATAACCATTAATATTGTTAAGGAATTATAATATTTTTTTCAGAATTTACAATTCTTGTGCAGAAGCAAAATAGAAAGAAGATAAAAAATGTTTTATTATATTACATGATGTTCATGGCCCGCAGGCAGATTTTTTTCTGAATCGTAAAATTAATCACTAAAATACTACAAATTTTCCAAAAAGAAATTCTCGGTTTCTTTTAATTGCAAAAATTAAGTGAAACTGAAAATTTTGATTTCTTCTTTTGTTAAGTAGTATAATTTTTACAGAACGTACAAAACTTTAACAACAGAACTTTAAATGAAGAAATTGAATATAATATAATAATGCATTTTACAGTTATTTAAAAATAATTATGATGAAAATAATAGCACAAAGCGATTTTCTTCTTCAAAAAAATTATTTTGTGGATCAAAACGGGACAAATCAAACAATTTTACGTAAACGACAGGACGAACGCAAAGAAAAGTCCTGCTTTAGCTATCCCGGCTAAAGCGGGACGTATGGTCATCCTAATAATAATATGCATATATGTACAATATCCTATTCTAATCATTTTGAAAACGTTGGTTTCAAATGTATTTTTCTGACGATTAAAAAGTAAACTGCATAGACTTAACTAGAAGTGCTTTCAAAATCTTCGAAATTTATATATGAGTAAATAATTCGTTATGACCTTACGAAGTAACACTCATAAAATATATTATACATACATATATAGTCGTGAATTGTTGTTAGTAAAAAGAAAACATTAAATAAATAAAATTTTATCAATATTATTTTAAAAACATAGAGAACTGTAACGTTAATTTTAAATAAAATAAAAAAATTGAAACTGCCATTTTAAAATGCTTATTATTTAAAAGTGTTAAGCAGACAAAAGCAAACACTTAAAAATCATTAAATTTAATTATAGCAAATGATACTCTAAGTAGACAATTTAATGTCCAACAGTATGTGAATATTGGACCAAAACATACGAAGAAGTATGTGCGATAAATACTTGTTGAATATTTTATGAATGTGTTGTTGGAAAGAGTAATAAATAAATTGTCTAGTGATACTTGAAGTCTTATGCACCATTTTCCGATTATATCTAGTTAGAAATACAGAAATGTTAAAAAAATATGAAATATTTATATACATATGTATACATATGTATATATATATATATATATATATATATATATATATATATATATATATATATATATATATATATATATATATATATATATATATTTCTATACATATATGTATATATATATATATATATATATATATATATATATATATATATATATATATATATATATATATTTATATATATATATATATATATATATATATATATATATATATATATATATATATATATATATATATATATATGTATATATTTATATATATAAAGTAGATTAATTATAATAAAATAAAACCTGAAATTATCATGGTTGAAGATAAATATGTAATTGTTCTGGAAAGTTCTCATAAAAATAATCAAATTCTTGATAATTAATTAATATTTTATATTGTGTGGAATTTCTTTGATCACAGACCATAAATCATGAACTCAGGATAAAGTCATATCGATATCAAACTAGGAAGATTTTATTACAGCAAATTTTCGATCATTCTATATGTTTCATATTTTATCATATTTCACAAACACAGTTTTTGGGAATTTTTGATTTAATAGAGAAAATTTTCTCTCAGACACAAGTTCCAAAAATATAATTACTTCAATATTATATTAAAATATGTATGTTTAATTTATTACATTTAATTGTAATTAGTTACTGTCAGACTACACATGTTACACACAGATTACAAAACTTTTATTGGAATCATTTTCAAAATATTTCATTTATGTTTCTTTCATTTTATAAACACACTAAATAGTACCACAAGTTATAGAAAACAATAAAAAATATATACTTATAATGATTAATGATTAATGAAGAATTTCTTCGATCTCATTTCACTGAAATACCTACTCCGGTACGTGTGTAACGCTGTAAAGTTGAATGCTGTTTACTTTTTTTAAAGTAAGCTTAATAGGAATTTATAATATGTATTTATACTTTAATCAAATTATATTATTTTTATGAATTTAAAAAGGAAAACACGATATTACATGTTGTAAAGTACATATTGAAAATTTTACCACAAAATGCATAATATTTATATTAAATGTTATGATTGATTAGATGTATTTATTATTGCGGATATCTTTGTGAATCTTAAATGAGCGAAATTCACTTTTTGCATATATGAAAACTTATATCTTTACAAGTCAATGCACAATTTTGAATTTATTCCTTCCATGAACATTATAATGATTGCAATTTTATTTTTAATTGGGCTTTGTGCTTAATTTAATGGTGCTCTCATGTTTTCTATTTAGATTTTAATGTTAGGAGCCGGTCTCAAACAAATATATGTACATGTCTCTACATAGATTTATATACATACTATGTACTCTCAAAGTAAAAAAAGTTTGTTTTTTATCGATTGCCACATTTAAAATTGAAAAAATGATCATTTTTTGGCAAAGCATAAATTTCCAAAAAACAATTTTTGTTTTTATTGTATGTATATACATGTTGAAAATTACAAATTTTTATGAAAAACAATTATATTATATACATATGTATATTCTTTTAAAATAGAAATTTGTTTCAAAAACGGTATAATGCATATAAATATTACTGTAATTTATTTCAGAGATATTAATTATTGAAAGTCTGTTATTACCTTATATTATGTAATAAGGCATTTCAAGATTAATGTTCTTAAACTCATTTCTTTGATTATTTGACATTGAGATGCACTAGGATTATACAAATATTGTGTTTAGTATTTTTATTTCAATTACATATATTACATACATAATTAGTAAGTGCCTTTTATATTGTATTATTTTTTTTTTCTCTGATCTCAAATCATATTTTTTTACACATATGTACATACATACATATGTATATGGTATATGGAAATAAAAATTGTTTATGATTGAATATCATTTTAACCCACAGTGTTGCACAATCCATGGCTCAATAAAATATTTGACTAAAACAAAAATTGTAGACAATATTGCATCGGAACTTTGGGACATTTTCAACAAATTCGTATAATTATCCTTTTATGTTACTAGTTTAAAAAAATAACCACTAGAAAACTGAAGAACTTTGGCATTTTGTTTACCTTTTTTATAAAAAAATTTGGATATTTTAGTTTAAACGTATCAAAAAAATAAATACATACAATTCGAAAATATTTAAACTTGTTTTTTTTTAACTGATATCTGATATTTCCATAACTTCAATTGCACCCAATATCATTAAAGACATATGTATGTATAATGATGTCATAATGTAATTATTTTCTTCTAAAAAATAAACAGGCACAAAAATCGAACGTTGCACTGGATCTGTAAAAAACTAGTGATGGCACTGATTAATCTTCTTGTGGCTTCTGAACAATTAGAAATTGGATAAATCGGCTCTAATGATAAAAATGTTGTGACAATGCTTTTGAATATCTTTCACTCTGGTATGAAAGTATAGACAAGAAATGAAAAGTATTCAAAATTTGGCACTAAAATTTATAAAGTGATTATTACAATCAAAGGAATGAATTTATACAAGCGGATATGTCATTTAATTTTTATGCTCTTTCAATGTCTTTAACAGATAAAATAAAATAAAAATATATTTTAGTTTTACATGCATATCAATAATCATGTTAGGTCATATAATACTTTTGTGCCAGAAATACTTGCATAATATGCATTTTGTTTGCCCTTTGATACAAACAGCTTTTTACTTTTTATACACATATGATATTTTGAAAACTAACTTATTAGTGTGTATTGATTTCTGATTCAACAAAAATTCATTATGTAGGTGTCATAGAAATCTATAAACATAAATGTATATAATATTTTAAACACGATTTCATTCATCACATTCATTTATTATTATAAAAAAATATGTAAATTCAAATAAAAAAATTCTTACTGTGAGATATTATTAAATTAGTAGACATTATAGATTTATTTCGAAATAAAAGTACATTCACAGATATATATATATATATATATATATATATATATATATATATATATATATATATATATATATATATATATATATATATATATATATATATAAAAGTAAAAGTTATATGTGTTTGTTGAAACAAAACCGAAGAGGAGTAATAAAAGCAATAGACTATTTATGGTTTTATTTTCCCTGTAATTTCGTAAAAATAAAATGCAAAAATTAAATTATAATTGATTTATTTCAGATATTTGACAGTATATTTAGTATTCTACTTAATCGATACTATAACATTATTATTAATGCTCATATTATACAGTGTATTTTTAATTAATATTCATTCAAAGTTAAACAATGCAACACTTACAATTATGACATTAATTAAAAATCATCAAATTAATCCAATTATCTGGCGCGTGTCAACTATTAAATTAAAAATAAATATCAAATATCATTGATGTGCGCAACGAATATGTAATAAGATATTAATAAAAACCAAAATTAGAGATGAATTTTAACTATAAATGAAAAAAATTATTACATTAATTATATGGCAAAATATATATTTATTTATGGGCTAAATTGAAACTGGAAATTATCTACATTAAAGAATTACACTTATTAAGGTCTATTCATATAAGCAAAGCACAGAGCAGCAACTGCGTGTATCGAGCAAGGTCTGTACTGTGCTAATATGAATAGAATTTTAAAAGTAGTAATACAATAAAATAATGGTTGTGGGTATTTGCAGGTACTTTGTCTGCAAATTATTGGGTATTTGCAGGTACTATATCTGCGACAGGCGCAAAGCCTTCTGCGCATGCGCGTGAACTTAAAATCCGATTATAATTTCTTACATTTAATGAATGCTAGACTTGTTTAATCAATCGTTCATTATACATGAGGCAAATAAATTCGCACGTTATTATAATAGATTTATATCATTTAGCTAGTTCGCGGCTTTTACTTGTATGTATGTAGGTATTATACGTTGTATATGATAATAATTTTCTAACAATTAATAATATTACATAATTTGAATTATATTTTTTACTCTACGTCACTTTACGAGTTGGAACTAAATTTTAAGAAGTTTAAAACAAAATTTTAGCAGTAAACACTCTGACGGTGACAATTCACGCGCATGCGCAGAAGGCTTTGTGCCTGTCGCATATATAGTACCTGCACATAGCCAATAATTAGCAGATATAGTACCTGCAAATAGCCACAACCTAAAATAATATGAATTGGTGAATTTAGATTTAAAACATTTTTTTTATTTCAATAGACAAAGTAATAACCTATTTGTTACTTACATAATGATGGTGAGTCCAGACAACATTTTCCAAATGAATTACTATTATTGAAATTTATTTTGACACTAAATTTAAATACATACATACATTCACTTGTATTAATAGTATTCGTTTTTAGTTTTAACCATTGGATTAAAATAATGAAATCAACGTAAAAAATATAAAGCACATTTCAACTCAGACATAATACATATATAAATAAGTAAAAATACATTTTTATACAAATACATTATGACTTCAAGACTAGAACAATTCTTATGTGACCTATCCGATATGCCAACACATTATTTGAATGTTACACATTCATTTTCTAATACATTATAATCCGACTAAAATCTATTGTTTTTGATTTCTCATGACCATAACAATTAATCTATGTACACACACACACACATATATGTATATATATATATATATACATATGTGTGTGTGTGTGTATGTATATATGCATATATATGTACACACGTATACATATGTTCGTGCATAGCACTGTAAAAACTCAATAATTGGTAAACACTAAGTTTTGCCCGTAAATCAGAGTAAATCATAGTGAAGTAATAAAATCATAAAATACTCGTAAGTACTTGCATTTCAGGCTATTACCGAAGCATTTTAGTAAATGATCGTTAAAAATATATATCCACTCGGTATATATTATTTGTTCCCAGTACAACATATGTACATACTGTGTTTCTGTGGAAATAATGCCAATAAGTAAAAATTGAATTTATAAAATTAGGCAAGATAAATTAATGACTGTTAGAATATTTAAAAAAATAAAAGCTCTAAGAATAAATACATATTAAAATTAAACCTGTGCTCCCTTAAAACTCACTAATAGGAGTCATTAAATATTCCTTTGTAATGAAACATTTTCTTAAAAATCCGAAATGGAAGCGTTTACAATTAACTAAAGACTTCCACCTCACTGACAAATACTAGCATTTACCAAAGAGCTTTACAGCATTATATAATATGTATGTATGTATATAATTCAAACATGAATATGTGATAAAAATCCATCAAAATACCTAATGTTACAATTTAAAACACCCAAAAGCTTAAGTATTTATTTGCAAATAATCGAATATACTCTGTTTATGACATTGATTATGTACAGTAAAAAAAGTAATTAGGAAATTACAAATACGTTGACTATATATCAAAATATTCCTGTTAATATGTACAAGGTAAGAGGCTACTCAATTTTGTTTTAAATTGAGAAACAAGGAACAAGGCATCGTTATATTATCTTCTTATTGTGTTTGTGAAATATTTTATTTTCCATACATAAGTACTAATTTCAGCACGGATAGCATTAAATAGCCAACATAGAAGATTTAAAGTCTTCAGATGAAAACTTCTTTCATTCGGTGAATTGTTATACATATATAAGTTTAGTGCAAAATTACTTGGGCCATCTAAAAATCTACGAAAAAAGAAAAATAAATAAATATGAATTAGTGAATTATCTAAAAAAATTAAATAATGACCTATGGAATTTTACATACATTTAATTGACACGAGTGTATATTTAAATAAGAAAATATTTATAAGAATAAAAAATACTTAAATTAATCCTTGAAAACTGTGTATTATAACATTTCAATCTATGTATGGTCACTTTTTATAATACATACAATTAACATTGTGAAATGGGATAATTTACAATATTACATAAAAAAATGTTTGAAAATAAGTATGTAATAAGCGATTGCATCCCATAGTCCGTATTTCATTACACAAACATATGTATACTGAAGCAGTTTTATAAGTTGTAATATTAAATCTAGGAAGAAAATATGGATGCAGGTATATTTGAATAATAATAATAATCAAACACTTATGAAATGTACAAATTATGTGATAAAATAGTTCATTGATAGTCTCACAAGTGAAGTGATTTGTAAATTGTATAAATATATGTACAATTGTTTCTGACAAATAAAATATATAGATACACACAGCATATTTATATGCACATATATATATATTTAGATATTTTTGTATTTGATATTGTCTAATCCCATAAGTGAGAGTTTACTATCTAAGTGAAAATGCTAGAAGCAATATAACCAGAACGTAATATAATAAAAATATACATATATTATATATATTTTTTGTTACACATTCACAATACCAACATTTATTCTTTGGAATAATTAATTGGTTTACAATAAATCTATTTTTCATTGGCGTGTGTTAGTTATATTTATAAAGCAGCAATTACATCTTGCATTAATTTTTATACACATACTAGTCATTTGTTAAAATTAACTAACATATAATAAAATTTAATGACAAATGCTCGTTTAGTACGATTAACTTTTTTTCAAAACTATTTTATACTCAATATGAAATAACGAATAGTGGTAGATTATACAGAAAGCATATTTTAAATATTTTTTATACATATGTTTTAAAAGTCGTGCATTGAAGTATTTATGAAAGGCATAATTGTTTACTCAAATAAAGTCATGTGGGTCGTATCAGATACTGTAATAGTACATGCATTTAATTTCTATAATAAGTCAGACACATCCATAAACGATTACCCTTATGATCCTACATATATAACTCGACTTTTGGAACATCTGTATATGATCCTAAAAATACTTTTGGACATGCAAACATTTGTAACTTATATTCAATGAAAATTAAGTGATTTTTTAAAATTTGCATGTGCAAATTAAACTCAAAAAATAAATGTACATAAATATTATATCGAGTATGATTACAAATACTTTAGAAAAATTTTCAACTGCACATAAACTAACACACATATTTTAAATCTAAAACAAGTTTTGTTAATTCAAAGAAAATAATTACATCAAGTTTTTTATATATAAAAAATAAGCTGCCTCAAAATGAATGAATACGATTATTTAAAAATAATACATAAGTTTTGAAATGGTTGAAAAGGTCTGATATCAGAACAAATTGGTATACACAGGGATGTGCTGCTATATGTAGGTTCGCACCAGCCCATTAGTGCAGGTTGCTAAAATAATTTGAGTTGGTAAAATTGGTTCCTAAATTCTGGAGCAGAATAAATGTGTGTGTTCCTTTGACAATTAATTGAAGAGGCTACCTTATTACACATTTTTTAATAATTTATTCATAAAAATCGCCACAGCAACAATGAAAAGACAAACAAAAATTTTCGTGTCTAAATTCTTATTGAAAAAAAATAAAAATTGATGAAAATTTAAGTCGTTATGAACAACAGTTAACAACACCAAGCGCCAGTATAATAGTCACCGAAGCTCAACTTAAGCTAAAAGAGAGCAATGAAAATATTGTAACGCTTTCACAATCTGAGATAAATGATTTGAGAGATTATTTTGTTAATATCCTAAGAAATAATCGCAATAAACTTCCTGAAACGGTCAGAAAACCTAAAAATATTATTAATACAATTTCAATAAGTTCTGCAGAGGCGGAACGAAGATTTTCGCTCATAAATACCATTCATATTACAGAAAAAAGAGTTAATTTAAATACCAGGCACATATATCGGACTAAATGAACATAAATTTGATAGGTTTGCCACAGACTACATGGGATCATACACCACTCGCTAAATCATAGTTCAGAAATCACCATCATATGGTAGATGATAAACGAGTGAGACCCGTCACGGCGAAATTAAAATACTATTTGGAATGAATATATATATATATATATATATATATATATATATATATATATATATATATATATATATATATATGCAATGTAAATAAAAAATTTTGAGGGTGGGGGAGGGGAATTTTTTCCAGCTGGTAAATCGAATTTTAGCAGCACATCACTGTGTATACATATATTATGTTATAAAATATATGTGTATTTATATGCTCAATATGTATAACAGAAGCCTTGTAATGCTTATAGAAAAACAGTATTTAAAGCTCAATGAACGAAGCTGAAGCTTCTAATGAAACATTAAGTAAATTTGGTCTCAAGTTTGCAACGCACCAACGGTAACATGATGATACTCAACTTGAAGTTCCGTAACAATAAGCGTGTTCAATTCTTCGATATTTGTAATTCCAGAAGCATATATCAATGACATCCATCAAGTGATTCAAGGAAATCATATTATTGTGTATAATACGTGTTTAGTGATTTTTTGCCAGCCATATCGGAGCGTTTGAATTCTATGTCTGGGACATGAATATTAGCAGTTGCAATTGGCGTTCTGTGGACCCTGCGGTGGTTCGGTAAGACGTTGTCCTTTTGCACCACCAGCCATCAAGTTTGGATCTGAGTCGAGACTCTCAGACATTTTGTCGCATATTATGTCCACTAACCTTTCGAATACAGCCTGAAAAAAGAAAATACAATGTAAAATATAATTATGAAAGAAGTTATATGATATGTATGGGTCTACGTGACGAGCCAGAATGTTAAATTACAGAAAACACAAATATCGGAAGGCAAAGATCGAAAATCGAAAGGTTTTAAGTCGAAAGATAAAAAAAGGGTGCATGGTAAACGGTACATACTCACTTAATTTGCGCGAGCAGGGTACAACAGGAACAAGAGGAACAGGCTTTACCTCCCGTATTCTGCGCGCGCACATTAATACAGGAGGAAAAGCCTGTTCGTTTTGTTCCTGTTGTATCCTGCTCGCGCAAATTAAGTGAGTATGTACCGTTTACCATGCACCCTTTTTTTTTGATCTTTCGACTTAAGATCTTTCGATTTTCAATCTTTGCCTTCCGATATTTGTGTTTTCTGTAATTTAACATTCTGGCTCATCACGGAGACCGGATATGTATGTACATATAAATTATTCTAACGTTGCATTTGAAATGTTTTTCCACTGATTTAAGACATTTTGATATTTATTACACAATGGACTACTGCTTGACAACTGGACCCATCTCGGAGACAACAAAGATTACAAAGCTTTTACTTGAAATTTTACTAGCACATAAAAAAGAAGATTTTAAACAATTTTAAAATATATAAAACAGATAACAAAACTCCTTGACTATTATACTAATGACGATTTGTAGCTGTTTTGATGGAAATGAAAAAAAAACAAGCTTTGGACTTCTTGCGACTTAAAAATACGGGATTTATACCAATTAAAAGTGTTAATAACACTTTTATTTAAATAAATTAGAATTAACTTATTTGACAAACTAGATACATGTTGTACTAATTTCATATATGTATGTACATAAAAGTTAATGAAAATCATTAAACCAAAAAAATTGATGAAATAAATATCGATGAGCTTTTGTGATTTTATTTATAATTTAAGTTTATGACCGTAATAATTTATAAAGAATAAAAGTGAATATGTATGTACATTACCTTAACATTAACATTTTCTTTTGCACTTGTTTCAAAGAATTCTACGCCGAGCTGATCGGCCAACTGCTTACCTCTTTCGAAGCTAATAACTCTCTCCTCTTCCATATCACACTTATTTCCCACCAGTATTACTTGAGCATTATCCCACGAATATGTTTTTATTTGAGTAACCCTGAAATGAGTGTAACGTTGAATCTTCAAGACATATTGTTAGATTAAAAACTTCAAAATGACATATGTAATTACCAATCTTGAACACTGTTGAAACTTTCTTCATTTGTGATATCATACATAAGAATAAAGCCCATTGCACCTCTGTAATACGCGGTAGTGATAGTACGGTAACGCTCTTGTCCGGCAGTATCCTTAGATATTAATTAATATTAATCAAATATGTAATATATTAATATACATATAAATATTTAAAATTTATATTTTTTTATCATATATGTATAATACATACATATAAACGTTGAAGTTGAAATTTTGTATTTAAAATAAACATAATTGCACATCTCGTAAGCCTGACATATGTACATACAAAAATGAAATATGTATGTCAAGAATATGTCATTGTCAGATTAACCACCACGTTTGCTGACGATTTGTCTTGAATACGATAATAGATATTCATTTCAATTGTCAACAAAAATGTCAGCAGAGTTTCTATGTATATTTCTCATGAAAGCTTTGATAATATTATTCAATCACAGTCTAATTGCTCAAAATATTGTAATTTTCAAATATCTTGAGCAATTTAATATATGTATATACATACATATACTATATAGTATACAGATGCAGGCAAATTCATGCTATTTTTTTTCAATATACATATAAATGTATGTCATTACTATGTAGGTGTACTAATATTATTGAAAAATTAAAAAACTTCATTAACACTATGTAAACATGTATGTATATATGTACATATAAGCATCGTTCAAAATTACAAAATATACATATAAAAACTCTTTTTTTACACATTGCCAAAATAACAGTTTCGGCGTTGTGTATATAAATTTAAACCTTTATATATGAAATGAATATAAATTTAAACCTTTATATATGATATAAATATATACACACATATTTATGTATTTAAATATTTACATATTTAAAGAAGCTAATATTTTAATAATATTATATTTATCATCATCAACATCTATAGCTCTTCACCATCCTCAGTTGAATGAATGCCTCTCCAACACACTTCCATTTGTCTCTATTTTGTGAATATCCAACTAACCCCCACAATTTTTTCTTTTGCTTTTAATTAAGTCATCTCACTCGTTCCACTATCCTTGTCATATTTCTCACTCATATGTTCCGTTTCCTTTTTTTCCTCATTATTCCTAGCATTCACATTCCATACGTCTTTGAATGCATAGAATTTTGTACATTTCTGACATTCAATGTCCAAGTTTCGCATTCATACGTAATTATTGGTAAAACACGTTGATCTAAAACTTCCTCCTTAAGGCCACTTTTTCAAAGAGAAGGAAGTTTTACAATTATTATTATATAATATTTATCTACAAATAACAATTTTATATATGAATTACAATAAAGAATATAATTTGATATATCAATTACAATAAAGAATATAAATTGATATATGAATTACAATAAAGAATATAATTTGATATATAAATTACTTTCTAAGATTACAATAAAGAACTTTCACCTTTTCCCAAAATGGAAAGCATTACAGAATGTGTACTTCAAAAAGATGTACGGGTGAGGGAGCTACGTTGACGATAAAATTGACAGATAATGAAAAAGCAAATTAGTTCACGACCTCTTGCTTATGTATTATTCATGCCAAAAGCGATCCTAGGAGATTCGCATAAAAGTATTGTATGGTGATGGAAACTCGGTCGGAAAATTTAACCATTAGGTAAGTATTAACCACACCGAAAGGATGTTTTCCGAAGTAAGTGGAAAGAAGCGTGGTTAGGTGAGATTATATGTAATATAAATATGCATACAAATGATTTAATTTAATTATCCAAAGAATATGTACATTGATTTACATAATCTTATTTTGTTTTAAGTATTTGGCAAAAATGGATATCCTTCACTTTCACTTAAATAAATTAAATCCAGTAGTGCAAAATAAAAACCATTTTATGTATAAAAATACAGTCTACATATCTAAGAATATGAAAAAAATAAATCAAATAAAAAAAATTGGTTGCCTGTTGCTAAATTGTGCCATATTTTAATTATTAGAGTAATTAGGTAGTTTTGTAGTTTAATAGAATACATTAAATATTGCCAATATATTAAAATTGATTTTAAATTACCCATATTTGAAGTTTCACTCTCTTGTCATGGCGAAAAACAGTTTTGACTTTGAAATCTATACCGACAGTTGACACGAAGGCTGATGTGAAGGAGTCGTCAGCGTAGCGGAATAAAAAACTGAAAAAAGCATACAAAAACCAATTTATAATTTAAATTAATTTATTTATTGAACATTACAAATTAATACCATGCATATGTATATATGGTTGTGTACATATATTACAAATCATGAAACTATCACAAAATGCTTAATTTATGAATGGTGCAATTTCATGAAATGAGGAGTTTCACAAATTTAATATAAGAAATAAATTTAAATATTATTATGTTCATATGTACATACATATGTACAATGTATATGAAGTAAAGGCATAATAAATTCAATTTCGCAGAACACCAAGATATTTGAAATTAAAGGTCGAATATTTTCGAAAACTTATATTATATCTGAAGCTGAAGTATTAAGCTCATCATCAAAAAAAAAAAAAATTTAAAGCTTCATCAAAAACGTTTAAATTAACAATAAATATTTTCCCAGGATAATATATTTTATATAATGTTAAAGTTAGCTTTTATTTTATTTTATTCTTATGCCGTTATCAATATATTTTATTTACGTATTGTATCAGTGTTTATTTCAAAAATATAAAACATTTGTAAATATATGTATTCTGTAATATTATTTTGTATAAATTAAAATATTATTTTATATATTTCTATCGCACAACTTTACTTTGCATGTGTGCCAGCGGGACGCATGGCCATGTAGTCAGATGATTCAGTATTATCGAAAGTAAAAGCTTTAAAAAACGCAATCTCTACATATTTAATATAGTTGTAATATACATAAATTTCAGTTAGTAGTGAAACATTTAATGTTATATTACATCCATACATATGATCATATTATGTAGAATTTAAAATGTACCATAAACTATCCAGAGTCTAGATAGTATTATACATACATATATGATTTAATACATTTGATATGAAGTATTATTGCGTGTATTATTTTGTGAATTGAGTTGTTTATATATATACTTTAAAATATGTGTACCCGTTTGAAAAAGTTTATAAACCTCTGACTTTGAGAGTATATGTATGTATATTTTTGAGATGTTCCCTGACAAAATACTCGACAAGATCAAAGTAATTTCCATAGAATTTCTCTCGCTTGCTTCAAAAGCTGCTTGACATAAGAGGAAGTTTGTTCAACGATAGGGGTGAATTTTCCCAGAATACAAAGCTTGTAAATTTTCCTCAAAGTCAAAAATAAGCAAAATGAAAATCCAAACTTCCCCCCCCCCCTTTCGCTAACTCTACATTAAAAAATATTGCTTTTGTTTAAGAGCATCATTAGTCTCGAAAACTTAAGTCGCCCTAGTATATGTACAGAGAGTATATATGTATGTAACTTGTGGCTTTTGAACCTTAAGAACACGGGCACCCAACCTATGTATATGGGTCGTGATCCCATTCAGTAGGGTTTTAAGTAGAGTCGCCAACTAAATCAGTAGACTAAAAAATCTTTAGTAAAAAAAGGTTTTTTAAAAACATACCTCTTTTTGGTTTTGTATATAATTTTAAGATATATAAAAAAACTCAAGTAAAAAAAAATAAATGTTTATAAAAAACTTTAGTAAAAAAACTCATGTAACAAAATAAATGTATATAAAAAGTAATGTACTAAAATATAAAAAAATAAATGTATATAAAAAACTTTAGTAAAAATACTATATTAAACAAAAGTCAAGTAAAATAAATGTATATAAACAAATAATGTACTAAAATATAATAAATTAAATACAATCAATTTATTAAAATAAAAAGGCAATTTAAACAATATTTCAACAACAAATGTACAAATGTGTGGGATTAAAATTTCAATCAAAATGATTTCAATGATTGGGGTTTCAATCAAAAAGATTTCAATGATTGGGGTTTCAATCAAAATTATGATCCCGGCTTAAACTAATGTAATTAAATATATTACTAAGAGGTATGGGCCGCCTTGGTATGTATGTGATGATCTAAAAGGGTTCCCGGAAAGGTTGCTCGAAAGCGGTACCCACACGGGAAAATTTGGCTATTGTCGCAACCCACTATGGACAACTCGCCACTGCGATCCGCACAGAAACCGGGTTGACTTCTCGCCCGTCCCCACAAACTCTCGTACGCGTAGGTAGCAAATTTGACTGAAATACTATTGTCCCAATCGCCCATCCCCACCTATCGCCATATACACACCATTGAAAGTTCAACTGAAATACTTTTCGCACTCGCCGAAATTTTTCCCTAACGCATACATATATAAACGCGTGAATTTTTGTTTGTTTTCTCGTCACTAGTTTGTGTGGTTTATAGTTAGCCGAGTATTTTTATGGTAGGATACTATAATATTAACATATGTACTTACTACTTTTTTATATTTTTTATTCGATTTTACATTCTAGTTGATTTTCAATTTTGTATTTTAAACAACAATTAGCGGTGAAATTAATATCAGCCAAATATCATCGTATCCTGTCCAGTGGCTCGGCATTTGGGGTGTCTGGAAGTAACCAGACTGATTAAAATATAATATATTACATTGGAATTCGATTATTTTTGTTTTTTCTTGTTGATTTCTCAGTGGTGCATTTTTTTTATACCTGCTATGACCGATAATCGTTCATCGTACGGCGGCCCATTTTTTTTTTGTTTGCAAAAGCTTATCTCAAGACAGATCTTTAAGGATGCAAACACAAACTTTATTTTAATTGAAATATGAATGTGCTTTTTCACACTACCATAGTGTGAAATAACCAAAGTTGAAGTACATAGTATATTTAAGGGCTATTGGCAAATGATAATAAATTCGGGTGATGCTTTTAAAATTATAAATTTGTATAAATTTTATTATTTACAAATTTTCGAAGCAAAATTTGGTTCAAAATACAATAGTATTTCAGTCAAATTTGCTACCTGCGCGTACGAGAGTTTGTGGGGACGGGCGAGAAGTCAAACCGGTTTCTGTGCGGATCGCAGTGGTGAGTTGTCCATAGTGGGTTGCGACAATAGCCAAATTTTCCCGTGTGGGTACCGCTTTCGAGCAACCTTTCCGGTCACCGTTTAAGTGTTCAAATAATATTAAAAAAAATATTTTCCAAATGTATTGGGGTTGCGGATCACTTGGCTCTTCTAAAATGGGGTCGCCACCCAAATAAGGTTGAGAGCCTGTACTTTAGAGAGTTCACAGACGAGATTTATGAGATCTTAAGATCCTTGAAATCCAATGTTTATATATATATATATATATATATATATATATATATATATATATATATATATATATATATATATATATATACATATATATATATATATATACATACATAAATATTTCAAAGTGAAAATTAAATCAGATTTTTAGATTTATTTTGATGATCTCATTAGAAATTTTACCATTTAATAAGACTAAGCCAATACAATAAAATCGTATTGGCCTTATTGTAGGGCCAATACAATTTTATTGTATTGGCTTATGGTATATTTAATATTTTAATAAAGAGGAAAGTTTGATTAAGACATGAGATATTTTTTATAATATTTGAGTAATCATCGAATAAAGCTTTTCGAGCTTTAATCAGGATGTGACTGATTTGAGAATGAATTTTAATTAAATGGATTTTGTTTTCTTTTGAGCTATTAAATTTACATATAATGATGTCGTAATAGTTGGTTTGATGTTGTTTAATAGACTTTTCTTTCGTATAGATCAGAGCATCGTAACCTTTGGATATTTGCGGCACCCATTGTTTACGACTCGTAGAGTTTGTCAGCTACGTACATACATATGGACTTCATCGGCAGTCGCTATTTATTCTGTATATGCATAGGGACAAAACACTAACTAACATCGGTTTTCTCCCTCACACGTGATCTCACTCGCACGCATTAGACCAAAGTGCTGTTCGGAGAACACATATTACCGCGGTGCACAGGTTACGATGCTCTGGTATAGATCTACATATGTACATATGTACCTCGGTCCTCGATATGTATTTATATTATACTAAGGAGTGAAAAACGTGAATTTTGAATTTTCATCGATGGACCTAGTGGAAAACTTTCGTCCTAATATGGATGACCTTATAATGTACATATGTATATACTCGTATATATACATCTAAAAATCATTAAAACTATAAATTATGACAAACAAAATTACAATTTTTAATACGGTTTCGCAATGGTATTCCTCTGTGAATAATATATTATGTATTTATAGGTATATTAAATATTATGTATTCTAGACCTGGAAAGTAATTACTTTATAAAATATATGTATAAATATTATGCTATGTATTGTAATCGTAACTTTATATGTACTTATAATCTTTGCATGTTACATACATACATGTGTCGTTAATATTTTCAGAATTTAGTTCTGAAATAGTAATATGAAAATGAAACGTCCAATATATTGTGACATTTCAGTATAATTATGTAATTGGATATAATTAATGTGATATTTAAGTTGTCGTCGTACTTCCGTGAATTTAAAATGAAATATGTATGTACATATGTAGTAAAGATAATAATAAATAATATTCTACAATGTATGCTTCGAGACTGAAGTTTTAACGGCAAATTAATCAGTGTTGTTGAAAACTTGAAATATTGACACTTGACATATTTTATGTATATCTTACCTTGTTTTACCGACCGAACTGTTTCCGATGATTAGCAATTTGAACATGTAGTCGAAGTTTTGATCTGCGGCATCTTTCTGCCATTTCGGATCTGCTCCACCAGCCATCTGTCAAAAATAGCAAAAATTAATAAAAAATGGTAAAATAAATGCAGTTAATAGTTTATACAACTTTAATACTTCTTCTTCGTCTTCTGAGCTTTTGTCAATCATGGGTATTTCGCTGATTGATATGAGTCTATCGAACTGTCTTTCCACGGCATAAACTTCGTCTGACATTCTCGATATTTTAGCGAAATTTATGCAAAAAAAGTGTTACTCCTAATTTTAAGTGCACGTCATTTTAAACTCGCGGTTGCAATTATACTGAATTACAAGTAAGCCGGTATCGCTTTTGGTTTTCCGCATCCTGAATTAGTCAAAGTCTCGCGTTCTAATTTTATACAATAAATTACATTTATAAATATCCATGACCATGTCATATATATGTATATATATATATATATATATATATATATATATATATATATATATATATATATATATATATATATATATATATATGTATATATATATATATATATATATATATATATATATATATATATATATATATATTTATATATATTTATATGTGAATTATGAATAAAATAAAATGCCTATATATGTATATAGGCATTTTATTATTTCAATTTTGAATTATAGTACATACCATTGCGGATTCGGAAACCGGAACACTTGTGATTTTCCGATTTTTGGGCAATAAAAATATTGTCCGTTTAGATGTGTGGTTTTTAACGATCGGGTCTTTTAAATATGATTGTTTTCTACGATTTGAGTTCAGTTTAGTGTGAGTTTTCAAGGTGTACGGATCAAAATCGTTGAAAATAAAAATACCATGCAACAATACACTCAACTATAATTGGAGGAGAATATAAAAATCGCGGCTTTGGCAGATTCTGGATGTTGCGATCTATTTCTCAACAAATGGGACGTTCTGTATCTACTGTGTCAAGAATAGTGAAAAAGAAAAAGGAATCTGGAACTTTTGCACGTTAGAAGGGGACAGGACCGAAAAGATGCACATCCGAGAGACAAGATCGCCTGATAACTCTATTATCTTTACGGCAACGGTTAAAAACTAAAAAACGAAATTAGTGATGTAACCTTAAGAAAATGACTCAGAGAAGCTGGACTGCACGCTCGGAAACCTGCGAAAAAACCATTACTTACGAAGAAAATAATGAAAACCCGATTAGAGTGGTCGAAATATCACGAAAATAGGACGAAATCGGATTGGCGACAAGTCATATTTTCTGATGAGTCGAAATTTAACCTCTTCAGCTCCGATGGTTTTCCGTATGTTCGAAGAAAAATTGGAGAAAGATTCGACCAAAAATGTACCCTGAAGACAGTGAAGCATCCCCCAAGCCACATGGTTTGGGGATGTTTTTCTTATTATGGAATTGGTCGAATACAGTTTGTGCAAGTTTCCATTAACGGAATAGCATATAAAAAAATTCTAGAAGAAAGTTTTATCCCATCAATGGAATACCATCTTTCAAATTCTGATGATGTCATATTCCAAGATGACTCTGCCCCTTGTCATCGAGCTAAATTAGCGAGTATTGTTTTTATTTAATGATATTGAATGTAATTAATAATATTTCGATCAAAAAACTGAAATATTTTTGTTACTTTTGTTTAGGTTCGGATTTATTTGCAGGAATTGGGTGTAAAGACATTAACATGGCCTGGGAATAGTCCCGATTTAAATATTTTGTAATGATAAGCATTTACGTTTTTTTTTGGAATAAAATATGCATAATATATTTTTTTATTTTATTCAATCAATCAAAGTACACTCGTCAGTACAGATCGCTCCAATGCGACGAGTGTACTATACACATCAAGAAATTATATATATATTTTTTTTTAATACATAATCATTACATAATTCCAAACCATACATGAAATATACGGCCAGACATTTTTATTTTACATTCGGCCACAAGGACCATTTAATTAATTTTAACAATTAATTAAGTACAAAATTAATCCATTGCGACATCTATGGATTTTAGAGTGTGTGCACAATTATTACAATTTATACACAGAATAAATACAGATGATTATTGAGACATCTATAGATTTAGATTTTGTGCATAATTTTTACAAATTATACACAATAATATTTTTTGTGACAACAGGAAAGGATTTATTTGCCAATTTGAGGAACCGTTTCAACAATGATCACATAAAATTGGCAAAGTCTGATAGAGAAACGATCAATTTGGAGTCACAAAACCCCCAAATCTAACGAGCAGTTTTGGCGGATCGCATGGTGCTAAACATATACGCTACCATTAAGCCAAACTGCTGGCTATATATAAATAAAGACTGACGCGATGTATGTTTCTGGGTATGTACAGTGCATCGACAAGTATGTAGATTTCAAAAAAACAAATTTTAGAATTTTAGGGTGTGGCGTGACGCTCGATCGTGTCGAGGAAACGCAGGGTAGTGGGGTAGCGGGATAGTGGGTGGGGTGTAGAGTGTCTGACATGTGCTCCTGATATTGAGTGAGTTGGAACGGGTGAGGTCAGCGTCAGATGCGCGGGAGCGTACACACATAAACACATCCACGAAGACACACACACATTCATTCAACATTTCGACGCGGGCGAACGACGCATTATGTAATACGCGCGCGTGCCTATAAATTACCTTACACTATATTTATATATAACATATAATTATATTTTAATTCCTGTATAAATTCCTTTCCAAAGCCACCCGTTGAAATCAATGAGCGCAACACTAGTATATAATAGTGTTCAATTTAGAGTGGAATTTGGATTATTGAAAATCAATGAGCGTATTATTTTGATATAATATACATACATAAGTACATAAACATTTACATGCATATGTACATATATTAAGGGTATTAAAATAAAATAAGAAAAATTAAAATCTTACTTAATTAATATTTCTTTTTATTGATTAATTAATTTTTAAAGTGTGTTAAAACTATATACATAATTCACCTTACACTATTTTGTAAAACAAAACGCTTTTTAGTAAATATAGATAATTTTTTTTCTAATGTTTGAGTGAAAGTGAATACACCAGCAAATATGCAATGACATTTCAAGAATTAGTAAAAACTTATAATTTTATTTTGCTAATCATATTTTTTGTAAATTTGAGTTTATATTTATTTAACTCGCACCTACTTTTATTATGAGATTGGTCCACAGTTTTTAAAATAATGAATTTAGTGGTTCGTGAGGTCCGAAAAGTTGGCGACCACTGTTTTTAATGATCGTATGCTAAATTTTGAACTAGTTCTTAAGAGGGCTGGATCCCAGCGCCTTGTCCATACAAACGTATTAGACTTCTCCCTTCCTCAATTATGGCACTAGAGAAATTATTTTTTAATATGCTATTTATATCCACCATTATTTTTTTGATTAATAAAAAAAAAAAATTGAAACATGCTTATGGTTGATATCCATAGCGTATTAAAAAATAAAGTCTGTAATGCCATAATTGAGGAAGGGAGAAGTCTAATACGTTTGTATGGACAAGGCGCTGGGGTCCAGCCCTCTTAATGTCCAGGCTTTATTGTGATTTATTAATAAAATTGAATATTTTTTACTTCCCAGTTGGCAACCTACTGTATGTATTACATTTAAGTATAGATTTATAAAATTTGTTCATGAAACTATTTAGCATTTCGAATAAGTGGGGGTTGGCTCGACAACTCGATAACATTTTAACGCACTTCAAATATATATGTACATCTATATGTACTTATGTATGTATGTATATACATACATACTTGTGTACATGTATCTGAATGATGTGAAAGACAGGTTGTCATGCAGGAGGGTAGATAAGCGTACAATGGCTGTGGCCCATCGGAATAATTGCACGTGACAGTAAAGTAATGCACCTCATGCAGAAACGCAAAAAAAAAAACCCACTAACATATACATACAAACATAAATATAATATATACAGTTTTGACCCAAAAAGCGGTTCGTTACCGTGTGAAATAGTTACCGAGCAATCAAACGCACCGGATGTGTTAAATATGCGATAGTGGACGATGATTACCATTCCCTATCTCGAGTATTGTTTAACGTTTTAATTTTTAATGTATGTACATACATACATACATATGTGTGTAAAATAATTGTTCATTTACTTCGCTGATCGGTCAGACAATATTCATAC
This sequence comes from Arctopsyche grandis, assembly GCF_051622035.1. Classification (NCBI taxonomy): domain Eukaryota; kingdom Metazoa; phylum Arthropoda; class Insecta; order Trichoptera; family Hydropsychidae; genus Arctopsyche; species Arctopsyche grandis. Next base: position 8,559,034 of record NC_135355.1, read on the forward strand.
ATTCCTCCAATCGTTTTAAAACTTTGCCATTTTGCGAGGTTTGGCCAAAAATATAGATTCAAATTGCTTACGCTATTTCGGTGGTGAAATATAATCGTAATAAACACGTTTAAGATTCCAAAAATTTTGGAGACGATGACAACTAGTCATTTTCCATTAGCCTTATATGTTTGACTTTCCGCCCTCCACTGGTTTTATCGGACTTTAAAAAACCTATAACTATAACTTTTTCACACCATATCTTATAAAATTTCGATTAAAGGCTCTCATTATCTCTCATATATATTTTTACTTCACTAATAGGTTATATAATGAATGATAAAAATATGTTTTTATAAAATTAATATGGCCGTGGGATGTTTTTATGAATTGATGATGTAATATTTCATATAAATTTGTATGTCCATAAATATACAAATACGTATATTGTATGTATAAGGACGATATTGTGTAAATTTGAATAGTGGGCTATGTGAATAGTATTTTTGTGAAAAAGGCTTTTGTTTGGATTCGAGACAAAGTTAAGTACTCTCAATTTTATAACGATTTCATACAAGTAAAATGTATTGTACAAATGTTTGTAATAATGTAGAATAATAGAAGTAAAATAGTTGTTTGGCATGTAATGTGACAATTATGTACATATGTATGTATATTGTTAGTGTTTTTATTTGTATTCAATAAGTAATTTCGTTATGGGAAAACTTATTATATTTATATGTATGTACATACATACATATTTACATCTATGTGTATAGGTAAAATAAAATTCGATAAAATTTTTTGTCAACGCGTTGAGATTTTGACGAATAATTGCGATCGCTTTTTCGTTATATTCTTCTTTGCTACGAAGAGGAAAAATACTTTTCATTTTGGCATTTTTTTTCGTCCTTTACGTTCATTGTAGACGGCCATTGTGTTCGTCTTCCTTTCGATCAAGGTTTTATTCATCATTTTTCATTCCTTTCTTAATAAGATTCGCTTACATATGTATGTACGTAAGTACTGTTTATGTAAACAAATCAGTTATTAATTTATCGAATAAATATTTATTCAATTTTTGGCTCGTGACAACTAATTCGTTTTGGTGTATGTAAAATATTATAAAAAAAAACATATGCATGATATTTGTATACATGTATGCATGTATAAGTGTTGAGTATGAGTATCGCTGTTGCTGTTCATAATAAAACTTGTCAAGATGAAGAATAAGGTATTTTTTTCAAGTGTTTGAATAACATTACGGCAGCATAAATAAATTAAGGCAGTGTAAAAATATATATTTTTGTACATAAAGAATTCTATTATGAACATATATAAGCTTTTGTGATATTCAGTGGCAGTGAAACCCGCAATCTGAGATAAATCGATTTTGAAGTAGACAAAGTAAAGCGTTAATTGTTTCACAACTTACAAAAATATAATATAATAATTTTCAAAGTGGAATAATTAAAATATTTTCGTGTGGTGATAAAGTTAATAAAAAAAATAATCAAATATGCTAAACGTCTGTTTTATTACTAATAAATTTACTTAAGCTTACGTAAGTAAAAAGCATATGTAAAAAAAAAGTTACAGCAACGTTTGAATTATTGGATCGTTTTTTCAACGTTAACTGTGGCAATTAATATTGATTTTATCAAGTGAACAATATATAATTGAGTTTTTAATTAATTAATTAATTGTTTAGATAGACATAAAAATATTTACCGAAGTATAATATATAAATTATCTAATTATCCACATTATTCATAAATTTTTTTTATGAATTCATTATTATACAATCAATGTATTTGTATTGAAAATAATATTTATGAATTTGCGAACACATAATAAGTTACATACATATGTATGTATACATATATAGAGGCTAAAAATTTTTACGGAAATATACTGAAGCACATGAGGGTACTATTTTCATATTTTAAATTGAACCATGTTTGCAAATATGAATATATTACGGTGGATATTTGTTTTGGAATTTCTAGTACTGTTTAATGCAAATTCTTTTTTCATTTACATTGCTGGAATCGATAATTTCATATACCTACATGATATTTTTAATGAATAAAAATAAATCAAGACCAATTTTGATTTTATGTAAATTTACACATGGTTTATTATTTTAAATTTAAACAAAATTCATGATATATTGTAAAAGGTAAAAGCCATTCTACGTTGATACATTTAAAAAGTCATTCTAAAAATACACATCGTATGTACACAGATATATATATATATATATATATATATATATATATATATATATATATATATATATATATATATATATATATATATATATATATATATATATCTGTGTATATACGATAACTAGATTTTCGAGTGAATTGTATATACAAATTTACGAATATCGATTTTATGCCATATGGGCATGCACTGTATTTGTACTGGCGAACGCACAGTGCGCCGTTTGACAGACGCACGTTTCGCCTAAGAAATTGATTTTTGATTTTACAAACAGACTTAAATTTTAAATTCACCGTCAAATAAAGAATATGATTTTGGAAATCGTCAAATCGTTTCACCGACCTTTCAGGGTTGCGTAAATGGTGCCTATATATATATATAGAGCTGCGATGTGTCCGTCGCTCTACGGCGTTCAGGCCACTGACTAAAATTCAACAGTATTAGTCGCTCCACGATATCGATTTTACCACAATCCAATCCCCGCATCGAAGAAGTCATGCAAAAATCGGAAAATTTCATTGAAAAGTCGGAAAATAAGGCAAAGTCACCTTTTATTGAAGCTGTCGGACGATCGAGCAGGTTGTTCACTTGAGGTGTTAGTTTCTCCGAATGGTTTTTACGATTGTCGAAGCGATCGATCGTTGCTAATCGATATGCGTGTTTATCTGCGAATTTCCTGATGTGTAAGCTGCTCGGTTGCGTCGGATACTGTCCGAGGAAAATTCAACATGGATCCCAGTGCGCGCGTGCGCTCAGTGGATTTTCCGCCGGTCTCGGAAAAAGCTTCCGTCTCCCTCAGTCTGGATGTATCCGTGTTTAGGTGCGATAGGGACACTAGATTCGTTCCTGAGAAGGTTTCGAGGGGTTCTTGGGGTTATTTTTATTCGCGCGTAGGTTGCTCCTCGCTACATTCCCAATTGTCGACAATATTCCACGCCATGTTCTGGCTGGAGTGCAAAACACCAATTTTAGATTTTACATTGATGGACCTAGTGGAAAACTTTGGTCATAATCAAATTAAATAAATCATTGATTTTAAACAGTGTCCTGTGCCTATAACCAATCGATTTATCTCGACAAAAATTAAAAAATTTTTACCTCTTTTAGAGAATATATTTGATTTTTTTACCATTTAAAAAAAACGCTGATTTTGATAAGTCTTGACTAATTAACGAGAATTCAAAGTCGCCGTTATACTAGAAAGTCTCCATATAAAGAGCGCCGAGCTCGCAATGGGTATTTGTTCGATATGGGGATGTACATACATTATTACAATATATAATATTGAGAAAATAAATATGAAATTTCTAATATATTTTCCCCGAAACTTATGTTATTACATTGGATTTTTTTACTGAAAAAGGATATATCATATTCTTCAAAAAGTCTTTATCTTAAAATTATTATTAAATTTTCAAATTTCAATACAAAAGCCAAAGTATACATTATTAAATATATAAATATATAAACATCATAAATTTAATTTATTAAATTATATTAATCTATCAAAACATGTGACCTTACCTACCTGGTTCCATGTTCTTCTACGTATGTACATCCGTATAATCCTCAAAAAATGCATCGGTAGGCTACCAATGCATTTTCTACTTGGAAGCAAGTGGGTAATATCACTTTTATTTGGGTTAAAATTATCCTAAGATACGTATAAGTTTAATTCCGATATCAAACGTAAATATATATTGCCGTATTTTTTGATGTTTCATTATTGCCTCATTTCATATTGTACAGACGGTATTGTGCATATCATGTGTACAATACACATCTCAAGAATGATTATATCTGAGAAAAGCAATTTTTTTAAAGATAATAATATGATTGAATGAGTTTTCATCTCCATTACACTCTCATTACTGATGCGGAAGCTATCATCCGAAACCGATATTTATGCATTGTAGGGGTACATCTAATAAATTATAAATACCTATATATAACTAATGATGAAAGTTTCCAACATAATATGCCAAGATCAGTTTTAATAAACATCATACAACAGTATTGAATATTTCAATATTGTGATCAAAATGCCCAATATAAATTCAAATTACTGCAGATTGGACTAGTGCCATTTTCAAAGTAAATGTCTCAATAAATAGAGATGAAATAGTTTGAATAATAATGGTTGGACTTCAGTGAAAGTACATTGTATATATGTATGTGTGTATGTATTGGGGCTGTGGTATGTATGTATGTATGTCTCAGTCGGGGTGGGTTTGTCTGACCCATTTTACGAGACGACTACCCTTGCTGGGTCAACCAATCTCGGGACGAGCCCCAGAGAGAGTCTGACCTAAATATATGTACACATGTGCCGAATTTCTCGCAGTACTTTGAATTATTAAACCACGCCTGACATCTATATCTACATCTACGAATACATTGGCGAAAATGTACGTTCTGGTTATCGAATAGGTCGTTAGTTAGCGGCAGCACCGAATGTTGCCGGTAATTAAAAAAATGAAAATAATATAAAAATACATTTTTTAATCTAATTTTTATTTATCACAACTGATATTTATTTAAATTGATTTTTAGCTTTTTGATAAATTTTATTTTACTAGTGACATCTATGATAGAATTTTCTTATTAAATTTACGAATTAAGTATGTAAATTAATGGAAAATAATTCAAAATGAATTTTAAAATAAAATTTATTTTGATTAATTATGTAGTTTAAAATTATATTTAAAAATGATTAATTTCATATATATATATAGTTATAAATATGTATGTATAAACATGTATGTATGAATGGACGTACATACATTGTATTATCAATACGTTGAATGTGTGCGAAATTTCTTTTTCAGTAGGTTTGATGTGTAATCAAGTGCGATTACAGTTTCATCAATAATATGTTAACATCGAGCGTTCATGATGTTATAGGTTTTTTTTTTTTATTTGTGTACTTTTTTGCCTAAGCGTGTTGCTAGGTCGTGTAGATAAGGACAGTCGCTAGGCGTCTCTTTCGGAAAAGCTACACTAATTTTCCCCCGCTTTTCCGACGCTCAGTCGCCAGCGAGACGAGCTCGGTCGCGGACCGTCACCCGGGAAATCTATTTCCGTACGAAAACTCGACAACCAAAACGAACGATTCTGAAAAGCAGTTTTTAACCTTTAATTTCACACGAAGGCCATCTTTTTCAAATTTTTCATTAATTCAAAATCTAATCTTTCAACAGTATCATATTGTGTGAATTAAAAAATAATAGAAAAACACATATTTCATCTCATCAAAAATGTGATTGTCCAGAAAATTTTCGTCGATTTTGACTATTTTTATACACATACGTGTTGGAATCAAAATATAAATATACATACTAAACGACACTAATAAGATCAATATTTTTCCAATTGAAACTATTTTTTTTAAATGTACACAAACAACACGTTTCAAGCACATACAACCTATTTACTAACTTTAACTATATACAAATATATATAAAATATCTTGCTGTTCATAATAATTGTATTAAAAAATAAAAATAAAATCAAAGTATACGGTGTGCTGCGAGTAACTCTATTTTGTTTTAAAACATATTTAATAATCTTTCGTGTCCCAGACAAGTTTGTGTTTGTGTGTTGCAAATTAAAACAGTAAGTTAATCGTTTTGTATTTTTCACTTTTTATATAATAATTATTTATATTTGTACATATATATATATATATATATATATATATATATATATATATATATATATATATATATATATATATATATATATATATATTTGTATGCAAATTTTAAATGTATTATTCATATTCATTGTATTTTCAATGTTCGATGTTGTATCATCTCTATATAGTGTTGTAGTTTGCGGGCGTGGGTGCTGAAGCACGATCTTGCACGCACGAAATTATCTCAGGTTATGAATAGACACTCAGTATAAGAGACACTGTCCAACCAGAAAATCTCAAGGCAATGCATCCAGCTTAAACTTCTCCCCTGCTGATCAAAATATAGCCATTAAGTCATGTTTTGTCATCGCAAAAGTTAAAAATTCGCTGTGATTATTAGAGCGCTTTCACTATAAGGTGAATATATGTATTTATTGAATGATCATAAAAATGAGAATTGAATTTGACACACTTTTATTTCATTTTTATCATTTTTACTATAAAAATGGGTATTTGATTAAAAATATACAAAAAAAAACACAATGAAATAAAAATGTATCACAAAGTTCTTGGGAAATTTTTTTCGGATTTATTTATCTTACGAATTATGAGAAAATAATACAGTCTTCTGAAACGATATATATTTAAAATACGGCAACCTCGAATTTTTATAAAAAAAACTACATTTATCTTCCATAAAAAATCAGAAAATATTTTCTAAATAAATTCCGCATGAAATTTTAGTATTTTATCGATAAATTGTTTTGTTGATATTAATTCTGTGTACAATTATAATATCGAAAATCATTATTTTATACATATGTATATGTATTAAATATATCATATTAAGTATATATATATATATATATATATATATATATATATATATATATATATATATATATATATATATATATATATATATATATATATATATATGTATATATATATATATATATATATATATATATATATATATATATATATATATATATATATATATATATATATATCAATACATATGTATATGGATATATCCACCTCGTTTCAATTAATTTGGCAGAGCGAAGAAAAACTATGCGATTCTTATTGGTCTCTAGATCTCGATTCTTATTGAGAATCGAGATCTAGAGTTTGGCGGCTGCCAAGTTATATGAAATGTATTATATCTAACGTTAACGACATCGATAAGTTTGATAGCTCGTTAAAATCTAGTGCAAACTTTTACTACCCACTTATTTATTAAGGGCATTTTCCGGGTCCATTTTCGAAAGTAGAAATTTCGAACTTTACAAAGTCAATTATGATGCTTGGTTTAACAATAGTAACACGAATGTGCATCGCCAAAAATTTAAATGGCCAGTATTTAAATCAATTTCGATAAGTATATAAATCAGTTTTCGTCCAGTATTTTCTTACAAAAATGGTCAGTATTATATTATTAAATTTCAGTACAAATAACAAATGGACAATAAAAAAATATGACGTACATTCGGTAGAACAAATAGCAATTTCAGTTGGATGGAATTGTCTATCAATATCGTACCAATCTTATGTTGATACCAATCAAAAAGTAATACTAGCGATTCGTCAAAATAAAACATAAATACTGACCATTTATATTTAAAAACTGACTTTTTATTATTTATATTGAGCACTTGTATACTGAATGATGGATACTGGCCGTTTAATATAAATAGTGACGGTTCATATTCAAATACTGTCAAAAATAGACTAAAATACTTACCAGTAAAATACAAGCCTTAAACATCAAACTCATGAATACTGTTGTGATAGTATATAAAGGTATAATGTAATAGCTTTTCGATTAATTTCTCCGGTCAATTAAAGTGAACTGCGACAAACGAGGCGTGGAAGTATTCCGGAACCGCTGGGTCGGTTGCTTCTTGTTCGTTTTCAATTATATAATATATTCGTTATGTTTTTGCAAGTAGGCTTTCACATAATCGAATTACAAATCCCATTATATTTACTAAGGCATGCATTAAATCGTAATTTGTTTTACCCTTCCGCGCGTAGGGGAGCGCACGATACGATTCCCACGAGGATTCTATACGCAAGTTTCGAGCAATAAATATAATATAAGGCTAAGTTACGATTCACACTGTTCATTTTTACTACAAGGTGTTGTTATTAATTGTATATTGTATTTATTGTTGTTAGTAGGTATACGTTGCCTTTTATTGCGAGAAAACTTTGAAATAAAATGAATTCGAATGCGTTGAGTCGGCGGAGTATTCAGAATAAAAATGAGGTGAACCGGCCTTTTTTTGGTAGAGATAAAAATAAATGTAATAATACATTTACATATATATGAAAGCTGATTCTATGTGTAAAAAAATCGTTATAATTTGAAAAATATTTGAAAAATATTGAAAACTCTCAATAAATAACGATGAATCCGATTACAGAAACCTTTCATCATAATTACAGCATTACGTTCACCGCAAATACCTATGTTTATACAAAGGTATACATACTTATGTATTAAATATAAATACATACATAAACGAACCAAAAAAAAATCTTTTCAAAGAAAAATTCTCCATCAAATACATACATCCATCATAAAAATTAGAACATTCTTCTTTTAATTCATAATATTCTATTAAGAGAATATTTTTTTTATATTTCAGACCGCTTTTAAAATAAACATATTTTATAAAAATATTAACCAGAAAGATGGTTTTTACAAATACTCTTTTTGCTAATATAAGTGAAAAGATAATATTCAAAAATAGTTTTCGTAAGGTATATTTAAACAAATTGATTAAATAGCTTATTGTATTGGGATTTGTTCCATAATCGCACAATGAAATTATTTAGTATTTGAATATATCCGATTATTTAATTTTGTTGAAAAGTTGGGTAAATTTCGTTATATTTACGCTAGCCGTTTGACGACACGTATGAAAAATCTCATAAAGAACTTTATTATGATAAGGACAGTTTTGGTAAATACATAGCTATTAAAGTCAACGCGAGATTAAAAAGAAACCTCTGAGAATTACAACCAACCTATTGAGTATACATACATAAATACATATGTATGTATATATATGAAAAGCAGCGATATTTAATACGAGGCACGTGCACCCACACGAACTTGAAGAATATTACCGATAAAGTGAAACAGGGTATAAAAAATTGGAATTTTGTCTCTTGAAAAATTGGAAAATCAACTATTGAATTTTGAAATTGATAATATATAGTATATTTACAAAAATAGCAATAATAATACTACGTTCATTCTAAAATGAGGTACATATGTATGTACATATATTATATATATATATATATATATATATATATATATATATATATATATATATATATATATATATATATATATATATATATATCATCATCATCATCATTTACAGCCATTCGCCATCCACTGCTGGATGAAGGCCTCTCCAACACGCTTCCACTCGTCTCTGTTTTGCGCAACACTCATCCATCTCATTCCGCACATTTTCCTAATTTCGTTCAAACATTTTCCTTGCGGTCTTCCTTTTACTCTTTTGCCTTCTCTCGGGTACCATTCAAGCACTTCTTTTGTCCACCTTTCGTCCATCCTCCTAGCTACGTGACCCGCCCATTGCCATTTCAATCTCTTCACTCTATCCACTATGTCCACTACCCTTGTCATATTTCTCACCCACGTGTTCCGCTTCCTGTCTTTCCTCGTTATGCCAAGCATACAGCGTTCCATACTTCTTTGAGTGCATTGGATTTTATTTTGCATCTTGGCGTTCAGTGTCCAAGTTTCACATCCATACGTCATCACTGGCAAAACGCATTGATCAAAGATCCTTTTCTTCAGGCAGAGTGGCATTTTTGATTTAAAAACAGCATTCATCCGTCCAAATGCACTCCACCCTAATTTCATACGTCTCTTTATCTCTTCATTTTTACTACCAGACATGTCAATTATTTGACCTAAATATAAATAATTATTTACTACTTCTACTGGTTTATCATCTAAGGGGATGCTATCAGGCATGCAATAACTATTGAACATTAGTTTAGTCTTATCTACGTTAATTTTTAATCCTACTTTTCTACTTTCCCTGTCCAGCTGTGTTAGTCTGATAAGTAGGTCAGCTGAATCACGAGCTACTAAAACTATATCGTCTGCGAACCGAAGGTGACTCAAAAAGCGACCATTGATGCTTACTCCGGCTGTATCCCAATCCAATTTCCTGAAAACTCCCTCAAGCACCGCATTGAATAACTTGGGCGAGATTGTATCTCCTTGTCTTACTCCTTTTCCTATGCTAAATCTATCTGTACCTGAAAAAATTTTAACCGAAGCTGTGGCATTCTTATATATTGCAGCTAACAGTCCCACATAGGTTTCCGGCACTCCCTGTGTTTTTAGAGCGTTAAGTACTGCATTATGACTAACTGTATCGAAGGCTTTCTCATAATCGACGAAACCTAGGCACAATGGCCGTTGATATTCGTTGGCGCGCTCGATTAGTTCGCCAACTACTTGGAGGTGGTCCATTGTGCTGAAATTTGCCCTAAACCCTGCCTGCTCTACAGGTTGGTTCTCGTCGAGGATATTCTTCAGCCTTTCTGTAATAACCTTCGTGAAGAGCTTGTAGACCGCTGAAAGTAGACTAATGGGTCGGTAGTTCTTGATATCGCTTTTGTCGCCTTTTTTGTGTATTAAAATGATAGTTGCGTTATTCCATCCTTCTGGTATAGCTTGGTTCTGGATGCATTTGCTGAAAAGCCTAGCTAAGATATTAATTAGGGGGGGGCCGCCACATTTTAGTAAGTCAATGGGAATATTATCTTCCCCTGGGGATTTACCGTTCTTTGCAGTTTTTAGCGCGGCCTCTACTTCGCTAGGCAATACTGCAGGAACCCTTTGGCCGTGTGTCGATTCCAGAGCGGGGAATTGGCCGTTGTCGTTCTCGTATAGTTTTGCATAGAACGTGTAAACTCTGTCTATGATTTCTTCTCTATTCCTAATTATTACTCCGCTCTCTGATCTGATTGCGATCATTTGGTTTTTGCCTAAGAAAAGATCCTGTTTGCACTTTTTCAGGCTACGGTTATTCTTAATGGTATTTTCTATTAGCTTGCTGTTAAAATCCCTGACATCCCTGACTATTCTCTTTTTAATTTCCTTATTTACTAGATTGTATTCTTGCTTATTATTATCCCTATCTAAATTCATTTTATGCTTAATTAGGTTTTTTGTTTCCGCTGAAATTTTGCTTAATTTAATCTGTTTCCTGAATCCACCTAATTTCTTACCTGTTGAGGTTAGAACCGAACTAATTACAGTGTTCAATTCCTCGATGTCTGCTTCTGGGTTTAATTTCCCGTATCGATTTCCAAGTTCGAGTTCGAATTCCTTTTTCCTAGACCTTAGTTGAGCGAAATCTGGAGAGTTACTGCATCCTTTTATTAATTTCCTACGTTCGCAATTTATATTAATGGCCATCTTGGCACGGACTAATCTGTGATCGCTACCTATATCTACTTTACTTAAAACACTAACGTCTTTAACGGAGTGCAGGGCATTTGTTAGGATGAAATCGATCTCGTTTCTGTCTCCTTTAGGACTCTCCCAAGTCCACTTATATATATATATATATATTTTCAGGAAAAATATATATATATATATATATATATATATATATATATATATATATATATATATATATATATATATATATATATATGTATATGGGTGACCGAAAAAATACCACCACTCGAGATAGTTGCACTCTCGAGACATCCAAACTTTCAAAGATGCTCAAGGAAAATTAACGCAATATAATTCCACAAAAAAGCGTCAAATGGTAGTTGTATGCGGTCTCCGTGCAGGCTTTTCCTCCCGTATTAATGTGCGTGCGCAGAATACGGGAGGAAAAGCATGTTCTTCTTGTTCCTGTTGTATCCTGCTCGCGCAAATTAAGTGAGTATGTACCGTTTACCATCCACCATTTTTTTTTTGATCTTTCGACTTAAGATCTTTCGATTTTCAATCTTTGCCTTCCGATATTTGTGTTTTCTGTAATTTAACATTCTGTCTCGTCACGTAGACCCGAACCAAAAAGTGCAGATAAAATGTGTATATGCTTTCTTCAATAACATTACAATTTTTATTATGGACTAGCTGAACCCGGTATGCATTTCAATGCCACAACAACGCATGCAATTCCCGTTCCTATTCCCGTTCTCGTTCCCGTTCCCGTTCCCGTTCCCGTTCCCGTTCCCGTTCCCGTTCCCGTTCCCGTTCCCGTTCCCGTTCCCGTTCCCGTTCCCGTTCCCGTTCCCGTTCCCGTTCCCGTTCCCGTTCCCGTTCCCGTTCCCGTTCCCGTTCCCGTTCCCGTTCCCGTTCCCGTTCCCGTTCCCGTTCCCGTTCCCGTTCCCGTTCCCGTTCCCGTTCCCGTTCCCGTTCCCGTTCCCGTTCCCGTTCCCGTTCCCGTTCCCGTTCCCGTTCTCGTTCTCGTTCCCATTTGTCGGAAAAACGCAGACGGCGAACACATTTGAAATTATTCGATTATTTGTTTATTTTACCCTAACAGCACATGTCGCGACGCGAAAAAATATTCGAAATTATTGCGTTGCAATGCCACTCATTCCCGTTATTCCCGTTTCCATTCCTGTTTTTGGCCGATTTTTTTCACAGTAGACTTCCCGGACATGCTGAAAGTTCTATAAATCTTGAAAGTTCCATCGTTCCATCGTACAAAGGCCCATGCAATTCCCGTTCCCGTTTCCGCTTCTTGATGCGTTTCGATAAGTGAATGTTTCAGTTTCAAATTAATACTTAATAATCAAATTAAATTGCAGTAAAGTATAGGAACGCATACATGACAGACAGACACACATTGATTTATATACATATGTAGGATTGTTATGAGTGGTACGTAATGTCAGGTTGGTATGAGTGGTACGCAATATTAAAATATAAACTTTTTTTGGTAAGGAAAAAAGTGGGGGGGGGGGGGTGGGGTCGTAAAAATTAAACACCGACCTGGTTCTTTTGTATTTAGCACTACACCACTGGTTATAACATACTTTCTTATTCGATTATTTCAAAAAATAGCATTTAACATATAGGTATTTTTCTAATAGTTCTGATAGATTTTTCGCATGTTAAAAATATATCTTTTAAATATTTTTTTGGTCCATAGGGTATGGAGCTATTTTTCCAGGGCCCGGGATTTTTCTCGGCGGGTCTGATAACAGATACGACTTCATATGGACACAAAGAGTGCGTAGGTCGAAAAATAATAAACATTTAGCATTAAATAAATACATATATGTATTTTTTTGTAGACTAATATAAAATATCAATGTCGCACAGGGGACCCTTCGAGTGGACCGTGCCCTGGAAATTTGACCCCGCTCCCCCCCCCTCTCTGTATATACAATATAATTTTAGCCATGTGATCCAAAACGCTGTTGTAAAAAATAAAATAAAAATCCGTATTGTATTGTATTGTATAAAATGTTGTATATTTGTAGTGCATATATATATATATATATATATATATATATATATATATATATATATATATATATATATATATATATATATATATATATATGTATATATCTACGTAAATACTATGTATGTACATATGTACAATGAGCCGCGATGCGTGTGTAAACAAATGTAGAGTTGGGATGGAGTCGGCGCGCGTTTCGATTTATCCCATTCGGTCAATGTCAATGCTCTGTCAGCGGTCGTGTCTTCAGCATGGAGCATCATCAGGGAGTTGGTTACATTTTTCGGTCACTTAAATACATCACTGAGTCAGTGTCGCCTGATCAAACGGTTTGGCACACGGTCAAACGCGCCGCTAAACGTTACTAGGGACTGCCGTTAACAATTCATCATGTCCAAACGTCTGCTTCGATAAATGATTTCTTCGAAACAGATGGATATCGATGTGGAGTCGTACTCAGTGACCCCCAAACGACTTTCTCCGTGTATTTAGTTTAATTTGAACCCGATATTGATGATCAATGTACAGTGTATACTCGATTATCCGGGCTAATGCTGTGGAGTACGAGACCGGATAATTGAAACACACGGATAATCCGAAGTATTAATTTTTGATATCGTTTCTATTGTTATATACCTGCACCAATAGAAACAATATCCAATATCATTATTATGTATTGAAAAACCCGGATTGTTTGAATTGCGATCAAACTATGTACTTCCTCGATGTTTTTCCGATCAACATTTTCCATTATTCTGTATATTTCACATACATACGTGTCTTGCTTATTTTAAAGATCACTTGACTGGATATCTTTACAATCCGATAAATTCATTTCTTATTGTTAAGAATCTTTCTCTATGATCAAACTATCGATCAAGATTTTGCTCTTCCGTGTTTAGCGCCCATTAGAGTTTCGAATCCAAGTACTCGAATACTCGGATTTCTTAGGCTAATCGATAATATTTCAGCCAAATACTAGGATAATACGCAGTAATTGATTTTGCACAAAAAATCGTAGACAAAATGTGTTTAAATATCATCTATTGCGACGTGCGAAAGTACAATAAAACAAAATGATATAAATATCAAAAAAGATTTTATGATACTAAAAATATCAAAAAAGATTTTAAGAATTTGGAAACTCTCAAAATAAGACCAAAAGTGTTGGACATTCTACATATTTAAAAAAAAACTTTTAACTATAAAACCGAAGTCAACGGACGAGGAAAGATTCCACAGAGAGAAACATCAAAACTAAATATTAAAGCGTTTTTATTATTTTTTTTGTATATATATATATATATATATATACATATATATATATATATTTTTTTTTAATTGAAATAAATTTAGTTTTAGGCCGATTTTATTTTTTGTATAATTTTAATGTTCTAAATTAAAATAAATTTTATTTTAAACTTAACTAATAATTCTGCTCATTTCAGTTGCAAAAAAAAAATAATTCGGATAGTTGATAAAGTTGAGTATTTGGAAACTCTAGGGCCCATACACCAGAAATTTATCAAGTTATCTTCTCAGCAAGAGTTTTGAATTTCAAGACTTTCATTGATGAATTAGACTTGTAACACTAGGCGGGAAAAATTGTCTTTGTTTTTAATATAATTTTATTCAGATGAATAGGAGCGTTATCTATTAACAATACAATGCGATTTTATGAGGCAGCCCTTTCAGTAAGGTATATTTAATAAAAACAATTATATGAAAATATTTCACTTCAAAAACCCATTTAGTCTTGAACCAATCTTCGAAGATCTCTCGTTGCGTTGAAGTTGCTTTCTAACTTTAATGGAAAAACTTACCTTGGTAACTAAATAAATAACTGAACATACATACGTACATATCTAACCAAAAAATACCACTGATCAACCAATGCTTCAAATTTACGCACTTGCAATTTGACAACAGACGAGTATTCTTATTCAAAAACAATGAAATTTAAAAAATACACATTGAATTTATGTATTTCAATCATGAATAATCAGCAAACCGGATAATCTGCTCCCGGGTAATCGAGAGTACACTCTATAATGAAACATACTATGCTAGAAGTCAAAATTCACCAAAAAAGCCATAGTTTTGATTATAACTGCCATAAAACTTTATCAACGTAAAAATATGTGATCGTTTCTTGAACGGTTTCGAACAAATGCATATTTTATCATTGTTTTATTTTAATTATCCATGCGTTCTGCTTACGAATGAAAGGTTTAAAGGTTAATCTCATATCAACGTCCTTAATATAAGCCCTTAGCCCTTTTAATCCCACAGGGCCGATTAATTGGCCCCTGTTTTCGAACAAATTTTGACGCTATATTCATATATGTATATTGTTTATTTAGTATCGGCGAAAATTATTAAATTTAAAGCTATTTCTCTGCTGCAAATATTGAACATGTGAAAATAACCAGATATCAGTTTTCAAATAATTTTATTGTATATGTACATATATATGTATGTCCAAAAAAGCATTTTGCAGAAATTTGTTGCGCTGCATTAGAATTTTTGACCTTCCTTGTACTTCGTATTTACAAATAATATTCAGTATTACTTCAAAAGTCGTTCAAAATTCAAACTTAAAAATACCTATTTTATAAATATATTTTTCTATTCATCCATTTTAATTTTTATTTATTTGCTTTACAACATATACATACATATATAAATATTGATTATTACACAATACATATTGGAGATGACATCACAAAAACATTAATACTGAGATGAGTAATAAAATAAAGAAATTTTTTTTCGAGAAAATGCCTTGGGATTCATGTATTCTTTGTTTGACCACTTACTGAGCCGCGTTAACCTAATCCGGGGTCTATATTGTTCACCCACGAATCCACTTAGTGTATATTGTCTCTCATGTTCCCACGTTACAGTACTATTTACAGCTGCTAAATCATACTTTGGCAATTTTACTTGTTCCATCAAATACTTCGAAGCTTAATACTTCCACCACGTCGCCATCCCTTACTTAAATATTTTCTATTCTCTCCATTAAGAATTAGAACATCCACTGCAGAAGTACCCTCCCTAAGACACTTCATGACATTAAACATGGTTGTCATGGTGAAGCAACTATGTACATAGTACATTCGAATTTGACCATGTATGTACATACATACATACATACATATTATCAAGAAAAAAATTCAATAATTATTTTTTTTTAATTCAAATAAGAATTTCATTCCATTTAGTCTATTCATTCAATTTTAGAATATTTTTACATATTGTTGTAAAGTTTCTATAAAATTTGTTTTCTTTTCTATCAAATGGAATGGAAATTAAATGGATATATGTATGTATGTACATACATTTTATATATACATATACATATGTATGCATATGCCTTTTTACAAAAATGTTTTAACCCAACTTCAATGGTTACATGGAATGAATTGTGTTTGAATTCAGAGGTCACCCCTTTTTTGCCGATATGTCGGGTATGAAATTATTTCAATATAATATTTTGGTACGATTGCAAAAATTTGTTCTGCAGGGCGTATTAAACTTATGGAGAGAGGTAAAGAGAAAATCAAAAAAAAAATAGGCAAAATCTCGTAGTTCAATGATTTATTCATTTTTTGCGGCCAACTCGGCACATACGTAATAACTTATTTATTTTTCAGCATATGTATAATATGCGTGTTTAGCGTGCCATGTGATTTGTGGCAGTATAATACTTTGTATTCGCTCGTTTACCAAATGAAAACATTATTTATGAGCCGTGTGAGGAAAATGTGTGATCGATTTTTTTTTAATCCAATTTTCGTTAATCGCATTGTTAAGGTGTGAAGAAGATGTGCAAATATACGACGAACGTGTATGTACATGACATAATTGGATGATTGAGTCAATGATCAATTTTGATTTTTATTCCCCTCTTTTCTTATCTGGAATGTACAGAATAAAAAGTAATCTAAAAGTAAACTAATACCGTATAAATGTTGGCCAAGTTGCGTCGTAAATCAATTGTTTCGATAAATTGCTTATTATTAATAAAGTTATGCGAGCGAGATTTGTGTAATAAAATGACACGTTTCGTTTCAACGACGATACGTTTTACGTTGCGAGGATTTACGAGGCTTCATAAATGGACGACATCGATTCAATTAATTGCCGTCTTATAATAAATATTTCATATTTATAATGACTGATTTATATAGCAATTTTATGATAATCTAATACTAGCCGAAAAAAATAATACATAACTCAACCGTGCCACTTGAATATATCTATAGATAAATAATCCAAGTACATACATACAATTTTCTTCATGATGAGTACTATTTTCATATTTTATTGTATTATATCGTTTCATTTCCAATTAATAATCAACTCGATCTCTTTTATTATAAATTGGTGGATTTAAAATTCAGCACACTTCTAATTAACCCTTTTAAACGAAAACAAAAAATAGTGTGGCCAGAACACATGTTTCAATAGAAAATACTCAATATAAAATAATATTAACAGTGGGAAAAAATCCCAAGTAAAAATATGTACTTTTGACTTTTGATTTGAACTGGACGACTATTTAGAGAGATTTGAAAGCTGAAAAGTACTAATAATGAAAGATAAAATACCCAACTATAGACTCCAATATTCATTTTGAACGGGAAATTGACTGATTTTGAGATATAGAAAAATCGCGCGATTTAAAAATAACATATATCGCCGAATCTCGAGCCAATCAACATTTTTTATTACCAGATTCGTGTTCACTGGACATAGATCTATAAGAAAAGTCATATCTCGTCTCTGAACCAAAAAAAAAGTCGTCATTTGTCGAACAGTGAAATCTCTTTTCAATCTACAGCACATTTGATTCTATTTGATGTACCGGAATGGGATTCTTTTAAAATTTTAATAATACCTTTACCTTTCTAGAACTTAATCTTAATAATTTAAAGTGCTGTTCGACATTCGATATTCTAATATTTGATAACCCTGGTAGTTTAACATCATTTAAACTCATGCTGTATTCAATCAATGGACATATTTACCGGCATATGCACAAATATGTATATTCTATGTATTTTAACTGACAGACAGAATAATTCAAATCTTGAATACAGCATCGGAATAACAAATTTCATGTACAGTTACTTTTATATACATACATACATATTTATTTGGATGGACCATTAAAATGTACAGCATATTTGATGGAACAGACATATCTAAAAACGTAAATCTTGTTGCAATAATATTAAGTTAAAATATATTGCGAGTATAAAATATAATCATGGAGATTAATTAATAATATTGAGTCCTCATCAAAGTCATTACAAAAGCATCATCCGACTGATGTTATTGTGTTAAAAGTAATTTTAAAAGCATTATATTTTGGCGAACAAGCTGATTATTGCTGACGACAGACATATCGCTACCAATATTTGCAGTGGTGTAGTGGGGCGGGTGTAGAACTTTTTTTTGAGCCGGAACGTGCCCCTCTTCTTTTAAATGTAAAACTTATATTTTTAAATAAAAACTTTTATTTGCTGCAAATTCATTTTTTTTACGCATTGCATACACGCATATGATTTCTATTTTCACATATGTGCGACTAGTGAATCCAATCCTGAGCCAAAATTTAAAACCCGGGATTTTGGAATTACAATTAGGTGGAAAACACACTGAGTGGTACGGGACGTCACTTCCTTTGGCTCACCGCTGTAACTGTTTCACAGTGGAGGTTCCCCAAACCGAATTCGGGTGAAGTTGCACGTGCAGAATGCATATGTTTGGGAGCTCAGACAAGTTTTTTTAACATTTGTTCTAAACTGTTATCGATCACTGTCAAGCAAGCATAAATACAAGGATAAAAATATCACTAAAAACGCTCCAGGGGGATAAACATATCAGTAAAAACTGTGTACCATGTACATGGACTAAGGGTGCTGCGTTTTTTTCGCATGTTTAAAAGTACCTAAAAAAACACATAGCACATACAACTCTGTGTTTTCGACCTTAGTCGATCCCGAGATGACTAATATAGTTTGGTCCATGATTTTATTATTTTATTTTTATACAAATATGTATAAACCAGGAAAGGCCTAACAGGTAAACCCCAATTGTGCCTTCCTGGCCAATTATAAACATCGATAAGAAATTTTACAAAGCATCATAGAGGATAAATTTGACAAACATTTTTGCATAAATCAGCAAATTCGATATGCTGAAAACTCGAATTTTGCGAGAAATAGGACAAGGTTGCCAATTGCATGAAATTAGGATGGAGTGCATTTGGAAAACGAAAAACAACTAGGATCCTGGATTTGGATTTTCTATGTGCGACCACTTTTGCGAAATTTTAGGAAATCATCATTCATCAATCGACTTTCGAACGGCTTCGACACGTCCGAAAATGACCAAGTGCAACAAGTGTCCCACAAAAAATGTAGAACAATAGACAACCCTTGCACGTGCCACAACAACCCCTACGCACCAGATGTTTATCGTCTACACACCTACACTTCACATAGACGCGCATACAACTAATGGAATTTCAGCATCAATTCGAGGTTTTTGTTAATATTTAGGCGGAGAGGCGGGGGGGGGGGGGGAGGGTTATACTTGAGACACTTCTACACCACTGAATATTTATATCCAAATATATATATAGACAAATCTTTCCACCAGTGGTTGACGTAGTATTGGTCTTGAGTTTTGGTTTAATTTATAAAATTTGTTTGAAGATTTCATTTCAGTGAAAAAGATTAAAGGCAGAGTTTTCATTGTCTATGTGAGATGAACTCTTTATAATATCACTTTTCTGTTTATCTGAGTCAAATTCGATAATTCTAAAATGCCAAAAAAGTGGGTGGAAGAAAAGATCGTGGGGTGGATCAATTTCGTGGGGTAGATCTAAAGCCCGGACCCAGAGGGTGCCGCGTATTGTTCAAATGTTGTAAATGCATTGTTAAAGGTTTGCCGAACCTTTTTTACAAAGGATTTCCAACAATGGAACAATGAGTGGCACCTTGGATATCCTACCTCTAGGTAGATCAAGTAGACCAATCTTATAAACTAAGCTATTGCAGAGATATCTTTGTACTATGAAATTTAAAAAAATCATAATACATTATACAAGTTCGACTAGCTCATCTATCAGGTAGACCGATCCAATCGGACCAATTAACCAGAGCAAGCATCGTCTCGGTCCAATGTCATATCGTCAGCACCAACATGCTACCAATTGGCATTTACGTTGGTTTTAAATGCCAAAATATTGCCATCATCGTGACGCATCTCTCAGCGCATCCCAGAGGATGATTTCCGTGACGTCACAACACTAGCGATCGTAAAGTTTATTTTTTTCAGCTCAAGTTCACTTCCAAGTGTTGTTTTTTTGCGAAATCTCTTCGACCGCTTTAATCCGCTAAGCTGTCGTAGTGTTATTATTGGATGACCACGTTTTTAATTTTACGCAAGCTGTCATCCAGATATAACGCGAGCGCGCGCGTGAAGAATCTCTCGCCGCTGAAATAGATTAAAATTTTTACTGGGGTTTCAGGGACAACTCTTGCGACATCGTTACGTACAAACTTGGCCAATTCCAAAAAAAAAAAAACGATAACAAAAGACATCCATCACAGTCAATCACAATTCCGACTCCGTACTTACATGTATACATATAGGTACAATATAGGGTTGCATTCTAAAGGAATACAAATTAAATATACATACTACATATATATGCAAGTACATTCTTTCATAAGAAAATATTTACAATCCACCAACTCTCTCTTTAAGGGATCACATATTATACAAACATACATATGTATGTATGTACCTGCACGTGTACCACTGAAATTTATTAATGTGGATTTGACAAATGTTTTAGCGGATAATTAACATTGTCTTTGATTAAAATGAGATGTGAAATTTTATGATATATTATTCAATCAATGTACACTCGTCATTACAGATCGCTCCAATGCGATAGTATTTTTGGTTCTTGAAAGACGGAAAACGTTACAACTAAAATCTTTAGATTGTAACGTTTAATTTTTAGTTGTAAAATACTTTACAACTAAAAATCTTTAGTTGTAACCCCACAATTTCTTCTAATTTCGACTATCCACCTTCCATGTGGTCCTCCTTTTATCGTTTTGCATTTTCTTGGGTACCATTCTAGCACTTATTTTGTCCACCTTTCGTCCATTCTTCTAGCCACTTGGCCCGCCCGTCATTTCAATCCCTTCACTATATCCACTACCCTTGCCATACTTCTCACACACGTATTTCGTTTCCTGTCTTTCCTCGTTGTGCCAAGCATACAATGCTCCATACTTCTTTGATTGCATTGGGTTTTGTATAGTAACATGGCGTTTAATATCCAAGTTTCACATCCATACGTCATCACTAGTAAAATAAAATTGATCGAAGATTTTTTTTTTCAGGCAAAGTGGTATTTTTGAATTAAAAACTCCATTCATTCGTCTAAACTCTAAATGCACTCCATCCTAATTTAATACGCCTTTTTATTTCCTCTTCATTACTACCGGACATGTCTATTATTTGTCCTAAATACATACATATGTTTTTACATATATCTTGAACCACTTTTTGTCTAATTGAATGGATATTGGATAGTATTTGTTATCAATGTCGATGTCGAAGGTCGTCGATGCGAAAGTGTTGTCTGTAAGCCTTGCCAACAATATGCGACATTGGCAAGAGGGTTGTTCGAGTCTTCGGCCAAGTATTCCTAATCATATGTAGATGTTAAGGCCGGTCATCCCAGGAAATGAGTCGCTAAGGTCGGATAGAATCTAGTAGCCTCCACTCAGCTCAAATGAAATATAAAAGCGTTATTTTTTATATGAAAAAAGCATTTAAGACGATAATTTCAATGTGACGCCGCAAATTTATCTATGATATATGAGTTCGCTTATTTCGCTGGTTATGTAAGTCGCCTTTTTCTCGTTTTTATGTGTTATATATGATATCAAAGTTTCATTTGAGATTTATTTAAAAAATAAATTGCTCATTCATTTATTTTTTAAAATCAAATTTGGTATTATTAGGAATGATTACAATTTCGTAGTGTAGTAAATGTATTATTCGTATTTATTGAGGCTCTGAATTATTTTATTATTACGTATATATTATATACATATTTATATTTGATATGCCTATCTCTAAGCATGACATTTCAAATGATTTATCAGCCCAGTAGTTGTCGCTCCTTTGCATCCAATGCTTTTACCACATTTATTACATACGGTGAGGGGTGAATTGTGTTCCTTTCTTTTAAAATAAGCCCGAAATTCTGATCGCTTTGACATGGCTAAAATACATTAATTAGTTTTCTATTATTTTTATGAAAGTAAATATCTTCAGAAAATCATTAATTACGGCTATTGCAGAGAGGAATTCAAAATTACAACTCTGAGTGTCACAATTGCATCGATTTTTAGAAATTTTCACGTAAATAAGTAAATAAAAATGAAATATACATAATACGTCAGTCATCATATCAAATTAGTTTTTATTCGTCTCACGTATTATAATTATCAAAAAACCCAAAAATTTTCACATAACACCTTCAATCTCGATGATTCGCAATTTTTATTTTTAATTCATATATTTGAATGCCTTTAAAGATATATACATATATGAATGTAGATGCTTTGATTTATAATTTCCATTGATGGATAAGTACAAATAATTTTCAAGTTCTACAAAAGTTTACGCCACAGCTGCATATCCATTAGTCGGCAAATCCAAAATATATTTTTTTGATATTTCATATTGTTTGTTGCTGTTAATAAGATAAGTCGGGGAACACGAAGACACAAAAGAAATTTATCCGTCGAATCCCATTAACATAGCCAACGACCAAAGTTATGCAAAAAAATCATTACTTGATAGTACCGCTCTAAGCTACATTGTATATTTAGGGTATAAACGCCGAAAGCAATTATTTTTGTTTTTGAAATATTTTACTATTTTTGATTTTCGAGTATTAATCGAGAAATTTTCAAAACATTCGATTATCGAGAGCTTAAAAATGGACGAATATACTCAGTATCGAGTATTCAAATTGGAGACCCAACTGTCTATATCAGACTGATTAGCAAAAATATCACTGAAACATCGAATATTTTTCGTAATAACTTGATTGATTCGAATTTGGATCACTTCCTGCACAGGCGCCATTATTATTTGAATTTCATAACAATCAACATCATCGGCTTAAAATCAATTTTTAGAATTGCACTGGTATACATATGTATGTATGTTTGTATGTTTTCCAACGAATGAG
Organism: Arctopsyche grandis; assembly: GCF_051622035.1. NCBI lineage: Eukaryota > Metazoa > Arthropoda > Insecta > Trichoptera > Hydropsychidae > Arctopsyche > Arctopsyche grandis. The sequence goes on from NC_135355.1 coordinate 8,582,693, forward strand.
TGGTCGGATCGAAATAAATTCCCGGAAAAATTTCACACGCACGTACTCGTAAGCTTTTCAACTAAATATTCGATTTTTAAATTAAAAATTCAACACAGCAATCAGCGGTCACAGTCGATCACGTCTATTTTGTACCACTAACGTTACCCAGACGCTCTTGGCAGTTTTTTTTTTTAGATAATAAATTAAAAAAGTAAAGAACGCATTTCATTAGCGGGAGAGCTTCGATTCAAATGCTGACCTTTTTTCCGAATTGGATTAGTCAACTTTTTTTGCGAAAGGTTGTGTAAATAAAACAAACTTAACGGCCCCCAAATAGTAGTATACGTTTCACGTGTATTTTAAAGCATGTACATAAAATTGGAAACGTTTTAAGGCGTATCGTAAATTGATTACGGTCGCATTGAATTTAAATCAGAGTTTGATTATTGTTGCTGCGGTAAATTTCAAAGAGATTTATGGGTTTTCACATAGTCAAAAATACGTAGATACAACAATAGTAGGAAATCTGCAAACATTTCATCCATTGAACGAACACGAAAATTTACAAGCAGAAGAATAAATGTATTGAAAATATATTGAATATAAATAAATAAGCCTGATTAGTATGATTTGAAAGTCTGCCTTAAACTCAAAATTCATCAACCTAATGTGCTATTATTCACTTTTTCAATTCAATTTGGAAAGATACTTTGTATGTATGTATGTATGTATGTAGCCTTCGTTCGTTGGGTCGTAAATCCGTGACGTCATCGAACAAATAATTCGATTATTTTCGATTCAAAGGATTCGAAGTCCCAGGGGGCAAAGGCGCCGAGGGCGAATCCGCCTTCGCGCTGGGGGCGAGCCCTGGGTGGCGCAGGCACTGGATTCTGGTATACATATAATTTCGTATACATATAATTTTTTATAAGAGACTTACTATATATGTTTGTTTGTTCGTGACAGTCAATTTATTAAAAAAAAAGTATTCAAATAAATTTATATAAAATAAAACTATTCAAATAAATTTATATAAAATAAAACTATTCAAATAAATTTATATAAAATAAAACTATTCAAATAAATTTATATAATATAAAACTATTCAAATAAATTTAATAACATGTTTACTATTAGATTTGTCATGTTTAAACGGTTTATATTACAAATACCGAGGGAAGCCGGGTAATACAGCTAGTTTATAATAAATAGGAATCTTTGATCAGTTGAGAATATTGTTTACGTTGAAAATGCCACGGTTTTATTTTAATTTTTAAATCTACATACAAAGATGATGTATTTTGCGTTATCGTATAATTGTTTCATGTCGTGTGGACTAGTGGACTAGTGGTTTCAACCAGTAGCGTGGAGTAGTGGTTAGCAAATACATATGTTTTCGAACATGGTGGTCACGCGTTCGAGTCCCACTGGTTACTGCTGGCCAGATCTTCGTTTATGATTCCAGGTCGATCGATCTATCTGATTTTCATTGAAATGATTCCAACAAATTGCCAACCTTTACCCATTTATCGCAATTTTCGAGTTTTCAGCATCTCGAATTTCTCTCAGTCGTATAAAAATGCTGCAAGTTTGTCCATAAGTGTCTCGCAAATTTTCGAGTTTTTCAGCATCTCAAAATTTGATGATTTTCATTAAAAAAAATGTTCCAAAAATGTAAGTTTAAGTTCAAAAAATTATCCATAGATATCTGTCTCTATGTTGCTGTATTAAAATTATTCTAAAAATTGTATATCGTTATATGTAATTGACCAGGAAGGTGCATTGGGGTTTACCTGTTAGGCTTTCCTGGTATATACGTGTATATAAAATTAAAAATAAAATGCGTTATCCATTAAAAAATATAGTTAAAAAAAGAAAAACAAAAAAAGGTTATAATTAGGTTGAATTAGATTCATTTCAAGTTTTCCAGCAGCCCAAGAGCTATTTTTAGTCGATACTTATCATTTAGTAGCTACTTATCATTATTCCCACCTGCACTCTTAATGTTTCTATCTAAAACTGATATTTAAACATTACTTGTGTTATATTTTACTTGAAATAATCAAATCAGCAGCATGGACTAATGTTTACCATATAATAGCTTTTGAGAGGAGTGGTCACGGCTCGAATTCCACTGGTGGCTGCTGTCCAGACCTTGGTTTGTGACTCCAGGTCGATCGTTTCCTATCAGAGTTCCTGCGAACTCTTCTTTCCAATCTCTCTTGCAAATCTCAAGTTATTCAGCGTCTCGAGGTTGCCGATTTGTATAATAAAATTCTGCAAAATTTCTCCAGAGATATCTCTGTGGATGATGATCGTATAAAATCGAATTGTATAAATGCTTGTATTGATCTTATTGTATAAATGTTTCCAGTGGTACTTTGAAATGTTTGACCAAACGTATATGTCTTAAATAATAATATGTGATTTATTTATTTTACATATATGTATGTATACCAGGAAGGCCTTCCTGGCCAATTACAAACAATGCAGCATTTTTATTACAAGTCGTTGAATTACGAGACACTGAAAAACCCGCAAATTAACGAGACATCTATGAATTGTATATAAATTATATTGTACATTAATCATAGTCAAATAGTGGTGACATAGTAGGTAGGAAGGATTTTTAGCCAATTTTAAACTGGAACCGTTTCAACAATGAAATCAGATAAAATTGGCAAACTCTGATAGGAAACGATCGACCTGGAGTCACAAATATCCAAGTCTGACCAGCAGCACTACAGATGTACTCTTATTATTTTATTACTAAAATTATTTTCAATCGAGGTCAGCTCATGGGATCGAAACCGGCGCTTCTCGGTGCTAAGCAGAAGCTTAACGACCGAGCTATGCTGCTGGCATAATAATTAAATATGTATTATTCAAAATGAAAATTCTGCATTGAATTTCAAACACACACATACATACGTCAGATGAACCTCATCAATGCAACTGATAAATTCAAAAATAGCTTTAGCTAGTTAACTTTAACCATATGGCGAATGGCTACCACGCAAACCGGAACCGAACAACACACCCGGGCCGAAGTTTCATCGTGCCAATCATCACACCCGGGGCATTAAAGTTCAAGACTTGAACCTTGGGCTTATGGACCAACATCGGCGAGGTTCTTCGACTTGAACTTGGTGCGGTCGAAAATAATCGACGGTGATAATGACACGTTTTTTTCTCGGCAAGGCCGGCTGGGCTGGCAGCGAGAGTGGCGCCCAAACTGCTCTCCGAAAAATAGAACGACGACCCCGGGACCGTTTTATTTTCATGCCATTATCTAATTTTTTGCCGCGGTCGCCGATCTATTTTGCGCCAAAAGGGTTGAGAGCGGGCCGAGCCTAATTGGCCGTGCATAATTAATTAGAGGGTTCGTTCTCCCGGCAACCCTTCATAAATTGTACAATTTGAAAATACTGAGTGTACTGTTTGTCAATCACAAATACGTAGAATTGGTGTTGGAGGATTTTTCAATTTGGCTTGCGTTCGGATGCTGGGCGGGCCAGCGTCCTGTTATATGTTTGTATACGCACGATGATTTAACTTTCCGTGAAAGCGAAGTGAAAGTGTAATATATGTATGCACATACATACGCTTCCTTATGGTACAATTGAGGTTAGTTCATAAGCAATGGTGTCATCTAATTTACTCAGAAGCTTATGTACAAAAGTCTAAAATAATTAATAAAAATTACATATTGTTAGAAATCCCTGACAACTCCGTTTTTTTCTCATAATATCCAATTTGTTATAAAATTTATCAATGGTAATTATAGCAGTACTAGTATTGTACCCGATGAAATATCATCGAATGGGTGTTGGCATATTAAATTATTAAAAAAAAAAAGTAAAAATAAAAAATAAAAATTTCAAATACCTTTTAAATATAATATTTATATTTAATTGTTTAATATGAAAAAAAATACCTACGTACCTATATATAAATAATATAAAACACCAATAATTTATTAATAAAATTTTCAATACATGGCAGTAAACGCTCGGAGACTTAGCGTATATATAGAAGTTTTTTTCTTTTGTTATTATATTTTTATACGTTTTGTTGGCAGTGGTTTAGCTGTGACGTATGCACATACATATGTATGTCTAATCGAAACGACTATTATATTACGGCGAATGCTATCTTACACAGACAGACAGAATAGCGACATTATACACATATGTATATGATGGAAATGTCTATTGCACAGGCTGTTTTGGGGGTTATAATTGAACAAGTGAATGTTTGAGACCCGCATATCTAGACCCAAGAACTCGCTACTGTTTTCTTCTTCTATTTGTCTTTTCTTAAATTAATTTAATTTACAATCAGTCAAAAACAAGTTGTTTGAAAGCATATTTATATTTATGAAAAAAATAAGTTTCTGGAATTATTTAATTTTAAACAAAGAATTTTGAGAAAATCCAATGGATCACAGAATGAATATTAAAATTGCGATTTTTCATATTCACTCCAGTTCAGTTTTCTTTAATTCCATTGACTTACGTTTTCTGACAGTGTTTTTCCGGTGGTTTTGAAAAGGAATAAATAATAATAATACTTTGAAAGTGTTGATGTATGTAGCTTTAGCATCTAACAAATACGAAATTAAAAATAAATACTAATTTATGTTTGTGTTATTCATGGAAATAACGATATTTTAATTAGTAATTCAAATTTTATATTTCACAAACTTATGAATTTATAAACGCAAAAAGTAATCCGGTGTATTTTCACTTCAATTATTTTATATCCATACAAATTTAAATTGCTTTTGAACTTTTCAAATGTAACGAATAACCTATACACGTATAATGTATAGGTATAAGTGAAGTTTGGAAAAAAATGTTTTAGTATGTATATGTATTATTAAAGAAATGAATTTCGGAAAAGATATTCTAATGAGTAATTTGAGTAAGAAAAAGTCGATTAATTCTCGCTGAACTTGACAGCACAGGAGTAATTTGATATTTGACACTGGGGGGTTTTGTACGTGCAAAAAGGATAATGGCAATCGCCGGTAGAAATTGGGCTGTGAAACTTTCGAGACGAGGCTGAAAATGAATCTATTCAGGTCAAAATATCCGCTCGTTAAAATTTTGCATCTATGTATAAAATATTCATTTCCGAAAGTCCCAAAATAAAGTTTTCATTTGAAATAGTTAGGGAACAATGAACCATTTAATATATAATGGAATATAAATGGCTGTGAATACATATGTACATACAGAGTTACTTGGAATGTTTGTTCAAATTTCAAACGAGTAAACAAAGCTGGGGCCACAATGAAGTGAGACGCGCTGAATTTCCTGCCAAGTGTGTTTTAATAATGGACACTAGATGTGATCTTGGACTGTTTGAATAAACAGAATATCTTGATTGTTTATAATCAGATATGCTTTATTCGTATAACGTTCAAAGGCAAAAGAGATCGTGATAATCTAGACATGTCGAATTAAATGAATAAATCCTTTCATCGAAAATATGGAGTTCATTGCCTTAAATTCTTAATTACTGGTAAATTAGTAATTAACCCAAAAAAGTGCCAGTGTGTTTATCGGCCAATCATTGCTTGTCGATAAAATACTATGAAAAATTCATGTTTTTCAAAAAATATATGAATTTTGAACAAATATTCAAAATAAAATTTTTATTGTAATCCAATTTGTGAAACAAAAAGAGGTAAGCGAAAATTAAAAAAAAATTTAATGAAAATTTCTATTGAATAAATAAAAAAAATAATAATAACTGAAAATCAAATTTCAACAAATCCGAAATTCTGGTAAATGGAAGTGACGATAACTTTGAACTTCCTGATATAGGGAGTACCCTAGAACACATTATATGTAAAATATTGGTAGGACGGCGAGTACCACCTATGTTTTTAAAGCAAATTTATAGTTGGACACAGATAATAAATAGTACACAAAAAAATAATTTTAAAATATATAAATTATTGTTTATATTCTTATGTAAAATTAACGTCATGGTTGCACCTAGTGATTCTGATTTCTCGATGATTTTCATTTCTCGAGAAATTGGAATTCTCAATTTAACTTCTTAAATTTCTCGAGAATTCTCAAGAAATTTTGATAAATAAGAAAAATTTTATAACACAGTAAAGTGTCGTTTATTCGACATTATTATTATTTTAATTATAAAATATATTTTTTATAATTAAAATAATAAAATATATTTTTTATAATTAAAATAATAGCTCAATTTCAAATCATTTAGCTCCAGTAGGAAAACCTAATACTCACTTCATAGCAAACATCATAAATAAAATCCGATGCGCTTGGAATTGGTTATTTATTAAAAAATGTAAATTATCTGAATTTATAATATTAAAAATAATTTTCGTTCAATTTTCCGTCGCGTCAGCTCTTTTGCATGAATATTGGCAGACGATTATTATCAAAGTTGAATGCGACTATAGCCTCATTCCATTATCGCTTGATGAAATTTTATATTGCATTTATTATACATGTATACATATATACAGTATGTACACAGCGTGAAGCTATTTCGATAACGTTAGCCGAGCTCTATAATCAAATTTGATAGCGTCAGAGTGGGTTATCTCGCCGGAAAAGTTTGAGATATCCTGTTTGTGACGGGTGATCCAGCGTCGGTTACAAGTGTGACGTGCGCCCCAGGTCAAACGTCAATACACTTCATAAATTATTTTTATCTCGAATTTGAATTTTCGCAAATACGGAGTGAAATATTCACTCCAAGTATATGGAAAATAGGTGGATGGAAAATAATAGAAAATGTTTCCTAGGATTTTCGCGCCTTCAACACCATAAATATGTATTAACATGAACTACGACGACCCAAATGTGGAAATATTTACTCGTACTTAATGAGAAATGTGTCATGTACATATGTTTTCACGTCTGTCAGACATATTTCTATTGAATATATGTACATACATATATGTATATATATATATACATATATATATATATATATATATATATATATATATATATATATATATATATATATATATATATATATATATATATATATATATATATATATATATATATATATATATATATATCGGTCTCCGTGACGAGACAGAATGTTAAGAGGGCTGTACACCCGAAACCTTAATTTTGTTACCGTTCCTTTCTTCGATATATATATTGAGTGTATGTATAAATTGAGTGAATGCGACAATATATATATTGAGTGAATGCGACAGTTGCGCTTCGACCAGATAAAATTCTACTATTTTCTCCTCCAAAACTGGACCAATTTTTAAAAAAATTTCATCATCGGTATGAGAAAGATATTTTTTGTGCATCTATTGGCGTATTTTTTTTTAAATCGACCGTTAAATAACCACGCTAGACTCTTTTCGTGGGTGTAAAAAAGAGGCGATTTTATAGATGTTTGGCGGCTCCTAGCTCCTATAAAAAATAATTAATCAAAAAAATAAAACGATAGATGCACCCCAATGGTGGATATCCATAGCATATTAAAAAATAATTTCTCTAGTGCCATAATTGAGGTAGGGAGAAGTATAGTACGTTTGTATGGACAAGGCGCTGCTGTCCAGCCCTCTTAAACGACAGAAAACGCAAATATCGGAAGGCAAAGATCGAAAATCGAAAGATCTTAAGTATCGATCCCGGGACATATGTAAAAAAACATATTTTTTTCAATTTAATATATTTTTTATTAATTAAAAGTATAAAATATAAAAAAAGTAAACAATACATAATATATCCATTAACTGGAAAAATGTATATAAAATTAAACTTATTTAAAGTAGCTTCTTAAGAATACTAAAATATTTAAATTAGAACCGTTTCGCCTATTTCTAGATTTGATACAAAAATGCTCAGCAATGGAAAAAACTCTTCCAGTTTCAGTCGGTTGGTTTTATTGGTAAAAGGGACGAAAAATTTTTTTTTCAATTATCGGTTTATTCTCCTGATAGCCTGTATATTTTAATTTATTTTTTAAAGTCGAGGTTATTTTTATTTACGTTATTTTGTATACATATTTGTCTTTGATAACTTCCATTGTGGAATCTTTGTGTTTCTTCCATTGTGGAATCGGCAATACAAGAAGGATATACTCGCTTCATAATAGTTTCACCGTAGAATATACATTCGCTTTTATTACAAAATTTAAATAATGTTTTGTTCGGTATTAAATTATAATTATTTAAAATTTGTGTTAAAAAAATCAGTTTTAGGCTTCTCCTTTCTTCGATTTTAATTTTAAATTCTCGGAATGATTCATCGGTAAGTTGAAGTCCTTCGCTATTGAGATTTTTCAAAAATAGAATTACAAGAAACGATTTTGGCCAAACGCACAGAACCATTATGCTCATAAAACTTCCACGTTCGGGAAATGCGCTGTACTTATGAACTGCTAAACAACAAACCTTTGAGAATATTTTACGATTCTTTGTGTATTTGATTTATTATTTCCCTTCGTGCAGTCGTGAAAATTTTGTATATTTTCAAGACTTTTTAAAATCCAATTGCAGGGATTTGAGATAAGAATTCTCGGGACACGGGACAACAAAATTTCCGTGAATTCCCGGGAATGTCTATCCCGGGTGGACCCGGGTCAGAAACCCTAGTACCTACTCTTATAGGTCCCCTCTTTTTTTTAGTTCTTGGATTTAGGTGAAACTTTTTTACATGTAATTATTATGATAAATTATATAAACTAGTTTAATTTTACTCCGAAAATTTCTTACTTCTGAATTTATTATTCGATATTCGAATAATTGAACTTGATGAATATTTAGGAACCTACGTAAAAGATAAGCCTCAGCGTATAGGCATCCTATGTACATACATACATATGTATGTATGTGTCTGTATATCCAAACTACGTATGGAGTTTAATCTGAGTAAACATAAAAAACCACAATCCCTTTTTTTGATCATTAATTTCATATCAAGATACGAGAATATTTATTTATACCATGGCGTAATTTCAACGTCACATTTATTTCCATTTATGGCGGGCTCTTAAAGCGATATCAGTTTAAGAGCCTTCAAAGTGAACTTCACTTGCGTCTTGTTTTCACATATATTTATCAATTAAAACAATAATTTCTTCGTAGTGAATGAAAGCACTCAAAAGTTTAATTAGCCACTCCGCACTTTATACATGACAACGATTTATGACTATGTTTATATTATTGGATGAATTTGATAATGGACAGATTTTAATAATTAAATGTGGTTCATATAAATATAAATTTTGAATTTATTTAAAATGTACAATATAAGCAATGATTTTAGTGCGCCAAGCGATGCTTCAACACCTAACCGCAAATTTGCATGATTTCTGTTTTATATAAAATATATATTATATTATTACACGTGTGCAATCTTTCAATAACAAGCATTGGATTTTGATAATTATATGAAAAACACTCTAAATTTCAAGATGCACACGTTGAATCAAACTTCATATATGTACATATATGTATAGTCAGAAGTCGTATATCGAACAAGATTTACCTGAAATATTTTTCCATTTGAAAATATGTCTTTACTATCGAATATGTACATATACTTATACATAGATCCTTATTCTATGTGTAAAAAAGAATATTTCATCTTTTCGAATATACGAAAATTGTCTATACATTTTTGACGAAAAAACTTGAGATTTGACCAAAAATGACAAGTACAGTATACATCCAGAGTAAAGTGAGTTAATGTATAGGCTTTTTACGTGTTGGCTGTGAACAGATATAAATATTTTAATCGATTGACATTATTTATACTTCCACCTATTTATGTATTTATAAAATAGCTCTACATAATGTCATTTTCTCAAATTTAAGTAATTTAATACAAATATCTTTTCAAAATAAAGAACCACTAATTTTGATATTATATATTATTATTTAATATGATATATTTTTAATAAAATAATACCTTAACAATAATTCCACACAAAATTTAATTTTCCTCTACTTTTTGAATAAGTTTTTCTGAAAATATTATTTTATGTGTTAAATTTATATATGTATGTATTTTGGGAATAAAATAAATCACCGTTTATACATTATGAATCAGAACCCATTTCATTATTATTTTTATTATGAAATTTTATGTTTTTCGTATTATTATTTCTCACAGTTCAACATCAGTAATGGAGGTGTACAGGGACAAAAAGCAATTTTCGACGAACACGCAACACTGAAACAACAATGATCCTATACGAGTGCATAGCTAACCGGTCGAAGCTCAGTGCAAACTTAATAATCTAAAATAAATATATCACACGCGAACCGACACATATAATTCGGTAGAATCGACCGAGGGGAGTGTATCCGATATAAATAATTTAAATATAGTGAGGGGTACAGAGCAAGGAGGCGAGCTGGCCACATTGGCGCGATGCCGTCTCCCCAGGAATGTATGTGATATTCCCTGCAGACGAAGTAGTATATTTCACATACGGCACCCAATCGCCCCTAGTGAGGCCTCGCCCCACTCTGGACCACCTGCACGAACCCCGCGTCCCCCTGAGACCCCCAACCCCCGATTCATCCCCAACGTCCACCACGGACTCCTTCAAGGATAGAGACTACTATTACACCGGCCCGGATGTGAGCGCCAACAGGACTTCAGCCTCCTCCCCACCCCTCTCCAGACCCCCATCAGCAGCCTTCAACCGTCAGTCCCAACAATTGGACAAGCCGAAGGAGAAGAAGCACCGTTTCCTCAGACTCAAAAAATCCGAAGATCCCAATTTTGGTAGGACTCAACGTTCGCCCAACATATACAACTATGAGCAGCCTATGCCCCTGCCTACCCCGGCTTTCTCTAAAAAGAACATCTTTGATCATAACTTCGATGCCCTCTTTGAAGTGTCCAATGCTCCGGAATTTACCGAAAATATTCGCGTGGTCACGCCAGAGCCGCCGAGGCCGAATTCGTTCCAGGATCTGTTGTTGGAGGAGGCGACCACGCCCGAAGATATCGAAGACGACTGGAGATTGAGCGATGAAGTTACACCCATCCCTTATAAAGACTGCCTTAAACCTCCACCTTTGTCAGCACCCTCCACTCCGAGATCAGAAAGAAAAAATGCAAGAAACTCCAGGAAAACTCCAGCCATTGACAAATCTTCCTCGCTTGAAGGTTCCCATATTACATATAATATATCAAAGTGTGAATTTTTACCGCCTTTCAGATTTAACATAGAAGAGTGTTGGTTTTCTTTTAACATTCGACTATAATTTCAGCCCCGTCGCTCATACGTATGTTTTATCGCTAGAAAACAAAAAACACATACATACATAGAAGCATAGGTTTGTTTTGTTTTTATTTTATACGCATGATTTTCGCTTTGTTTTTTGTATGTTGTTTGTTAATTAATTTAGACAGGAGCGCTGTTCGGTCACATACAATCAATTGGCTAAAATATTTAATTCGTTTTGCGTTTGCTATTTGAAACAAGATACGTTTCTAATAAGTCAAAGTTGCAAACGAGGCCAACATGCAAATGATGGCAAACAAACTTTCGTGCGTCATTTGTTTGTCGATTTTATTTGGCTACAGTCATCAAATATCAATTAGAATTGAAGCAAAAATATTAGTCGTTAAACTATGTATGTTTTAACATTACAATGATAATTTTTATAATGAAAGATAGGAATAATATTTTTTTTTTTAATTTACTGTATTTTATTTATCTTCTATTGTACATATGTACATACATATGTAGTATTTTGACTTGATGACGTGATCGATTTTTAGAAAAGATTCATATGTTTATTTAGTCTGGTGTGACTGAAAAGCCTAAACTTTTATTATGTCATTAGATACTCATGATTTCATGAATCTTAATGGTAATTTTTTTGTGATACACAGAGCATTCACCACGCAAGAAGAGCGGATTTCTGTCCCGCATCAGGCGCGTGTCTTCGGAAGGGCGTACAGCAAACAGGATGGCCTCAGGGCAGGGAGAGGCTGTACTTAGAGAACTCACCCATCCTAATTTGAACGAGCATCTCAAAAACCACAATGCCGTCAGCTTTAAGCTCGTCAAAACAGGTAATCCCGGTTGAAAGTTGCAACAATCTCGATTTATCCCTCAGGCATGTCACGACCACTACAGTAAATAATCTTGAACCTAAATCGAATTTGCCCGACCTTGTATTTCCGAAGCTGCTAGAACACATACATATGTATATGTATGTGTATACATACATAAATACATGTAATATAGTTGGTGTATGTCTCTATAGATATGTATCTGATATTATTCAATGCTTTTCATTAGTTATTCAATACTTTTCTTCTTTCTTTTTATTTTTTTTCTATAGTTGTAATTTCGAAATATTTTGGTGGTTTCTGGTTTTTAAAATAAATATCACTATGGTATAAAATACTTTTTATGTTAGGTCATTCAAAAGTTAACATCCAAGTCGAATACATTCAGTTACATTTAAAGATGTTGATTGCATTCAAGATTTTAATTGCCTACGACCAATCTGTTCATTAAACTAGACTAGTTATTCGACTGAAATATCGAATGGAATCACTCTATGGTTCAATATTGTGTGATTTTCAGTTTGATTTTGATTTTTAAATGCTTTTTATTATTACTAAATTATGTTCAAAATACATCTTATATCTATTTTAATAGCGACTGATCTACTGATCATTTTCTATTTGACAATTTTTAATTAATTTTGGTAGTAATCATAGTATTATATTATAATAATGTTAATATGTACATCGCAATAGGAAAAAGAGCTCAAAAACATATTTACAATTCTTATAAATGCTCACAATACATCTAATACATAATATTAATTAAACACTCTCTAAAGTCGATGACCTAAAGCAGATTGTGATTAGGTAATCTGTGTTTATACCCGAAGGGTATAGATATTTTGTTTTAATCACCGAGACTCTTCACTAGTGTGTTAGTATGGTTATTAGTGACTCTGTCATAGAATCTACTGGTTAGTTTGTTAGTAATGTGTGTAACAAACGGAATACTATATATGGCATGCAGTTTTTTCATGTTAGTATATATGGGTGTATTATAAATTATTTTTAGGGATTTATTTTGGATTACTTGGAGCTTGGAAAGGTTAGAATTCGAGGCTTTATTTCATATAGGTGAAGCATAGATTAATAATGGTAATATGAGCGCGCGATATAATTTTATTTTATTTTGAGTTGATAAAGAACTATGTCGATTAAATATTGGGTATATTGAGGATAAACCCCGCATCGCCTTGCATTTCGCTGCCTCAATGTGAGGTGCCCATCTCATTCTTTTATCGAACGTTACTCCTAAATATTTTATTAGTGACTGCCATTTCAAACTTTCTTCTTCTTCTTCTTCTTCCTTATTCCTCTCCTCGTAGGAGGTTGGATATCATGACATATATCTTCTCTCTATCCATGGTTGCCCTGAAAAGTGTTGTGGAGTCACATTGGTACCATCCACGGAGATTGCCCATCCATGAGATGCGTCTTCTACCAACGCTTCTTTTCCCTTGTACTTTCCCCTGCAATATGAGCTGTATGATTTCATATTTCGGAATTCTCATCACATGACCCAGGTATTCGAGTTTTCTGCGCTTTACGACGCTTAATAACTCTCGTTTTCTTTTTATTCATTTCAATACTTCATCATTTAGGACTCTGTCCACCCAGGGGATCCTCAACATTCTCCTGAAACACCACATTTCAAATGCTGCCAGCTTTTTCTCTGTAGCTTGAGTCATGGTCCAGGATTCGACCCCATAAAGAAGTACTGATAAAACGTAGCAGTGAAAAATTCTCATCCTTAGGTCAAGATTGAAATCTCTATTGCAGAGGAGATCACGCATCTTGAAGAAAGCGTTTCGCGCCATCTCTATTCTGATTTTAATCTCTTGTGAATGGTCCCATTGGTCGTTCAACCAGCATCCTAAATATTTATATTGATGCACTAGTTCAATGTTTTTGTCATTTATTTTTAGTGGCGTGGGAGGCATTTCCAGTTTTTTTTTTATTTTTGGTAATAATCATAAATTTTGTCATCGCTGCGTTCATTCTTAACCCACTGTTATTACTAGCCACTGTTATTACACTTTCTTCAGAGGGGATTTTTAGATCTGAACTTGGCTTATGCTTTCTAACACTTAAGAATATATGTAGTGTCTGTTTTGGTTCGATTGATTTGAATTTTCCAATTAGTTGTGTTCCATCATTGTTTTAATTGCAAATTTAAGATTTTTACGAATAGTGTCTGGTTTTTTACTACTTGTGAAGCAAGCGGTATCATCTGCATAAAGGGCTATGTGACAGTTTTTTGGAATAGGTATGTCATTTTTATATATATGGAGAATAATAGTGGGCCATGCAAGCTCCCCTGCGGAACGCCAGCTGCGATTATTTTTGGAGACGATAATTCATTATTTACACTAACCACTAGCTTTCTACGAGTTAGGTACGATTTGATGATGAGAATTAGGTAGTTTGGTATTTTGTTAATAAGGAGCTTATGAATGAGTCCTTCATGCCAGGCCGTATCGAAAGCCTTTTCTATGTGGAGACATATCATTCCGGTACTTCTCTTCATATTAAAGTTTTTCGTCACGTGTTCAGTTTTGTTAGTTGTTGGGTCGTGGAATGTCCAGTGCGAAATCCAAATTGTTCATTTAGTAATTTCTTATTTACGACTTTGAGTAAACGAGTGTAGATTATTTTTTCTATAATTTTGGAAAGCGTGCAAAGGTATGCGAATTACGTTGGCTGTTTCCAGTATTCTGGGAAATACCCGGTGAGTAAACATGCGTTGAATATTTGAGATAATGAGGCTAGGGCTTTAAATGAAAGTTGTTTGATTATGATATTATATGTATATTGAATCTCGCGCAGGTGCCTTTTTATTTTTTAAATTACGTATTATATTTTGGATTTTACACGGATGCACCAATTTTATATTTTTAGTACTGTTAGTAGAAGTTTTTGTGATGATTTGGACCGGTTGACATTATTATGCGTTTGTATATGATTGTAATGTTGTGTGAGTGTGTGATGTTTTTGGAAAGATTTTGATATTAGTTCTGCTTTGTCGCAATCACGCGTCACTGTGATTCTTTCATCGTCTTAGTAGAGGAATCGAGTTTGTTGTCCTGCGAATCGCTTTAGCTAATTTCCATAGAGAGCCATCAACTGGGCTTAATTTTTCTATTTTTTTTAAACCAAGCTTCATTTTTGATTTGTTTGATTTTCAGTTTAAATTCGATTAAAATTTGAGGATATATGTATGTATATCCACGATGAAAAATGAACTGACGAATTTGACTAAAAACCGACGAGCGTAAAATGATTTATTTCACCAAAAATATATTTTTGATATTTAATACATAAATAAGTAGGCTTAACTTTTAGCGTAAGGTAAAAAAAAACAAATCGGTATACATCTTTCAGTAGTAATTTTATCTACACTTTTAGAACAAAATTGTGCGAATTAAAAGACATCATTCTCAACATAATTTAAAAATAAAATATCAAAGTATTTAATAAAAATATCAGGCAGATGCGCTTAATTTTGTGATTTTATTAATATGCATGTATCTCGAACTTTACTCGTGGAAATTTTCCAATAATGGAAAGTTACCCATACCTGTTTCCAAAGTGTGTCCAACTCAATGTAGTCAAAAATTAAATATTCAGCTGAAATTATATTAAATTATAAATGTACATACATATGTATGTATTGAATTCCACTTTACGAAAGATAAGAGGCAACATTGATTAGAACCTTATTTAGCACATCCAATTAATTTCAGAGGGGGGATGGACAAGCGAAGCTCCACGTTGGCAAAGTATCGTATTTTCATTGTATAGGTATTTCAAGGTATTCGTTGTATGTATGTACATGCATAGATGTGCCTGGTCCAAAACGAGGTTTGAGATAAGACACGATCCCTTTATCAAAGGGAAGCTACAAGTATGCGCCAGTTGTGAAGGTATGTAGACACTTTGTGTTCACAGGTACGCATATATGTATGTATGTATATACACATATCTTTGTACATATATACAATATATCCTTCATGTGGAATTTACACAGCGCGCACGTGTATGAATGATCTAATTGGTCATTAGATCATTCATACACGTGCACGTGTATGAGTGAACTAATCTCTTGCTGTACACAGCGTGTACTAGTTAACAAGTTACGAAATTAACTAGCAAGAGCTAGTTAATTTTAACTTTTGTCGTAGATTGAAGCTTTTGGATACGGATAAATTGGGCCGGAAAAATAGTTTGAGTTATTTAAATTGATGCTCGTTATCGGTTATCGCTGCGCATGCTTTATAACGTGAAGCCTTACTTATTGTTAGCTGGATTTGGTTTGTTTGTAGTATCATCAAGAGAATAAATTTTCCCGTCACTGGATTCTTTGTTTTCAGACGGCTAATGAACTCGGTGGACACTTCGTCGGAAAATTTTACGTATTTTCATTTACATTTCATTTGTCATAAAATTATATAATTTACAATATGCTATCTACAAGAAATATAACAAAGATTATAAACTACATATATGCAGGGGGGGAGGGTATGCAAATAGCCCGGGACCCGGCTTTCAAAGGGGGCTTGGGGCCCCCGCAAATAATATGTACATTTTTAGCAAAAGTATAAAAGCATTATTTGGCCTTTATACTCTTAGAGTGTTTTGGACACTAAGTAAAATGGTAAAACTGTTTTCGAGTAACGGATTTTACCCACATAAGTAAGTAAAGTATTTCCCTAAATTTTATTATGCCATAAGACATAATAAAATTTAAGAAAAGATCCGTTCTGGTGTTCAGAATGGTCAGTTCCCTCGTCACAATATCCAAAACAAATTAGCAAAATAATCCTTGGCCGATTCAAGCAGGTAAAAGGCAGATGGTTAAAAGTACTAGATTAGTGAATTTTTACATCGATAATAAATATAAAATCTTTCACATTTACCTATTTGCAAATTTGCTATGAAACTTTTAACTTAAAATAAATTGCAAATGTGATGTACGTGCTATTCCTAGAATAATTCAACAGAAATATACTAATAAATCATTGATTTTAATCTTTAAAAGTATCCGTTTATCTTTCGACTTTAGGAAAATAGGTTATTAAATTTTTTTTAAATTTTGCTGTATAATTGCGAACGGTAGACTGGATTTAGAATATTTCGAATCAAAGTTAGTTTTAAAATTAATAATATTTGTCGTTAACAAATTCTTTTTTATTATTCAACTGTTTTCTATGTTGATTATTTTAACCCATAATGAACATGTATAAATCTGAAGTATGTACATATATAGAGACATTTTAAAAAGCTGTCACAGAAAAAAATATCCAAAATTCAAAACATTATTACCTGTTTTTCCATAAATAAAATAAATTGATATTTTACGGTTTTTTTATGTTATATGTTTAATTTTTATTTTATTTATGACGGCATTATTTTTTTAAAATGAAACTACTTTTTAACGTGTGTATACATTGTTTTAATTATTTTATTTTTCATTTTATGTGCTGTTATACATAGTTTATTGTTGTATTTAATTAATTTAATTTGTTTCTCTGTATTGTATTTATGTATATAAATTAATATGAAATATATATTAATTAATTGAAATACCCACATAATTTTATTTTTTACTAAAATGGTTCAAGTGGGGAGCCTGATTTTCAAATTTGCAACGGGGCCCGGATTTTCTCTCTACGGCCCTGCATACATACATATATGTAGTACATACATACATATGTATTTGTTGAATATTGCAACAAGTTATACATATAATGTTAAACTAATAAGTTATACACTAATGTTAAACTAATAAGTTATACACTAATGTTAAACTAATAAGTTATACACTAATGTTAAGACTTTTTCAATACATGCCAAAAAATTTTTGAGGAAAAACGTTGTTGGGTAGGTAAAAAAGTAAGTTAGGTATATCGAAAAAACGTTGATAAAAATCACATGGGAGCTCTAGGGTATCACGATTTTTCTACAGTTTGGGAATAGTTCGGGTCATATCATCATCATCATTTACAGCCATTCGCCATCCACTGCTGGATGAAGGCCTCTCCAACACGCTTCCACTCGTCTCTGTTTTGCGCAACACTCATCCATCTCATTCCGCACATTTTCCTAATTTCGTTCACCCATCTTCCTTGCGGTCTTCCTTTTACTCTTTTGCCTTCTCTCGGGTACCATTCAAGCACTTCTTTTGTCCACCTTTCGTCCATCCTCCTAGCTACGTGACCCGCCCATTGCCATTTCAATCTCTTCACTCTATCCACTATGTCCACTACCCTTGTCATATTTCTCACCCACGTGTTCCGCTTCCTGTCTTTCCTCGTTATGCCAAGCATACAGCGTTCCATACTTCTTTGAGTGCATTGGATTTTATTTTGCATCTTGGCGTTCAGTGTCCAAGTTTCACATCCATACGTCATCACTGGCAAAACGCATTGATCAAAGATCCTTTTCTTCAGGCAGAGTGGCATTTTTGATTTAAAAACAGCATTCATCCGTCCAAATGCACTCCACCCCAATTTCATACGTCTCTTTATCTCTTCATTTTTACTACCAGACATGTCAATTATTTGACCTAAATATAAATAATTATTTACTACTTCTACTGGTTTATCATCTAAGGGGATGCTATCAGGCATGCAATAACTATTGAACATTAGTTTAGTCTTATCTACGTTAATTTTTAATCCTACTTTTCTACTTTCCCTGTCCAGCTGTGTTAGTCTGATAAGTAGGTCAGCTGAATCACGAGCTACTAAAACTATATCGTCTGCGAACCGAAGGTGACTCAAAAAGCGACCATTGATGCTTACTCCGGCTGTATCCCAATCCAATTTCCTGAAAACTCCCTCAAGCACCGCATTGAATAACTTGGGCGAGATTGTATCTCCTTGTCTTACTCCTTTTCCTATGCTAAATCTATCTGTACCTGAAAAAATTTTAACTGAAGCTGTGGCATTCTTATATATTGTAGCTAACAGTCCCACATAGGGTTCCGGCACTCCCTGTGTTTTTAGAGCGTTAAGTACTGCATTATGACTAACTGTATCGAAGGCTTTCTCATAATCGACGAAACCTAGGCACAGTGGCCGTTGATATTCGTTGGCGCGCTCGATTAGTTCGCCAACTACTTGGAGGTGGTCCATTGTGCTGAAATTTGCCCTAAACCCTGCCTGCTCTATAGGTTGGTTCTCGTCGAGGATATTCTTCAGCCTTTCTGTAATAACCTTCGTGAAGAGCTTGTAGACCGCTGAAAGTAGACTAATGGGTCGGTAGTTCTTGATATCGCTTTTGTCGCCTTTTTTGTGTATTAAAATGATAGTTGCGTTATTCCATCCTTCTGGTATAGCTTGGTTCTGGATGCATTTGCTGAAAAGCCTAGCTAAGATATTAATTAGGGGGGGGCCGCCACATTTTAGTAAGTCGATGGGAATATTATCTTCCCCTGGGGTTTTACCATTCTTTGCAGTTTTTAGCGCGGCCTCTACTTCGCTAGGCAATACTGCAGGAACCCTTTGGCCGTGTGTCGATTCCAGAGTGGGGAATTGGCCGTTGTCGTTCTCGTATAGTTTTGCATAGAACGTGTAAACTCTGTCTATGATTTCTTCTCTATTCCTAATTATTACTCCGCTCTCTGATCTGATTGCGATCATTTGGTTTTTGCCTAAGAAAAGATCCTGTTTGCACTTTTTCAGGCTACGGTTATTCTTAATGGTATTTTCTATTAGCTTGCTGTTAAAATCCCTGACATCCCTGACTATTCTCTTCTTAATTTCCTTATTTACTAGATTGTATTCTTGCTTATTATTATCCCTATCTAAATTCCTTTTATGCTTAATTAGGTTTTTTGTTTCCGCTGAAATTTTGCTTAATTTAATCTGTTTCCTGAAACCACCTAATTTCTTACCTGTTGAGGTTAGAACCGAACTAATTACAGTGTTCAATTCCTCGATGTCTGCTTCTGGGTTTAATTTCCCGTATCGATTTCCAAGTTCGAGTTCGAATTCCTTTTTCCTAGACCTTAGTTGAGCGAAATCTGGAGAGTTACTGCATCCTTTTATTAATTTCCTACGTTCGCAATTTATATTAATGGCCATCTTGGCACGGACTAATCTGTGATCGCTGCCTATATCTACTTTACTTAAAACACTAACGTCTTTAACGGAGTGCAGGGCATTTGTTAGGATGAAATCGATCTCGTTTCTGTCTCCTTTAGGACTCTCCCAAGTCCACTTATTGTTGGTGTTTTTCCTGAAAAATGAATTAGTGATGAAGAGCCTGTTGTGTTCTGCGAATTCTATGAGGCGATCGCCTCTGTCGTTTCTTTGGCCGGTACCAAAATTGCCTACTGCTCTTTCTGTGTTTGCCTTTTGTCCTATTTTTGCGTTAAAGTCGCCCATGATTATTTTAAAGTGGTGGCGGCTATTATCGTATGCGCCCTGTAGTTTTTCGTAGAAGTCTTCTATTTCCTCGTCTGGGTGGCTAGATGTGGGGGCGTACACTTGGAAGATTTGACAAGTGTACCTGCTCGAGATTCTTAATACTACATAGCATATACGTTCCGATATGTCGTTTATTTCTATAATATTTCTTTCTATTCTCTTATTGATAAGAAACCCTACTCCTCCTATTCTACCATTTGGTAGCCCTCTCCAGTAGAGACAGTTACCACTTTTTAGGATTATTTGGTTTCCCTGTTTTCGTCTTACTTCGCTAAGTCCTACTAAATCCCATTTGATACTTTCTAGTTCATTCTCTAATGCAAGCACACTTCCTTCACTCGATAACGTTCTTACATTGTACGTGGCTAAATACAGGTTTCTATTAGCTAAGCTATCATCCATCGTCACTCTTACCTTGTTGGAGGTTTGGATATTATTTTTCTCGCATTTATCCAAGATGTGTTGAGAAAAAGGCGGTACTTGAGAGAGATTTCCATTCAAGGAGTGAGTTCTTACCGCCATAAACTCTTCTCTGTGGTCAGCTTTGACAGATAGTCATCCTAGGTATCACTTGGATCACTTATGAGTTATTACATGCCATTTAACAGGGTTACTTTGTAAGTGAAAGTAGTTAGTTATGATAATAATAGATTAGCAATTGTTATACTACTTTTTTACAGATCTTTATCGTGAGACGCCTCTTTGGAGACAACGGATTTATATATGTGAGTGCGGTTTGCAATTTAATATTTTAATAATAACTTTAGTAAAGTATATAAAATTACACGAATTACTTTAATATAATTTAAATATGAAAAAGAACTGATAGACAGTTGGGAAACACCGTTTCTGTTTGCTATTATTCTATTAAGTAAAGTTCGTTAAAGATTTTTGGCTGGAAGCAATTATGTGGAAGATTTATTGCTTCTGTGGGACCGACTTGGCTGGCGAAGGACCCTTTTTTTGTATTCAGGTAGGGAGATGTATCTCGTTTGACACCGATTTGACACAAAAATTAGCACAAAATTTTTCGAAATAACTGATATAAAACCGCTTTTTACGACCGATTTGCTGTTTATTTTTACACTTAAATTATACTAGGATGCAATTAGTAAAATAAGTGATTAGATGGTTAAGTTAAATTTCGTGCAATAGCCGGGTTTAAGCGAGTAATAGCGGGAGGAACGCAGAAGCACGTCCTCCTCACATGACACGAAAGACCGAACTCCCTCGGGTCATATATTGATTTATAACTAACTGTTCACAATGAGAAGTTTCGTCACCCTCCGATTATTTTGAAAACATTTTTTTCATGTTATATTTGAAAGGGCGGAAGGCCAATTTTCAGTTCCAATCACACTATTTCTGTTTGACTTAATTCACAAATTGTTATCACTTATTCGATATGTCCAGAATCCCGGAATGGCAGAATTGATATATTACAGGTCACCAGTATTTTTAAATATTGTTAAAAGCAAAATATTATATTTAATGTTATGCGAGATATTTCCCGAAATGAAGAAAAGTGGACTTTTGCCACTTCCATTTATAACGGCTAATATGGACATACATATATTGATTTTATTGTTATTGTTCTCTTCAACGCCCACAGTATTTTGGGCAGTTCGTTGTTTGAGTTCATGTTTACGTCTTTGTTTATAAGAAGAGACAGCGGGTAAATTGACTTTGATATGATTAACTCCAGGTGATTGATCTTTTAACTCCGTGGATTTAAAAAAAGGTACTAGGCAAAAGGCACCAGACCACTCACTAGTTTAAAATAGTTGAATAAAAATTGTCGAGAATTGGGTCGTGTCGGTGAATGTTACCGTTACTTTACGTTGGCCATCAACGTGGCTTGGTGTTTGCGTTAATACTAAGCACCGAAAGGCCGCAGGGTTCGATCCCGTGGGCTGATCTCGATTGAAAAGAATCGAGAATAAAGAAGAATTATTCTGAATATAATTTTAAATGCTGCTGGTCAGACTTGGATATTTGTGACCTCAAGTCGATCGTTTCTTATCAGAGAATGTCAATTTATCTGATTTCATTGTTGAAGCGGTTCTTCCATAAAATCGGAAAAAAGCATCCTACTCACTATGTCACCACTATTTGAATATGATTTCAAAATTATATTATCTATATTATAGATTCTATAACATACATGTTTCGCTAATTCTTATTTTATTTTTTCATAGATATATACCAGAAAGGCCTAACAGGTAAACCCCAATGCGCTTTTCTATACAATTAATTACAAACATTGCAGCATTTTTTATTACATAAACCGCTGTATTTCGAGAGGCTGAAGAATACGAAATTAACAATTAATTAATCCATAGAGACATTTATGGATTTAGACTTGTACATACATTTTTACATATTGTACATGAATCAAATTCAGATATTTGTGACATAGCGGGTAGGATGGTTTTTTCCAATTTGATGGAGGAACTGTTTCATCAATGAAATCAGATAAATTTGCAAACTCTGATAGGAAACTCTGAACTCTGAGTCACAAATAGCCAAGTCTGACCAGCAGTATTAAAGATGGAACCCGGTAACCTCGCAGTGCTAAGCATAAACGAGCCATACTGCTGGCTGTAGTATTTGTATTAAGCTTATATATCTGTATTCTTGTATATAGTATTTGTATTATGCTATTATGTCTGGTCATAGTAACGCGTTAGAGTATTCTGTAATGTCACTGTGGCAAATATGTTAAAAAAAATAAAAATAATAATAATACATATGTACACATGCAGGTACGTACTAGGGCTCCCAAGCCGGTTTAAACCGAAGCCGAAAAGCCGGCTTTTTGACCATTTTTCAAAAAACCGAAAACCGGCTTTTTGGCTTGATCAACCGGCTTTTTAAGGTTTTCTTTTATTAATGCTTTTTTCCTCAAAATTAACAATTATGGATTTCAAATTTCTATAAAAGATCAAAATAAATGTATATATCTACATAAACTCTCTTAGGTAAAAGGCGTATATTTCTTTGAACATCAAGTACTTAGCGGTTTCTTTGAGATTTGTAATGGACGAAGATAAAATATTATTGAAAGTATGTAGTTTCAATGACCTACCCAACTTCAGGTAGAAAACATTATTATCCTGTTTGTGATGAATTTGTTTCCGAAATTTGCAACGGTTTGTAAAGCTTTTGGATTTTTAAGTAAGTTAAAAACAACGAAAGATTCCACAATTATAGTTTTTCTGCGAGGTTACACATTATTTTTTTAATAATATATTCTTGATAGTAGCTTATTTAAATCATTTAATTATTTGTGCGTATTTAGGATCTGCCATTTTACGGCTGTGATATACATATAATACAAATTGTATTATTTGTAATATTTGTAATAATAATATATAATAATGATCTTATGAAAGTTCATAATGTTTATAACTCAATTTAATTTATAAAAAACTATTTTTTTGCATAATATAATACAAATATTTACATTTTTTTTTCGATATAAAATTTTAAACTTAAAAAAATCTTAATTTTCTAAAACCGGCGAGAGCCGGCCAATCGGCTCTTTATTTATAAAAAAACCAAAAATCGGCTTTTTTTTCGGACGGTTTTTTGAAACTATTGAAGTATTCTATATGTATGCATTTGGTGGACGATTTTATTGCACATGTACATACGTATGTATTTATTTTATAGAACGTTTCCGGGTGGAAAAATCCTCGTTGTCACGTGGATTGAGCCTATATATACATATGTAGGTATAGGAACAGTGCGATATGAAAAAGTCAATTGGTGGAGACTTAGCGCTGGTATTCGCATACATCATTCAGAGGCTGGGTTGGTGCGGGGAACGAAAGCCGAATAAAGCCACATCGCCACCCCCCTGCGCAACGACCCACGGGGCACTCATCCCTTTCGGTGAATAATAAAAACGAGTGTGGGACGGGGCTATACGTTTGTGTAAAAGTCCCTTATTACGAGCGACTTCGAATTTTACGCGCCGACAGCGAATGAATATTCAAGTCGTCGCGTAGCTTCGCCTCGTCTTTTGCTTTCCCGTTTAGTTTGTATGTATAATATCATATATACATACATATGTACGTTTGTATTTGGACAAGTCTCTCACATTTAATGCCTTGTGTAGGGGCACCATATCACTATTCAATTTGACGAATACATTGATGTTTAAAATTTGTAAAATTTCAGGCAGACCGCGATCGACGGAATCGCAAAATTTCGTTTTAAATTTTATGGAAGATGGAAAGCCGAAATAAAAATTTTGAATTTTGGATTTCCCACGATCGATCTTCATATGTTTGGTGAAATATTGAAATATCATGATAGTGTATACCTACATATACATATAATATCGCTATTCTGTGTAGCTGTGTAAGATAACGCTCGCCGTACTATAGTCGTTTCGATTCGACTTACATATGTACCTATACATATGTATGTACGTCGCAACTAAACCACCGCGAACAAAACTTTTTTATTCGCAGTGGTTTAGCATTTGGTTTAGAAACATTTGCATTTGGATTTGTATATAAAAAATATACATGTAAAATTTCTGTATATATAACAGCAAAAATATAAACGTAGATGTAATTATATTTACTCATTTAATTAGCAGGCTTTTCAAAAAAAAAAATCCAGTACAAAGCATACCATTTTATTAATTAAGTTATTTTTAAGGGCTAATTCATTGAAGTCCGAAAAATGTTTCAAATGAATAAACATAATATTTCGTCATGTATTTTCCAAGTATTTTCTTTCTCAAATTACGTTATTAAATAATGTATTATTATAATTATTATTATTTTTACGTCGTTAGAAGTTCCTTTTGTCCATTTTAATTGGACTAAAACGTTCACTATCGATAAATACCAATCGATCAGAAGTTACATTTGACACGTAACGTGTGTTCCCAAAGTACAATATAAATAATTAAATTAAATTGGAGTTTCAACAATTATAATATACATACATACATATGCTGTTTCAGACTTAAAAATCAATATCCCATATTTTTTTGAAGAAACTTTTCGGAAGAAATAATTAACATTAACACACTATCTCGTCGTAAACGTATTGACGTATTATTCTGTGATTGCTTTTGAATTTCAATAAACACACACAAACACACATTATGTGTACATATATATGTATATACACATTATGTGTACATATATATGTATATACACATTATGTGTGCATATATATGTATATACACATTATGTGTGTGTGTGTGTGTGTTTATTGAAATTCAAAAGCAATCACAGAATATTTGATGAATAATACTTATGTAC
This sequence comes from Arctopsyche grandis, assembly GCF_051622035.1. Classification (NCBI taxonomy): domain Eukaryota; kingdom Metazoa; phylum Arthropoda; class Insecta; order Trichoptera; family Hydropsychidae; genus Arctopsyche; species Arctopsyche grandis. The sequence continues at coordinate 8,608,466 of NC_135355.1, forward strand.
ATTAATAAGTTATAATTAATAAAGTTAATAAGTACATTTATAAGTTAAGTTAAGTAAAAAAATAATATACATTTTATTTTATTTTAAGCTCGGTATTAACATCGGATGATTAATTTATTCGCTTGCAAAGTGGGTGTATTTAAAATGAGAGATTTCTTCCGAAAAGATGAGGGTTAATGTACAAAAATTTATCACGATTTTTCGTCCATCAATCATGTTCTCATTTTATCTCTGACCGCTCTTCTTTTTCCATTGCCGAAATTAATAAAGTGATTGTTGGAAGTGGGATGGAGAGAAAAATAACACTGGTTTTCGACCACAATCGAGCCTTTTAATTTAACGGTTGGTCGGAAAACGCGGACAACACTCGATTTTTCATACTTTTTCGAAAATACTTTTTTGGATAAATTTAATGACTAAGAACAGTGGTGTGCCCCTCTACTTTTAAAGTTAAATTTTGGATTTCACGTTTCCAATATATTTATAACAACAGTATAAAAAATATACATATACAATAGCTCTTATTTGTTGTAAATTTATTTATTTTTTGCAAAAGTTGTACGATCGCTTTGTTTTATTTAACATATGTATGTATGGGCGTCCACTGTTGTGAAATTTTTTCTTCCTCCATTCCATTTTTATTGCAGTTCATGACATTTTACCCTGGAACCGAGATTGGTACAAAAAAAGCGTTTCGTTTTACATTATTTCAAATGCTGTACACGTGTTTAAGAATCCCTACTTTAGACTATTCATATGAAACTCTCAGGTTACAACAATAATTAGTTTTGTTTATAAATTTTTCATGGAATTTCAGCATGAATTGGACGCTTTCATTATAAATACCTTTTTTGTACCTAGCTATCACTTTACGAAACGTTTCTTAATTCGTGACCTTTTAATTCTCAAAATTGAAAAACTGATAAATTTATGTTTTTATTTAAAAAAAAAATCCGCCAACGGTGCCAAATTTTCCTTGCATTATAAAATAATACATTAATTAAGAAAATGCACCTTTAAATTATCTAATATACATATATGTAGGTATATTTTTTTTCACAAAACATTTATGATAATAAAAATTTTCGAAACATTATAAGGGGGAGATAAGTTCAGCCCTCCAGTACTTATTTTGTAGCACTACACCCAGGGCCGCTGAGAGGAGTTCCGGGCCCTGGAAAAATAATTCTACACCCTAGGACAAACCAAAAAAATCGTATAGATACCTATATATTTTTAATATGCGAAAAATGTATTACAACTATTAGAAAAATACCTATATGTTAAAGGCTATTTTTTGAAATAATTGAATAAGAAAGTATGATTTAACAGGTAGGATTTCACATGGACATAAAAATGCGCGGATCGAAAAATAATAAACATTTATCATTAAAGAAATGTATGTATTTTTATGTAGAATAATATAAAATATCAATGTCGATCAGTCGAACTTCACAACACGGGGCCCCTCAAGTAGTCTGGGTCCTGGAACTTTAACCCCAGCTTTCCGCCCTCCCGGCGGCTCTGACTACACCACTGGCTACGACAGACTTGAACGATTAAAGTAGAATGTTTTACGAATCACAATATTAATTCTTTTTTTTTTCAAATTGCGTATGTTGATATATTTCGTCAAAGGTAAAGGTCATACTAAAGTTAAATGTAATATTAATTTTAAGGGAATTTAAAATTGAATTACCAAGTTTATTTTTACTTTGATCGTTCGTATGCAAAGTTCATTATTTGTTTGTCTGGTCGTGACTCTCGTTATGAAGAGGAAAATAATATTTTGATTATGCATATGACAAATATAGTGCTATCTCGAGTAACTCACATTTTATAAAGTAAAACATATAACAAAGCCAAACAATAAGCGACTATAGGTACAATAGACCATAATAAGGTACAAAATTAAATTAGTATCTACTATACATATGTGTGTATATAATTTTTTTATTTTATTTTATTCCACTTCTTGTTTGTACAGACGTTACACCTACGTTGTATTCAGTGACGGAACTTCAAATTTTGGGCCCCCCCGCAAAAAAAATATCGGCACCCCCCTCATATAAAAAAAAGATTCTCATATTATACAAAAGTTTTGTATAATATGAGACTCGTCTGAATTTGGTTTTTTTAAAAATGTGGTTAGTTTTGGTTGTTTAGAAGTAGCTTCCTTTTTTTTTTTGCCGCACCACTGGTCGTACTTAGTGTTTTATCCATTATACATAGTATGTTTTCTAAAAATATTTTTAATCATTGTATTGCAATAATTACGAAATAAATACGTTATAGGTGATATGAATTAAACAGAGTATTAGCTCATGCTCTGTGTGTCTCGAATAGGCTCCTGTGTGTCTGCCTGTGTGTCTCGAATAGGCTCCTAAGCCACGAAACCGATTTTGATGGAACTTTCAAGATTAGCTGTCCGGGAAGATTACTGTGAAAAAAAATCGCCCTAAAACGGGAACGGAAACGGGAAAAACGGGAATGAGTGTCATTGCAACCCAATAATTTCAAATGTGTTCGTTATCTGCGTTTTTCCGACAAATGGGAACGGGAACAGGAATGGGAATGGGAACGAGAACGGGAACGGGAACGGGAATGCCGGGTTCAGCTAGTGTAATAATAAAATGCTACATTGTTTGTAATGAATTGTCCAGGAAGGCGCATTGGGTTCTTCCTATCAAGCCTTTCTGGTATATATATATGTAAAATAAAAAAAATAAAAAATAAATAAAATACCTCAAGTCCTCAATAATTGAAACAATCACCACTGTCTTTCAACAAAATAATCCACAACAATCACGATACTTACGTTGGAAAGATTTGAACACAACTAAGAACTTTTTGGGGTAAATTTTGTACGTCGGGTCTTCGGGGTGTGGCATAAACCTTTCATAATTACAGGCTCTCCCAGGAATTGTTGAATTTTTGTTCAACGCAAGACGGGAAAATCGACAAGCGGCTATATGTACATACATACATATGTAGTGTCAAAGGCGACGCTGCGTGGTCTAGCTAGCCGGCATGGCCTTTTAGTCACCGTTAGGCGTTACTCGCAATTATCTGTTTTCAACACATGTTTTAACAAGTGGTCACAGAATAATGTACCTAGATAGAATTTAGAATACGTTTATTTTCAAAAAAAAAAATATGTTTCACTGAAAATGGACTCCCTCTGGGGACCGGGCCCCCGCACTGCGGGGTCTGCTACCTCCAAGTTCCGCCACTGGTTTTATGTATATGTACAATGCGCATGCGCAGTCTGTCAACTGAGAACACACGTTCGAACACATATTCCAATGACAATACGCAGTTTTATTTTATACGGGCTTCGAATTTAGCATTTAGCATACTTGGGGCAGGCGGCAAAGCCGATAGACAAAAATACATTTTACTCTGAACACTCAAAAAACACCCTATTATTTGTGTGTGCGTGTGTACATGTACATACGCTAATACTTGTATGTGGAGGAAGATAAAGATACGTTTGTATTTTCCTTTCAAAATGAAGAAATGTTGCACAGTTGCACCCTTTTAGTCCTCAAGTACATTTGTCGACAAAGTACAACAGAACTATTGATTTTTCACTCGTGACCAAGTTAATATTTGTGTTGTTCTATTTAAAAAGAAACCAACTTTGAAATAGTTATACCTACATACATATAATCTTGATCGTTTCGAAAAAAAAAACATTAACTGTTCTTTTAAAGACATATATGATACGTGTATGTATTTCTATTTCAATCTATTTTTTTCGTAACTGATAATCTAGAAGAAAAATAGATTATTGGCAATAAAAGTATAATATAATTTTTTTTGGTTACATACTTGTATTACAATAGAAAAACAACTCGGAAACTTAAAAGTTTGTTCATTGTTGAACGTAGCGTAGTGATCATGTTTTCCCAAAAACTTTTCTAATAATGAGAATAGTCTTTGTAATCCCATGCGTATCTTTTATATACATAAATCAAATTTTGAATAAACTTTATTCAAAATCAAAGTTATCTCAAATTAAATTAACATTGTAAGGTTGTAGAGCAGAAATTGATCAAAGTGTATATAAAAATTTTTAAAATTGAAATCATTCGTTCTAAGAAAATATTCATCTAAAAATGAAGAAATACGACGAATATGTAAATACATACATATGTTATTGTACATTATGTATTTAGAGAAAATTTCATTCACACAATATTCCAATGCTTTAATTGAAAACTGCTACAACTGAACGGATTTATCTATAGCTATAAATTAAATGGATTTTGACAGTTCAATAGCTTCAAAATCAATTAAGAAACATGGGAGGCAATGTAGTTCAATTATTAAATATAAATATATGACAACCGATTGCATTTCAATCAGAAAATCCTTAAAATCAATCATGTCTGTAAATTCTACAATATTAAAACTTAATCGGACGATCGACGATGCTATAAATTTTCCCCCCAAGCTTCAAATATGAATTAATGAAATTGGCAAGCTTAACCCAATTTAAAAGATGTGATCCTTTATAACCAAATAAATAAAACATTCGTTGTAACTATATACATACATACATACATACGTATGAAATATATTATACGTTTGTTAAATACTACAAAATTTGCAGACACTATAGTAATACATATGTACATACGTATTTAGCAACCAAACCTTAAACTAGATCAACTGGTACGATTTATTGGCAACCATCGAGAATATTGAAGTTTTGTAGGCATTAATTTGAACCCTAGAAATTGTAAATTTTATAGTTCTAAATTGTAAATTTCATAGTTAGTCTGTAAATTTCACAGTTCCAGTATCACTTACCATCTACATATTACACGCAAAATGCCAACTTTGTATTAACGCTTATCTTCCAATACTAATTACCTATATAATCAGCTCAACAATAAGAGCCTATCTTCTGTCATATTTCGAAATGAAATTATTGAAGATCAATGATTTTTGGCGTTACTGTTGCGGGTCTATTGGTGTAACATTTTCATTTTTCGCCCCGGTCTTTGTAATATAATATTATATATGTATGTATGTAGGTACGTATATATGTATGTACCTATATGTAAACATTTTCGTTTAACATTCGATTGAATCATGGAACGAATTAATCAAAGCCTCGAATTTGCGTCAAAATTTTAGGTCTGAACTGATGAAACCCGAAACATGAAGATCCCGAGACCAGTGTATTTTACGTAGTTCCCATGTAGAGATGTACATACATATGTACATATGTTCATAGAGTGAATGTTTGTCATTGAAACATCAAACAAAGCATCGACGCCGCAATTGAGAGAAAACTTGGAACAGTCCGACAGTGGACTTGGTTCACTTTTTGAGGGACACTTTGTGGACGCGTGTGTGGTATATACACCAGGGAAACAATGGGGTTCGGTAACCTGGTGGCGCAGCGCACCGCAAGGGTCGCAGTATCGATTGTGGGGCGACAGCAACAGGTACTGGCCGCAGCGCTACGCCCCCCGGGACTCCACCCCCATCCTGACCCCTTAATTATTATACACACAGACATTGCCTCGCGTCCCCTCACCCCCATGTCAGCATTTATTAACAAGTGCAGCAGAGTTGATGCAATTACCGACGGATTGTGAGTGTTGCGACGTTAGGGTGGCCAACACGAGTATCCGATATCCAGTATATCGGAAATTAATTACTGTTTTCGATATGTCAACTATTCAGTGTTGGTTTTAGGGGGAAGGGGTCGGGTGGCACCGAGTAAGTTAGGGCGCCAAGTAAGTGAGGGCACCAAGTGAGTTAGGGCGCCACTTGATGCGCCAAAGTAGCTCAAAATTTAAAATTAGAGTGCCGAAGGCGCTACAAAATTTTAAATCAGAGCGCTAAAGGCGTTCTTAGTTCAAACATAACATATTCATGTTCAAACATTGGGATCTACGTTCTTAGTTCAATATTCTATTATGCTTATCAAAAAAATTAGTTTCACATTTCACTGTGGCATTCACAATTTAAATTTTGTGCTATATGATGGTGAGAAATCTTTTATAACATTAGCCAGCAGCATAGCTCGGTCGTTAAGCTTCTGCTTAGCGTCAAGAGGCGCCGGGTTCGATCCCATGAGCTGACCTCGATTGAAAAGATTTTTTCTGAGTATATCTGTAGTGCTGCTGGTCAGAACTGGATATTTGTGACTCCAGGTCAATCATTTCCTTTCAGAGTTTGCTAATTTTCTCTGATTTCATTGTTGAAACGGTTCCCGGTAAAATTGGCTAAATATCAATAAAGTACAATAAAATGTATGTACAATTCATAGATGTCTCGTTAATTTGCGAGTTTTTCAGTATCTCGTAATTCAGCGACTTGTATAATAATAAAAATACTGCAATATTTGTAACTAGTGTTGTGCTCGTTGATTTCAATGGGTGGTTTCGAAAATGAATTGAAACTCGAATAAAAATAAAGTTAAAGATATTGAATCGACTGGTTTCGGAAAGAAATTGATGCACGAATTAGAAATTACGAAGTGATTACGAATTACGTTTTGTGCATCGCCGATGCTCCAACGCCTTCGCCCCCAACGCCGTCGCCCCCAACGTTTGTTTTTTATCTTTCTCATATTCCTCAAATTCACGGATAAAATCGTAGGTGGTCACATCCGAATTTTTTTTTACCGTGAAAATATACAGCTATGTATCGTATCAAATTGGTATGTGCAAGATAAATACACTTTTATAATGGGACTTAATAGAAATATAATATAAGTTAAATTTCGTATTATTGTGTTTTTATTATGTTAAAGATTGAGTATGTATATGCATACGTATTGTTGCGTACGGGTGGGTGGAGGATCCAAGTAAAAGGCCAACAGTCGTTTCACAGCATTTATTGATGATTAAGGAGATACACGCAGTGTCACTGCTAAGTCCAGAATGAATTATATCGCCTACGTACCGCCTTATAAAGGGTAGATCTCTCAGGACGCCTAATCTGTTTACCTGTTGTATAGTCACGTATTCGGATATGTATTTCCAAGACATTGGGTCTTCCCGTACCGATTCTGAGAACTAACTAATAACGGTCATTGTTTAGCCTAAATGCACTTAGAGTCCAGATATAATCTTTGGAAGTAAGTGCATGCATTTAGTTAACCGATAACAGATATCCGTTGGTCCAAGTACAATTCGCTCAATCCACGGCGTACGTAACAGTATGTATATGAATTCATAGCATAGATTTTATGGAATCGACGGGGTTATCTGGTTTCTTAACAAGCTGTGTCATTATTTCTTGAAAATATTTCAAAACTCTGAAGGGAGGCCGTATAAAGAAAGCACTTGAATGTTCTTGAGAATTTAAAAATACTTTAAGAATTTCTTAATAAGCGAACGACATTTTCTTCCACTTCGCTGTTGACCTTCTCTTTCGAAACATCAACACGTAAAATGAATTTATCTGATTCAAGCGTATTTGAATAGAGTTTAGAGTGCTTTGAATTAAATTTATTGATAAATTGAACCGTTTCTCTTCTCTGAAATTCCTTTTTTTTTACTTTGATGACTTAATTTTAATTACATAAGCTCGCTCTCAAGAATCTGATTCTGAAAAAAACTAACCTAACCTAAAGACACCACTAAATTTATTTGTCACCACTATCTGATTGAGTATATATTTGTAGCTGCATATTTATATGCACATATATGTACAGTTTTGGGCATAAATGTCAATTTGGGGCGACCCATCAAGGCACTAATGAAATAAATAAATGAGCATTGCAACTTTATCTATATTTTTGTGTGACGTCAAAGGAAAATTGAAGAATTTTATAATCGCAAGCTTTGTACGAGTAGAAAAAAATTTAGATGTATTTGAAATATTTTTTTTTTATGTATTTGAGGAATGTAATAAGTTTAACAAAACAAAATTTGATAATTAAACATACATACACGTTCACACATACCGGCTATGAGAGCATTTTCGATACAAATTGAGCGCAAATATAGAGAAACTTACACAAGACAAAAGTATACACGTTTCACGTTTTCGACCTTTAATTGTTGTTGAATATTTTTTTTTGTAATAAATCGATTCTTGGGAACAAGCCTGGCGATTTTTCGATCCACACGAGGGCCAAATTTTTTTTTAGTACCACTATTAGCTCGCCGCTTGAGTGTGGGGTCACAATCAGTCTCCAGATTTTGTTTTATTTTTCTAATAGACGCCCTACTAACACCCTCCATTGTCGCGATTTTGTTTTGATAAAACTTTCCTGTATTTAATAATGATGTAATGCTTGCAATTTTTTCTATAGAAAGATCTGATTTTCTACCCATCTAAAAAAATCCAATAAAAGTTTTACAAGCAATTTAAATCATAAAAAAAAGTTAAATTTCGAGATATTAAATACCAACTTACCTTAGAAATATGATAAAGTTGCAGTAAAAGAGAAAAAAACACAGTGCTTTTCACAAAATAATGAATGATTTTAACGGAAACGCACGTCAATATTGAACAAAATTCAGACGCAAACCGATTTCAAACATCTTTCTTTTGTTTTTGAAGACCTTATGAGGGATAATCCACCGATATTTTTTGCTAGTGAATAGAGTTGCATTTAAGGATAAGATCACAAAAAAAATGAGGCCAAAAGCTCCCATAATGAGTTATTTACGACCGTGACAAATTTACCCAAACGCATCTCGAGAGGGGTGGCGTAATATTCTGGTAAGGGACTGTATATATATATATATATATATTTTTTTTTTTTGATTTTTAAATGCTTTTTATTATTACGAAATTACGTTCACAATACACCTTATATATATTTTAATAGCTACTGATCTACTGATCATTTTTTATTTTACAATTTTAATTTAATTTGGTAAGTAATCCTAGTATTATATAATTCTAATGTTAATGTACAGCATAATAGGAAAAAGAGCTCAATAACCTATTTACAATTCTTATATCACATTGATACAAGGACTATACTTAATTTTTTTCGTGAAGAGATCACATTTTTTATTGAAAGGGGTCGAAAAAAATAGTGGAAGAAAAATAGAATAAGAGTAAACTGTCACTTCCGGTTTTTTTTTCTAGATAATGATCAATTCTAAGTTCGAATCACTCAAAATCTCTAGTTAAAATTTTCGCATGATCATAAAAATTCATCTATTGTTACTATATTAAATAGATAAAGTGAAAAGAACCCGTATGTATGTATGTAAAGCTACATACATATATGAGTTTCATAATTTTATTTCTCTATGTTTTGAAAAATATTTGAATAATATGTATAAAAATTTAATAAAAAAGTTGGATATAAAATTTAAAACGAAACGAATTAAAATTCTTGATGCTATTGCAACATTTATTTGAAACCGTGAAACTATTTTTTGATTATTTAATGAATTGAGTCAAAATTCACTTATTTATTAATTACAGATTAAATTTGGGGCGTGTGCAATTCTATTTTTACATCTTATGTAATTTACGTTGATAAAGGATTTGCGAGCACAATAGTTACTAAGGTTTTCTCAAATAAAATTACTCTAGTTTTACAATGAAAAACTTCGTTAGAGGCATTCATTGTTTGTTTCAATTGGAAACCCGAAGGAAACACATTAATAAATTAAAATTTATGAAAATGCGAAATTCGAACGAGACCATTAAAAAATTCTGTCACTTTCGTCACGCAATTAACTTTGGAACAAAAATAATAATAATTGTACAAAAAAGCACGCAAACATAATTACACACACACGAACAATTCTCATTGTTTTTCCATTATCCACCGAATGTGTTAGTATAATACGTATATACTAACACATTCGGTGGATATGTACACATAGGTATGTACAGTAATAAAGTTCGTGTTTTCGTTTTTCAAACGATCCTTCGTAGTAACGTAAATGCACCAACGTATTCAATACATTTCCCTCGATGAGATTCTAGTACAGGTTTCTAAATATTGATCAATTTAGAGATCTAGAAATAGCCGAGCAAACATCTACATACATAATTAGTTGCCCATGTATTTATTTTAAATCATTAAGTGTTGATAAATGAGTACTTTCACATACGAAACATTTATTTAAAATTAAATTATGTACTATTAAAATGCGTTTTTTTCCATGCGGTTTTTTTCTGTTTTACCATCTTGAAATTGATATTAATATATAGGTAATAATGGTTGAAATGAAACAGTAAAATACGAAGAAGATATTGGATATTGATCCATCTCATCCATTTATTTCCTTTGGGAAATCAACTTATCTTGAAACTTCTATAATTAAACTGTAAGTGGTTTGGTGAGTTCCAGTATTATATTGATTGTATTTTATATAATTGAAAAATTATGATGTTGAAAACAATTCAATGAAATAACTGTTTATACATAATCATTTGTAATTTCATTTACAATTTTAGAATTTTTTTTACGACAAATTTCATGTAGAGATGTATGAATTTATGATCGATTGAATACTTATTATATTATTATTGCTACTTAATATGCATTAGTTTATGTGTACGTGTACATTTTTTGACTACATGATATTCATCGAAAATATAAAAAAAAACATGGCATACATTGTTGTCAGTGAATAATATTATCAAGGAAAAAATGAATGCCAAAAGAGAATATAAAATGATAAGAGACGTTGCTGTATTTTGAAATATACAAATTGTTCCAAGAGGGAAAACTGATATATTATACATAAATTTATCTGATTATGTAGCGATTCCTTTTTTCTTGTGAAGCTTACGCTTACGTCTCTAAAAATAAAAAAAATATGTATTTCACGAAATAAAAGGGTATACATCAAGATTTGGTAAATTTTTACGGAAGATGTATGTAGTACATGTATTTATGAGTCAATTTTTTTTTGAAAAATCTCAACAACTTGATAGGACGTTTTAATTAATATTTAAAAATATACGCGACCCTCGACGTGATTAAAAACGATTGTGTTTTGAACTCGAGCCAGTTTTTTCATCGATTTATTCGACGTCTTTTATTTCACACCGTGTGAAAGCGCTGTGAAAATCTTGAGAAAAATTGACACGAAACACGCTATTAATATAATCTGTTTATAATAATATATTGATTTACTCTATATACGTATACATCTATAAATGTATAACAAATATAGATAAAAAGTCTATGAACTGTATTGAATTTCCGCATTCGACGGCGGCATTGATACTGAAATTGCATTTCTCAGTCACTATTGATACTGAAATTGCATTTCTATTACGATATAGAAAGTTTATTTATGTTTTTGCTCAAACTCGGTGTTTCCTTTGTACACATTTACTGATGGTAACATTTTAATGTTGTAAATATTTACTGAAGTACAATACCGCAAATTTTGCAAGCGATCGTTTAAGCGCTTTCGTTTGTTGAATTGCTATTGAAATAGCAAGTGCTTTGAACTTTTTCAGTGTGATTATTTTGACAAAATGTAACGGCTCCTGAATTTTATTAGGTACAATTAATAAAATATTGATAGAATACGTCTAAACTAAGCTGCCTACAAAATATGATTGTTAACTACTGCGTAGTTAAAAGAAATTCTCGTTTCGATGCCCGAGTAAAATTATATTATACTCCAAATTAAATGTAAAAGCGTGAAAATATTCAAACTTAAATGTAATATTATAAAATAATTTAATAATCTATCTGGAAAGACCTGACGGACATAATATTTCGAGTTCAACCCCTCGTATAAAGTCTGTAGACATTTCGTGCCATCATACTGAAGTGACAACTTCGTCCGGTCCGAATAGACAAATTTTTATACAGATTTTATGAAAGCTCAACAATGAATTACTTAGAAGTAAGTGTATATGTATATGTACATGTACATACATACGATATTTATATATTAGACCTGAGCAAAAAACGCGAATTTTGGATTTTCATCGATAGACCTAATCGAAAACTTCACAATTAAAAATTACATCGATTACACTGAACAACAAAAAAAATTACCAGAGCGGAGACTAACAAATCTTTACTAACTTTGACCCACTGAATTCGAATATGATAATGATTTTTGTTGGTTAGTGATCATTTACGAGATATGAGCGTTTAAAAAAATGCGCGATTTTTACAGTTTTTTGGTTTTTGCGGTCTTTAACTCAAAATCTAGTATTGTTGTGCTCAAAGTGAGTATTGGAATCAATAGTCAAATGTTTTTCTTATTGATTGTGATATTTCATTGCTTTAAAAATTGGATGCAAGCGAGACGGCATGTAATCCACCTCACAGAGTACAGCGGTCGGACTACATGCCATCTCGCTTGCACCCAACACATTTCGCGTAACAACCGTATACACAACGAAAGCATTTAAATTGCAATTACCGCTTGAGTTAGTACGTTTAGATAAAAAATAAAAATATTGAGATAAAAAACCAATTCTTATAAACGTGGTGAAGTAAAAAATTTGCCAAATAATTGAAAAATAGCACGAAAAAAATATATATTTTTGACTTTTAAAATTCGCTAGACAATTAATTAGAAGTATTTTAAAGCAATAAAATATCACAATCAATAGGAAAAGCATCTGACTAATGATTCCAATACTCACTTTGCGCACAGCAATACTAGATTTTGAGTTAAAAACCGCAAAAGCCAAAAAACTGTAAAAATCGCGCATTTTATAAAAGCTCATATCTCGTAAAACGATCACCAACCAACAAAAATCATTATCACATTAGAATTTAGTGGGTCAAAGTTAGTACAGATTGGTTAGTCTCCGCTCTGGTAACTCAAAAACGTGATTTTTTGTTGCTCAGTGTTATTAGCAGTATTCTGTGAATACAAATAATCGATTTATGTATCTCGATGAAATTTTTTTTGATTTATCTATTTTCAGAATAGTTTAAATTTTTTTATTATTTAAAATAAAATAAAATGCTCAATATTGCATTTTAATTGAGTTGATTCTATATTAAGTTTTGACTGATTAAATTGAATTCAAAGTTGCCGTTTTTCCAGAAACTCACAGTCGAAGTGTGCCACGCATACAACGGCTTTAGCCATACAAATTTGTATGGCTGAAGCGTTCTTTTCAGATTATTTTTTATGTTCTCGTCATTATTTTGAAAATAATAGTCATCGAAAGCTTCCTTGAGTATACCTTTAATTTGAACCAAAAATGCCGAAAAAGATTATGAAATTTTAAAAATAGGTATGTGTATAAGCAGGCCAAAATGTCATATTTTAAATCATAATAGTTCATTTTGGTCTCCTTGAAAGATGCAGCCTGCCTAAATTATCATCAATCTTTCAAACCATGTCAAGGTTCACATTAATAAAATTTTATGTGATAAAAACATAAGTAATGCATTTTATATTCATTAAATTAATTTAATTGTTTTAAAGTCATATAACATATCTTTTTTTGGGTTACGTATCTGTAAATAAAATGAAATTAAAAGCATTGCATACAATAGACGTGGGTATTTTAATACTTTTAACACTAACGGAGATGATCGTGATAAAACTCTTGTTTAAAAGTTTCCGAACAAGTCTTAAAGAGTCCGAATCAAAAGTTTCCCTAGTTAAATGAGAACAACCCACTTTTGTGTACGTAGTCTTGGAATGCTATTGTTAAATTTAATATTTAATATTTATATAAAATTGGAATGTTAGTAGCAAAATATTCAACAATTATGAAAGTAAAATATGTGCCGCAGTCAAAATAATATAAGCACCTATATAATTATGTTTATAAATGTATAATTTATAAAAAGTTTGGGTTTTTTTATGTTAATTTGTGCTTAACTAGGTCGAGTGTGATGCACTTCGTTAGATCTCATTCTCTTCCTTTTATTTTATTTTAGATAATTACATTAATAGATAATTGTAGTACAACCAGCAGAATAGACTAGTGGTTAGCATATAATGCTTAGAATAGGGTGTTCACGGGTTCAAATCTCACTGGTTTCTGCTGACCAGACCTTGGATTTGTGACTCCAGGTCGATCGTTTCCTATCAGAGTTTACCAATTTATCCGATTTTCATTGAAACGGTTCCAAACAAATTGGCAATTTTATCCATTTTCTCGCAAAATCTTGAGTTTTCAGCACTCTCGAATTTCGCTGAATTGTATAAAATACTGCAAATTCACAAATTTGACCATAGATGTCTCTTTGGATATTAATTGATATGTATTATGTATGATACTTTGTATAATTTTTAATTATAATATTTCTATCAAATGTACAATGTTTCTGGCCAGGAAGGCGCATTGGGGTTACCTGTTAGGCCTTCCTGGTATAAATTAAAGATAAAATAAAATATGAACGTAGTAACAATAGATGAAGTATATATGTTAGTATATTATTTTGTAAGTACATATACATATGTGTGTGTGTATTTTGAAGATATTTTAAACAACGTTAGTCCAAATCAAACTGAAACTTGGTATTGGTTACTAAAATGCTTATTGATACGACATAATTTTATTTAGTTGAACGGAAAGGATACCTACTCTTACAGGCGTCCTCTTTTTTTAATTTTTGGCTTCAATTATCTCCTACACTACTAAATGGATCAGACTGAATTTTTATATGTAATAAGTATGATACATTACTTAACCGGAAGTATGATACATTACTTAATCCTTTTACTCAAGAGAGTCCAGACTTAATATTTTTCTCAGAAACCTTTCAGTGTATTGAACTAAAATTTCACATCTAGAAGTTTAAGTTTATTAACTGTAACGAAGATCCGTCAACCTGAAGTATGTAGTAGTTATCTCTTGTTCGATTTTTCTTCCACTACTTTTTTAACCCTTTAAATATGTGTGCTCTTCACGACAAAATTCCAGTATAGTCCTTGTATTAATGTCATTTAAATAAATAAAAAAATAACACATGTGGTAAGCCGGGACCGGTGTTTTACCTCTTAGTAAAGTCAAAAATGTTGCGACACACAACTGAATGTATTGAGCTGAAAATTTCTATTTGTATTCTTTGTCTACTAGCTTAGAGTTAATAAGGTTATGGTTAGAATTCGTAAACCGGAAGTAGTAATAATATTTATAATATTTATGGTGATATTTTAACTAGCAAAAATTTTTTAAACAAAATCCGATAGCCAGAAGTAGAATTTTAGACTCGTGTGAGTTTCCCAATATTAGCGCTCAAACTTGCATCGAAAATGCTTTCATAGCCGGTTCTGTGTACGTTTACAGTGTGTGTCATTATCAAATTTTGTTTTTTATATTCCTCAAATACATAGATAGAGTCATGGTATATGGTGTGGCACTGATATAAATGGTGTGGTTACACTGTTAACTTACCAGTGCAAAGTTCGCAATGAAAAGGACGTTGAACTCGCTTCGGAAGATGTAAAATGGCGATTCGGCTATCGCCAAATTTTCCAGTTTGGCAACCAAGTCGACTTGTCGCATATCGTTCGCTTGGCACCCACCAATACACTACACAGGAAAAGTTTGAGAGGCCCTGAGTGTGTCTGAATACGTAACGTGATCTCGATTGTTGTTTGCCGGTTATTATTAGAGGGTTATTGCGGCAGGCTACCGGTACGAAAGTAGCGCTTTCTTCGGCAGCTGAGAGTACGCAGAGCTCACTCCAAATGCGATGGCCCATAGATATATGTATATAAGCATTTCAGGGTCTTTTTATAAAACTGGGTAACTTACGTACTTCAACTAGTTTCACCGCAAACGAAGATGAACCTCGACAAATAGTTTCAACTCGTGACAAATGTAGTAAACAACTCGTGGAAATGCTCCGTTTGGGTTCAAATTATGAAATAAATATAGATCGGGGCTTAGCTCCTTACATTGGCAGTAAATACGCTTCAATAAAATGGAAACTTCAAAGACGAATTTGTAATTTCAACATCAAATGAAACCGTTATCTACATACGTTGATATTGATTCGCCTACTTACCTTGGTTGAGTTATTCAATTCGGAGAAATTTTTGTTTGTGAAATTTTCACTGAGTGTGGGTAACAAAAAAGGTTTGAGCATTATACAGTTAGATTATCTGGTTTAATGGTACATACATATATTGCTTTTGCCATTGCTTTTAATAGTACGTATGTATATTGAGTCACTGAAAGACTCTTGTTTGTTGTTATCTACTACGAAAAATCGGTAAAGTAATGACGATTTAAAAGCTGTGTGTGGTTTTAGAAGTAAGATGATCCTTTCTGATGAATTTAATTAAGATGATCCTTTCTGATAATTTAGCTCGTATTAAAAAAATAAAGGATTTGAATGGACGAACTGACAGTTTTGAAATTTGTTCGTTTGACAGCTTCCATTTTTGAACTTGTGTTTAATGAAAAATAAAATCATTTTTATGTTAAAATCAGATGATTTACTTCCCTGCCAATGCCAGTGGGATATCATAGGAGTGTCTTTCCAAAGAAAATTTCGCCGGAAAGTTTTACTATCCTTATCGTCGAAGGAAACCGCCATAAATATTATTTTATGTTCGCCATTAGAACAGCTTGAAAATGTGTGACCAACACACAACATTTTTCATTTTACATATTATATGTAGGTATACATACATACATACGTATATACATACATATGTAGGTGTAAATTTAATCAGACGGTCTCGTACCATCCATTAAATGTACGTATGTTTACAAATGTATATAATATATCGTATACGTATGAAGAGAGATTTTCTGGAGTCTAGACTAGACATTTCGCAATGATGAATGACAAAAATATGTATTTGTCGAAAGATAAAGAGAAAACGTTGAAAAAGAAGCACGTCACTTTCAGAAGCCGCTTTCAAAAACTTTTCTCTTTTTTTTTTTATTTAATTTGTTTCATCTAGTAACACTCGTAAGTTCACACACACATACACACACAAACACACGCGAAGATATTACGATAAACTTAAAATTAAGTACTCTGCCAAAATAAAGTTTACATATTGAAATTAGTAAAGTTTAAAAACGTGAGGGTAGATGTATGTATACTTGATTTTTTACTATTTCAGCTTGTCCAGCAAACCGAAGTGAGTGCTTCTTCAGTTTTTATTTTTTTTTATTATTCGTATTGTTATTATTCGTAAAAAATATTATCGATACAGATGTACAATATAGAAAATACCAATAGATTTTATAATACTTACGAGAAGTACAGGGGTTTTTAGTCATTTCTCGGCCCGTTAAATTAAATCGAAGACTCGAGAGATGGACTCCCAATAATTTTAATTTCCCAAATTTATAAAAAATTTTTACAAAAAGGTCGTTTAAAAATTTAGTCAGGGTGTCGCGGTGAACATATGCATGTACATACAAATTGTTTGTATGAATAATATCTATGAAGGCTAGCCAAGATGCTCGCAACATTGTGTGATAGTATGAAAACCCGACGTCCCCTGTGGATTTTCCTTCTTTATTTGTATTTTACATTCTCCAAGTTGATGTGAGTTGATCAAGAGAAATGATTATTTCATGACATGTCGAGTTGGCAAGAAGCAAAGCAGTTCCTGTCATTTCATCGCCGTTAATTTCATCATTCACTATTAATTATATCACCGGTCAGGTTAATTAAAGAACCCATTTCCTAAAAACGTAACATAAGTTCACTAATGTTTGTTATCCGTTTCTTATAGTATGTATAGTGATATATTAATGATGGACTTAATAATATAAGGATATAATTGCACTATTTTTATGTTGTCTCTTCGTGAAATAGCGTATTATAAAAAATAAAGTAAAATTGGTTGAAAGCTACTGTATGAAATGATGCAGAAGCCAAAATTTTCGAATATGAAACATTAATAATGGTGCAAATCCTTCAGCATCTAATTTGTGACTTTTAGTAGGTTCATTTTACTTATTTATTTGTATGCCTGCAACGACGAAGCCTTAAAGCCTCTGTTGGACATCTGATGTCTCCACGGATCGGTGATTAAGAATCCCTGAAATTGTATGTATTACATAGTACTACATACATACATATGTACATATCGATCGAGAGGGTCGCCTATCAAGTGAGAGGGTTGACGAGCCGTAATTGAAGTAGACGTCCTGAAAATTGGGTCGCAGAAGTCCTACGATAAAAGCGGGACTGATTTTATCGACACGGTCATATTATGTACCCCCTGGTTCTCTCATCCCTCATCCCAGTTCTCTCGGGTGGGTGTCCTGAACGATCGAAACTATGCCGTAGGCCGCAAATGTACCGTTAATGACATCTTGATACCTCAGTAATTGCAACCGTGCATTTACTATATTCACATTTTGCTGGGGTTCTATTACAGGAGAGGTCGCACTTTGAATTAAATTTTGGTATTTGTGTATATTTTTTGGCGTTTGGAAAATTTAATTTTCTTATAAATAAAGAGCAGCTGGTCTCTAAATTGGTCTACGACCTTGATAGCCGAACGACACTCCTGCCAAGTGCACGGTTCTTGTGACCATTGTCCGGTTCTGATTTCCATTAATTTCTTTTCCTTTTCCCATATAAGAATCATGATTTTTTTGTGTTTTCTGTATTTCTCTGCAATATTATTATTTTTTTTATATCTAATACATACAATGTATGTATGTATATGTACAAAGTCGATGTATACGTATTTGTTTGACTACAATGCGATTCTACAATGTTTAATTTAAACCATCAAATTTGGTATAATATAACACTGTATTCTCAGTCGTTTCGATCCTTTTAAATCCAACAAACATAAAATCGTATATAATAATTTTCTATTGCTTGCGTGTCGAGTGTGTATGAATGTAGTCGATATGCGCCGTCTCTCGTTCTCCCCTTGGAATTGCATATCGTGGAAAGAGACGCGGCATAGTATGGGCTTTGCGCATTCGCGATGCGATGCGATGCACTCACTCACCATGCTCCGTCTCTCTTTCTCCCCTTGGAATCGTGGAAACAGATGTGGCATATAATAATATTAATAATAAATAAATTAATACTTTTTTATAACAGACATGTTTTTACGCGACTATCCCAAAAAACAGTTCCTCAACAGTAACCGCACGTCTACATGAAGAAGTGGATGTTGAAAATATTCAATATCATTCATAGTTCATATTTTGCCCACAACATTCTTTAGTATATATCTTGACGAGGAAACTAATTTATAGTTTATTCAATTTTTATTACTGCAAACTGTGGAAAAGCTCTGCGGGCTGGTGGTTGAAAGCTACTGTCTTAACTTATGTAAAATGCAGATGGTTTTCGCCTCAGGGTCAAAAGGTCTCCATACAAAGTTTTGTGAAACGTTCCATTTTCTTTCAACTCTCACTCGCTCAAGCAACACCGTGAAATTTGGCTATATGTACATACATACATACATACATGTATATATACAGAAAAATATTCAGTTGAATATCTGTTTAGATATTGTATTATATTTATAAAGTAAATTATTATGTATTGTATTTATAAAGTATATTTATTATATTTATAAAGTAAAATATTAATTTTGGAAATGTTAAATCTCCGTATAATATAAATACATTTTAATATGATATGTTTTTTTAATATGATTAAAATTTAATTTTAATATAATTATATTTTTATTGATAAGCATGTGTATTATTATTGAATAAGTTTCTTTTATAATTTTTTATAGCATTATTACTTTATTGTTGTTATAAATTAACAATTGATCCATTTTTTAAAATAAATATAATACATAATATGTATATCCTTTTATCATCTACGTATTTATTTATTACATACAAAACTTATTGTATCAACATACACACATACATGTTAAATTATATTCGCAAAATATATTCTAAAGTTAACAATGGAGAATCGCATATAGGACACGTAAGATTTTTTTCTAATGTTCGAAGATATTTTTGCTCCTCCTTGTGAGAGTTTATAAAGACGTCAAAACGGTCACAAAATTTTCTCAGACGTACATACATACAATATAATCAAAATATTTTTGGACACATTCCAAAGTTGTACTGATCTGAAAAATTTTACTACGCTCTTTTCTGAACGACTTTATTGTTTTTCAAAGACTATTCATGTCGATGGAATATTGAATTTATATTGAACAGTAATGCAACTTCTCGTTCATCGTGAGAAAAAGTGTTTTGATTTTTTCCAAAATAAATTCCCATATTATAAATATTTAGTATATGTATGTATGTATGTATATATTATATATTGACCCACCCCGTATGACTTATGTAATTGTATACATTTACATTTTATAATGTTTACCGTCAAATAAAAATATTAACTCTCTATCTTATGGCTATAAAACCAGATTTTAAAATTAGCAACGAAAATATACATAAAAACGAACATACACCATAAAAACGTATCCGGGTTTACTAGGGCCGAAAAATCGAATCAATGAATTAAATTTACCAAAAGAGTAGAAAAATTCGTTCCAAAGTCACAAATTTCCGACGTGTGAAACAATTTGGTATTAATTAAAATAATGATTGATTTGAAAATATTACACGATGGATTCAGCTTTAACAATTGGGCTAAATTTTCGTACATGTCATACAGTTCAATTTTTGATAATTCAACGCATATATGTGCTGAAATAAAATAGTAAAATAATTCGATGTAGACTTGGTATATACATTTTATACTGATTGGATATATGTATGTGTTTATATCTGTATCTGTATAATTTGCATAAGGGATGTTGCGATATAAAATTTGAAACATAAATTTGAAGCTAAACCGAACCTCTGTTTCTAATTGTATTGGCTATTGAATACGGTCAGCGAATAGACGGACTCTTGGGAAAATTTAGCTAAATCCACTTAAGGCATATTTATAGAACCACTAGTGGTGCTGCCCGGCTTAGCTAGGTAAATGGATATTAAATGAAAATCGTGAAAATAATCTTCATTTGTTTTTACTTTATCTATGTTTTACTCAATTTATTAGAATAGAAAAAAAATAATATTATTAACGACCGACCAATCACAAACGTTTTTGACTAATCCAGCCAATCAGAAACGACTTTGACGACAGTCAATCAGAAGCGGTTTACAGACAACGTTTACGTTTTTTATTTCCACACAAAGTTATACTCTCGCAGTACATTGAAAATACTTTTTAACATTTAGTTTTTGTGCTTAAATAAAAAAAAGCAATCATTATATGTAATAAATAAAAAGGTCTATTATCCAAGTGCTGAATATTTTACATAATTTCAACATTTGAAATGGACTTAATTGCCGATCAAACGCAACGATCTTTGCAAAACGGACCGTTTCTTTTAATGATATTCGTTACGTTTAGCATAACGAGTCAGTGCAAGAATAAAATACGCGAGTTTTCAACTTGAAGCATTTCAATAAAGTGTTAAAGTGAAAAGAATTTTCTTTACACAATATCAAAGCAAAAATTCATAGAAGAAAAGAGAATAAAATGAAATAAATTGTATCTGTTTACGTCAAAGACTGAAAATATTAGATGTACGTAGAGATAAGATAAAACACATCAGCGTCTTTTTTTACACGAGTGCAAAATTATCTTACTGCATAGCGAAAGAAGCTTTTAAATCCTCACAAATTGATGCGTCCATTACGTTTGCAACTACATAGAAACATTTACATGTCAAAGTGCTAGAAACTCGTGTCGAAGGCGCTCAAAATGTGCCGGAAAGCACGCTGCCAAAGCTCGAATTCGCAATTTACGGTGCGATTTCGCCAAGTCTCTCGTCCTGATCCCTTGACTGCCGTCGAGAAATCGAGAAAAAACCCTTTTACGCCTTGAGTTTTGGATTTCCGCTTTGGTGCATTTTAAATGCCGCCTAAGCAGCTTTCGTCTTGCTAGGCATCGGTACACAAAGAAAAATTCTGAATTTTTACGTACCAGTTTAATTTTATATGATCCGTTGAATAAATATTTCGTCACCATATATATCTATGAAATTTTTATTTTTTATACATATTCCGGTTCACAGGGAGTAAAACCATATTTGGGTCAATTGAGTTTTGTGAATGTATGTACATATATGTATGTATGTATATATATTAAAACAACACTGATTCCAATTATTGTAAAGATTTCATATGAAATAAGATTATTAAATTAAAATGGAACGTTATTGGATTGACATATGTACAAATATGTGATGTAATTAATTTTTAGTCTAATTATAATATTTGTCAGTAGATGCATACATACATTTGTATAATATGCCGTACTAATACATACATATTATATATATACATATATTAAAAATATACTCCCATTCCAACTTGAACGATTTTAGAAAGATCGGCTTTTCTTACCAACTTTTAAAATTGTTAGTAATAAAATAATAGTGATTTTCAATATAAAAAAAATTAAAGGAATTTAAAAAATCACTTAAAATTGACATTTAACCCAATTTATTGAATTATTGCTGATAAAATAGGTATAAATAAAAACTAAGTACATTCATAGTGTACATATGTGTATAAATTTCATACACAAACAAATCAATTTGAGACGGCGGAAATAGACGGTTTTTTGCCATACCACAAAATACGTTTTTAATAGAGAAATTATTATATTCAAATTTATTAGTAGATTTACTACAGTAAAATTAGAGACTATAAGTTGACACATGCCGTTATAATATTAATTAAAGAAAATAGTAAAAATTTGTCGGAGTCTGTTGATTTTTTACGACCCCGATTCAGGACTCCACATCCATGGTTCTAATATACATACATATATATATATATATATATATATATATATATATATATATATATATATATATATATATATATATATATATATATATATATATATATATATATTATTTTATTTTATTTTATTTTTTTTACATATATACCAGGAAGGCCTTACAGGTAAATCCCAATGCGCCTTCCTGGCCAATTACAAATACAAATGCAGCATTTTTATTATAAGTCGTTGAATTGCGAGACACTGAAAAAACTCGCAAATTAACGAGACATCTATGAATTGTACATAAATTTTTATTGTACATCAATCAAATTTCAAATAGTGGTGACATAGTAGGTAGGAAGGATTTTTAGCCAATTTTTTTTTCCGGGAACCGTTTCAACAATGAAATCAGAGAAAATTGGCAAACTCTGATAGGAAACGATCAACCTGGAGTCACAAATCCAGGTCTGACCAACAGCATACTCTGAAAAATTCATTTTCATTCAGGGATAGAACCCGGCACCTTCTTGACGGTAAGCAGAAGCTTAACGTCCGAGCTATGCTGCTATATATATATATATATATATATATATATATATATATATATATATATATATATATATATATATATATATATATATATATATATACATATATATATATATGTATATATATATATATATATATATATATATATATATATATATATATATATATGTGTATATATATATATATATATATATATATATATATATATATATATATATATATATATACATGTTTACTTTAAATGAACTTTAAATGAATTATTAAGTGTGTTGTTTTATCGATTTATTTCGTTATTGCAAAGCTTAATAGCGCTAATTGTGCAATTATTCACCGTTAATAGCGTCGGGCTCTTAAGCTATGCTCTAATACCCGGTTGAATATTCCACTCTTCCTGGAATAAGCACATCATTAAAGAAGCTTAGAGCAATAATACAAATCTCGATGAAAACGACGGCGATTTCATTGATTTGATATTTAATATTATAGGTATTCGTGTATATCTCAAGTCTACCAAACTAAATCTTTGGTAGTACATTATATGTATGTACCTGCTTGTATAGTACTTGAAAGACGTACGTACTATTAACATTTTATATAATAAATAAATTTGAAGATAATTTAATTTTACATCATTCTGAAGCGATTAAATATACGTATATATACAATGTATGTATATACACTCGAATTATTAACTTATATTATTTAATACAAAAACAATACATTACTTTCAAAATAATAGTATTTTAAATCTATACTGTAGCAAATCTACAGTATTTTCAAGTGCAATTAAATTTTACTCTTAAGATAATAACAGTATGTAATGACTATCTGAAAAATGAATAATACACCATATTTTTAATTTACAGTTAAAAGAGGTGTCAACGTAGTTTTTTTTTTCATTTTGAAGTCATTAATTGTAATACTATTCGACATCTTGCGTGAGTCCAAAACCTAAAGCTTGTACTTATAAATCTGCATCGAGTGTTAGAGAACTTTGTTTGAATATAAAGGGCCCACTTAGGCCTTAACCGTGTTGTTATGTCGCAAGAGGAGATTAAGGTGACAGGTGACGCGAAACGAAAGTTTATACCAAGATATCCAACGAATTTTAATGCAATCAAAAGGGCTACATTTGTATTATGCAATGATCCTTTTGTTATTATAATGAAGCACGTACATATGAACATACAAAATTTTTATAATTTTATTTTTAATTTTCTTTTTTAAATGGTATAATTTATTATATAACCGCTGTGGCGAATTGGGGTAACTTGTCAGGTCACAGCGGTATTTAATTATTGTTATTATTATTATTGTAATTGTAATAATTTTAATAAATATATAAATAAATTTACATATGTTTGTATATGCCAAGCCAGGGGCGTTTAAATTAGAGCTTATTTTACCAATATTTACCAGAATTTAACATACATTCTGGCTGAGGTAACAATGATTTATGTATGTCCAATGTATAACGATATGTAAAATTATTGAGTCATACGCCTAAGGGGAAAGTGGACGCGGCGAAAATAATGTTTGGCGATGCGGTATGAATAAGGGCTGATTGCATCAGTGTGACTTGAGATATGAAAGCGAACAATACCTTGTTATATAGCTTAAGGGCAATAAATCAGATCGGTGGATTATTATATCAGTTTGTAAGGGTGGCAGTTAAAACCTAAAACATTCAGTTCAAGGATTCAAAAAAGGTATTTTCAGATATGCTGGAACCCGAACGGAAACAAAATACAGGTCCGGTTAAAGAAAACGAAAGTTTTCTATGAATGTGTTTTGCCAGTAATGATGTATGAATATAAAACTTGAGCATTAAATGCCAGAATGATGCAGTCCAATGATTCTTTGCACTCAAAGAATCATATAAATTTGTACAAACATAAATATTTTATTATATGCGGATTTTATTATATGTCATTTCAAGATTCTCTTCTTCTTGCCTTATCACAGATATCCACATTGGGAATTTCTGTGATAGGGCAAAAAAAATCTTGGATTCGTAATCCGTAATTCGTCAGATCAAGGGCTTACTACCTCTTATATTATACATTAGTTCGCAGTGTGCTTGAGTCTGGCTCTATTATATGGTCACCATATCAAGGTCGATACTATCTGATGTTGTAACAAGTTCAAAGAAAGTCCCTCAGATTTTTATATCTGAAGGCATTTGGATTTTATCCGTATCTGTAATCTAGTGCCTTTATCTTGAGATCTTTGGGGTTCAACTCCTTGGCAAAGAGAAGAGATTTATTTCTTGGTGAACTTTTCGTAAAATTATTAAGAGGAGAGATTTATAATCCCGTTATCCCGCTAACTAAAATTTTTGGCCCCGGAAAATCATAGGGTTTTACGAAAGCATGATATCTTGTTGTCAATTAGGACTAAAACAAACGTGCTCACGAACTCAACCCTCTCGAGAGCTGTTCGACTCCTTAACTTACTGGCACATTCCTTAGATATCTTCAATGCCAGTTATGTTGAGTTGGTCAAGAAAGGTCAAGCAAGTTGGTAAATATCCTACATATAATTATCAATATTATTTATTTGTTTTTTTACTATACATATTTCTTACTTTTTGACATGCTTTTTATTTTTTTACTATGTTTGTGTTATAGCCACGGTGGCACTTTGGGCTACCTCTCAAATCTATGTAGTATTGATTTTTTTAAATAAAATAAAATATACGTATGTACATATTTGGGATAGCGAAGATAGTTGTAAAATATGTATGTACATCACAGATTAAAATATGTTGAAAATGGGTCACAATGACTGAAAAAATGGACGAAAGATGTACAAAATAATTACACGGATGGTACACAAGATAATTGAAAAGGGTGCAATACATTAAGTGAGGTGGTTGGATAAAACAATAAAAATGTATGTAGTCAGATAGACAAGTACTACTCAGAATATGAATGAAAGCGTGTTAGAGAGGCCTCCATCTAGCAGTGGGTGTTGAATGAGGATGACATACTCACGACTAGGGATTGCAATTTACCGTCAAATTTCAAAAACCAGTATACCGGTATTTACCGGTAAATGAAAAAAACTATTTTTGGTTACTTTTCCTAATAACTTTAACCTAGATTGAAGTAATTAAATATATGTAAATCTCAGGTGAATAATTTCATATATGTAAATGTATAATATTAAAACAAATTGGTAATAATAAATCAGTTTATTTTTATCCTATCATATCTATTTATTTAATGTTTGGACCATTTGAAAGTTTCGGTCACAATTAAAACAACCATCTGATCTCATTTATTATGATTTGGTTAGTCTATGTTGCCAGCGAATTTATCAATTTGAAATTGCCACATTTAATACTGAAAATAAACAAATTCCAGACAACCTAATTCACAATACGCAGTTTGAATCAAATTTTAATGTAATATTATGCAATAATATGCCTGTATATGTACTTAATTCGCGATAAAATAGTTAACGGTAAATTTTTAAATTTAGAACTTACCAGTATATACCGATGGCAAAATTTTGTCGATTTACTGGAAAACCAGGAAACCGGTATACTGGTATTAAAACTCGGTCCGCTCTATAGTATAGTCGATCGTTTATAGCAGATTTTAAAACATGAGATCGTTTGCTCATGTTTTACTAATGTAGTTAGGCAGTTCGATCACAAGCAATTTATGTAGTACTAATTAGATAGCTTGTGAACAAACTGCCTATCTAGTAGCAACATAAATATTTACTTTTTAATAATCGATCTCATGTTTTTAAACCTCCTAGCAAACGACCTATGTAGTAT
Source organism: Arctopsyche grandis (assembly GCF_051622035.1). NCBI lineage: Eukaryota > Metazoa > Arthropoda > Insecta > Trichoptera > Hydropsychidae > Arctopsyche > Arctopsyche grandis. The sequence goes on from NC_135355.1 coordinate 8,635,423, forward strand.
ATTCTGGAGCAGACCTTCATTTACTACTTAAACTAAACGAGTAGGTATATGTATATTCAATGGTTGAATTTTATAGCCACTGTCATAGCTAAAAGTTCGACAGCCCATGTGTAAAATTTTTTCATCATTTCATTAAACACTGTGATCGTGTTGTGACGCAATAACCGGCCAAATATCCGTTCAGTGTTTGAACCGCAGCATTTTATAGACCTACATATACATACATATGTACATTCACACACATTAATTTATACGCAAAGGGGGAGCCATGTGCTATACTTCGCCTACAGGCCAATAAATAACCGATTGACAAGAAATTGCCTGTAGGCTATTTGCAACCGTTTTCGCGAAAAACAGCTTTCGAATTTGACGTTGAGCAGAAAGTGTTTTTCCTGCGGTTTTCCGCGTGCAAAATAAACAGCTGGCCCGCGAGCCTCGCGTCGTAAACACATTTCTATTTCATTTATCACGAAAAAATTCAAAAGAGAAAGTTCGTAAATAAATGTGAAATAAGTTCAAGAGAAATTTCCGTTTTTTTCTGTTCACTTTTTCGTTTATATATGTAAATGAACGCTTTCGTTTTCCTCGCGTTTGAATTAACGCGTTCGCAATATAGGAGAGGCTCGAAAAGCTTCTTAATTAACAGCTTTGAAATTTAAATATGCAAATTCGCGACCCCTCGTGGATGAATTGACTCAAAATGGATTTTGATGATATTTCAGGTCAAGTCATAGACCAGCGGCTTTTAATTTGATAAACTCCACCTCTTATAAGCCAATCATGCGAGATAATTAAATTTTAGATAATTGGCGAAAATCAATTTACGATTTCATTTTAAAACGAATTACATAATAGAGTACTTATTATGATATCATGTGTATATATCAATGCTTAATAATAGCATTTTGTAGATAAAATCTGTATAATTGATATACATATATACATATATGAATAAAAAGAGCTCGCCCACGCAAGTAACATAATTCTACTAATGTTCGAGAATTTTTTGTACCATGATTATTATTATATTTTCTTTTAGTATTAAATTTTATTATCCAGTTATATACAAGTTTTATTAGTATTAAATCATTGAAACATATGCATAATTCCATATATTGATATTAGTTGTATATACAACTGGTATCTACAATTCAAAAATACCTGACCAACTTCAAAAACACTTGAAGAAAATATAAGGAATTTGAAGTCCACTCAATCATTATAAGACAAAATAATTGGTTTGTTCGCTTAAGTGTTTTCAGAAAATCTGGAATAGAAATTTCACAAACTTTCGACAAATCACTTCAAATTTTGGATTTTTACGTCGAATAAGGACGATGCGACGAGGCGTTATCGATCGGTTGCGAGAAAGTTGACCAAATCCACACGAGTATAAAAAGTATCCACACTTTTTCTTGCAATTCAAAACACCCATTTTGGCTTAAATATGGTTTACTGTCGTGAGAGCTCGAAGCACCACCCGAAGAACTGAAGTCCTGGCCTCGTCATTTTAATGTGTGACTCTAATGAGGCGTTAATTCGTCAGAGGTAACAATGGACCAGACCCCCTCCTACAGGGTCGGAACCCTATCTCGAAGAGCCGAGAGTAAAAGCCCTCGGCGCACTTAACTATTTCCACGCGGAGCCGTAATTAAGACCCACCTCTTATTGCGATGAAAATTACATGGTAATTGGGGTTAAGACTGAGGGTACATTCTTGCAAATTGATTTACTGCAAATTTTCCTCGATGTATTGTTTCTTTTTTACATATACATATGTATAATCAAATTCTATGACTTGAATTGTTTTCTTGCTTATTCTACACACACTTTGAATTTTAATATGTATATCCTCGTATATACTTTTTTTGTAAAAAGTTACCATTGAGAGTTCCACAACGTTCTGATTTAGGTTTCTATTATTTCTCATTTATTTTTATACTAGCTGTATTACCCGGCTTCGCTCAGTGTTTATAATATAAACCGCTTAAACATGACTAAGCTAATAGTAAACATTTAATTAAAAAAAAAAAAAATTAAAAATAAATTTTAAAAATTTAAAAAAAAAATCAAAAAAAAAAATAAAAAAAAAAAAAAAATCAAATCAAATAAAAATTTTTAAAAAAAAAAATTTTTTTTTTGCCTTCTAGGGCTTCGCCCTCGGCGCCCCCCTGAGCCTTTGCCTTCTAGGGCTTCGCCCCTCCACGCCCCCATGAGCAATTGCCGTTTAGGGCTTCGCCCCCATGATCAGTTGCCTTTTAGGGCTTCGCCCCTCCGCGCCCCCATGATTAAATGCCATCTAGGGCTTCGCCCCCCTTAGTTAATGCCTTTTAGGGCTTCGCCCCTCCACGTCCCCATGGTTAATTGCCGTCTAGGGCTTCGCCCCCCTTAGTAAATGCCTATTAGGGCTTCGCCCCTCCGCGCCCCCATGATTAAATGCCGTCTAGGGCTTCGCCCCCCTTAGTTAATGCCTTTTAGGGCTTCGCCCCTTCCGCGCCCCCATGATTAAATGCCGTCTAGGGCTTCGCCCCCCTTAGTTAATGCCTTTTAGGGCTTCGCCCCTCCGCGCCCCCATGATTAAATGCCGTCTAGGGCTTCGCCCCCCTTAGTAAATGCCTATTAGGGCTTCGCCCCTCCGCGCCCCCATGATTAAATGCCGTCTAGGGCTTCGCCCCCCTTGGTTAATGCCTTTTAGGGCTTCGCCCCTCCACGCCCCCATGATTGAATGCCGTCTAGGGCTTCGCCCCCCTTAGTAAATGCCTATTAGGGCTTCGCCCCTCCGCGCCCCCATGATTAAATGCCGTCTAGGGCTTCGCCCCCCTTAGTTAATGCCTTTTAGGGCTTCGCCCCTCCGCGCCCCCATGATTAAATGCCGTCTAGGGCTTCGCCCCCCTTAGTAAATGCCTATTAGGGCTTCGCCCCTCCGCGCCCCCATGATTGAATGCCGTCTAGGGCTTCGCCCCCCTTGGTTAATGCCTTTTAGGGCTTCGCCCCTCCACGCCCCCATGATTGAATGCCGTCTAGGGCTTCACAATACTTTCAAGTGAGTGAAAAGGATACGTGTTCGTAGTCTAGTTCAAAGAGATAGGTCCACACGTAGAGGTCAGGTTCGCATTCATCCAACGATCAATTGATCTGACAGCCTACGGGGCCATTGTTAGAGATTTTCACATGGATTCTGAGGCTTCGTCGGTTACCCCACCCACGATAACACTGATCGACACGAAGAATGGTTCAGAGACGAGATATGACTTTTCTTATAGATCTATGCCCAGTAAACACGAATATGGTAATAAAAAATGTTGATTGGCTTGATATTCGGAGATATATGTGTTTTTTAAATCGCGTGATTTTTCTATATCTTGGTGTTGTCCGGTTGATTTCTCAAAATTTGTAAATTTCCTGTTCAAAATGAATATTGGAATCTATAGTCGGGTATTTTATCTTTAATTTGAAGTACTTTTCAGCTTTCAAATCTCTCTAAGTAGTCGTCCAGTTCAAATCAAAAGTCAAAAGTACGTATTTTCTATAGAGAATTTAATATAGAGTACTATATAGAGTATTTTACATATATAGAGTAAAAATACTATTTTATATAATTTTATAGTATACTAGCTGTATTACCCGGCTTCGCTCAGTATTTATAATATAAACCGCTTAAACATGACTAAGCTAATAGTAAACATTTAATTAAAAAAAAAAAAAAAAATTTAAAATTTATAAAATTTAAAAAAAAAATCAAAAAAATAAATAAAAAAAAACAAAAAAAAAATCCTGCACCCCCTTCGGGGCCCCATGGGGCTGCGCCCCCCTGCGCCCCCTTCGGGGCCCCATGCGGCTGAGCTCCATAAGGCGGCGCCCCATAAAGCTGCGCCCCATAAGGCAGCGCCCCATAAGGCTGCGCCCCATAAGACTGCGCCCCATTAGACTGCGCCCCATAAGGCTGCGCCCGATAAGGCTGCGCCCCATAAAGCTGCGCCCCATAAAGCTGCGCCCCCCTGCACCCCCTTCGGGGCCCCATGGGGCTGCGCCGAAAAAAATCGATCGAAAAAAAAAATTCGAATCACGTGTTCGATGACGTCACCGATCTACGGACGACGAAGGATACATTCATACATACATATATACAAAGTCTCTTTCCAAATTATAGATTAGATATATAAAATATAATATATAAAATACTATTTTATACTATTTTATATTTTCTATTGAAACATGTTTATTGGGATAGTGTTCTGGCCACACTATTTTTTTTTTTCGTTTAAAAGGGTTCATTGGAAGTGTGCTGAATTTGAAATCGGTAGAATTGCGAGCTAAAAACTCGTACTAGTATTTACTCATATTTACACGAATTTGAATTGAATAAATAGGGATGATATATTAAATTGAATTAATTTTACCGATTAAATAACTGACTATAGATTTCGGTATTCATTTTAAACAGGAAATTGACAGATTTTGAGACATAAACCGGACAACACCAAGATATAGAAAAATCGCGCGATTTAAAAAACACATATATCTCCGAATCTCGGCCAATAAACATTTTTTATTACCAGATTCGTGTTCACTGGACATAGATATATAAGAAAAGTCATATCTCGTCTCTGAACCAAAAAAAAAGGCATCATCTGTCGAACAGTGTAATTATTTACCTTTTGCCCGAAGTCGTTCTTTTTTTGCTCCTCCCAAAAATTAAGAAATTTGCAGGTCGAGAATGATATACTTCATTAGATCTCATTTTCTTTCTTTTATTTTGTTTTTATTTTAGTGTACTAAATCCACAAGACAAAACATAAACTCGACTTGACAGATAGCGAGGGATTGTTTCATCAAATTGTGTTGTGTTGGTCGAACGTTTTTCCGAATCGATTTTTTGCTTTTTATTATTTTTTTGTTCACATTAGATTGAATGACAATATTTTGTTTTTGACATTGGCAGTCCATTTTCATGAATTTTATCTTTCGCACTGGGAAAATTATTGTAATACATAAAACCGTGTAAAAACACTTCAGCTTTTATTTTTTAACTGTTTTATTTTTTATTTTTTATATATTTATTCTTTGTTTTTATGAATTTCTACATCTGAGGCCTGTTGATTTTTCAATAAATAAATCTTTTCATTATTGGAAAACATGACATATTCGCAAGCAAACTCTGAATTTCGATTACTTGATATAGTAGGCAAGTAAAAAGGTGCCACTTTTCAATATAGCTTCTTTCACTCTCGCTAACGATTCAATGACTCTGTACATGAGTTTTTTGAGAAGAGTTTAGCTCTGATGGAAAATTGAATTACTATTGGAAATAATTAAACAAAGAGATACATATATGAAAAAGCCTACTTTTTCTAAATTTTTGTCGAGATAAATCGATTGGTTGGAGGCACAGAATATTGTTTAAAATCAATAAAAAAATTTTAACGTTTCTTTGATACGATGAATGTTTTCAACTCCGGCTTAATGTACATATTATAGAAACTTATATTATTTATAAATTTATACACATTTACGCGTATATATAGGTACATGTGTAGTCTGAATGACGTTCACAAAAAGTTTGCCTTATTAACCTATGTTTCATACAAACCTTTTTAGAATTATCTGGGTTTGGCTGAAAAAAAATTTCTTCAAGTGAGAATATAAGTACCGCGACAAATGGTACTTTTTCAACCTTCCATTTCTGAATACATTGTTGGATTTTGTATAAAGCTAGCAATAAAGGCTCTGCACAAAAAGTACCAACGGCGAGCGCACTCTTGAGTTATAGCCTGCGGCTTGCCTCGACTCTTATCTGAATTTTATGCTATTTGCAAACGAGAGCCATATTTCATTCCATTATTTGGTATTATAAACTTACCGTTCCTAATAATCAATAAATATCATTATTACAAACAAAAACATCATGGCATATGCTGCTTTTACTATATTTTCAATGCGGAATAGGCTGAAAGACATAATATATGTATGCATTTATATATAGGTACATTTGTAAATATACAGTTGCAGTAAAAAAAATGTATCTACTTAAAAGTGCGTATTTTTTTAAACGAAATTCGAAATTTTTACTTTATCTATGTACATACATACATACGTAGTAACAATAGATGAACTTTTGTGATCATTAAGATAAATATGTGTGCTCTTCACAAAAAAATTCCAGTATACTCTTTGTATTATTGTCATACCTACATATGTAAATGTGATGAAAATAAAAAAAAATAATTAAATTGATAAGCCGGAAGTGGGATTTTTCCTCTTAGAAAAGTTAAAGCTGAAAATTCATATTAGTATTCTTTATGTACTAGCCTAGGGCGAAATAACACAACGGTGAATGTGGCACGTGGTTTTTTTTTAGATATTTTTAAACATGCGAAAAGAAATCCCTAGGACGGGCAGCACGTGTCGTCCCAAAATGATCCTCTGGACCTTTTTCGTTCAAATTGTATGCTTGTATTTATCCTTGCTTGACAGTGATCGACGTGGTATCCCATATTTGAAGAAATGTAGGAGAACTTGTCGATATAATAAGATTGTACGAAATAAAAATGACATTAAGGATTTCAAGCTTTAATTCTTTAATAATTCAGTTTTAAACTTAGGTTTAAAAATACTCATTTGAAACGCCATTCATAAATAAACGGAAAAGATGTGTTCTGCATAAAGGGTTCTAAACAAAACTGACAACGGGATGTAAAACTTTTGTCTTGTGAGAATTTCCTACATTAGCGCTCAAACTTGTATCAAAAATGAATCATTATTGAATTTTGTTTATCATTCTTATATTCCTCAAATACATAGATAAAGTCATAGATTAATACATAGATAATTTTTTTTCTTTATACAATATTGAAATAGAATTTAAATATGAATAGGTATATTTGAAATGTTTTGACATCGCTTGATGTTTAATTTAATGAAAATTTAAGGCTTAATCCAAATAAATGCAATTTTCACTCTCAAAGTTTAACTTTGATTTTTTTGACTAAATTATATTAACATATGTATGTATATACATACATATATGTAACATCGAATTAAAACACATTATTTAATATTTTGTCATCATATCAATCCCTTATTGATTTGATTTGAATCGAAAGCATTGATTATATCAATTCTTTCATGTAATCTTGAGTTATTTTGTAATACATACCACATGTTTTCCGATGAATTTTTGAGTTATTTTCATTGATTTATAATACACATAGATGGGCCCTGACTTGTGATTTTGGTCGGAGATCTTGTCTTCTCTAACTGAGGGGTGCGGGGGGTTTAACTAGCGGAGAAGTTGGGAAAAAAATGTTTTTTTTCCCTACGACGCAGCGGTACCTACCTACCTAATAAGAGAAACTGTGCATGCGCCATGTATTTTGCATGCGCCAAAAGGGAGACCAGTATAAGACGTGAGGGCGGATCTAGTGTATTATACATCAATGGTTATTATTTATTGGAAGGCTTTTTTTAATTAATTGGTATCAAAAAACTAATATATACCTTGTAAAAATAGCAGTGTTCACGGATTATGAATGGTGTTGAATCATCCTGGAAAATTCACTCCGTTTTATGTGCAAAATGCATTTTTAACGATGGGCTCAAACTCTTTTTTAAAATGTCTATATATATATGTATATATACGTATGTTTTTGCGTTGACCGTTCCATAGATAAATGCCTGATGTATGGATTTTCAGCCAAATTGGTCTGTCTCAGTTTCCTGATCCTTTCTTTCGTTTTATAGGTGAAAATTTTGATCTCCCTTTATCCAATTAAGTACCAACATCCTAATGAATCCCACCTGACTAGCGACGGTCCACGAACTGGCGTTTTTTGATGCTATAGTCAAAATATCGACCTTTTGCACCTAATTCAATTTTGTTTGGCATTTTTTCGGAAGAAAATAATGGTACCGAGCCAGAAAGTGCTCAAAACTGATAAATGGATCCCAAATATGTATGTATGTACATATATACATATTGCGCATTTTTCCAAGTTTTACTCTCAATAAAGATTTATTTTTATTCAGACTTCAGATATTTTTTATATTATTTTGTATGGAAAGTATAAACATAGCTTATGGAAAATAATATGAAAATATAATTATTTTAATAATTTATTTTGAGAGGAAATTTTAACAAAGATTTTTTAAGGCAATAAGTTTTTTATCACACAGACGGTCGGTTCCTTGCTAAAAATGAAATAAACAAGTTTATTTGTTGGACTTCGGTAAAATCGATATTTTCAGACTGTTGTCAAAAAGTTTTGCGCGAAACTTTTCACCCCTCGTTTCTACGGTATTAAATATTTATTTAGTGGACGAGAACCGCCTGACTAAAAGATCAAAACACTACCTTAATAAAACTTGGAAAACCAGATTGATGAATAAACATTTTTTCAATCAATCTGCTTCTAACTAACTAATACAATTCGAATTGGTGTGTGTATGCACGTCATACATAGTAAAGATCTCCAGAAAAATGCTCGCACGTAAAAATTTCAAGCTTCCTAATCAAAACCAATTTGTCTTCATGAAATTACCTGCCACTTTTGCATACTCATTTTTCTTAATTAACCCGGTGGTGTTGTATTGGAGGGGACGATGACTGGGTACGAATATCTCACGAGACTAACTTCCCTTAGGGATACCAATAACATTAAATTTCCACGCAAAAAAATACTCAATCCAAACATTAAAAAAATATATGAACAGGTATGTGGAGTAAAATTACAAAAATATTTCTATGTATGTATGTATTTGTACGAAGTTTTTTTTATTTAATTTTGATGATTTGATGGATTGCATTGGAAAAAACAATTCTCAGTTCGTATCAGTCAAAATCTCAAGTTCGAATCTTGTCATGATCAAAAAACTTCATATATCTATTGTTACTAAGTCCATAGATAAAGTAAAATCAAATTATATCCTATGGAAAAATTCGACTCGAATGTCCTCTACTATTTATTGTATTTAACTTACTAATGGATTTTTTTCATTAAATACGGTAATCACTCAACTTTTAAAATTCTAAAAATTCGATATTTCGAAAATACTCAACGAAATATTCTCCAATAGATTATCCTCGAGGATTTTACAACACAGGATGTGAATATAATAAATACTATGCAAGCTTTCGTACTTTAACGAACGGGAGCTGCAAACGCGAATAATAAAGGCTAGAGAGGATTTCTTCAGTGATTCACTAATGATATACTACTTTGTAACGTCATACCATCTTCTTATACGTACATATGTCTCAATGCAATCTCTAATGATCGTATATGTGTATGTATACATGTAAATGTTTATATAAGTATGTACATACAATATGTGCAAATACCTGTCTATGTATCTAGGTCGACATTTGATGCTTTAGATTTCACAGTTTCTGTTAGAAACGAGTTAAATTGCCAGCATTCGCGCTAAGTGCTCGAATCACTGAACCACGAAAGCTTGTATATACGTGTGTATATTTATGTATATATATATATATATATATATATATATATATATATATATATATATATATATATATATATATATATATATAAATATATATATATATACATATATATATATATATATATATATATATATATATATATATATATATATATATATATATATATATATATGTATATATATATATATATATATATATTTATATATATATATATATATATATATATATATATATATATATATATATATATATATATATATATATATATATATAATATATATTTTTTATTTTTTTATTTTTTCAATTTAATAATCAAAAAAGGAAAATGGCGGTGCCTTGTAGTGCCCCTTGTCTATGGCGCCCCTATACAGTTGCTTAGTCTGCCGCACCTTTGAGCCAGTCCTGATAGAAGAAAAATGAAACGATTTAGAACATATGTATGTATGTATGCAAAATATGGTAAAGCCCCCGGAAATTTGATTCCTGGGATTTTTATAGTTTATATAAAATAAATTGATTTTTATAAGTACAAAAGTATATTAGATGATTGCATAAGTTTGTGCAGTAAACCGTTAAAAATGTTTTAATGTAATAAAATCGGACGTGAACTTATGGATAACGTACACATCTTATATATTACATGTGTAGTTTTTCCCTTTTTACATAATTTTAGAATATATGTATGTACAATTTACATATATGTACATACATATATTTATAAAAATATGTATGTACAATTTACATATACATACATATATTTATAAAAATATGTATGTACACATATGTATGTATAAAGTAAAAAAAAAACTTTTCAAATAGATGAAAAGCTAGCTTTGAATTTGATTTTTACAACTGCGATTCAAAATTGATAATAGAGAAAACAGTTCATTAAATGGCATGAAAAATTTTACTGTTGCAATTTGTTCCCATCCGTCCCATTTCCTGTTAAATAAGCGGAAATGGAAGAAAACGCCGACGTTGGTAGATGATAAGAACGAACGATATAATTTCAAGAGACATTCATAAATTTCATTATTCAGTGCTGGTTCTGTGTCCGATCATGGTGTTAAAATTAAATCAGTAGAGCTTTTCCGACAGATAATTAGTGACATCTACAAATCTGTTAAACGCCAAAAAAAGAAAGTGATTCGCTTCAATGGGAATACGATTTGACATTTTCAATAGTGAAATATTTCATTTTATAAATTAAAATTTAAACATTCTAGAATATATGTATGTGTGTATAAAAAACCTTTAAAAATAATAAAATGCTTGTAAAAATACAACATGAAAAAATAGTTGAAACGCCTTAGAGTTCGTGAAAATGTATAAATCGTCTAAATTATTAATCGACTCACTCAATACCCTTCTCTCATTCAAATTTCATGTCGATCTCGAAATGGGATCTCGCATGATGAAAACGTAATCAAACGTATGGATGTCGACAAAGCCGTATCAATGTAACAAAATATAATATCAAATAGGCACCCTTTTAATTTTTTTTAATAGCTAAATGTTAAAAACATAAATTTTTTTTTTTTATTTTTTTTTTATTTTACATATATGTATACCAGGAAGGCCTTACAGGTAAATCCCAATGCGCCTTCCTGGCCAATTACAAATACAAATACAGCATTTTTATTATAAGTCGTTGAATTGCGAGACACTGAAAAACTCGCAAATTAACGAGACATCTATGAATTGTACATAAATTTTTATTGTACATCAATCAAATCTTTCAAATAGTGGTGACATAGTAGGTAGGAAGGATTTTTAGCCAATTTTTTTTTCCGGGAACTGTTTCAACAATGAAATCAGAGAAAATTGGCAAACTCTGATAGGAAACGATCAACCTGGAGTCACAAATCCAGGTCTGACCAACAGCATACTCTGAAAAATTCATTTTCATTCAGGGATAGAACCCGGCACCTTCTTGACGGTAAGCAGAAGCTTAACGTCCGAGCTATGCTGCTGGCACTTTTTGTAATAAAATTAAATAAATAATTTTATTACAAAAACTATTTTTTGTATTAAAATAACGTTATACAAAATTATTTACTCGCAATACTAATTTAACTATTCATACTTAAAAATTTAAATACAAAAACGCAAATATAGTTTTATTTTTCTCGCATTTAAATTAGAAATATCGTAAAATTTTAAATCATTCACTATTTTTTTGTTCTATTAACAAAGGCTTAGATCTGTAATTTTTGATTATTCCGAATTTTTTGAAAGTTCTTTCAGGCGTGGTTTTGTCAGAAATATGTGTGTATGTTGTATATGTATAATACTTTAATAATAGTCTTGTAAATCCCACTCGCTCAGTAAATTCAAAATACATGTTTGAGAGATAATGCTCGGATCTTTATCTATATACATATATATATAAAAATCAATGGTTATCTGTCTGTCTGTCTGTCTTGAATAGGCTCCTAAACCAAAGACCCGATTACGATGGAACTTTTAGGATTTGTTGTATGCATGTCCGGAAAGATTACTGTGAAAAAAAAGGGAAATAACCTCTTAATAATAATATTCGTAATTACGATTTTATCGAAGCGAAAGTATGAAGCGCTAGTATGTAGTTAAGGAAATGTTAATGTTGGTAACTAACTTGCGCGCACGCATTGCCAACGTACAAATACATTATGCACCACTCATACCAACCTGACATTACGTACCACTCATAACAATCCTACATATCTATATAAATCAATGTTTGTCTGTCTGTCACGTATGCGTTCCTATACTTTACTATAATTTAATTTGATTATTAAGTATTAATTTGAAACTAAAACATTCACTTATCAAAACGCATTGAGATACGGAAACGGGAACGGGAATTGCATGCGTTATTGCACGATGGAACGATGGAACTTTCAGGATTTATTGTATATATGTCCGGGAAGCTTACTATGAAAAAAATCGGCCAAAAACAGGAACGGAAACGGGAATGAGTGGCATTGCAACGCAATAGTTTCAAATGTTTTTAGGGTAAAATAAACAAATAATTGAATAATTTCAAATGTGTTCGCTGCCTGCGTTTTCCCGACAAATGGGAACGGGAACGGGAACGGTAATGGGAACGGGAACGGGAACGGGAATGGTAACGGAAACGGGAATTGTATGCGTTGCCACGAATGCCGGGTTCATCTAGTTTTCTAATAAAAAAATATCTGCTTGAATGATTACCTACTAACTAACGGTCTTTAGTGAATGCATTTTTCATATTGTATTTTTCATCGTAAGAAAGTTTTGTTTCACGCTCCGAGCGCCCTTCAAATTTTTGAGCCCTTGGAAAATATGCCGTTGCCAATGCCTTGGTATGGTTCTCGATGTCTAATGTACACATTTTCTATGGGTGATTTTTCCACATTGAAGAAATCAAAAATTTTCAAGAATGATTGAGTCATACATGTAAATACATATACTATCTTCATACTACAGACATATATTGCGTGTATTCCCCTTTTTATTATTATCATGGTTTTTCTATTTCTATTAGTAGATTAGCCTACATATATAATCTGTATTAGTCCTTATCAGTTCAGATAAAACATTTTATATATAATATATAAGCAATTGGTTGATTAATTCCGGTACTAAAATTTACTATTTCTTTGGGCGTTGCTATTATCTCAAAACATTATATTCACTATATATTTTCTAGAAATCAAAATTATTTTAATATACATATTATGTAAAGACACACTAATCACATGAATATATAAAACGATTTTGGTTTGTCACTAATGGACAAAATCTATTACGTACAAATTTATATGTATGATATCATCTGTGTATCATTTGAATCTAAATTGATATAATTGAGATCAGTGGTTGACAACTATTTTTAAATTATAATACCTTAATATTTTTTATAACATACGTACAAATATTTTTTCCGATATTATTTCATACATATTTCAATACTAGAGATCTATGTTCATATGTAGTTGTATTTTTCTTCTCAACATAATTGAAATAGTAACCCAACTAGAGATGATTTAAACTTGAGCTTAAATTTTCCTTGTATAAAGTTTAATTCGTTTTAATTTTTTCGGTGCTGTTTTTAATATAATATATACATATTAAGCAATCTAATATATAATTTCGAAAGAGACTTTGTAACTTTGTAGGTATGTAAGGTTTGTTGGGAACATCAAAAATTAAATCAAAGTTTCTAAGACGATGATATCGACATCGTTGAATATTATTTTTTTCGATTCAAATAAATTTAATAAAAAAACAAATGAATGTTTACTATTAGATTTTTTTGCCATGTTTAAGCCGTTTATATTACTAATACCGAGCGAAGCCGGGTAAAAACACTCGTATTATATGTATATAAGCAATACTTATTATTTATTAGTTATTTGTACATACATAAATGAGTTTTATTTTAATTTCTCAGCGGACTTATGACACAATTGTTTGTTGTTTACCCCTGAATGTACATGTACGTTTCGATGATTTCCGAATTAAAGCAAAAATTTAGTATTCAATAGAGATTGGTATAAGCTACACGTAAACTCAAGGATAAAATGTCGAAAGAATCAAGGAGATTGAAGAAGTTGAAACGCAAACTGAAAAGTATATTCACAAGAGTGAAGTTCATCTGCGAAAACAGTACCATACATGGTCTCCATTTTTTGGTGAAAGATCGTAGCTTTACTTACAAGATGTTTTGGTTGACTGTAATCGTTATATCTTGCATGTGTATGTTTTGGATCCTGCTGACAACCTTGGAGTCCTTCTCCGATCGAGTCTTGAGCTTTACTGTACAGACGACTTACTTGGGCTGGAACACTACATTTCCTGCCATCACACTTTGCGAACTGTTCAACAGTGAAAAAGTTTGGGATACAAGCTCAGACTTACACGATGGAAACATGAATAACTATAACGATTTCATCGGAGATATTGCCTTTTTCTACGGCACATGTTTCACATGCGAACACTGCATCGCTGAAGATAACTGTCCTAAGAATTTTACCGAAATTTCTCTTAACATTAGATCCAAATGCAACAACTTCTTCGATCAATGCAAATGGAATAATGAAACGATCGATTGCTGTTCAAATTTCTTACCACTTGAGACTGAATTTGGAATATGCTATTCAATAAATTCGCTACATACTGTAAAGCTGCCAGAATCACTGCCAACTCTCATATCAAACGAAAAAGTAGGATTGGGTAGGCTTTATATCAAAGCCAAAGAAGATTATCAAGCGTTCATACATCCCCAAGAAGACGTACCTTACGGGAACGTAGAATCCGACATGAAATTAACAGTCTTAGAAAGCAACAGAGCATCAATGACTTTTACAATAGTTGAAGTAACGAACGACCCAGAAGTTGATGCGATTCCTATCAATACAAGATTATGTCGATTTCCTTACGAGAAGCCTGACAATTTATACGCCTATTCTATCTATAGTTATTCAGGTTGTATCGCTCAATGTCATATTGATGCGCAGCTTGAAAGGTGCAATTGCACTCATCATTTGATGCCGTCTTATTACAAGGATTTCTTCTGTGATATAAAGGGTTTGCAGTGTCTCACTGAGTACTATACAATTTTGGCTTCGTTAAAAGTACCAGGTTCAGATGCGTTAGGGTTAGAATGTCAATGTTTGCCTACGTGCACCGAGCCCGAATATAGTGTTGTCGATGTTCAACTAATTCCCGCTAATGAAGATGATGATGTGAATATTGCTGAATTCAAGCTCTGCAGTCTGCCCAGTCTCAGGTATAATAGGCAGGTTGTGAGGACTTCGTTGGATTTGGTTGTCGCCGTTGGAAATGCTATAGGACTCTTTTTCGGTGCTTCTATATTAAGTATTGTTGAAATTTTTTACTATTTAGTGTTTAGAAAATGGAATTAATAGTTGAGACAAAAACACATTGAGATAGAAAACCAATCCTAAATACGGTGAAACAAAAAGGCGAAATAAACTCATGGAAAAAAATGTGTAAAAGAGATTTTTTTTTGATTTTTTAAATTTAAATTTAAATTTAAAAAAAACGTATTTCAAAGCAATAAAAATTCACAATCAATATAAAAATATCTGACTATTGTTCCAATACTCACTTTGAGCACAGCAACACAAAATTTTGTGTTAAAGTTATCTCATAAAAAAGAGCGAACCAATAAAAATCACTATCATATTCGAATTAAGTAGGTTAAAATTAGTAAAGATTGGTTATCTTCGCTCTGTTAAACACGTGACTTTTGTTGCTAAGTAATGAGTATATTTCTTAAATTAATGTAAGTAAGAATTAAATATGTAACTGGACAATAATTCGGCCTAATAATGTTCATTGTATCGTAGCATAATATAATTTCATTGTTTCGAGAAAATCGAGTTTGAGGTTTTGAAGATTTTTGAAATATTTATTAATCTTAAATTGTAGTGTGAAATTTTCTTTTTATTTTTATAGCGAAAATAAAGATTGTTTTACATATTTTTTATTAAAAAAAATAGCAAAAAAACGTCGTTAAACCTTATTTCAGCACTAGTGGTATTTTTACAGATGTTTCGATTTTGCACCGCAAAGATTTGAAATATGTACATATACGGTTATTTTTGCGTGCTTAACTCAAAATTGCCATTATTATACGGTACATTAGTATGTATGTATGTACATAAATATGATGAAAAAAATGTTTTTAACTGTATCCTTGTATGTTTGTATATACATATATGTACATATGTATGTGTAGTATCGATATATTTTTCTTTATAACAAGCATAAAAATAGCTTTCTTTCTTATTCTCTGTCAGTTTTCATTACGTAAATATGTATATGTGTATGTATGTTCATACAATACTATGATACATACGATAATATGTCTTGTATTTTCCAATGTGTTGGTATTATTATTCTGCGGTGTGTGAGCTTGAAATATTCGTGTAAAGGATACCAAAATAAATATTTTATAAAAAAATTCTATATTGTTTTAATAAACGAAATTCGTTTAGGCTAGATATATACGCATCTCACGTTTCACCAAAGAAGAGTTATGGGAAAAAAATATTTCATTTACAAGGAAATTTTCATAAAGTGATTACTGCTCGCCTCTGGCTTTGTACGCTTTTGTCGTTTGCGACGAAATTTTTCAGCGTTTTAATTTGATACCAAAATGGCACTAAAGCGAAAATTTTTAACTAACTATGTAATTGTACGTGATGAGAATTTATTAAATGATTTCTTTTCTCCGTAAAATATATTTTTGTCCATCAATCTACATTTTATTTGTTTAAAATAATTGGAAAAGACAGCATATCCTAAAGGGTTTCCAACATGTCTCTTTTCAAGAGAACATGTTCTCTTTTTTGGAAAAATTATTTTGTTCTCAAATGAAAATTTGTCCAATATGTGTGCTTAAATGTTCTCTTTTTTATCTAGCCGACTTTTAAATATTTTATTATGATTAAATAAGCATTCATGGTTTTTTTTAATAAAATAAGTATTTAAAATTTTGTTGTATTGCAAATTTTGTTGTATTTTGTTTTGTTGCAAATGAATGCAATTGCATTCATTTGCGTATTATTTTTGGTGCAGGGTGGTTCAATCTAACCCACGAATATTTGAATTATTGCGACTTTTTTAATTTAATAATTTATGTAAAACAAAACACTTTTCTAATGGAAAAGCGAAAGTAGATGCACAAGGAAATAACCAATGAAATTTAAAAATATTAGTAAAACAAATTAACTTACATATATTGCCAAGTACAATATTATTTTGTGATCATAATATTTGTAAATTTGAGTTTGTATTAAGTTAAACTGGAACTTTATTTTAATACCTGAATTATCCGTATGTTTCGAAAGCTACAATACCCCATGATTTCAAGTTACGATCTGTGATGATGTTTTTATTTTTATGTGTACATGAAAATATTTACATATGCTAAAAACATTTAATCTTAAATTTTGAACTACATATGTAAGTATTTCTTAATATTAAGACTTAATTGTTAATTTTTTTAAAAATTCAATATTTTTGAAGAAATTTCCTCTTTTCTTTAATTTTCCAGTTGGCAACATAGCCCACACTACATATCTCGCATTTACCCATTTAAGATTAAAAAAAAATCATTTAAAATGTGCTGTTGATTCCACGGTGTTCTTATTACTACTTTTTGTTCAAACCGATTACCTAACTTTATGTTGGCATGAAACGCAGATGACTGGCAAAGCATATCAACGAGACGTTTTTATGGCATCATGTATTCATGTTCCCTGAAGTATTCATCGGTATCACCATTAGATAAAAATGTACAAGGTGTCCCGATTTTCATCTTATAGAGTAAACAATGTGTGCCAAAAAAAGGGATGGAATAAAAAGAGATGCGTCCCTCACGTTTGTATATTTCACTGAAAAGACACCCTGGGGTTTTCGCCAAATTGGAATTTATGTACGTGTTGAGAGAGAGAAAAAATTAAATTCATATTAAGGGGCAGAGCGAAAATCTCATGATTGCTTTGTAATGTCAACCCATTGCGAACTGTGACCTTTTCCACTGATATTAATTATCGAAATAACCCTACCTTTTTCATCGATGAGATCCGGGCCTCGATGCCGTGAAATTTCCGAAAGCATTATAGTAATGAATATGTTGAAAGCAATTTGTTTCGCGTTATCGGAACAAAAAAAATGTAGACAATATGTAAATGATACAAAAGCACAAACACGATTATAAAATTGATTCCTTTATATATGTATATGTACATATGTATGTATGTATGTATGTACATAAAAAATTATGTTTTAGTCCAATGTTCAGTAGTTGTCAAATATTCATCTCCTTTTATTGAAATTGTCCACAAAGTGGATAAACAAATCTATTTACAGATGTATGTATACCTTGATACAAAATAGAAATTTATAATTTATTCCGCTTAAATATTCAATGCTATTTTCAAAAATTATTATTTTAAAAGAGGCATTTATGTCGTTGCCATTTTATACCATCATATTGTAAATAATTCTATTAAGTATTATTAAATATTATCATATAAGAAAAAAATGGTAAAAACTACCTACCTACATACATATAAAAAATATAAAACACCAATAGAAAAATTAATTAAATAAATAAAATTTCAAAAGATGACTCAATAGATGCCCAGAGACTTTTTGTCCTAGAGGAAACATTGGTAGCAAATAGTGTATATTTTATTTTATTTTATTTTAATATACACATATATACCAGGAAGGCTTAACAGGTATACCTCAATGCGCCTTCCTGGCCAAAGTAGAAGTATTTTTTTGATCTGTTATTATGTACTGTTACATTCGTGGGTGATGTGTATTTTGTTGTTATTAATATTTCCGCTGCCACCAAGCGTTTTTGCGGAACGCTACTCCGTAAATAAAACTCACTTTATTTTATAAGATGATTATCTTCTTTAATAGTAGTAAGTATACACGAGATTAGTTAGTATTACACGTTACTAGTTAGTAGTTTACTAGTTAAGTCGTCTAATCGCGAGTCACTAGTTAGACGGTTCAATTGTAAGTCAGTGATTAGTAAGAGACGGTTCGGTTGTAAGTCAGACGGTTCGATCGCAAGTGATAAGTAAGAGACGGCTCGATCGCAAGTGACGTTCCATATGTTTAACATCAGTATATATTTAATAGACGTAAAAATTTGGACCAATCATAGTTCGTGATAAAATAGGGGGGAACTCGAGTTAAGTAAAACAATATCTTAAGACTTTAATACTTTGACCCTTGAGTGTATCGAGAAATGGTTTTCACACAATTAGTTACGCAGCTTTAAAAGGGTTTTTGAGGGAATACGATTCGAGTCGAGTCGTGTGAAAAATGCTGGTAAACTAATTAAAGACAATATTTTTAGTGTTTGCATATGTATCCCTTGAGGGTAGATTTCACGCAATTCGTTGTGCGGATTAAGAGTCGTGAGAATAATGCAGAAAAGCGATAAAGTTAGTTGAAAAACGATATTTTTAGTGTTAACATATGTGTCTTGAATGTATCGAGAAATGGCTGAGTAGATGCATGCAATTTGTTATGCAGGCTTAAGAAGGGCTTTGATATTTTTGGGGGAAACAATTCGTCTCGCAGATTGATTTAAAGGTCGTGGGAGTAGAATACAGCTAACATAAAACAAATAAAGACTTATGGAGATATAACAGTACGTACGTTTTGTTGGCAGTGTTTTTACATATGCCGAATCAAAACGACTATTATAGTACGGCGAGCGTTATCTCACACAGACACATACAAAGAATAGCGCTATTACATATACATATATATGAATATGATAAATATGAAATAAACATTGACAATTTTAATTTAAAGTCGTTGATGTATGTTTGATATCACATATTTTGTTGGTAATACATATGTAAGTTTGTGATTATTTTAATAAAATAAACACTGAAGTAATGAATTACTAGCCGTTAATATATTTCGTCAGATAAATTGAAAGGGTCTGTGTAGTTTGACCAAAGCAAAAGATAAACTTCAAACTAATGTATATTTTATAATACACCTACCTGTTTATGTATGTGAGTTCGGTTATTATGTGAAAGGCTATTCAAACATATGTACTACGTAGATTGACAGTGAGACTTTCTGCATCCTTTTTAGCTAACTTTGAATAGGAATTCAAAATAACCCGTCTACATATGTATATATATGTATATATATATGTATATATATATATATATATATATATATATATATATATATATATATATATATATATATACATATATATATATACATATATATATATATATATATATATATATATATATATATATATATATATATATAAATATATATACATATATATATATATATATATATATATATATATATATATATATATATATATATATATATATATATATATATATATATATATATACATATATATATACATATATATACATATGTAGACGTATATATATATATATATATATATATATATATATATATATATATATATATATATATATATATATATATATATATATATATATATATATATATATATATATATATGTATATATATATATGTATATATATGTATGTATATATGTATATATATGTATGTATATATATATATATATATATATATATATATATGTATATATATATGTATATATATGTATGTATATATGTATATATATGTATGTATATATATATATATATATATATATATATATATATATATATATATATATATATATATATATAATTTTTTTATTTTTATTTATCATGTTTACCATTACGGATTTTGCTGATTTAATATATGTGGCCACTTCAAGCGGTAATTCAAGAATAGATATTACAAAATAATGTGAGACCAAATTTTACTAGCAAGGAGCTATTTAACGTTAACGAACAATACGATTATAATGAACAATACGATTATGACAAACAATACGATTATGACGAACAATACGATTATAACGAACAATACGATTATGTCGATGGAAATTACTTTTATGATAATGGACCCAACGACGGGTTCATAGATAATCTTACAGAACCTAATATTCATACTAATTTAGAGCACTTCGTAGACAATGAATTCGGAGATGAGGATTTTCAAATAAGAGCCTTAAAGGAGCAATCGGGTACTTGAAATCTAATAATCATGACGATCGAATACTTCCACACATTAATATCGCAAAAATGAAATATCCACCATTAAAATTTCTAATCGATACAGGAAGTAGTGTAATACATATGTATGTATATATACATATACATACATGTATATATATATATATATATATATATATATATATATATATATATATATATATATATATATATATTCAACACAAGATATTTCAACACAGCTCATCAAAATCGTTGCACTAATATACGGTAGGGCATATAGACATATGCACACAGCACTGAACCGTAATCACTGAACACACACAAACACAATGATGCTTTGTAGGTGATCAGCTCTCGATGAAATCATCAGTCATCAGGATCGTCTTAGAAAGTCATTTGCTAATGTGGTGATGGTCATCGGTCATCAGTCATCTTGGTAGTCACCACGTCACTGCGGTTCTCAGGATCGTCGTAGCTAATCGTCCGTAGCTACCGGGCTGCAATGACGCGTCCGTTAATACCAATGGAATATTCTCCTTCTGTCAGATCGTTGGCGTCGTCTCCGCAATCTTAATCTCTATCCCGGACGAGCCCCCATTTTATAGGAAGTCCGCTGGGTAGTAGAGAGGATTGCAGGAGAGAGAGACAAGTTAAAGCGATCTCAATTCAATCTTATACGTTTATTTGAGAAGATTACTCGATGCGCATACGCATCCGGTCGCGTCAATGCGCGACTCTACTACTGTCGCTCCCGGACCAGGCTCGGGAGTACCAACCTTAACATTAATACATATGTGTATAATACCAACTGTTCGGCATGAGCCACATCATTATACATAATTATAATCATTTTATATTAATATCCTACACACAAGTCTTAAACTTAAAGAGGTTTTAAACAAAATTTTAACAGTTAAACAAATTTGACAGTTCACGTTCAAGTGCACGCGCATGCGCAGAAGGCTTTGCGCCTGTTGCAGATATAGTACCTGCAAATAGCCAATAATTTGCAGATACAGTACCTGTAAATAGCCAATTATTCACAGATACAGTACCTGCAAATAGCCGATTATTCGCAGATACAGTACCTGCAAATAGCCACAACCTTAAAGAAAACCTAATAAAGCCGGTTGACCGCGCTAAAAAAGCCGGTTTTCGGTTTTTTTGAGAAATGGTCAAAAAGCCGGCTTTTCGGTTTCGGTTTAAACCGGCCTGGAAGCCCTAGTTTCTAGGTAACCGAGTAACTCCCGTTTGTAAGAATGTAACCGTTTGTGGACTTTTTTAAATTAAATTTATGAAGCTGACTGACTTTTTGAGAAAACTGACTAGTTAGTAAATTGACATTCTAATGACAGTATGAAAAGATTATGAATAATATTTACTTAAACGATGTTATCTCTAATTATAATTGTACTGTATTCAGTATAAATGCAGGTGTTTCGTTCGAATTACAAGAAGACGACATCGGATGCTGGATGTTCGGTTCGCAATGGCGGACATCCGTCAACGCGATTAATTCCCTCAAATAAACAGAGATTACGTAATGACAAACGGACTGTCATTTGTCAGGCTTGTCCCACGTGCCCGCTTAATTTGCCCCAAGGTTTGTGAAAAGTTGTGGAAAAATTCCCAATGTAAAAAAGTGAGAGATTTTACGTCCGTGGTCTGAAAATTCGACTGACTCGAAAAATAATCTGCGAGTTTAGGGTTAACCGTAGAGTTTTAGCCAAGTTTTTACGGAAGTAAACTGAGACACATTATTCACGGTTTCGCTATGCGTATTATATATACATACATTTGTACATAGATAATACTTAGTTACGACATTTTCGTTAATTTCGGCAATTCGAATAAAAGACGAGACACAAGACCAAAAAGTAGTCACCATAAGTGTTTTTGTATGTTGTAATTTTTGACTGATGTGACCTTTTCATTACTAATAATATACATATACATACATACATATAATATATAGAGTTTTGAAAGAATATCATAATTTGACACAAATAAATCTTCGCAAAATAAAAACACTTAGACTTAACTGTTTGAGACACAGCTTTCAATTATATTGAACCGAAAATAATTTTAATAACATTCGTGTAAGACATCGCAGTCGACAAGATTTTGCTCAGAATCTCCTTTGGGAAATTAGTGAGTTTGTTCTTCCACCAAATTTAATTTTAAATTTCGTTTTCGTTCTCAAATTACGACGCAATCAGTCAATGTAATATTGTATATGTATGTATGTAAATCATATCAAATTAAATCGATACAATTTAAACACAACATTATTTTGCTTATACACATCAAAATCCTAATATACATATGTACATATGTACATATGTAGGATACAATGGACGGCTTCTATGTAATTATTTTAATTATTCGAATATTAAAGCTGAGTTGAGGGTTTGACGGATATCGTATACCCTTCAAAGTCGAAAGGTCAATCCATCTACGGTGGAATTGTGCGTGAAATGTTCTTCTATTATTGAAGTTCCTTCTTTGCATGCCTCTGCGCTCAGACCACAATGAAAATTCCACGACTTAACTGCCTGCTGAATTTGCCTTCGGAATTTTCCGGATGGATGGGAAAAATCTCTTCCGCCAAACATCGTCTGCCGTTCATTGCATTAGCTTGGCAAAGCTTCTGTACAGGATTTCAATTAATACAGTAAGGAAGATCCAATTTCTACTCACGTTTGGTTAAAATGAGCTTTTGCAATGTGTGTACATAGACTAGAGCAGCGTTTCCCAAACTATTTTTTCCGCGACCCGGTTATTTTAACATTTCTCCTTCGTGACCCATTAAATTTGCTATCGCCTATACTTCCAACCTATAGGTAAAATAAAACAGTATATTATCATTTACAGCCATTCACCATCCACTGCTGGATTTAGACCTCTCCAACACGCTTCCACTCGTCTCTGTTTTGCGCAACTCTCATCCATCTCACCTCGCAAATTTTCCTAATTTCTTCCAGCCATCTTCCCTGCGGTCTTCTTTTTACCGGTCATTGTCTCGGGTACCATTCAAGCCCTTCTTTTGTCCACCTTTCGTCCATTCTTCTAGCCACGTGGCCCGCCCATTGCCATTTCAATCTCTTTACTCTATCCACTATGTCTACTACCCTTGTCATGCTTCTCACCCATGTGTTCCGCTTCCTGTCTTTCCTCGTTATGCCAAGCATACATACATACGTCTCTTTATCTCTTCATCTTTTCTACCAGATATGTCAATTATTTGATCTAAATATAAATAATTATTTACTACTTCTACTGGTTTATCATCTAATGGGATGCTATCAGGCATGCAATAACTATTGAACATTAGTTTGGTCTTATCTACGTTAATTTTTAATCCTACTTTTCTACTTTCCCTGTCCAGCTGTGTTAGTCTGTTAAGTAGGTCAGCTGAATC
This sequence comes from Arctopsyche grandis, assembly GCF_051622035.1. Taxonomy (NCBI): domain Eukaryota; kingdom Metazoa; phylum Arthropoda; class Insecta; order Trichoptera; family Hydropsychidae; genus Arctopsyche; species Arctopsyche grandis. The sequence continues at coordinate 8,659,923 of NC_135355.1, forward strand.
ACGAGCTATTAAAACTATATCGTCTGTGAACCGAAGGTGACTCAAGAAGCAACCATTGATGCTTACTCCGGCTGTGTCCCATTCCAAGTTCCTGAAAACTGCCTCAAGCATCGCATTGAATAACTTGGGCGAGATTTTATCTCCTTGTCTTACTCCTTTTCCTATGCTAAATCTATCTGTACCTGAAAAAATTTTAACCGAAGCTGTGGCATTCTTATATATTGCAGCTAACAGCCCCACATAGGGTTCCGGCACTCCCTGTGTTTTTAGAGCGTTAAGTACTGCATTATGACTAACTGTATCGAAGGCTTTCTCATAATCGACGAAACCTAGGCACAATGGCCGTTGATATTCGTTGGCGCGCTCGATTAGTTTGCCAACTACTTGGAGGTGGTCCATTGTGCTGAAATTTGCCCTAAACCCTGCCTGTTATATAGGTTGGTTCTCGTCGAGGATATTAGAGGATAGAAGAGCTTGTAAACCGCTGAAAGTAGACTAATGGGTCGGTAGTTCTTGATATTGCTTTTATCACCTTTTTTTCGTATTAAAATGATAGTTCCTTGTTCCATCCTACTGGTATAGCTTGGTTGCCATTTGCCGAAAATCCTAGCTAAGATATTATTTAGGGGGAGCCGCCACATTTGAGTCACAAGTCAATGGGAATATTATCTTCCACCTGGGGTTTTACCATTCTTTGCAGTTTTTAGCGCGGCCTCTACTTCGCTAGGCAATACTGCAGGAATCCTTTGGCCGTGTGTCGATTTCGGAGCGGGAAATTGTCCGCTAATGTTCTCGTATAGTTTTGCATAGAACGTGTAAACTCTATCTATGATCTCTTCTCTATTCCTAATTATTACTCCGCTCTCTGATCTGATTGCGATCATCTGGTTTTTGCCTAAGAGAAGATCCTGTTTGCACTTTTTCAGGCCACGGTTATTCTTAATGGTATTTTCTATTAGCTTATTGCTAAAATCTCTGACATCCCTGACTATTCTCTGTTGAATTTCCTTATTTAATAGATTGTATTCTTGCTTATTTATTGTTATTATTGTCCCTATCTAATTTTTCTAAACCTTATTTGAGCGAAATCTAGAGTGTTACTGCTCCTTTTATTAATTTTCTACGTTCGAAATTTATATTAATGGCCATCCGGGCCCGGAATAGTTTGTGATCGCTACCTATATCTACTTTACTTAAAACACTAACGTCTTTAACTGAGTGCAGGGTATTTGTTAGGATGAAATCGATTTCGTTTCTGTCTCCTTTGGGACTCTCCCAAGTCCACTTATTGTTTGTGTTTTTCCTGAAAAATGAATTAGTGTGTAATTTTTTTTCAAATTTACAAGTTGACCAGAAATGATATAGGTGTCCTCTTCTTTTTAAGTTTTTGAATTCAATTATCTCCCAAGCTACTAACTGAATTGGACTAAATTTTTTTTTACATGTAATGGAAATTATAAATTTTATAACCTAATACTTTTTGAATATTTTTACCTGAACCGGAAGTAGTACTTTGACTTTAGAGTAAAAGTAGTACTTCCACTTTATTTTTATTCCACTATACTTTTACTCTAGAGTAAAAGTAGTACTTTACTTTACTAGTAGTAAAATAGTACTTTCACTCTTTTTTTATGTGTACCTTTTGGTTTATTGAATTGAGATTTCATATCTAGAAATCTTTTTAAGCTTAATACCAAGTTATGTATAAAATTTGGTAAGCATCCGTCAACTGGAAGTGGCAGTTTACTCTTGTTTTAGTATATATTTGTATATTTTTTAATTGAAATAAATATAATTGTAGGATGATTTAATTTTTTTTATTATTTTTATATTCTGTAGGCAATATATATAAATTTGATTTTTCGATAATTTTATTATTTTTTTATTACTTTTAATATAATTCTACTCATTTCAGTTATAAAAAAAATTAATTAGTCGAATATACATAACTGGATATTCGGTTATTTTCAATTTTTACTACTGATACTTAGTTGATAGTTGATGAAGTCGAGTGTTTGGAAACTCTAATGTATATGCATATGTAGACGTATAGGTATAATATGCATGCATTTTCTTAGAGATTTTGAATATTTCCCTCAATTGTCCTAATTTGAGACTCTGTGTACTTCTCTTCACTGAATTTCACTCGCGATCAAATATTAACATATGTATGTAAACTTCGAACGTTGACGCATAACGTCGAATTCGAAATTGATGCACATACATATATCTACTTCGACTTGTGTGTGCGTGTATGTATAAATGGGGCTTAGGGAACGAAACGTTGTATAATTTGCACAAGGCGATTGTGTTTGTCTAAGATTGAGAGAGCAGACTAGATTATCCCAAAATTCATATCACCCAATTTGATAATCTCCGTCACAACATTTTGTTCAATAACATTTAATCCGATTATCTCCCTTAAACATCTAAATATGTACGTATGTACATATGTACATATGTACATACATACATATATATATATATATATATATATATATATATATATATATATATATATACATATATATATATATATATATATATATATATATATATATATAAGCCAGCAGCATAGCTCGGGCGTTAAGCTTCTGCTTACCGTCATGAAGGTGCCGGGTTCTATCCCTGAATGAAAATGAATTTTTCAGAGTATGCTGTTGGTCAGACCTGGATTTGTGACTCCAGGTTGATCGTTTCCTATCAGAGTTTGCCAATTTTCTCTGATTTCATTGTTGAAACGGTTCCCGGAAAAAAAATTGGCTAAAAATCCTTCCTACCTACTATGTCACCACTATTTGAAATTTGATGAATGTACAATAAAAATTTATGTACAATTCATAGATGTCTCGTTAATTTGCGAGTTTTTTCAGTGTCTCGCAATTCAACGACTTATAATAAAAAATGCTGCATTTGTATTTGTAATTGGCCAGGAAGGCGCATTGGGATTTACCTGTAAGGCCTTCCTGGTATATATGTAAAATAAAAATAAAATAAAATATATATACAAATATGGCAAGGGAATTGGCTCGCGAAACGATTCCCTCAGAACAAATCAGTGCGGAGCGCGCGCAAACAAATACATAACGAGGCCTTAGAATTTGGCATTCTCGATCGATTATTCTACGTTTTGAAGACAAACAATGTGTTATTTAGAAAAGTAGACTAGTGAGAATATACGAGTACCTGTTATCACAAAAATGAAAAATTATACTCAACACTTCAAGGCAGATTTTTATATTTCAGAAATTAAAAATATTCTTTTTTATATATATTTTTTTGTCTATACCTAGTCCCTGTTTTAAAAGTCACGGCACCCCACTGACAGGTACATGCATATGTAAAAAATACTTACTTATGTATAAATAAGAAATGTTTTCTGTAATAGAAATAACCTTTATAAATTGCATTTTATTATAAGCTCTTTGAGTATTGGTTTTATCATTGTATCTAAAAATATATTTATTTCTTTCCAGTTTCCGATTTTACATCACAGTTGTCCCAAATGTACGAGCAGCAAGCGGGAGAGCTCCAGATGCTTGTGGCTACATATAGAAAAAAGAACAACGAGCTCAGAAAGGAAAGGTGAAAAACACATTTGTTTTGTCTTCCGTGTCGTTCCAAAATTTATACGGTTATTATCATACCGTTTAGGATCTAGGTCGTGGGAAAAGGGACGGGTGGGTAGCAAAAGTTGTCACATGTAAAATGTTGCTTTACGTATGTACATTTTATGTACATATGTATGTATGTACATATATGTATACAAACATACATATTTATTACATGTTTACCCAGGATAATCTTATAAATCCTTAAATGCGGATGCTGACGAATGCGGCGCTTCCTGCACCTTTACCATATATTAAAAAAATAAAAATAAATATTTATATAAATTGTTCATCCTTTGGGCAGTCGGGCTTATCGTAGTAATTTCCTTTAGCTACACTATTACTTCCTTCTGACATCAATTCCACTTATTACGCCCCGCATTTATGTATATATGTATGTACGTAATGGTGTATTCTAATTTATTATTATACATTTATCTACATAAGAGTGATTCATTTCGTTTACAGAATTTTATACAAGTACACAGCAAAATAACAATTACAGTAATTGGATATGTACATATATACCATAATATAAATAAGGTTAATAATTAACTTTAATTTTAACTTTAATTTTGACTAATCATCAATTTCATAGAAATAATGTACACTCAAAACAAACATATCGCACGGAAAACAAATTATTCAACTATAGTTAAATGTATTCAACATTAGTCAAATATATTCAACATTAAATACATTATGTAATGAAAAAAATTATTATCACTGAAATCAATTTATTTACACCCAAAAGTGGATACTTTTCACTTTAAAACTTCTTAATCACAGGGACCTCTTTTTAACTGGCAACGTTGTTTTAAAAATAAAGTAGAAAAATATATAAATGTTTTAAATGAAAATGTTTTAAAAAAACAACAAACTGGATGTAAAATCACATATCTATGGACAGCTGGTCAAAATAAAATCAAGGCTTATCTATGATGGCAAGAGAAATTATGTACTGACTGTTCCTGTTCGTTGTGTTCCGCTCTATTGGAAATATAGTTGTGCCAAGTGAATAATATCTAATTTTAAGTGTAAAGTAGACGAATTAAAGTTCAATGTATGTACTTAGTGATTACTATTTAAAATAAAGTTCGATTATATATTCCCCTATAAATAATTATTATATATTTATCTTTTTCATTTTTGTAAAAATCTATTATTGGACTCGGATGTTACATATATTATTTATTTACTTTTTGTTTTTTTTTATACCTATCTCTGTACATCCTGTCTGTTGATTTTTCAATTAATAAAATAAAATAAAATATATTTCACTCCTTAAAACATTTAAAAAATGTAAAGATAATATCATATATGTATATATATATAAAACCGAACGCGATGTTTGTAAGTATGTATGTATGTTTGTATGTACATACATATGTATGTGCGAGGGCATCGACAAGTATGGAGATTTAAAAAAAATAAATTTTGACTTGTGCTCTTGACATTGAGCACTTGCGTTGAAACGGATGACGTCAGCGTTAGATGGGCGGGAGCGTACACACATACACCACGAAAACACACACACGGGAGTGCTCACTTTTTACGATTAATACGCGCGCGCCTATTAATTACCTTACACTATATTTATATACATATAACTTTATTGTAATTTGTGTATCAATTCCTTTCCCAAGCCACCCGTTGAAATCAACGGGCACAACACTAGTACATAATATTTTATATAACAATTGGAATCAAAATCCATTTCCATGTGACATGTGTATGTATGTTTATACTTAATTGTATAATTAGTGTTTTAACCCGGCTTCGCTCGATATTTGTAATATAAACCGCTTTAATTATTTCTAAAATTCTTTTTCCAGAATTTTTTTTTTTGATAATAAAACCTAACTCGATATTCAAATTTTTAATTTTCACAATAGCATAGTCAAAATTTGATTTTAAATATTAGCAAGTGAATTAATTTAATTTAAAATTAAAGGTCTTTAAATTACACTCTAATACAGCGGTTTCCAAACTTTATGCTACTACGCCTCCCTAAAAAAAATTTTTTTTCCGCGCTTCCCTACCTTTTATTTTTTAATAGATATAATTATATAGACACGTTTTAAATAATAAACCTTTATTTAAAAAAAAAATACTGAACACTACAATAGACAGAATAATAAAAAGGTTTTGCTATATCATAAATTTATACGAACACGTATATTTATTTTTATATTAAATTACTAATTAAACTACATCTAACACATGTTGTTTAATGACACAAAGTTTATCAAATCTTGGGGGCAATATGGAGAGTGCCACTCGTAACTCCTTTTCGACTATTAACCTGGTTCGATATTTGGTTTCCATTGCGGCTAGTGCCGAAAAGCCCGTTTCGCATAAATAACACGTTACAAACAGTGCCGGCCTTATACCCAATGGCCCCCTCGGTCAATTTTTTCTAAACACCCTTAGAAAAAAATTTCGCCTTTGGCGCTCTAATCTAAAATTTTGTATGGCTTTTGGCACTCTAATTTTAAAATTTAAAGCGCCTTTTACGCAACGATCAGCGCCCTAACTTATTTGGCGCCCTCGGGCGACGCCTGACCCAGCCCCCTCCTAAAACCGGCACTGGTTACAAACGGTAGAAGCACTTGCATTGCTTTGCAATACAAAGATTCATACTCTCCACTAAGATTCATCCAAAATTTAATTATGGATTGATTTTGCAACTTTTGTTTTAGTGAGCTATCGCATGATAATTCTATCAATTTTTCTTTTTCGATGGTTGTCAGTTCAAATTCATCTTCTTCATTGTAGTTAAATGGATTCTGTATACACAAAAACTTTGAGAAATCAAGGTCTTTGAAATAATTGGAAAAAGGCAGCACTTAACCATCCAAGTGCTCAGTAAAAAGATTTTTACTTGCTTCAATATTGGCTGTGGCCCAGAAATATTTGGAAAGTGAAAACATATCCAACTCATTATTTTGTAAATTTGATTTCCATAACTTCAACTTTTTAATGAAAGCTTTTACTTTGTCTTTTTGAACAAGTGGATGTATTTGTAATACCTGCATTGATTTATTTAAACCGCTCAATTTTCCAAAAATTTAAACCAAATAGGCAAGTTTAACAATAAAATTATCGTTCGTCCAAAAATGTGCCTTTTTTGTTAGTTTTCTTCGAGAAAGGTTGCAAATTAAATGTGTATATAGAAATGAAAGAAAAATAAAAATAAACATTCATGCATTGAATTTTTACTGTTAAGCTACGATATGAAGTTTTATTTATTTGTAGATATTATGGTATGAAAATTATTTTTTTATTAAAAAGTTTTGGCGCCTCCCCAGGGAGGCGCGCCTCCTAGAAATAGTCCGCAAAATCAACCGTCACAATACGTTCTAAATGACTTAACTTCTACATTACTTACTAAACATACCATCGAGTGTTTTCCTTCGAGCCAAGCCTTTGAATAAGATATGAAATTTTCTCCGCTATTTGCGGAATTATTGCGCCATTTTGTAGCTATAGAATGCGTACCGCAAACCAAATTGCCTTACCAACCTCACAAAATATTCTACCGTTTTCTATTCCCATTCCGCGAATATTCGGTTACTCTACACTGGATCTTATTCTTTCTATTTCACCGGAATGAGATACGTGAAGCTAAGAAGAAAAGGTGTAATTGCTATGAAAAGAAACGCATCTCGAATTTCTAAGTACCAATCGCCAAATCGACGAACCCTTAACCGGGGAAGGGTAAAGTCCGCGTCCCACTTTATTTAATTTACGTGTCGAGTTGGTCGCAGACCGCATTAACTCGTCGGGTGAACGATCGATTCCTGAATAATAAATAGCGAATCGAATACATTCAAATTTTAATACCCAACATCGACCTAGTCATTCAAGTATTTAAGGCATAGGTACATATATATGGTCGTGATTTCCGTTGAGTTGTGTGACGACAAGGCTATTATTAATTTTAGCTGCCTGGAGATTTAAATTACTCGTTTGACGAAGGCGTTCTCCGCGTTTGGCAATTAATAAAAAATTAATTCGACGGATAAAAATTTATCCGTGTCGTTTGTTCGGTGATTTGCGCTGAAAATCTGTGGTGTTTTAATTGAAAAATGCGCCGACTATGCGACTGATGTGAAATTGGATGGACATAGAGAGATTCGTAATTAACGGTTCGTGGAGTCTAAATGGATAAATTTAGACATAATTTGTTATTTTTTTCGACTGCGAAAGACTGAGTTCGAAAAGCTGTTTTTATTTTTGAAAAAAAAAATTAACCCTTTTTTTGTTCCTGATAAATTTGGGTTATGAAATGAAAAACGCCTAGTGGATAATTATCATCGTATCAAGAGAACGTGACATAAAAAAATCACCGATTTTAAACAACGTCCCGTGCCTCCAACCAATCGATTTATTTCAAAAAAGTGGGTTTTTTTCATATATCTCTTTTTCTAAATCTCTTTATTTTTCAAAAAAATAAAGAGTTAACACAATTTATTTAAATAACACAAGTTATTTAAGTTCAAACGAGCTATTTCTGATCAGTTTTGGCTGATAGATGAGAATTCAAAGTCACCGTTTTGCCCGGCGTAATGGGAGTTTGTATAGAGGAACCGTTATTTTCAGATAATCGTTTTTTTTTTGTTCCCGTGATTATTTTGAAAATAAATGTCTAAGAAAGACTTTTGTCTTGTAAGAGGGGTAATTGCTAAGAAAGACTTTCGTTCGGTTTCCGTGAGCGTACACCAGAAACGTTGGTGCAAATCACAATCAATAGAAAATCATCTGACTATTGATTCCAATACTCACTTTGAGCACAGCAATACTAGATTTTGAATTAAAAACCGCAAAAGCCAAAAATCTGTAAAAAGCGTGCATTTTTTTAAACGCTTATATCCCGTAAAGGAGACCCAAACAACAAAAATCATTATCACATTCGAATTCAGTGGGTCAAAATTAGTAAAGATTGGTTAGTCTCTGCTCTAGTAACTCAAAAACGTGATTTTTTGTTGCTCAGTGTTATTAATCAGCGAACTAATCTAACTAATAATCACTATATATGAGTCGTTAAATTTGAAAGTACAGAAGTCCACTTTTCTTCATTTCGAGAAATATTTAGCAAAACATTGAATATAATATTTTGCATTTAACAATATTTAAAAATACTGGTGGCCTGTAATACTTTTATTCTGCTTTTCCGAAATTTTTGAACATATCGAATTAAAATAAGTGATAACAATTAATAAATTAAGTCAAACAGAAATAGTGTTTTTGGAACTGAAAATTGGACCGCTAGTTTCAAATATAACGGCTCATATGTAGTACATATGTACATATAATATCTTTTATTATATAATCACAGGCAAATTGATCTCAATAACTGGAACTTTGATTGAATTTTCCTGAATATACGGATAGACAGCATAACATTTTTTTTTTATTTGGTCCATTTTTGATCCCGTAATTGCAATAAATTTTGTGGATTTTTAATCAACAAATGTTATTTAACTATATTTATGAACTTTTATCAAATTATCGATTTTACAAAAACATAATACATATACTGTTCTGTAATTTTGAGTATTTCTAAGTGTTCATATTTTAAATGTTTTCTTAAAAACTTGTACACATTAAAAAATAATCAAAAACTTTTAATATATATTTTGTTGAAATTTTTAATTTTTAATTTTTACATATTATATTACATTAAATATGTAAATCTCAAGAAATTTTATTAATAATCTCAATTTTCACAATCTAATTGGGCCTCTCAAGTTTCCTCGCCTCATTATTTACAGATTATGTTTATCGTATGTTTAACGGAGAGCTGAATGAGGTTGATCTATTTGGTATTTCCCTAGATCAATTCAGGTCTAACATCAAGAGAATCTTGACCGATTGATTAATTTCTTCTCCTATTCTATTTTATAACCTTTTTCCAATATTTCCAATATTTTTATACTTTAGTTTAGTTATGTAATGTGCTATTTAATCATATTATAGCTTTCATTCTTTTCCTTTTCATTTGTTTATTTTGTATTTACCTTTTTCATTTGTTTTATATTTTTAAATTTCAATTTCTTCTTATATTCTATTTTATAACCTTTTTCCAATATTTTAATACTATAGTTTAATTATGCAATGTTCTAGATATTTTGTCATTTGTTCTTTTTCATTTGTTTTCCTTATATTTATCTTTTTCATTTTTTTTATAATTTTTGTAAAAATCTGTTATTGGACTCGGATGTTACATATATTATATATTTACTATTTGTTTTTTTATACATATCTATGTACATCCTGTTGTCTGTTGATTTTTCTATAAATAAAATAAAATAAAATAAAAATAAAAAATTATACATATACATATATATGTAGGTATTTAAACAAAAAGAAGTATGTGCATATATGTATTGAGGTTTCTTAACACGATCATGCCATTCAAACTCAAGGTTGTATCCTTTCTATCAGACGACTTCAAACAAGTCGCCGAGAAACCTTTTAAGGCTCGCCTTTGCGTGATAATGAGGCTTACATAAGTGTCAACCCGGAATAACCATCAATGTCAACTCTACGAATATTACAATCAAAACAAACCCCTACAGGCTCGTCGAAGCTGAAAATAAATATTCTGCCAGTGAATCGTCGAATAAAATAACACTTTTGGTGTTGCAAATGGCCCCATACGTTTTTCGCGTAACGGCCGTTAGTTTACGCGCCGTTTCAATATAATATATCGTACATTTCGCGTATCGTTTGGCCGGCTAGCACGCGTTATAAAAAGTATAAATAATAAAGATATAATGTAAACGTTGACGAAATCGCCGTACTTATTTCATTTTGTTTTGATAACCCTGTCGTATTGTGCGCGTTCTAATAACAAAAGGTTTTCCCATAAAAAGGGAACGAACCGTCACTCTGTCGCGGAAAATACGTGTATTTTGGGGCAGTCGGGTCATATGACGTTAGTATTTATTTTATCTTTTCTTACTTCACGCACACGCAGCCTCTCGATTGTATCAGTATGTGTGTATGTGCGGTATGTATTTCTGGTGTGATGTTTTCATCAATTCACAAGGTAAAATTTGTGTATGAAAACATCTCATATCCGGATTAACGGACTTATTTCTCTCCTCTTTTGTAATATTTTGTTTGAATTTTTCTATACACAGAATAAAACTTAAGTAAAAAAAAATGCACACGAGTTTTATAAAAAGCATAAAAAATAAATCAAGGATTGATTCTGGACATGTATCATTCAAAATCTCAAAGGTTGAATTTTCTCGCGAACACAATAAATCTATCAATATTTCGTATACATTATATTACATATATCATCATCGTCATTTACAACCAATCACCATCTACATACTACTGGATGAAAGCCTCTCCAACACGCTTCCAATAGTCTCTGTTTTGCGCAACTCTCATCCATCTTACCCTGCAGATTATCCTAAATCCTGTTACCCTTTTGCATTCTTTCGGGTACTATTCTAGCACTTATTTTATCCACCTTTCGTCCATTCTTCTAGTCACGAGGCCCACCCATTGCCATTTCAATATCTTCATTCTATCCACTATATCCACTACCCTTGTTATACTTCTCACCCATGTATTCCGCTTCCTGTCTTTTATCATTATAAAAATCATGCAGCATACAATAATATCGAGAAAAGGGACGTTGATTGAACCGTATTAGTGACAATAATTGTAAACTTTTTATGTATTAATTACATATTTTATAAGTTTTTTTCTTTGAGTGAAGAAAATATGCCCCTTTTGTATAGCTAAAAACAATATATCGTGTGTTTTACCAATATCAATAAACAAAATACTTAAGGACACTTTTGTTGTCCCATTGACGTAAAGTCGTCGAATCATGCGAAAAGCTCGTTATATATTAAAGTTGTAGATTTTAGCCCGCACAAGCTTTTGCACTTCCGCCTCTAAGCTTCGCGGTTTTTTTTTTTTTTTCACCTCGTCTTCTCGAGGGAAATTCAATCATTCCTTTTTGGTGATGTTTGTGTGGATTTTTCAGACCGGCTTGTCCCAGTTCGCTGTTTCACACATGGGAAACGCTCCTGCAGGAAGTGGAGACCGATTCGCAAGCGCACAGTGATGTAGCTTTGGCTCTCAATCGCCAGGTGTCCAGGCCCATGGTCGAGAGGACGTTTTACCGGAAGCTGCAATCTAGAAAAGTGTTCGCGCACAGGGAAAGCTACGAAACCATTATATCAAAAACCGAAGAAAAGCTAACCAAGGTAAATTTTATTTGTATAATATAAAAATATTTACTATCTTAAATACCTTGTTTTACTAATAGAACTTCGTGCTGTTTGGATTCTGCGGTTCTTTAAAAACCATCCATGGCAAAATTTATGAACATGTTTTTAGCAAAGTGCATACATTTGTCGATAATACAATTTGAGTACTCCGTGAAAAATGTAAAATAATAAACCAAATTCATTGCATATAAATTACACACAAATCCATAGTAAATTTATTCGAAAATAGATCTTGTGATGGATTTACTTGCGGATTCGTCACTTTTTCCGCACCGATGATTTTTTACGGGACAGAACGTCTTATCCGATTTTCTCAACAGTGGCGTCGAAAGTTTTCTCGCGCCGAATGAGGGGTATTTTAATTTTTCCAACAGGAATTCCATCCGAAGAGAATAAAATAATTTGATATGTCAACCGTCGACCGTTGTGGCATAATTTTATGGCACATTTGCATTTATATTGTCCTTGTGCCATTTTTTGTCTGTTTTTTTCTTTTGCTCCGCATACGCTCTTTTCTATATACATATACATACATACATATTTATGCGTTATACATAAGATGCGTTCGGAAAATTCGATATTTTTATCGACTTTGACTCCCAAATCGGTACATTAATCTGCTTGAACTCCCATCTGGATCCACTAAAAATAAAGCAATATAAAATAATCGAGTTTGATTTTACATTTTTGTAATTGATGTACTAGCGTCATTGCATAGATATACGAATATGCTAATTAAGGATTGAAATTCACCGTCAAATTTCAATAACCGATAAACGGAAAATTATTTATCTTAATACCGGTATACCGATAGTTACAGGTAAATATAAAAAACTATTTTTTCGTGGATTAAATGACTGTTTGTAACTTAACTTTTCATAAAAACCTTAACCTAGATTGAATCGTAAATAATGAAAAATAAATATCGGGTGAATAATTTCATATAAATTAATTAAAGTAAGTTGGTAATAAATAAATAAAAAATAAATAAATCATTAATTTTAATTTATTTAAAATTTGGACCATTTGAAAGTTTTGATCATAATTTAAACAACTGTCTATTTATGTAAATCTCAGGTGAATAATTTCATATAAATGTATAATATTAAAACAAATTGATAATAATAAATCAGTTTATTTTTATCCAATCATATCTATTTATTTTATGTTTAGACCATTTGAAAATATCGGTCACAATTAAAACAACCGTCTGATCTTATTTATTACGATTTGGTTGGTCTGTGTTGCCAGTGAATTTAGCAATTTGAAATTTCCACTATTAATACTGAAAATAAACAAATTCCAAACAGCCTAATCCACAATAGACCATTTGCATCGATTTTTAATGTATTTGCAATATATAATGTGCAATAATATGTCTGTATATGTACTTCATACGCGATAAAATAGTTTACGGCAAATACCGGTAAATTTTAAATTTCCGGTATCTACAGATGGTGACATTTCACCGATTTACCGGTAAACCGGTATTGCAAATCCCTAATGCTAATAAATTAATTATTTAAAGTTTATATCTTGATTTTATTAATCAAACCAATCAAGGAATGTTTATAACGAATGAAAATCAAGAACTTTTCTCACCAATAAATGAACATTATCAGACAGTTTTAAGAATTTATATAAAAAATTCAACTAATCAAATAAATTTTATAATAATTACCAAATCCTAATTTTTAAAAGTTATAAAATAAACCGAATACAAAAAATTAATGTTAATGCTTCGTCCATAGTGTATGTCTATCTGAATGTGTACAAGTGTATAGATATCCTAATTAAGCATGATTGATTGGCATTTCATTTACGCAACGGGATCAAATCTTTCGGAGTATAGTCAGCGTGGAATTTCCGGTAATTTTTTTTTTATCATCGAATCTTTTTTCCATTTCAGTGTCGTCAGGAGTACAAATCAGCTCATCAGGCATACGTTCAATCGCCATCTCAGGCTACTCTAGTGGGTTACATGGACGGACACAATGCGTACGTCCAACAATTGCATGCTACTAACGGCATGCTTGACGAGTACAACCAGGAAACGCTGCCTCAATTACTACAGGTAAAATATCTATAAACTTATATTTTGAATACAAATATATCTATGTGTGTAGAGTCTATCTACAATAGGTCCTATTATAAAGGCTAATTACGTTCGAAAGCCGAGTACAATAAGTGGATATCCATTTCATAGACGTTAAATTTTAAAGACAGCTATTGTTTTTTACTACAGCAATATGTATTTTTAAGTACAATAAATATTGATGTAGTCTGATCCGAACAGCAGTCAATAGATTGGCTGCCAAATTTCATATATAATATGTAGTTGGAGAATAGATATGTAGTTCAATATCATAAAATGATAATTAAGAAATATGTAGAAGTAACGTATCCGCCCGTTCGTGAATAGGTCATAGTTAAGGGTGCTGCATATTTATGCAATGGGGTCAAGGATGCACAAAGATGCATTCAAAGAGATGCAAACGGCAACAGACTGCACTCACGTGGAGTGCTATGGTATATGTAGGTACATCTAATACATACATAAATAGAGGGTGTGTTGTTACCATTTAGAATTATAATAATTATTTTTAAAATATGAATTCACAAAAACAAATGAATTTATTTTCCACCCGCGATGGAAAATTTCAACGCAAGTTCTTCTTCTTCTTTTAATGCCTTTTCCGCATCTGGATGTTGGCGACCACCTCGTCAATTGTTTGTAGATATCCGCATCGGTCTTTAGCGGCTCGGAATAGCTCTTCGGCGCTCATATCGGTCCACATGCGTATGTTTCGAAGCCAAGACAACTTCTTTCAGCCAATCCATTTCCTACCTTGAGAGAAATTCGTATTTTGGACCGAGGTACTCCATCTTCGGAGAATGGTTTACTCCAGAGGTGTTCGAAGAAAGATTTATTTAAATGCGCACATACTAAATGAAGATTATTCGGTGTAGTGTGTTTTCATCATCAAAATTAATAATAAATAATTAATAAATGTATGTTGATAGCAAACTCGTGTCTTCCGAATTGATTGCTGGAGGCTACACAACTAAATACTAACTCATATAACAGTAATTAATCCACCATGTATGTATGTATGTATGTATATTCATATGTATTTACATATGTGCCTATTAAGCTTTTCAGATAGTTAGTGAACGTATTAATTCCAAAATTTTCTACGTTCAAAATATTATTTTAAAGAAAATTTTATAAATAATGTAAAAATCAGATTCAGAAGAATTGAATTTGGGAAAATAATGGGTGGGTAGCAAAATTTTAGGAACGAAGTGTCATAACTAGGGATTGCAATTTACCGTAAAATTGCATAAACCTGTAAATGGTAAATGATTTTTCCTACCAAGGGTATAACGGTATTTACCGGTAAATAAAAAAATCGTGAATTAGATAACTGTATATGGTTACTTTCCCTAAAAACTTTAATCCAGATTGAATCATATAATAAATTTAAAGTCTCGATCATAATTGAAACAACCGCCTGATCGCATTTATTACGATTTGGTTAGTCTGTGTTGGCAGTGAATATATCGATTTGAAATTGACACATTTAATACTGAAAATAAATATAATTCCAGACAAACTAATCCACAATTCACCATTTGAATCGATTTTTAATGTAATACTATGCAATAATATGTACTTAATTTATGATGAAATAGTTAACGGTAAATACCGATAATTTTTCAAATTTATAGATATTTAGCGATGGCGAAGTTTTGACGATTTACCGGTAAACCGGTATACTGGTATACCAGTATTGCAATCCCTAGAAACAACACTTAAGTTAGATAGCATTGGCTAACTTTATCGGGAGAGCGGATCCAGATTTTACCAGCAGTGATGAGCTTACTCGTAATTATCGAGAAAATTGAATAAATTTTAAATTTCATATGGGACCCATGAATTCTCTATTAGTATAAAATAGCCTACGATGTGTCTTGCATGTACATTTGTATACTCAAGCATGTGCGAACATATGAAGTGTAGATTAACAATATAAATATGTATGTATTTAGGTAATTATAATATACAAAGACCAAAAATAGCACAACTGCAATAATAACTTTTATATAACCTATGTATTTTAATGATTAATCTTAATTTAATTACATTTTCCACAGAGATATCCATAGATAGCACCCTTCAAGAAGGCACTAATATATTATATCCTCAGAAAGGGTATCATAGATTTGAACACCCCCGTGGAAAAAACCTCCTGCAGTTCTTATAAAA
Source organism: Arctopsyche grandis (assembly GCF_051622035.1). Taxonomy (NCBI): domain Eukaryota; kingdom Metazoa; phylum Arthropoda; class Insecta; order Trichoptera; family Hydropsychidae; genus Arctopsyche; species Arctopsyche grandis. The sequence continues at coordinate 8,676,068 of NC_135355.1, forward strand.
TACAAATACATATACATATTTTACAATACAAATGTGATTTGAATCAACTTGTACAGTTTTACTTCGGGCTTATTACGAAAAGCACAAGCAAACCGCAACAAATGTATACAAAATTAGAAAGAACAATTTTTTTACTTCAATAGCAAAAAAACGACACGTGTTCATGTTGATTAAACATGCGTACAGAAAATGCGAAAATCCTGTACTTCCTCTGACCGCAGTTGCGAAGATTCATTTTCATTAGTAGATTGATTTATCTTTTTTCGGCACATGAAGAACTAACTACTAAGCTTGATTTTAAGTCAATACATGTACATATGTACATATAGGAAATACTATAATACATATACATACATACATACATATATTTAGCCAGCAGCATAGCTCGGTCGTTAAGCTTCTGCCTAACACCGAGAGGCGCCGAGTTCGATCCCATGAGGTGGCCTCGATTGAATTGATTGAATTTTTCTGATTATATCTGTAATGCTGCTGGTCAGATCCGGATATTTGTGACTCCTGGTCGATCGATTCCTATCAGAGTTTGCCAATTTTCTCTGATTTCATTGTTAAAACGGTTCCCGATTAAAAGTTGGCTAAAATCCCTCCTACCTATTATGTCACCACTATTTGAGTATGATTAATGTACAATAAAATTTATGTACAATTCATAGATGTCTCGTTAATTTGTGAGTTTTCAGTGCCTCGTAATTCAGCGACTTTCCGGAATTTGATTAAAAATGCTGTATTGTTTGTAACTGGCCAGAAAGGCGCATTGGGGTTTACTTGTAAGGCCTTCCTGGTATAAAAATGTAATAAAATAAAAAAATATACAATATTGCCTGATAGCATTTAATTAGATGATAAAACATTAGTTAGTAATTACAGGTATATATTTAGGCAAAATCATAGACATATCCGGTAGCAAGGAAAAGGAAATAAGGAGACTTTTGAATTAGAAAAAGTGCACTTTGACGAATGAACGCCATTTTAAAATCCAAAATACCACTTTTCCTGAAGAAAAAGATCTTTAATCAATTTGTTTTACCAGATATGACATATGGATGTGAAATATTGACATTGAACGTAAAAGTGTTACAAAAATGAAGGAATGCTGTATACTCGGTATAAAAAGGGGAGATAGGAAACGGAAGAATGGGCGTGAAGTATGTATGATAAGGGGAGTCGACATAGTAGTGAGATTAAAATGGCAATGGGTGGGTCACGTGGCTAGAAGAATGAACGAAAGGTGGACAAAAGAAGTGCTGGAATGGTACCCGAGAGAAATTAAAAGGGTGAAAAGAAGACCGCAGGAAAGATGGGTAGACGAAATAGGAAAATAAGTGTGAGGTGAGCTGGATGAGATTTGTGCAAAACAGAGACGAATGGACGGCCATTTTCATTCAGCAGTAGATGGTAAATGGCTGTAAATAATGAAGATGATGATATAGAGCAGCGTTTCTCAACCTGGGTCCACATGGCCCCCTTGGGAGGCCCAGGCCCTCTCAAGGGAGGCACAAACTAAAATTCTACTTTTGGGAAGGCAAGGCACAGTCAGAATGAAATTATAAAATTTTTATATTTAAATAATTTCGTAAAATATACTAGCTTGTAAAAATATACTATGTAGATGGGGGCTGCTTCAATGGTTGGCAAATATCGAAGATTTATAGTATATTTGAAAAAGGATGTGCGAAATATTTTTTAAATAAGGTTGAGAAGGCGTTTACATTAATCTGGATTTAGTAGAGTTATGCATCTCCTTTAAAAAGCTCCTAGCCATCTTGATGTTGTAAAATGAACTCGCTAGTTTATGTAGGCACAAGGATCAAACTAAATAAAATTATCTTTCAATTTATTACTTATTTTCAATTTATTACTTATATTCAATTGATTACTTATTTTCAGTTCATTACTTATTTTAAATTTATTAATTATTTTCAATGTATTGCTTATTTTCAATTAATTATGTTTAAAAATAAATATCACGTATGTATGTTAAAATTTGTAATTATAAAATAAAGTTTATATAATATATAATATTTTTAATGTGTACTTCTATTATCGAAAAAAAATTTTAACCACATATGAAATCACGTGCACAAACTCGAAAATTCGTGTAAAAAAATACCAGTCTGTTATAAATATAATCCGAAGATAGCTCGACATACTTTTATACTTATAATATTACATCATTTGTAGAGTCTGGTAAAAATTCTTTAATCACCGTAAAGAACAATCCAATTTTGATATTTTCGGTTTTATGCGCTTTCAGCCTTTATTGTTTGAGCAGACAACAGTTTAATTCGAAAGCCAAACTGAAAATCTTCGACAAGACTGTTATCTCAAGCTGATGTCCCATCATTTCCGCACGGACAAAATCGCGCCGACATTTCGGCGCAACGTCATTTACAGGCATCAAAAAATTAAACCAAACAAATGAAAAATAAATAAATATTAGAGTATACCACCACTATCCGGGCAAATGATGAAAACATGTTGAACGAATAATCCGAACTACATAGTATAGAATAAAAGTCAATATTAGGAAAAACATTGTTAAAAGAAGATCAAGATCTATATGAAAATTAATTATACACCCAGCGCAAAGCGAAGCTTATCAATTGCATCACATGCAAATAACGATATATTTTAAAAGATTAGGAAAGGAATTTAAAATAACAGTTTTCGTATTACTTTCTACAACTCCTCTTCATCAATATGCAGCAAAAAAAAAGCGATTTGTCAATAGATAACATTATGAGGGGAATCATTGTAATTTTGGAGTAAAAATGAACATTTTTTTTATATTTGGAGTATATTTCATAAATCAAAAAATCGATAAAAACGGATTTTTTTTCTTTTTCAAGCTTTTCAACATATCAAGGGGACTTCAAATAATAGTAGGGAATACAAATAAAAATGTTTTTTATTTTAATATTTAATGGGACCCCTTTTTATTTTTAAATAGTTTTATTCGTTTAAGTAGTGATTCATATTATTTTTTTAATAATTCATCACTAATTTCATTGTAGCATACATCATAAATAATGTATTATAATTATTTTATGGTTTTTGGTTTCTTATCTCTAATTTTTTTGCCTATTTTGCTTCAAATATTTTCGATTATATTTAGATCCGAGATGTTTCCTGGCCATTCAATGGAGTTAATAACTAAACTATCTTTATCTTAATCGATATTTAAAAAAAAACCAAATGGTGATATACCAATGCATTAAAAATAATTTAAATTAATTGTGAAAACAATTTGAATACTCTCAAATTTTGAACGATGCGCCGGTGCTAAATCATCGTGAAAGACAAGATCCTTAACCATTTCCGGTAAGCCTTCTAATGTAGGAATAACGCTTTTGTCGATGATTTTTTTATACTCCTGTGAGTTGACTATCCCATCTAGTTTAATGATTGACCCAACACCATACCGTGTGATGGCCCCCAATACCATATCATGGCGAACTTTAAACAGTCAGCGCTAAGCACGATTTTTTATAGCGTTCGCCTGATTTTCGTCGTACTAGCGCCATCCCATCTGATCCAATCAGGTTGAATTTGGATTCATCTGAAAAAGTAATCATCTCCCAATCTTGAACTGTCCAATTTTTCTTCTCTTTGGCCCACCAAAGACGAGTATCCTTCATTTTCTTCGTGAGGAGGGTTTTTTTTTGCACGGCGCCGTTAAAATAGACCAAGTTCATTTAGTTTATATTGAACTGTTATAAGACTTACTGTTTTTTCCAACTTCAATGAACTCAAACCTAATTTCTGCCGCAGTTTTGAAGTAAAATTCTCTTTAAAATCCGTTCGTCTCGAGAATTCAGTTTTTTGCCATTTTTCCTCTTTCGACATGTGTTATGTCCATTGTTTTTTTATACTTCTTAAAAAATATAGTTATTGTAGGTAGAATGTATCCCCGTTCGTCAATAAATTTCCGTAAAAGAATAATTTTCCTCCCAGAAAGTGACAATTTTGGATTTCTCGGCGATCGACAAAAATTAATATTTTACGTTCAACGCTCACAACACTAAAAAAAGACACGCACTACTTGAAAGTCCGGGAGAAACTGACCTTAAAACTTTTTGTCAACAATACGTTGAGGTATGCTGAAAATAACTGTAAAAGTATAAAAACAAAATTGCCAGAAGTGAGACCCAATAGGGCGAAAAATGGGCCATTCCGGTAAAATTTGTGACTGATAAGCTTCGCTTTGCGCTGTGTGTATAATTAGCTAGTGGAACAAGAATTAACGTGAAATGATGAAGGACTGCGGAGGGAACTATTTTTACATTTGAATAGGATCTTGCTTAGTAAATAAGGATTTTTAACCCTTTGAATGCTGACTAACGCCAATCGGTGGTTTGCCAACAAGTCCAAGAGCCTGAAATACGATAGGCGTTGTTTTTTGAGTATGTAAAAAATAAACAAGAATACTACCCGCTAATCATTCATTTGTCAACGTTCATAAAGACTGGTTTACACTGGAATTTCTGAATTAATAACCATAACAGAATTTCCCGATGGAAATCCCTAGCTGCTGAGCATTTCAAATTGTAAGGATAACATTTTAATAACAATGAAGAAGATGGAACTAGTTTTGGAAAAATACATTCATTAATTGACTTCTTTTGTTTATTTTATATTGTTGCAAGATATATTCGAGAATTTAAGCACACCTTTACAAAACTCGAAATCCTCGGCGGTAGTTATCTAGGGTAGTGATCTAGAGTTTGTTTGGATTAACTACAATTTTTATACCTGATTTCTATTTGATTTCTAAATAATTCTAGTTGGAAATGTTGGCGAAATTTTCAGCGTGGCGGGCTTTCAACAGAAAAGACGTCAGCATTCAAAGGGTTAATTATATAATTCAAATTTACTTTTGTTTAAATTTTTGATCCCCCGAATAATGCCGCGCCGAAATAAAACCACGCTGAAATGTCGGGGTACTCTCAAGCTACACACACGTCTTTATGTAAGAGTAGACCGCGGTCTTTCTTCATCAAAACGAAAAAAAATATCCATCGGTACATATAGATGCAACTTCTAAATATAATCCCTAATTTGTCTGATATCATATAAAATGTATACATATGTAAGTATGTATGTGTATTTGGAGTTGCGTGAAAACCGTGCTATTTTTCAGCACTAAAACCTTTGGGGCTTATTCGACGCGCACATGATTTATAATGGCTTCTACGCTAGATCCTTTTAAGAATAGAACCGAAACCTCAAACATACGTGAGCTAGAATATTGCGAGTATTTATAATAAATTGACATTCTGTATTTATAATAAATTGTGAAACATTTTCTCGTTCCCTCTCTATCATGCTCAGTGCAATGTGAAAAAAGGTGCGTTTGGTGACATTATTTACTGTCCAAAACTTACATTAATCATATGGAAAATGAAAAAATTTTCCCAGAGTATTTTGCTTAATATGTGTTTCGAAGGTACCTTTTCTTTGTCGCACGTGAAAAAAATGAAGCTGAATCCACTTTTTTTCAATTTGTAAAGTTTTCCATTTTACTAACGGAAAGGATTTTCATTTTAAGATAGTTCTGTTTTGGTTGAATTTCATGTGTAATGAATATCGAAAAATTGTTGAAACATCGTAAATCTATATAAATTAATTTTAATTGCTTTTTTTTGCAGGAATTGGAAGATATTTACAATGATGTTTGCGTTACGTTATCGGATGCAGTTTTACAGGGTGCTGAAGTAGTTGCTTCTAGGGTAAGGAAATGTATTGATTTTTAATTCATTTTTTTATGTTAAAAAGCTTTTAATTATCATGTTCACAATAAATCCATCCTAATAATATATATAATATCGCTATTTTGTCTGTATTTGTGTGTCTGTGTATCTGAGATAACGCTCGCCGTACTATAATAGTCGTTTCGATTCGACATACAAACACATGTACGTCACAGCTAAAATCTTCAAATTCAAAGCCAGTTAATTTTTCTTACATATTGAAAAATAATTTTTCCTTTACATATTTTAAATTATTAATATAAATGAAAATCTTTAAAATCCTTTTTTTTATATTATCCTTCACATCGAAAATATTATACGTCAATTGTGGTGGATATTAAAATTATTAAATAATTTTTTAATGGGCTTACATGATTATTGCATGTCTGAATATATTTGCTCAACGTTGAAATTACATAATATAGATAGAAAAATGCGTTTTGAAATACATATGTCTACGTTGAAGTAACACTTTTCAATAATCTTTAAAGGAAGATTTTCTATAGAAATTCCTAAACTATTCTAAACTAATAAGAAGTAGATATATATATATATATATATATATATATATATATATATATATATATATATATATATATATATATATATATATATATATATATATATATATATATATATATATCATCATCATCATCATCATTTACAGCCATTCGCCATCCACTGCTGGATGAAGGCCTCTCCAACACGCTTCCACTCGTCTCTGTTTTGCGCAACACTCATCCATCTCATTCCGCACATTTTCCTAATTTCGTTCACCCATCTTCCTTGCGGTCTTCCTTTTACTCTTTTGCCTTCTCTCGGGTACCATTCAAGCACTTCTTTTGTCCACCTTTCGTCCATCCTCCTAGCTACGTGACCCGCCCATTGCCATTTCAATCTCTTCACTCTATCCACTATGTCCACTACCCTTGTCATATTTCTCACCCACGTGTTCCGCTTCCTGTCTTTCCTCGTTATGCCAAGCATACAGCGTTCCATACTTCTTTGAGTGCATTGGATTTTATTTTGCATCTTGGCGTTCAGTGTCCAAGTTTCACATCCATACGTCATCACTGGCAAAACGCATTGATCAAAGATCCTTTTCTTCAGGCAGAGTGGCATTTTTGATTTAAAAACAGCATTCATCCGTCCAAATGCACTCCACCCTAATTTCATACGTCTCTTTATCTCTTCATTTTTACTACCAGACATGTCAATTATTTGACCTAAATATAAATAATTATTTACTACTTCTACTGGTTTATCATCTAAGGGGATGCTATCAGGCATGCAATAACTATTGAACATTAGTTTAGTCTTATCTACGTTAATTTTTAATCCTACTTTTCTACTTTCCCTGTCCAGCTGTGTTAGTCTGATAAGTAGGTCAGCTGAATCACGAGCTACTAAAACTATATCGTCTGCGAACCGAAGGTGACTCAAAAAGCGACCATTGATGCTTACTCCGGCTGTATCCCAATCCAATTTCCTGAAAACTCCCTCAAGCACCGCATTGAATAACTTGGGCGAGATTGTATCTCCTTGTCTTACTCCTTTTCCTATGCTAAATCTATCTGTACCTGAAAAAATTTTAACCGAAGCTGTGGCATTCTTATATATTGCAGCTAACAGTCCCACATAGGGTTCCGGCACTCCCTGTGTTTTTAGAGCGTTAAGTACTGCATTATGACTAACTGTATCGAAGGCTTTCTCATAATCGACGAAACCTAGGCACAATGGCCGTTGATATTCGTTGGCGCGCTCGATTAGTTCGCCAACTACTTGGAGGTGGTCCATTGTGCTGAAATTTGCCCTAAACCCTGCCTGCTCTATAGGTTGGTTCTCGTCGAGGATATTTTTCAGCCTTTCTGTAATAACCTTCGTGAAGAGCTTGTAGACCGCTGAAAGTAGACTAATGGGTCGGTAGTTCTTGATATCGCTTTTGTCGCCTTTTTTGTGTATTAAAATGATAGTTGCGTTATTCCATCCTTCTGGTATAGCTTGGTTCTGGATGCATTTGCTGAAAAGCCTAGCTAAGATATTAATTAGGGGGGGGCCGCCACATTTTAGTAAGTCAATGGGAATATTATCTTCCCCTGGGGTTTTACCGTTCTTTGCAGTTTTTAGCGCGGCCTCTACTTCGCTAGGCAATACTGCAGGAACCCTTTGGCCGTGTGTCGATTCCAGAGCGGGGAATTGGCCGTTGTCGTTCTCGTATAGTTTTGCATAGAACGTGTAAACTCTGTCTATGATTTCTTCTCTATTCCTAATTATTACTCCGCTCTCTGATCTGATTGCGATCATTTGGTTTTTGCCTAAGAAAAGATCCTGTTTGCACTTTTTCAGGCTACGGTTATTCTTAATGGTATTTTCTATTAGCTTGCTGTTAAAATCCCTGACATCCCTGACTATTCTCTTTTTAATTTCCTTATTTACTAGATTGTATTCTTGCTTATTATTATCCCTATCTAAATTCCTTTTATGCTTAATTAGGTTTTTTGTTTCCGCTGAAATTTTGCTTAATTTAATCTGTTTCCTGAATCCACCTAATTTCTTACCTGTTGAGGTTAGAACCGAACTAATTACAGTGTTCAATTCCTCGATGTCTGCTTCTGGGTTTAATTTCCCGTATCGATTTCCAAGTTCGAGTTCGAATTCCTTTTTCCTAGACCTTAGTTGAGCGAAATCTGGAGAGTTACTGCATCCTTTTATTAATTTCCTACGTTCGCAATTTATATTAATGGCCATCTTGGCACGGACTAATCTGTGATCGCTACCTATATCTACTTTACTTAAAACACTAACGTCTTTAACGGAGTGCAGGGCATTTGTTAGGATGAAATCGATCTCGTTTCTGTCTCCTTTAGGACTCTCCCAAGTCCACTTATTGTTGGTGTTTTTCCTGAAAAATGAATTAGTGATAAAGAGCCTGTTGTGTTCTGCGAATTCTATGAGGCGATCGCCTCTGTCGTTTCTTTGGCCGGTACCAAAATTGCCTACTGCTCTTTCTGTATTTGCCTTTTGTCCTATTTTTGCGTTAAAGTCGCCCATGATTATTTTAAAGTGGTGACGGCTATTATCGTATGCGTCCTGTATTTTTTCGTAGAAGTCTTCTATTTCCTCGTCTGGGTGGCTAGATGTGGGGGCGTACACTTGGAAGATTTGACAAGTGTACCTGCTCGAGATTCTTAATACTATATATAATACTATATAGCATATACGTTCCGATATGTCGCTTATTTCTATAATATTTCTTTCTATTCTCTTATTGATAAGAAACCCTACTCCTCCTATTCTACCATTTGGTAGCCCTCTCCAGTAGAGACAGTTACCACTTTTTAGGATTATTTGGTTTTGCTGTTTTCGTCTTACTTCACTAAGTCCTACTATATCCCATTTGATATTTTCTAATTCATTCTCTAATGCAAGCACACTTCCTTCACTCGATAACGTTCTTACATTGTACGTGGCTAAATACAGGTTTCTATTAGCTAAGCTATCATCCATCGTCACTCTTACCTTGTTGGAGGTTTGGATATTATTTTTCTCGCATTTATCCAAGATGTGTTGAGAAAAAGGCGGTACCTGAGAGAGATTTCCATTCAAGGAGTGAGTTCTTACCGCCATAGACTCTTCTCTGTGGTCAGCTTTGACAGATAGTCATCCTAGGTATCACTTGGATCACTTATGAATTATTACATGCCATTTAACAGGGTTACTTTGTAAGTGAAAGTAGTTAGTTATGATAATAATAGATTAGCAATTGTTATACTACTTTTTTATAGATCTTTATCGTGAGACGCCTCTTTGGAGACAACGGATTTATATATGTGAGTGCGGTTTGCAATTTAATATTTTAATAATAGCTTTAGTAAAGAATATAAAATTACACGAATTACTTTAATATAATTTAAATATAAAAAAGAACTGATAGACAGTTGGGAAACACCGTTTCTGTTTGCTATTATTCTATTAAGTAAAGTTCGTTAAAGATTTTTGGCTGGAAGCAATTATGTGGAAGATTTATTGCTTCTGTGGGACCGACTGAAGGACCCTTTTTTTGTATTCAGGTAAGGAGATGTATCTCGTTCGTATATTTTTTTTTTTTTGCTCAGATTTGACACAAAAATTAGCACAAAATTTTTCGAAATAACTGATATAAAACCGCTTTTTACGACCGATTTGCTGTTTATTTTTACACTTAAATTATACTAGGATGCAATTAGTAGAATAAGTGATTAGATGGTTAAGTTTTTAGATTAAATTTCGTGCAATAGCCGGGTTTAAGCGAGTAATAGCGGGAAGAACGCAGAAGCACGTCTTCCCCGCATTATATATATATATATATATATATATATATATATATATATATATATATATATATATATATATATATATATATCGAACTCGAACTTGGAAATAGATACGAGAAATTAAACCCAGAAGCAGACATCGAGGAATTGAACACTGTAATTAGTTCGGTTCTAACCTCAACAGGTAAGAAATTAGGTGGATTCAGGAAACAGATTAAGTTAAGCAAAATTTCAGCGGAAACAAAAAACCTAATTAAGCATAAAAGGAATTTAGATAGGGATAATAATAAGCAAGAATACAATCTAGTAAATAAGGAAATTACAAAGAGAATAGTCAGGGATGTCAGGGATTTTAACAGCAAGCTAATAGAAAATACCATTAAGAATAACCGTAGCCTGAAAAAGTGCAAACAGGATCTTTTTTTAGGCAAAAACCAAATGATCGCAATCAGATCAGAGAGCGGAGTAATAATTAGGAATAGAGAAGAAATCATAGACAGAGTTTACACGTTCTATGCAAAACTATACGAGAACAACAACGGTCAATTCCCCGCTCTGGAATCGACACACGGCCAAAGAGTTCCTGCAGTATTGCCTAGCGAAGTAGAGGCCGCGCTAAAAACTGCAAAGAACGGTAAAACTCCAGGGGAAGATAATATTCCCATTGAGTTACTAAAATGTGGCGGCTCCCCCCTAAATAATATCTTAGCTAGGCTTTTCAGCAAATGCATCCAGAACCAAGCTAAGCCAGAAGGATGGAATAACGCAACTATCATCTTAATACACAAAAAAGGTGATAAAAGCGACATCAAGAACTACCGACCCATTAGTTTACTTTCAGCGGTCTAAAATCTCTTCACGAAGGTTATTACAGAAAGGCTGAAGAATATCCTCGACGAGAACCAACCTATAGAACAGGCAGGATTTAGGGCAAATTTCAGCACAATGGACCACCTTCAAGAAGTTGGCGAACTAATCGAACGCGCCAACGAATATCAACAGCCATTGTGCCTAGGTTTCGTCGATTATGAGAAAGCCTTCGATACAGTTAGCCACAATGCAGTACTTAACGCTCTAGTATAAAATTAATTCGCTAAAAATAGTTTCCGGCGATAACCGGTAAATTTTAAAATTTACCGGTATTTACCGATGGCGATATTCTTATGGTTTATTATGTAATATGTTATATCTCAAGGTTCGCCGGGGTTCTCTCCATATATGTCGCTGTGGATGATTTGTTGTATAAATGTTTGTTGATCGTATTGTATACGATGTTTACAATGCACTTTGCTATGTTTGACCATATGTATATGTCATTTATAAATTCGAATTATGTAATGATTATGTATATAATTTCGTGTGTTTGATCTACATATATAGTACACTCGTACTACATAGATTCAGAAATGTACTAGAATCTAGATTACACGTGCCCATAGATATAGACAATTGCGGTGAGCACTGAAATATGTATGTCCGATATCGGTTATTGAAATTGATTTTGAAATTGCTTCCAGGCAACTGATCAGACGCGCCGCTACGAGACTTTGGGGGCGCAATGTCGGGCCGTAAACGGAACTACAGATTTGGCACACCTGGCTCGGGGGCTACCACAGCCTGCGCCCTCGAGAGGCCCCCGCAAGCCCTTCGCCCCGCCATTGGGGGTGCTGCACCACAACGACAACGACAACGAGAACGTCGACGCCATACAATCTGTGAGTATCCCAAACGTGTGATTGATAAGCATTCCAAAGTTCGCATCCCAAAATAATCAGATTCGACCAAAATGGAATGGGATGATATGGGTCTGGATGGATTTACGGTGCGGACGGATTCCCCCATTTCCACCTTATCCCCCCCCCCCTCTCCACAATATGAAATTGCAGAGGAGGGGAGGGGGTAGCTTCGATTTCTCCTGAGCAGGACTGACCAACATAAGGAGAAGCAGGCGGATATTAATAAATACAGAACATATGTATATTAAATTACTAGGACTACCCTTAGGCTTATCGTTCACAATATATTATAAAAGTTATAGCAGCACGGTCGCGGTTTTGCCAGCCCTGATTCAGGGCGTCAATCACTTACCAGATATTTTGCATTCGTCATTACTGGGAAAATGTACATTATATACTTTGACCTTTATGTACATAAAGGTCAAAGTATATTAAGATCAGTAAGTAAATTATGAGAAAAAATTGAAATCATACGCATATTTTTTTCTATATCTGCGAATATGGTGTCCAAAATTAATACCAGAAATTTAATTCATGTTAGTCAACAGTACCAATCGACAATCTTCTACATTTGATTTTGAATGAAGTCCATATTACTTAATTTGTAGGCCAATTTAGGTTCACGCTTACAATATAATATAATAAAAGGTTCTAACTAACATTTAGAATAGGTGGAGTTAGAACTCTTTCAAAATAAGGTAAAGATATGTAAACGAATAAATATCTTCTTATAGATCATTCGAGGAACCCTTGAGTTTAAAATGTCAAATGTCATCTCTAAATGATTCCAGGACGAATAAATCTTTCGAGTTTGCTCACTAGGAGCACTGGTTATTTGACGCTTGATTTTTTAATGTACATAAACAATCAATATATGTATGAGCCGTTATAATTGAAAGTGGTAAAAGTCCATGTGGCAGAAATATTTCACAAAACATTAAATACATATAATGTTTTACTAATCGATTTATTCGAGTATTTTCTATTGAAACATGTTTATTGGGAAAGTGTTCTGGCCACACTATTTTTTGTTTTCGTTTAAAAGGGTTAATTGGAAGTGTGCTGAATTTTAAATCGGTAAAATTTCGGGCCACAAACTCGCTACTATTATTTACTTTAATAGGGATAGTATATTAAATTGTCTTTATATGAGAATTGAGAACTGCACACGAGTCTCCGATATTGTTTATAACGTCCCAAATATTATATTTGGATCAAAAACCCTCTTTCTATATTAATTGTTTCGATAGCCAGGTTCATTATTCTCCTCGTATAGTACCGCTTAAAAGAAAGTATACATTGGTGTACATACATAGCTATCACTGTTTGATCTATGTACATATATTAAGCCTATGTAGGTTAGAAAGTTTGTTTTGAAGGAAGAAACACAACATTAATATAAAGGTTAAAACAAATCATTATATTAATAACTTTATATTATATACATATATGTACATATGTATATATACATATATATATATATATATATATATATATATATATATATATATATATATATATATATATATATATATATATATATATATATATATATATATATATATATATATATATATATATATATATATATATATATATATATATATATATATATATATATATATATATATATATATATATATATATATATATCAGTGGCGTGCCGTTCATGGATGCTGTGGATGCTGCGCATCCCTTTGAATTTCTAAGTTTTACTTCTATTTAATTTATTTTTGATTACGTGCGGCGTGGGGTGACTTTGGATGCTATATTATATATGTGTATATATATACATATATATATATATATATATATATATATATATATATATATATATATATATATATATATATATATATATATATATATATATATATATATATATACATATATAGCATCCAGAAATATTACATGTACAGCATTATATATGTATGTATTTATGTATAAAGTGGTATATTTTACGATCCAATTAAACGTGTCTAATTCGCACGCTGATAAAGTGCTCACCGAGTTTTCCTTTGCGGCAAATTTTGATCAAGGCACAGGAAGGGCATAAAAGCGTTTCGAGTACGAATTCGTCACACAGAGCTTTTGAAAGCTCGATGTAACACACTTAAGCTCTCTTTGAAAAGAGGGAAATGTACGTCAATGTTACCTTTAACATTCTCAAGGACCAAATATGTCTACAATTCTCCGCCTTACCATTCATATTTTGAAACTCGAAATTATTTATTTACTTTTTTATGCACGAAGAATACCATTTCACAAAACAATTTCCGAAACATTATAATTTTTATGTTGTGTCATTTTAGGATAACGTTCCACCCGCTTTGAAAGATGAACTAGTTCTGGAGAGATTGGGACCAATGCAAATTAGATCCAATTACGACTCGTTGAAAAAAGAAGCCTTAGATCTTGAACTGCAAATCAAACAACTACAGGTATGATTTTTTTTTTTTTTTTAATTGAAAATTTCGATTTAACCATACTATGCATTTATAAACGTGACTGAAAAATTCATATATTTTTTTAGGATTCATTGGATAATATGGTTCGATTGCAACAACGCTCAATTGAAAACCATCTTTTCAATAAAGCAAATGAATTACAGGTAAAAAATAATGTAACATAAGTAGAGTTAACAATTGAAAATGGACAATTTTGTTTTAAAAATTAGATACGTATATCGATTCTAATGACGGAATCGAATTACATATGATTTTATCTATGTATGTATGAAATTGGGATGGAGAGTATTTAGACGAATGAATGCCGTTTTCAAATCAAAAATGCCACTTTGCCCGAAGAAAAAGACCTTCGATTAATGTGTTTTACCAGTGATGAGTAGTCACCGGACCCAGAAGGTGCCGCGTATTGTTCAAAGGTTGTAAATGCATTGTTAAAGGTTTGCCGAACCTTTTTTATAAAGGATTTACAACAATGGAACAATGGATAGCACTGTGACTATCTACCTCTAGTATGACGTATGGATGTGAAAATTGGACATTCAACGTCAAGATGATATACAAATTCCAATGCACTCAAAGAAGTATGGAACGCTGAATGCTTGGTATAACGGGGAAAGACAGGAAGCGGAATACATGGGTGAGAAGTATTACAAGGATAGTGGATATGGTTGATAGAGTGAAGAAATTTAAATGACAATGGGTGGGACATGATGGACGAAAGGTATACAAAAAAGTGCTAGAATGATATCCGAGAGGTGTCCAATAGCTGTAGATGATGATGAATCATCATCATTGATAATACATACGTATATCGGTGCATACTTCATATATTCCTTCTCATGTACGGACAACATATGTACAGATGTATTTTATATGTACCTATACATATGTACATAAAGGTGCTATGAAGCAAGTAATAAGTGCAAGGCCTTAAAGTGATGATAGCTCATATACATAATTTCGAACATTTTGAGCCACGCATACATTAGTACAAAGTCTTATGGTTTATTTTTAATTTAATTTTTAAAGATTTTTAGAAAAAACACCAAAATCTCACAGTTAATTGTTAATACTGCCCAAGTTTAAAGTGGTATGTTAATAAATTATTATTTTTTTTGTTTTTCTAATGTTGAAAAATGTGAAAAAAAAATACTAGAGGCCCAATAAGTTTTTTAAAAATTTGTCAAGTAGGAAAAATTCATTTTTTTGTATTATAAAAAACTGAAAGGTTTTGTACCTTTATGTTATGCTATATTGTTATGTGTCGTTCAAAATATTCTAAATGATATGAGCTATCATCCCTTTAAGGCCTAATACTTAGCTTTGTTGTTTACCTATACCTAATGTTTTAATTATATTTTAGTAAAGTAAAGATCGCTTGTTTTTATTAAGTTTATAATTTTAATGATTTCAGGAGGATATATCAATGAAGAAGTTTGATCTCCGCGTAGCGCAAATTCACCTTTCAGCCGTTAAAGCACAGGTAAAGTAATTATAAAATATGTATATACATATGTATGTTGTAGCTGTTTGATGGACCTAAGGTTTCAGTTTAATTTCGAAATCGTTATCAAATCAGTTCATTACATGCAGAAGTAATGGAATGTTGTATGAATATTGAAGTATTGAATCTAAATTATTTTTTATAATTTAGATTCAATACCTATATTTATAATTTAAAATTTTTAGATGCATCAATTATATATGATTTTAATTTAAGTTCTAGCAATATACATACATATGTATGTACATAAATATACCCCCTTTTACTATGCCAAACATATTTCTCTTTGAATTTATAGCTATTCTGTGAGCGGCTTAGGTTAAATTAAGTTGAATGTTTTTAGTATACATATGTAAATTCTATCCAATTTGGTACACAAATGTATGTTCATACCGATGTATTTTCTTGAAAAAGTATTATTATGAACATATTCCTCATGAACTTATTCCTCTTGAACATATTATCCTTATGAACATATTCCAATATGTTAAATAGTATTTTCTATTTGTATGGATCTAATGAAGCTTAAACCTTAAAAATCCTCAAAATGAGGCGTTTTCTTTAAAACTAATTGAAAAAATTATGAGAATATTTCTATATTCTTCACTAGTCACTAGTGGTAGTTATGAATTATAAGTTGGAGTGAGGAGTCTGGAATAAAGAGAGACTTCTCTAGAGTTCTCCCGAGTGTTTTTGAGACGTCTAAAAGCAAACTTGGTGAAAAAATTTACCACAATGAATTTCTTTATGGCACATTGTATACAATAGACGTGATATATGTACTATGTACATACCGGTCTCCCTCACGGGCCCGAATGTGAAACGCCCGAAAACGCAAATATCGGAAGGCAAAGATCGAAAATCGAAAGATCTCAAGTCGAAAGATAAAAAAGGGTGCATGGTAAACGGTATATACTCACTTAATTTGCGTGAGCAGGATACAACAGGAACAAGAGGAACAGGCTTTTCCTCCCGTATTCTGCGCGCGCACATTAATACGGGAGGAAAAGCCTGTTTCTCTTGTTCCTGTTGTATCCTGCTCGCGCAAATTAAGTGAGTATGTACGACGGGGGGGGAGAAACCCTTTTTTTTATCTTTCGACTTAGGATCTTTCGATTTTCGATCTTTGCCTTCCGATATTTGCGTTTTCGGGCGTTTCACATTCGGTCCCGTGAGGTAGACCCATGTACATACATACATATGCCAGAATCCAAATGTATGTATAAATTTGACGGCGCATTATGTGTATCGCTCGCACTTGAGAAAGTAGTTCGCCTTGTAATTTATCGTTTGGTTGTGGCATCACTTGAAAATTTCCTGAAAGCTTCGATACACACAAGTACATGAAAATGTAATCTATCTCATGTTTTAGTACGCAATTTTACAAAACAGTTGTCGTCAACTTTACTTGTAGATCAAAACGTCGAAGCTCTCCTCAGAAAATGTTAAAAACTTGTTAAAAAATGTTAAAAACTTGCGAAACTTAATTAGGTAATTCATTTATTTTTTATTAATATAAAATTTATTTATTTACAAAATATTCAAAAGAATTAAACAACATATCTATAACGAGAAAAAATGTAATTATAAAACGAAATTAATTTGAAATAGCTTCAAGAATAATATAATACTTTTTTTTTATTTTTAAATGCTTTTTATTATTACGAAATTATGTTCACAATACATCATATATACATATTTTAATAGCTACTGATATACCGATCATTTTCAATTTTACAATTTTAATTTAATTTTGTTAGTAATCATAGTATTATATTACTCTAATGTTAATGTACAGCATAATAGGAAAAAGAGCTCAAAAACCTATTTACAATTCTTATAAATGCTTGTAATACATCTAATACATAATTTTAATTAAAGACTCTCTTAAGTCGATGACCGAAAGCAGATTGTGTTTGGATAATCTGTGTTTATACCTGAAGGGTATAGGCATTTTGTTGTCCGAGACTCTTCACATGTGTGTTAGTATGGTTATCAGTGATTCTGTCATATAATCTACTGGTTAGTTTGTTAGTAATGTCTGTAACAAACGGAATATTATATATGGCATGCAGTTTTTTCAAGTTAGTACATATATATGGGTGTATTGTAAATTATTTTTAGGGATTTGTTTTGTATTACTTGGAGCTTGGAAAGATTAGTATTTGAGGCGTTATTCGATACAGGTGAAGCATAGGTTAATAATGGTAATATGAGCGCGCGATATAATTTTATTTCATTTTGAATTGATAAAAGAACTATGGCGATTAGATATTTGGTATATTGAGGATATACCCCGCATCGCCTTGCATTTCGCTCCCTCAATGTGAGGTGCCCATCTCATTCTTTTATCGAACGTTACTCCTAAATATTTTATTACTGACTGCCATTTTAGACTTTCTCCAGAGGGGATTTTCAGATCTGAACTTGGCTTATGCTTTCTAACACTAAATAATATGGCGTTTGTTTTGGTTTGAATAATTTGAATTTTCCACTTAGTGAAGTGTTCTGCCATTGTTTTGATTTTAAATTCATGATTTTTACGAATAGTGTCTAATTTTTTGCTACTTGTGAAGCAAGCGGTATCATCTGCATATAGGGCTATGTGACAGTTTTTTGGACTAGGTATGTCATTTATATATATGGAGAACAAGAGTGGGCCAAGCAAGCTCCCCTGCGGAATACCAGCTGCGATTATTTTCGGAGATGATAATTTATTATTTACGTTAACCACTAGCTTTCTACGAGTATTAGGTAGTTTGATATTTTGTCAATAAGGAACTTATGAATGAGTCCATCGTGCCAAACCATGTCGAAAGCCTTTTCTATGTTGAGACATACCATTCCGGTATTTCTCTTCATATTTAAGTTTTTCGTTACGTGTTCAACAGTCTTGTTAGTTATTGGGTTGTGGAATGTCCAGTGCGAAATCCAAATTGTTCATTTATTAATTTCTTATTTACAACTTTGAGTAAACGAGTGTAGATTATTTTTTCTAGAATTTTGGAAAGCGTGCAATGTAAGCTAATGGGTCGATAATTGGCCGGGTTTTTTAAGCTTTTGTCGGCCTTAGGTATGGGAATTACGTTGGCTGTTTTCCAGTATTCTGGGAAATACCTGGTGAGTAAACATGAGTTGAATATTTTAGATAATGAGACAAGGGAAAAATATTTGGCAAAAATAATATTTGAAAAATATTTGGCCAAAATATTTCCAGCAATAGATAAAATCAGTTTCGGTCGAAGCTGGTTGTTTTGTTTAAAAGGACGAATTTTTTTTTAAATGATCGCTTTTTTTCTCCTGTCAGTGTGTATGTATGTATTTTAATTTCTTAATTTAATTTAAAAATATTTATTTTTTATATACTGATATCTATACGTCAACTAGAATTTTATTTTCAAATTGGTTTGTATATTTGCTGAAATATAAAGTATTTTATATATCACAAATAGATGTCTCTAACTGAAAAAGTTACATAATGTTAAATTTAAGTTTAAATTTTAAAAACGTGATGAAGACACATTTTTAAAATGTGCACTTTGTAGTGTTGAGTGAGTGGGAATAACTTAAAAATATCACCGTAAATATTTTTCTGCACTAAGATGCATTTTTTCGTTCACGTGCAAATTCAAGGTTTGCGCATGCGTGTACGTAGCGCAGTGAGCGCGCCCAAGGCATCTGTCTACTGCTCATGCGCCACACCGGCTCACGGAAAAAACATCGATAAAGGAAACATGGACGGTACGTGAACTATTCCAAGTATTTTATTTAAATCCAGGTCAATCAATGTCAATATATTAGAATATAATAGCACTGTCCACAAAATTCAATATGTGCATGTACGTCATGCAATATTGCAATCATTTCAATAAACTGACTTCACCCATTTTATATAAATACATATTCACGTAATTACATGTGAACTATCGGCCCGACATAATTTACCGAATTACCAACAAAATATGTCGGTCACTAGTGGATCCAACAAAATATGGCCATGGGGGGAGGGGAACATTCAAATTGAAAATTACATATAAACACATAAAAAAGATCTTGTAAAAGCACTAGAGCAGGCGTCGGCTTTTATATAGTATTTTTGGTAGTATGCGGGTCAAAATCATTCAAATTGTGACTATTAAGAGGATGTTTCGGGTCAGTGGGTATTTTCGTGAATAATAAGATGAATTTTATTAAGAGAGAAAAACTCATCCATTCCTAGTACATTTTCAGAATTCATTATAGGTACTGGTTAGAGACCCGTATTTTGGGCATCTATTTTTGTCAATTTTAGCATTTTCATTTTGCATTTTAGCGTTTTAGGGCATTAAAAATGTTCAATTTAGCATCTATTTTAATGAAGAGTTTAATTTTAAATAATAAAAAATTTCGATGAATTTTAATAAAATTAATATACATATATACAATTTAAATACAACACAACCATTAAAAAATAATGGAAAAATTCAAAAATGTTTTGAAATTAAAATTATGTACAATAAAAAAAACATGAATATAAAAATACAAAGACAAAAAATATAAATATAAAAATATAATACCAATTAAAATTGATTAAAACTTAACATGGAACATATTTCTACAGATTCTTTTTTGAGATTCGTACGACGATCGGTAAGAATTATATTGTATTTACTAAAATACCTTTCAGCATCCACACTATTGACGGGACACCAAATAGATTTTAGAGCTGCACAACCAAACTCCTTATATTTAATTTTTGTTGCCATCAATAATAGCAATATATCCGGCGTGGATTCACTTTTTATATTCTCTATTAATTGTCTAAAAAGTTCTGATCTCCTTCCAAACATTGAGCCTCTGTTAATACATTAAACAATGGCAGGTTTCTAAAAAACAAAACTGTTTCTTTAACATTAATATTAGATTTTGAACCTGCCACAGATGGATTGAATAGTTAACTCAATGTTCGGAGGAATAGATTTGTCTCATCTAGTTTTAAGACGCTTTTTTGAGCAGGCTTTTGGATACACAGCTCCAACTGTCTTCTTTTATTTGCAGTAGTAGACAAAAGCAGTTGCTTGGTTTCGACAGGAAAAACACCGTCAATGGTAAACTGCAAGCTCTGTTTTATCCCCTCAATTTCTTCACATAATAAATGGGCAAAGGGATAGGAAGACCCTTCTAAATTGTCTATTCATTTTATAAATTTTATGCAAATTTCACTTTTGTTTGTTATTTTAGCATCTATTCGCATATTTTACGAATTTAGCATCTATTAGCATCTATTCCAAATTTTAGCATCAATTAAGCATTAGTAGCAAAGTGCCTAAAATACATGTCTCTAGTAATGGTGTTCAAGAACAAAACTCTTAAAAACCAATGTTTATCATTAGAGTTCGAGATAGTTTTCAATTTTATCGATTTCGTTAAGAGATATTTGTATGTCATCAAAACATCAAAAATCTATTAAGAACTTTGCCTAGACTTCACTATTGTACATATTTCAGCATGTAACAGCTAATCTTGAAATTGGTATTCAATTTCTTCCAAAAAAGCTTTGAAGCGCAGGGTGTTAATACAGATCGTGCTACTATTTTGTTTACGATCTTAATAACCTTTTTCATTACATCCTCAATTTGTTGCGTATTTGCCTTTTCAAATAAATTATCTTTCACGCAATGCTAATTACTAGCCTTAGGCGTTGGCTTGGCGATCGTCAAATAACAATAAACCACTCTATCAGAATACAAAAAAGCTTGTTTGACAATGGTGAACCAATTTTTTGCCAACGCATCATCCCAATGGCAATCTTTGCTAATCACTAGGGACCGGCGCACAAGATGCTCGACGGCTTAAAATAATGGTTCATTATTATCGATTTCTATTTTCAACCATTTTTTTTACTCTCCTGCTTTCTCGGACAATGGAGAGATCTATTGTTATTTTATGGCGGCAACTTGACCGCCAATCTCTACTGTCTTAATCGGTTAGTTCAAGTGGGGCACTTGAAATTGTGAAATGAGTCACTTGGTGACCTGCGAGTCATAGGTTTCCGTAACTTGTAAGGATTTTTTTTGCATAGATAATCGCACGAACGGTCAATTTGAACTTGCATGGTAAATGGACTATTTCAATAGTTGCCACGTGAATATCGCGAATACGGAATATCTAATACTCGAATTCTCGTTAGTGTGGTAGTTCGCGTGTGTGACTCTCAGTGGATGCAGTACCGGTTTTAGGGGGGGGTCGGGTGGCACCCGAGGGCGCCGCTTGATGCGCCGAAGGCGCTTCAAAATTTATAACTAGAGCGCCGAAGGCGCTACAAAATTTTAGATCAGAGGCTAAAGGCGCCTCTACGTTCTAAGTTCAAACATTTGTACTCCGCAAATTATATTTATTGGGCGAAGGCGCATTCCCTTCAATATTCTATTATGCTTATCAAAAAAAAATTGTTTCACATTTCACTGTGGCATCCACAATTTAAATCTGGTACTATATGACGCTGAGAAATCTTCTGTAACATCACAAACTTTTTTCGGTATTCTCCAAAGATTTTTTACCCTATTTCCAGCTTCAATACATCGCTGGAAGATTCAACTGATCAAGTGCAATTATATTCCTGAAAAATATA
Organism: Arctopsyche grandis; assembly: GCF_051622035.1. Taxonomy (NCBI): domain Eukaryota; kingdom Metazoa; phylum Arthropoda; class Insecta; order Trichoptera; family Hydropsychidae; genus Arctopsyche; species Arctopsyche grandis. The sequence goes on from NC_135355.1 coordinate 8,698,467, forward strand.
ATTTGAAATATGATGGGAAGCGAAAATAGTAAGTTTCTGCTAAAGATTTAGCAGTGGAATTACAAATAGAATCTTTATTTAAACAATTAAAAAGTGAAAGGGCAATTTGATGAAAATACACAAAACGAGAAATAAATAAAAAATATTATAGTTGGATGTCGAGTTTTTTAATCCTCTTTTAATGCTTTCTCTAATGTAAATGAAAGAAAGATTCGAGCAGTTGAACGTATATTCAAAGACGTGGGGTTTTTTGTATTTTGTAAACAATCTACTGAAAACGAACTTCGTAGATATTGTGCCGATCTTCAAAATAAGTTCAAAAAGCCTATCTTTCAAATAAAAGGTAAAATTAATCCACTCATTGTTTTAAATTTCAGAAAACAAAATTTACAAGAATTATATCCGAACATTTGGGTTGCTATGCGACTTTTGTTGACATTGCCTATAACTATAGCGTAGTTAGGTGAGCGTAGTTTTTCGGAACTTTTTATTAAAATTTATCCCCGGTCTACAGTATCACAAAATAGACTTTCCAGTTTGGGAACTGAATCTATTGAAAATGATCGTTGAAAATCTTGATTTTTCAGCTTTAATTATACATTTTGCCGAAAAATTAACGGGAAAGTTGACTTCTGAAATCTAATTACTAGTGAGGTTGGGAAACCTTGCTAACCACTTTTCTGCCGGTCCCAAGCCCGGAAAAACGAGGATGGTAACCCATTTTTTAATATTTTTTCTAGGGGAAAAAAATTGTCAGAGGGCACCATAGGGTGTATGTAAGGCCGGCACTGAGTGGATGGAATGGATTCGAATGCCAGATATTTCGCGTTCGAGATTTTAGTGACGTATGCGAGATAAGTAGTCACCTTATATCTATAAATTTAAATTCGTTGAAGGGAGGATCCATAGCATATGTGGCACCTCCCTTAGATCCGCCTATGAAAGAGGTAGTTGTGAGTCTAGAACCTCCAAATATTCGTAATTTCGAACAGTTCGAATATAGAATAGCAAATAATAAAATATTCCAATATAGGGGTTCCAAAAAACCGCCCGAAATAAAAAGCCGGTTTTCGAAAAATACGATTTTTTTAAGTTTAAAATTTTTATATCGAAAAAAAAAATGTAAATATGTATATATTTGCATAATATATATCTATATTATGCAAAAAAAATAGTTTTTTATAAATTAAATTAAGTTATAAACATTATGAACTTTCATAAGATCATTACAAATATTACAAATAATAAAATTTGTATAATATGTACATATATCACTAAAGAGCGGATAGAGAGCGTGCTTTTTCCAGGAATCACGGCATTTTGGGTCTATTCACAAAGCCAGAGTGCAATAAAAAAAGGTTCGGCGAACCTTTAACAAAGGTTCATCATAAAAATGAACAATGCACAACGAACAATAAACAAAGAACGGCACGCTTCCGGTCCGACCTCTATATATCACAGTCGTAAAATGGCAGATCCTAAATACGCACATATAATTAAATGATTTAAATAAGCTAGATATATTATAGATAAAAATATTTCAAAGTTGTTTTTACGCATCTGTTTTAGCTGAAAAAATCCAAAAGCAACCGTTGCAAATTTCGGAAACAAATTCATTTGAAACGGCAAATTCATTTGATCACGAACATTTTAAATCCATAATAAAAGTAGGTATGTGGCCTCAATATTTAAAGGGCAATTCCTTCGAAGAAAAATCGATTATATTTCGGAAATTCCTATGGATTTTGCCATAAATCATTTGACTACTTTTTTTGATGTTTTCAAGTACCAGGATTTGCGATAGATAAGGATGCTTTCTATACCTGAAGTTGGGTAGGCCATTGAAACTACATACTTTCTATAATATTTTATTGGTTTATGACCGGGTCCATTACTAAATCTCAAAGAAACCGCTCAAGAAAGAAAGAAGTGTAGCTTTTTTTTGTTCAAAGAAATATACGCCTATACCTAAGAGCGTTTATACACATTTATTTTGATCTTTCATAGAAATTTAAAATTCATAATTGTTAATTTTGAGGAAAAAACATTAATTAAAGAAAATCTTAAAAAGCCGGTTGATCGAGCCAAAAAGCCGGTTTTCGGTTTTTTGAAAAATGGTCAAAAAGCCGGTTTTTCGGTTTCGGTTTAAACCGGTTTGGAAGCCCTAATTCCAATATATTCGTGAAGTAAAATATTTTGAATGATAAATGAATAGATACATATTAAAAAAAAAAAAAATTGTTCTAAAAATAAATTTTAATTTTGAAAATACATTTAAGCAAACACGTTGTGATCAGAGATCGGTGGCTGAGGATGCTTTTATGCACAAAAAATTTTTCAATTACTATTGTAAACCATTTTTTTTGCTCTATTGCTTTGTAGGGTAATGGAAAGGTCTATTGTTATTTTATGTTGGCATCCTCGGCCGCTGATCTCTAGTTATGATCAAACTCCGTCGCTGCACATATGATATTACCCGGAAACCATAAAAATAATTTCTAGAATTTTGATAATTACAAAATCTTTTGTATAGAACTTCTTCTTCGTCGGCTTAGTGTTTAAGAATTCCGACTGTTGTCGTAAATAAAACACAAATTCGTAAACGAAAGAGCCGACCAGTGTGCTGTTTGTTGTTTTACTTTATCTACATAGTAACAATAGACGAAGTTTTGTGATCATGCGAAAATTCAAACTCATTTTTGCTTGCAATTTGTTTTTAAATTGCTGGGTGCCTAGTGCATGCTAGTTAATAAAATATTTTATCATTATTTTGTATAGAACTAAAATTATAAAAGCTGACTCCGAATTTGTCATAAATAATAATGAAAATAGAAAAAGAAATTCACAAAAAAAAATGGGACTTTGGATTATGCTGCAGTGCAATTTCCGCGAAACATCCAGAATAAAAAAAATCGTCTACCTAAAGTGTTCTAATAGGTACACATCCAAATGTGAACACAGTTTTTCGTTTTAAAATTTCAAAAGTGTTTTATTATAAACATGAAATAATACTTTATAAACAGACGAATTTGGAGGCTCTAGTCGTGACGACAGAATCGGTGAATGTACGCCCATAAATAGTCATTTCACACTATGTATGTATTGTATGTTCTTGTGCGACAGATTTAGTTATTGTAAGACTAAAACGTCAATAAAACGAGGTATATAAAAAAAATAAATATCGCTAAAATAAAAGAAATACTATTTTTAACCCTTTGAGTACTGACGTCTTTTCTGTTGATAGTCTACCACGCTGAAAATTTCGCCAACATTTCCAACTAGAATTATTTGGAAATGTTATAAAAATTGTAGCTAATCCAAACAAATCCTAGGTCACTACCCTAGAAAACTACCGCCGTGGTTTTGAGTTTTATAAAGGTGTGTTTAGACTCTCTAATATATCTTGCAACAATATAAAATAAACAAAAAAGTCTATTAATGAATGTAAATTTTCCAAAACTATTTCCATCTTCTTCATTGTTGTTAAAATGTACACAATCTTAATTCCAAGCCAAAATCTAAAATACTCAGCAATTAGGGATTTCCATCGACAAATTCTGATATGGTTGTAAATTCAGAAATTCCGGTGTAAACCAGTCTTTATAAACATTGACACGGATTACAAAACCCATTTTCAATGCATTTTTTTCAATGATACCTGGAAAGGCTTAGCGGGTTGTATTCTTGTTTACTTTGTACATGCTTGAAATACGACGCCTATCGGCGTTTTTCAGGCCCATGGACTTCTTGGCGAATTAATCACTCAATTCAACCACGTAACTTTTGCGATTTCTTGATTAAATACATTATTTTAGTCTAGGTCGTCTTTATTAATTATCAAGGCGTATCGAATTTATATGTAGATAAGTTTATGTTCGCCACGCGCCGCCCTAGTTTATCTGCAACATCAACTCACACTACAAACGAGTCCGAATAAAGTTCACACGCTGCGTTGTTATACCCGCGCTGTTTTTTCGGAATATTTCGACATCTTTCATTGTGATTGAAATTGCATTCTTTTTATAAATCATGTGCACGCCGATCTAGTAACGGGTGCCAAATGAACCAACGGGCGATATTGTCCTCGTCAAGAATAATATGGGCTGGTTGAAAATACGTACACAATTGGTGAGTTTCGTTTCCGTTTAACTTTTAACAATGTCCAATATCGGGAAGCCTCGTTTTATTCTATATTTTCGGTGTGCAATTTTACATTTTCAAAAAATACGTAAATTAGTGTCGACAACTATGTGCATATGTCGATTTAGAGATGTAAATAATTATGTCTATATATGTACATACATGAGTTTGTTTGTTATTATTTATCATTTATGTATCTATACATACATATCTACTTATTTTAGTGCGTATGTGAATATTTGTGTATAATTTATAGATTTTTGGCGTTTTGGTGGTTACCTTTTGAATGTTGCTTTACAATTCGATCATAATATGTACATATTTGTGTACAAATAGACAATTTTCATTTGGATTCGCGATGATAAGACATATATTGATTTACTATGTTTTTTTATTAAGATTTTAATCGTATAATATAGGTAGGTACAATCAATTTTCATACTATTATTGTGCATATGTTACACCGAATCCGTGAAATTGTCTATTACACGCATTCGGCAAGAGAATTGCCGAATGCGTGAAAAATGCAAGCGCGTTGCCCAGTTCACGGATTCGAAAAATTCTTTGGCGAATTTTTTACGAATTGTTTTTTTTTATCGATCTTCGATGGTGGAAATACAGTAACATCTCGTGACGACTTTAACAATATTTTTTTTCGCTCGTAAGCAGAGAAATTATAATATTTCTCTGGTTTTAAATGCGTATCGTCGTAATTCAAAACATTGTTGTAATTCAAAACATCAACGATGATCTAATTTTAGCTCAATCTCGCTCTTTAGCTTGATTTTGATATTTAGTTTCAATTTTAAAATTTAATTTTTATTTCGATATTTTGTACGCTACTGCTGGTTAAAAAGTTGGCTCAAAATTGTCGTTGGTTTAGTCCGTAAGCACCATTACACATACGTACATACATGCAGTGGTGTAGTGCTAAATAAAAAAACAGGTCGGTGTTTAATTTTTATGACCCCGCTTTTTTCCTTACTAAAAAAAGTTGTATCCTAATATTGGTAGTTGAAATATTTATAAAAAATCAAATAATAATTAACAAATATTCTTACTTGTTGAAATTATAATGTATTTTTTTATATTTTATAAAAACTTCCATAATGCACCCTCTTTAACATCTTTGATTTTGCAAAACCCGTGTTTGTGTGTCAACAGCAACATTTGCTTTTAGCATGTACATATGTCAAAAAACTATCAAATTTTTACATGTGAATTTAGAGATGACTATTCATTTAAGCTGAGTTGCCTCATTTTATCTATCCTCGAGTGCGTATGGTCAATAGGGCAAAGAATGTTTTCTGTTGGGTGGTTTTAGATAAAAAATCCAATAAAGTTTATCAAACGTCTTTTAAGTTTTGAATGTGCTCAGATTACTATACGATTGTGTTAGAATGAGAGTATGCTCACAATATTTGGAATACAAAATTTTATATGAAATTTTAGTCAAAATGTTTTTAATTGTACTCGAAAAACAATGTTTATATCTAACTTTAAATAAATATATATATATATATATATATATATATATATATATATATATATATATATATATATATATATATATATAATATATATATATATATATATATATATATATATATATATATATATATATATATATATATATATATATATATAAATATATATAGGAAAGAGACGTATGTATGTATCCCTCATTCGTTCGCAGGAGCGCAAAGGGCGCAGCCACATGGGGCCCCGAAGGGGGCGCAGGGAGCGCAGCATTATTATACGCATAAGAGAGTTTATTATTTATTTTGATCTTTTGAAATTTGAAATTCATAATTGTTAATTTTGAGGAAAAAAAACATCAATTAAAGAAAACCTTAAAAGCCGGTTGACCGATTTTGAAAAATGGTCAAAAAGCCGGCTTTTCGGTTACGGTTTAAGCCGGCTTGGAAGCCCTAGTACCAATCCATCAGCGGGAATCATAAACCAAAACATCAGTATATTTTTAAAGGCATTCAAACATAGATATGTATGTATGTATTCAAAGTAAAACCAGTTATTTGCAAATCATCGAGAGTGTTAGAGGTGTGTGAAAATGTTCTGGCCTAGACTTGATAATAAATTTTAGGTGAGACAATTAATAGCTAATTTGAAATGATTGAATAAGTGATAACTAACGTATTACATGAAAATTTTTTAAAAAACCTTCTAAAAATTTTTACAATTAGGACTGCTAGAGCTATAATATTTCATTCCCCGTGTGCAAGCAATAGCTGATAATACTGTTCGACAAATGACAACTTTTTTTTTGGTTCAGAGACGAGATATAACTTTTCTTACAGAATTATGTCCAGTGAACACGAATCTGGTAATAAAAAATGTTGATTGGCTCGAGATTCGGAGATATACATACATATGTGTTTTATAAATCGCGCGATTTTTCTATATCTTGGTGTTGTTCGGTCGACGTCTCAAAATCTGTCAATTTCCTGTTCAAAATGAATATTGGAATCTATAGTCGGGTATTTTATCTTCCATTTGTAGTACTTTTAAGCTTTCAAATCTCTCTAATTAGTCATCCAGTTCAAATCAAAAGTCAAAAGTACGTATTTTTACTTGGGATTTTTTCCCACTGTTAATACTATTTTATATCGAGTATTTTCTATTGAAACATGTTTATTGGGATAGTGTCCTGGCCACACTATTTTTTGTTTTCGTTTAAAAGGGTTAACTCGAAGTTTGCTGAATTTTAAATCGGTAAAATTGCGAGCAAAACGGTCGTACTAGTGTTTACTCGTATTTACACGAATCTGAATTGAATTAATAGGGATAACATATTAAATTATCTTTATATGAGAATTAAATAAAATTCAACTTAGAAAAATCATATTTCGACTATTCTCGTGGATTAATAACAAAAATTCGTTTATTTTATCGAGGTAAGCCAGTTATCAATAGAATTTTTGTTATTAATCCACAAGAATAGTCGAAATATGATTTTTCTAAGTGGAATTTTATTGAATTCTCATATTTTTTTTTTATTTTTACAAATCAATATACACTCGCCATTACAGATTTGCTCCAATGCGACGGGTGTACGTTAACGAAATACAGAATACATAAACAATCAGAAATCAGAAATACAGTAATACATACATATATGTACAATCAGAGTATATAGCATATAACAATTAATCAGAAATAATAATCATAAAGACATCTATGGATTATTTTTATATTTTATTTTTTTTGTATACAATTTTTATACATATAATAAATACGAAATTATAGAGATGTCTATAGAGATATCTATAGATTTCAGATTACTGTGTATAATTATTACAAATTATACACAGGCAGATTTTGTGACAACAGGATTAGATCTAATACCAATTTTCAGGAACCGTTTCAGCAATGATCAGATAAAATTGGCAAACTCTGATAGAGAAACGATCGATTTGGAGTCACAAAACCCCCAAATCTAACCAGCAGTGGCGAGGACTCGAACCTTTGACCTCAGTGGTGCTAAATATATACGCTACCACTAAGCCAAACTGCTGGCTAAAGATAATTTAATATATTTTCCCTATTAATTCAATTCAGATTCGTGTAAATACGAATAAACACTAATACGAGCTTATTGCTCGCAATTTTACCGATTTAAAGTTCAGTACACTTCCAATTAACCTTTTAAAACGAAAACAAAAAATAGTGTGATCAGAACATCTCAATAAACATGTTTCAATAGAAAACACTCAATATAAAATAATAATAACAGTGTGTGTGTGTGTGTGTGTGTGTGTTTGTGTGTGTGAATGAATTGATAAAAATCGATAAATTCATTTTTCGACGAGACGACTTTGTCGTGACTCGAACCAGTCATCTCAAAATAGCCTCAATATAGGTCTAAACTGAGCTAATGGTCACGAACATCACGCCAAATCTAATTCTTCATTTCGCCTTTTTTTTTAAACATTAATTGAAATTTTCCTTCTTGTCATATAAAAATACGTAATTATAATAATTTTATTTAAGGTTTTGAACCATTTTTTTTGTTTTCATATAAAACAATTAAATATATATTTTTAATTGAAATTGAAATTAATTTATATTTTAACGATATTCGAAAAATAAAATCAATTCCAGGACGCCGAGTTGAACCTACCCCCTCACGCCCCGATCAATATACGCTGTTCACTACACCATGATACGGATACAAAGAGTGCTCTAAATAACGTTAATATTCAATAATCGTACAGAACGTATAGGCAACCAATCAAAACGGAGTAAAGTCATATCTTCGGTAGTTGTCGGGAGTGGTCGGGAGCGGTCGGGAGTGGTCGGGAGTGGTCAGGTGTCATGGATCGAGTGAATCGATTTCGATTTGTAGTATCGCTCGGGGCTATAGGTAATAATAATAGAAAAAAATAGGAAGTCCTTAAATAAAGAATTGAAAACTCTCAATGGGAGTCTGCGTATTTTTAAGAATTGAAAATTATTACAAATAAATAAACCGGAACCGGAACCGAAAATAACGGTTCCGGTAATTTGTTATATGTAATAATAATATTCAACGTTACGAGGTCAATGACCGTTTGTGTATAATCGGAAAATATTACATTTTGTTAACTTTAATTAACATTTTGTTAACGTTAACTTTAAGAATTGAAAATTATTACAAATAAAGAATTGAAAACTATCTATGAGAGTCTACGAAAATAACGGTTCCGGTTCCGGATTTTTTTTTTAGTTTTATACGAGTATATAATTATTTTATACCCATGCTATGATGTTTCATCGGGCTATTCACTAGTTCAGTAGTAAATGTGGTAAAATCATTGGATGCATTAAAATAATTGAAAAATTAATCGCTATTTTGGTACATTTGATAAATTATCGAGTATACTCGATAAGAAATTTTACCAAATGTATGTACTAGGGATCCCAAGTATTCGTCGAATTCAAATATTCGAATATCGAATAGTAAATCAAGAGCTATTCGAATATTCGAATATATTCGAAAATTAAAAAAAAGGTAATTACATATGTACCAAGTATAAATTTGAATGAATCGTCTTATCATAGTTGCCATCGAATTCCACCTTGTTCTTACAGCCAATAATAATTCATTATGATTTCTTGTAAAAATGTATATTTCGCCGGTGACTCTTAATATTCGTATTATTTTTCTATTGTTTTCTAAAATTTCGTAGAGATTATTATCGGTCAAAAAGTGATTTTGTTCAAACATTTCCGTATTTAATGAATAAAAATCCGTTTCTTCACATGTAGACATGTAAATCTTCTTCATTATCTTCATTTTTATCACAATTATCCCAATTACATATTTCATTTTCTTCATAATCGTCGGCTTCTCTTTTATCACTCTTTTCATGTTGATTTTATGTATTTAGTTTATAAAAAAATTATATACACGAATAATATTCGAATAGTTGATGAAATATTCGAATAACGAATGGCCGAAAAATCAGACGAATAATTCGAATACTCGAATATTCGAATATCCGATTGGGATCCCTAGTATGTACTCTAGTACAGTGCTACTCAAACTAGGGTCCGCGGCCCAGTACTGGTCCGTGTACCGGCGTTAGCCGGTCCGTGCACAAAGAAGTAAATAAAAAATTAAAACAATAGCTTATTATAACGTATATATAAATTAATTTGGAATATAAAATAATTGATCTGACTACAAATGAAGAATTAAAAAAATGTTTTGAAACCACAACTTCACTTGCGTCCTTTTAGATCAAATTGAAAGCAGAATTCTTCCCAGATATTTAAGAATATGCACTAAAACTCTTTTACCTTTACGAGACTGGTTTCTCAACCATTAGTTTAATAAAGACAAAATATCGTAATATGATAGATATTCATGATCCATTACGTGTGGAATTAATTGTCTTCGATAAAACCACGACTGGATAAGTTATCTAAATTTTTTTTTTTTTCATTTTTCATCTTTGTCTAAGTACATATATGATATATAGATATTGTACTTCTTTGAATTCAACAAAATAAATTTTACTACTTATATTTAATATTATTTTTATTTGTTTTATGAACAAATTTTCACTCATATTCATATATAAGTTTTTTATTTAAAAATATGATGCTGGTCCGTGAGAATTACTGAAAAATATATGCTGGTCCGCCAACTGAAAAAGTTTGAGTAGCCCTGCTCTAGTACATATTTTAAGATTTTATTATTCAATACTCGAGTAGTTGATGATTTTGAGTAATTGGAGACATTACATAGAAAATACTTTTCTTCGAGCTCGCCCCTCTACTTTTAAATGTATAGTGTTGATTTCACGTTTCCAATATTAAAAGAGTATTATATGACGGGCTGAAAACCAGACTGGTACAAGTGACATTTTTAAAAAAACCTGGATTATGCGCTAAAATAATATCATTTCATATATGTTATTATTTTAGCACTCAAACCTGATTTTTTTTTAAATGTTTCTTGTACCAGTCTGGTTTTCAGCCCGTCATATATAACTTTTATTTGTTGTAAATTTATTTTTCCAAAATATTTTTGACGTAAATGTTTCGATTGCTGCATATGTGCATATATAAATATGTACATAGTAGCATAATTTCTATTTAAAGCTATATTTTTTTATTTCTATTTTTAATTTCTATTATAAGCTATACTTTTGCGACAATTTTTCTTCCTCCGCTGGACTCCATTATTGTTGCAGGTTAGGCCATTTTTCCCTGGAATCGAGGATGGTATAAAACACGTTTCGTTTCACATTATTTCAAATGCTGTAAACGTGCTTACGAATCTCTACTTCAGGCTATTCGTTTGAAACTTTTAAGTTACAATAACTCTAATAGAATAAGAAAAAACTTGTCATGAAACTTTAGCAATACTTCAATGTTTTCGTTATACGTTTTTTTTACATGGCTGTGTAATAAACTAATTAGCTGTGCCTTTCCATTTAGTTGAGAGACTATGTATGTAGATTAGTAGAATTTGTTGATTTTTCCTTTTCGCCGGACCAATCTGGTAGCTATTGAGAAACGGTGCTGCATAATTAATCGGTGTTTCCATAGTATGACTTCGTGAGTTTTATTGCTATTTCTAACGAAATATGTACATATGTATGTAGTTACTGCCGTCAGATTTGGGTTGAAAATTTAAGCATTGATAATTGACTTACTCGGTCATATGTTAGCGTCGTCTACTCCATCTGTCGAATTGGGTGGTCTATATTGGCCGACTTCACTAGTAGATCCTTCGTTCGATTCAAAGTCAGAATCATAGTTTTCTCTTGTTTCTGTGGCTGTGTTTTGACCTGTAGTCGTGCATTGACCTCCCTGGTTCTTTTCTATCTACGGTCCTATGGGGTCTTCAGAAATTGAAGCATTTTCAGAATTGACAATATTCAAGTGTTAAATAAACGTGTTAATTGTTTTTAATAATATGGGTTAGTCTTATCGCTAATGATTAACAGATGACTCGATTGAAACGTGTCATCTTAGGTGTGGAAAGTTCGATTATGTTGAAGGTCTGGGTTAGGGCCGGGTCGCACCGCTCAACTCGCGAACAACTTGGTTGAGGGCGACCAGACCAATGCATGCAGGTAGATGGGACATGCCACACTCGTCAACTTGTTTGTCGCACAAATTTCTATACATTTTTTCGTGTCACGCAACATGTCGGCCGACAAATTTGCACGGTGCGGCCCGGCCCTTAGACCGTACCGGGCCGGGCCGTAACTCGAGCAACAAGAGAGCGACAGTCGCCCTCAACCGAGTCGCTCGCAAGTCGCACGGTGTGAAAATCACTCTACATATATATAGGAGATATAAAAATAATGTTGACTTAACACGATCATAAAATTTTAAATAATGAAGAAACATATTCTTCAACGTTCGTATGAAATTAAATTAACAATTTATAAAAAAAACATGTACGTATCCATAGAGACGTAACAATAAGTAAAATTAAAAATTAATTAAAATAAAGTTAAGATAATACGTTCATTGAATTACATATGTCAGAATCATCGATTCTACGAAAAAAAAGGAAAAAACAATAATAATAAATTCCATTTATTACATTTATTTAACAATGTAATTACTTAGGTACAGACAACGTATCAAACTCGTATTAATTATTTTATAGAAATTTACTAACGATTTTGCAAAAATTTTTCGGGACAAAAAAATATCACTACAGTAATTTTACAGTAAAAAAATATAACAGTATTAAATTCACAGAACAGCCAATTAACACTTTTAACGCACAAATCATTTTCATTGTTGTTCTTAACATTTTCAGTGAGCCGCACTCTTTGAATCTGAAAATATGTTCCCGCACCCCCTTGAAAAATGAGTTTTGGAATCTGTAATTTAGAAAAATACATTTAGTGCAAGTTTTTTTCTTAGCGCACAGATATGCCACTTGATAGGACACTTTTGAATTGATCAAGGGCTTTTGAATTGTTGCGCCACATAATTTTGTGGCGCCAAATTGAGCCTTCGTTGACTTTAAGATGTTCAGACTATGACCTGCACCTTCACCACCATGCACATTGATTGTATTTCCACTGGCGTTTTTTTGACATGGCGGGGTTTACTACGGTCAAATAATAATTAGAAAGAACGTATATAATAATAATAATATGTACTTCAAATTTTGCGAGAAAAGTTCTTACGTTTGTGTGATTATTATATCCTTTTCGGGCTTTAATCACTGAACAATTAAGTATGTATTTGTTTCTGCTTTAAAATGGTAGATAACGTTTCCAATCCAACTTTCATGTATGTACACATGCTAGTCTCAAGAATTTTTTTGCTATCTATCTGTCTATCTATCTATCTATCTATATATCTATCTATCTATCTATATATCTATCTATCTATCTATATATCTATCTATCTATCTATCTATCTATCTATAGTTTTTTGCTATCTGCCGCTGTCGTAAAAACAATTGTAAACTGTATACCAGTGGAGATGACGGTGTGCAAATTCTGAGAAAACTGTCGTTATTATTTGCGAGAAATGAGGAGAGAGGTTGACGCGATATCTTGCCATAACTTATATTATTTTAGTTATAGCTACCCAAGCGCTTTAGACACGAAAAAAAATGGCCCATGTCATCGAATATTAAAATAGTTTTTGAAATATCACAAAACTAAATTTATATTGTTAGAAACGCCACCCGCACCCCCTGATATGCCTTCTCGCAACCTATGGGGTGCCAGCACCCCCGGTTAAGAACCACTGTTGTTGAAAAACAAACAATATAAAATAAAAATTCATTAAAGATTATCTTTAAGACAACGAGACGTAGAATAATCACGCAGAAGTCATTTTCAAACCAAGAAAGATCACTTGCATAATATGTAACTGCGACGAAACTTTTAATATTTAGAGAAGTATGTACATACATGGACACTCTTTCAATAATTATAAATTAGTAAAAAGTTCCACACTCTTGACAGATATCGAAAAAATAGACGAACAAGACAAATAAATTAGAGTACATCATATAAATAAAGTAAAAAATAACCATAGAGGAATTTAATGAAACTATTGCTCATATAAAACGTTATGTAGATATACTTTGATAATTTGAAATCGAAAATAAAACAATAAACAATTTCGAAGTTTGTGTAAACAATAAATACGAACTTTAACCCACTAAGCAAATGTTTATATTAACAGAATCACCAGAAAAACCTTTAAAAATATTACATGTAGATATTTATCTAAACGTTCTTACAGTTCCAGATTAATTCAGTAGATATGCTTTTGCTCAAAACTTAGAGTCTAGAACTATTATATATGTACTTAAAACATTAGCCATCCATTGAGGATTACCAACAAAAATAATAACGGACAATGGGACGGAATTTACTTCTAATATGTTTAAAGACGCATTGAAAAATTTTAATATCAAACATCACATTACTACACAAAGAAACTCGACAGGAATCTCACCCGTAGAGAGATTACACTCGACGTTTACTGAAATATACAAAATTATTACACAAACAAATTATAATACAAAAACTAAGGCAATTTAAATGTCTGAAACATTAATAACTCATAATAATTCGATAAATTCACTAACGAAATTCACACCTTACGAAATAATTAACGGACATCTAAAAAGAATAGGTATACTCACAGAAATTCAAACGAACACAACACTTTGTGAATACGTAATGAATCAAAAAAGTAATTTCGTTAAATTAATACTAATAATAATGAATTTTTGATCGAAATAAAAAACAAAACGATAAAATAATAAACAAATTAAATAAAACGCAACCAGACCCCAACGGATCCTACTGAGAAAATGAAGTAGTTTATCAACGCGATAACCGTAGAAAGAACTAAGTTCTATTGTTTAATAAACATATAGTAAAAAGGAATCTCGATAAAATAATTAAAACAAATATTAAAAATACATAAAACAAAAATAAAATTTGAATGTAAATTTGAAAATAAATATTAGTCTCAGACGAAATTGATAACTTGAAAATTCACTTTGAGAAACAAAATATAAATTTATTTTCTCATGAACATATTTACGAGCTAGTTGAATTACAAGCCTATTATAACGATTCCAATATAATTTTCAACATAAAAATTCCAAATTTATACGAAGAACCCAGCAAAATATATTACATACGATCAATTCCTGTTAATATAACCAAGACTAAGACTCAAGACTCCTAAACCTTTTGTCTTCGTGATTGATTATAGCTTTCAATATTTAGATACACTATGCGTAAACATCGGAAGACATATTTTTGTAAAACAAATACATATGTTAAAGAAAAGGAGTAGCGAAATGTGTATCATGAAACTGATATCAAGACAAAACGCACACTGTGAACTTGGGGAAAACAAAGGATAACGAATATATCGAAATAATTTAACCGACTCATCACATTACCATCCAAAGCAATGAATCGTACATTTTATTGCTCGCTCCGTCAAATTTTTAATGTACTTTGTGCATTAAAAACACATGAGCTCTGTTCCTCAACTATTCCATAGTTACTTTCTATATTTAATTCAAATTAAAGTAACTATTGGAGTTTTGTACTCTTTATTATATTATATTGTCGTGTAGTGTCGTATCGAGTGTCACATGCATACATGAACCTGATCTCTTAAATCAACAAAAAAAGGTTAGGTCGAAGGCAAAAACCGAATTTTGCATTCGTCCACAGTGAGCCATAAATCTTGTACTAATTTGTTCCCAGAACACTTTTAACGAACTTAGTGATCCCAACTATTTTATAGTTTTCCATATTAATTTAATTTAAATTAAATCTTGGAGCTTTATACTCCTTATTATATTTCATTATTAAAATATTGAATTGCAAATTACATTCACATATATAAATCCGCTGCCTCAAAGAGGCGTTAAAGATCTGGAAAAGTGGTGTGACAATTGCTAATCTATTATTATCATAACTAACAACTATCATTTACAAAGTAACCCTATTAAATAGCATGCAATAACCCATAAGTGATCCAAGTGATACCTAGGATGAACAATCGAACTACCTGAATCCAGCCCTATGGATGGTGTGGCCCACTCCTTGAACGGAATTCTCTCTCAAGTACCGCCTTTTTCTCAACACATCTTGGATAAAGGCGAGAAAAATAATATTCAAACCTCCAACAAGGTAAAAGTGACGATGAATGATAGCTTAGCTAATAGAAACTTGTATTTAGCTATGTACAATGTAAGAACGTTATCGAGTGAAGGAAGTGTACTTGCATTAGAGAATTGATTAGAAAATAATAAATGGAATCTAATAGGACTCAGTGAAGTTAGACGGAAACAACAAAATCAAATAATTCTAAAAAGTGGCAACTGTCTCTACTGGAGAGGGTTACCAAATAGTAGAATAAGAGGAGAAGGCTTTCGGATCAATAAGAAAATAGAAAGAAATATTATAGAAATAAGCGACATTTCGGAACGTATATGTTATGTAGTATTAAGAATTTCGAACAGGTACACTTGTCAAATCTTCCAAGTGTACGCCCCCACATCTAGCCACGGAGACGAGGAAATAGAAGACTTCTACGAAAAACTACAGGGCGCATACGATAGAAGCCGCCATCACTTTAAAATAATCATGGGTGACTTTAACGCAAAAATAGGACAGAAGACAAATACGGAAAGAGCAGTAGGCAATTTTGGTATCGGCCAAAGAAACGAAAGAGGCGATCGCCTCATAGAATTCGCAGAACTCAACAGGCTCTTTATCATTAAATCATTTTTCAGGAAAAACACAAACAATAAGTGGATTTGGAAGAGTCCCAAAGGAGACAGAAACGAAATCGACTTTATCCTAACAAATACCCTGCACTCAGTTAAAGATGTTAGTGTTTTAAGTAAAGTAGATATTGGTAGCGATCACAGATTAGTCCGGGCCCGGATGGCCATTAATATAAATTGCGAACGTAGCAAATTAATAAAAGAATGCAGTAACACTCTAGATTTCGCCCATCTAAGCTCTAGGAAAAAGGAATTCGAACTCGAACTTGGAAATAGATACGAGAAATTGAATCCAGAAGCAGACATCGAGAAAATGGACACTATCATAAGCTGGGGCATAACCTCAGCAAGTAAGAAATTAGATGGATTCAGGAAACAGATTAAGCTAAGCAAAATTTCAGCGCAAACAAAAAACCTAATTAAGCATGAATTTAGATAGGGATAATAATAAGCAAGAATACAATCTAGTAAATAAGGAAATTAAAAAGAGAATAGTCAGGGATTTTAACAGTTAGTAAGCTAATAGAAAATACCATTAAGAATAACCGTAGTCTGAAAAAGTGCAAACAGGATCTTTTCTTAGGCAAAAACCAAATGATCGCAATCAGATCAGAGAGCGGAGTAATAATTAGGAATAGAGAAGAAATCATAGACAGAGTTTATACGTTCTATGCAAAACTATACGAGAACAACAACGAACAACTTCCCGCTCCGAAATCGACACACGGCCAAAGGGTTCCTGCAGTATTGCCTAGCGAAGTAGAGGCCGCGCTAAAAACTGCAAAGAACGGTATAACCCCAGGGGAAGATAATATTCCCATTGACTTACTCAAATGTGGCGGCTCCCCCTAAATAATATCTTAGCTAGGCTTTTTAGAAAATGCATCCAGAACAAAGATATACCAGAAGGATGGAACAACGCAACGATCATTTTAATACACAAAAAAGGTGATAAAAGCGATATTAAGAACTACCGACCCATTGGTCTACTTCCAGCGGCTTGCGAGCTTTTCACGAAGGTTATTACAGAAAGGCTGAAGAATATCCTCGATGAGAACCAACCTATAGAACAAGCAGGGCTTAAGGAAAACTTTAGCATAATGGACCACCTCCAAGTAGTTGGCTATCGAGCGCGCCAACGAATATCAACGGCCATTGTGCCTAGGTTTCATCGATTATGAGAAAGCCTTCGATAGAGTTAGCCATAATGCAGTACTTAACGCTATACAAACACAGGGAGTGCCGGAACCCTATGTGGGGCTGGTAGCTGCAATATATAAGAATGCCACAGCTTCGGTTAAATTTTTTTCAGGTACAGATAGATTTAACATAGGAAAAGGAGTAAGGCAAGGAGATACAATCTCGCCCAAGTTATTCAATGCGGTGCTTGAGGGAGTTTTCAGGAATGGGACATAGCCGGAGTAAGCATCAACGGTCGCTTCTTGAGTCACTTTCGGTTCGCAGACGATATAGTTTTAATAGCTCGAGATTCAGCTGACCTACTTAACAGACTAACACAGCTGGACAGGGAAAGTAGAAAAGTAGGATTAAAAGTTAACGTAGATAAGACCAAACTAATGTTCAATAGTTATTGCATGCCTGATAGCATCCCATTAGATCAGCGGTTTCCAAACTGGGAGGCGCGCCTCCCAGGGGAGGCGCGGACTATTGTCAGGGGAGGTGCCAAAACTTTTTAATAAAAAAATAATTTTCATACCATAATATCTACAAATAAATAAAACTTCATATCGTAGCTTAACAGTAAAAATTCAATGCATGAATGTTTATTTTTATTTTTCTTTCATTTTTATATATACATTTAATTCCTATAAAAAATTATCCGGAGAAGAAGATTTTAAAAATTGCGCCTTTGCAAACGCTCTGTTTTAGATAAAGATGCCCATTTAATTGCATATGTTCGATATGTCGCGAATAATAATATATTAGAAGATATATTATTTTGCAAACACATTCTTGGGAAGACCACATCCATTGAAATTTTTAATATAATAGACAGTTTTTTTGAAGAAAACGACATCAAGTGAAATAATTGCGTTGGACTGTGTACCGACGGAGCTCACTCAATGTCCGGACACAAAGCAGGTCTTAAAGCATTGGTCAAAAAGAAAGCACCACATGCTATCTGGACACACTGTATGATTCTCAGAGCAGCTCTATTATAAAAAAAATATGAGCGGGGAACTGAACAGCATTTTTACAAAAGTTATAAAAATTATAAACTACATTGAGAATAGTCCTTTGAGAGCAAGGCTGTTTGCAAAGCTGTGTGCTTATATGGAAGCTAATTATACCTCACTTTTGTATTATTGTGAAGTTCGCTGGCAATCTCGAGCAAAAATGATTCTAAAGGGTGTTTGGACTCAAAGAAGAAATAGCAACCTTTCTCGAAGAAAACCAACATGAAGAGGCACATTTGTGGACGAACGATAATTTTATTGTTAAACTTGCCTATTTGGTTGAAATTTTTGGAAAATTGAGCGGTTTAAATAAATCAATGCAGGGATCACAAATACACCCACTTGTTCAAAAAGACAAAGTAAAAGCTTTCATTAAAAAATTAAAGTTATGGAAATCAAATTTACAAAAGAATGAGTTGGATAGGTTTTCACTTTCCAAAGATTTCTGGGCCACAGCCAATATTGAAGCAAGTAAAAATATTTTTACCGACCACTTGGATGTTTTAGTGCTGCATTTTTCCAATTATTTCAAAGACCTTGATTTCTCAATGTTTTTGTGGATACAGAATCCATTTAACTACAATGAAGAAGACGAATTCGAGCTGACAACCATCGAAAAATAAAAATTGATAGAATTATCATGCGATAGCTCACTAAAACAAAAGTTTCAAAATGAAACCATAATTAAATTTTGGGTGAATCTTAGTGGAGAGTATGAATCTTTGTATTGCAAAAAAATGCAAGTGCTGCTACCTTTCGTAACGTGTTATTTATGCGAAACGGGCTTTTCGGCACTAGCTGCAATGAAAACCAAATATCGAGCCAGGTTAATAGTCGAAAAGGAGTTACGAGTGGCACTCTCCATATTGCCCCCAAGATTTGATAAACTTTGTGCCAATAAACAACAACATCCTTCGCATTCAATTTTGATGTGTTAGATGTAGTTTAATTAGTAATTTAATTTAAAAATAAATATATGTACGTGTTCGTATAAATTTATGTTATAGCAAAACCTTTTTATTATTCTGTCTATTGTAGAGTTCAGTATTTTATTTTTAAATAAAGGTTTATTATTTAAAACGTGTCTATATTATTATATCTATTAAAAAATAAAAAGTAGGGAGGCGCGGAAAAAAATTTTTTTAGGGAGGCGTAGTAGCATAAAGTTTGGAAACCGCTGCATTAGATGATAAACCAGTAGAATTAGTAAATAATTATTTATATTTAAGTCAAATAATTGACATGTCTGGTAGTAAACATGAAGAGATAAAGAAATGCATTTGGACGGATGAATGCTGTTTTTAAATAAAAAATGCCACTAAAAATGAAAAAAGATCTTCGATCAATGCGTTTTGCCAGTATTTATTTATTTATTTATTTATTTGGAAAATTTACAGTTTATTAAGTTACATAGATTGATAGTAAAAAAAATATAATTATGTTAAGTAAACCATTAATAATTTTCACATATAGGTAAAAAAAAAGAAAAGCTCAAACATTTAAAATAAGAAACAAAAATGATAATAGAGTAAGATAGTTAAAGAAAACAAAAAAAGAAAAAAAATAGAAATAACAGTATAATAAAAATATCAAAATAATAAGAATAATAATATGATAAAAATTATGAAATAATAAAAAAAATATAATATATAACAAAAAACAAAAAGACAAAATAAATACATCAAAATAAAAATTCATAGTCACAATCGTAAATTTTCATTAAAATTAATCATCGAAAAACAAATTTGCAATAATTACTCTAGCTTGTATAGCATTAATATTAAATAAGTCAAACATAGAAATTGTTAAGATTAGTGTGTTGACGGTGGAGCTTGCACGCCAGATGAATGAGCTTCTTCCATAATTAGAAAAAGTATTAGGTATGTAAAGGAGCTCATTACATCTAGTCATTCTATTTGGTACACGCAATGATAGTTTGCTCCATAATTGAGGACAGTCGATCGAGCCGTTAAGGATGTTCAAAATTGTTGAGATGTCAGCTATCTCCCTTCTTTTGACAAGAGGAAGTATATGCTGACACCTACAAGCATCTTCATAGGAAGTATAGGTTAATCCAAAACGGCTACTGACGTACCTCAAGAATCTCTTCTGAATGCGCTCCAATCTGTCTCTTGCACCAGAGTACTCTGGGTTCCAAACTTGGGATGCAAACTCAACAATACTTCTTACGTATGCACAATATAGTATTTTGTATGATTTTATAGAAGTAAAGCATTTGGAGGACCGGATGACGAACGTATGGATGTGAAATTTGGACACTGAACGCCAAGATGCTACACAAAATCCAATGCACACAAAGAAGCATGGAACGATGTATGCTTGGCATAACGAGGAAAGACAGGAAGCGGAACACGTGGGTGACAAGCATGACTAGGGTAGTCGACATAGTAGTTAGAGTAAAGAGATTGAAAGGGCAATGGGCGGGCCACGTGGCTAGGAGAATGGACGAAAGGTGGACAAAAGAAGTGATTGAATGGTACCCGATAGAATGCAAAAGGGTAAAAGGAAGACCACAGGGTAGATGGTTGGACGAAATTAGGAAAATGTGCGGGGTGAGATGGATGAGAGTTGCGCAAAACAGAGACGATTGGAAGCGTGTTGGAGAGGCCTTCATCCAGCAGTGGATGGTGTATGGCTGTAAATGATGATGATGATGATGATATATATATATATATATCATCATCATCATCATCATTTACAGCCATTCGCCATCCACTGCTGGATGAAGGCCTCTCCAACACGCTTCCACTCGTCTCTGTTTTGCGCAACACTCATCCATCTCATTCCGCACATTTTCCTAATTTCGTTCACCCATCTTCCTTGCGGTCTTCCTTTTACTCTTTTGCCTTCTCTCGGGTACCATTCAAGCACTTCTTTTGTCCACCTTTCGTCCATCCTCCTAGCTACGTGACCCGCCCATTGCCATTTCAATCTCTTCACTCTATCCACTATGTCCACTACCCTTGTCATATTTCTCACCCACGTGTTCCGCTTCCTGTCTTTCCTCGTTATGCCAAGCATACAGCGTTCCATACTTCTTTGAGTGCATTGGATTTTATTTTGCATCTTGGCGTTCAGTGTCCAAGTTTCACATCCATACGTCATCACTGGCAAAACGCATTGATCAAAGATCCTTTTCTTCAGGCAGAGTGGCATTTTTGATTTAAAAACAGCATTCATCCGTCCAAATGCACTCCACCCTAATTTCATACGTCTCTTTATCTCTTCATTTTTACTACCAGACATGTCAATTATTTGACCTAAATATAAATAATTATTTACTACTTCTACTGGTTTATCATCTAAGGGGATGCTATCAGGCATGCAATAACTATTGAACATTAGTTTAGTCTTATCTACGTTAATTTTTAATCCTACTTTTCTACTTTCCCTGTCCAGCTGTGTTAGTCTGATAAGTAGGTCAGCTGAATCACGAGCTACTAAAACTATATCGTCTGCGAACCGAAGGTGACTCAAAAAGCGACCATTGATGCTTACTCCGGCTGTATCCCAATCCAATTTCCTGAAAACTCCCTCAAGCACCGCATTGAATAACTTGGGCGAGATTGTATCTCCTTGTCTTACTCCTTTTCCTATGCTAAATCTATCTGTACCTGAAAAAATTTTAACCGAAGCTGTGGCATTCTTATATATTGCAGCTAACAGTCCCACATAGGGTTCCGGCACTCCCTGTGTTTTTAGAGCGTTAAGTACTGCATTATGACTAACTGTATCGAAGGCTTTCTCATAATCGACGAAACCTAGGCACAATGGCCGTTGATATTCGTTGGCGCGCTCGATTAGTTCGCCAACTACTTGGAGGTGGTCCATTGTGCTGAAATTTGCCCTAAACCCTGCCTGCTCTATAGGTTGGTTCTCGTCGAGGATATTCTTCAGCCTTTCTGTAATAACCTTCGTGAAGAGCTTGTAGACCGCTGAAAGTAGACTAATGGGTCGGTAGTTCTTGATATCGCTTTTGTCGCCTTTTTTGTGTATTAAAATGATAGTTGCGTTATTCCATCCTTCTGGTATAGCTTGGTTCTGGATGCATTTGCTGAAAAGCCTAGCTAAGATATTAATTAGGGGGGGGCCGCCACATTTTAGTAAGTCAATGGGAATATTATCTTCCCCTGGGGTTTTACCGTTCTTTGCAGTTTTTAGCGCGGCCTCTACTTCGCTAGGCAATACTGCAGGAACCCTTTGGCCGTGTGTCGATTCCAGAGCGGGGAATTGGCCGTTGTCGTTCTCGTATAGTTTTGCATAGAACGTGTAAACTCTATCTATGATTTCTTCTCTATTCCTAATTATTACTCCGCTCTCTGATCTGATTGCGATCATTTGGTTTTTGCCTAAGAAAAGATCCTGTTTGCACTTTTTCAGGCTACGGTTATTCTTAATGGTATTTTCTATTAGCTTGCTGTTAAAATCCCTGACATCCCTGACTATTCTCTTTTTAATTTCCTTATTTACTAGATTGTATTCTTGCTTATTATTATCCCTATCTAAATTCCTTTTATGCTTAATTAGGTTTTTTGTTTCCGCTGAAATTTTGCTTAATTTAATCTGTTTCCTGAATCCACCTAATTTCTTACCTGTTGAGGTTAGAACCGAACTAATTACAGTGTTCAATTCCTCGATGTCTGCTTCTGGGTTTAATTTCCCGTATCGATTTCCAAGTTCGAGTTCGAATTCCTTTTTCCTAGACCTTAGTTGAGCGAAATCTGGAGAGTTACTGCATCCTTTTATTAATTTCCTACGTTCGCAATTTATATTAATGGCCATCTTGGCACGGACTAATCTGTGATCGCTACCTATATCTACTTTACTTAAAACACTAACGTCTTTAACGGAGTGCAGGGCATTTGTTAGGATGAAATCGATCTCGTTTCTGTCTCCTTTAGGACTCTCCCAAGTCCACTAATTGTTGGTGTTTTTCCTGAAAAATGAATTAGTGATAAAGAGCCTGTTGTGTTCTGCGAATTCTATGAGGCGATCGCCTCTGTCGTTTCTTTGGCCGGTACCAAAATTGCCTACTGCTCTTTCAGTATTTGCCTTTTGTCCTATTTTTGCGTTGAAGTCGCCCATGATTATTTTAAAGTGGTGACGGCTATTATCGTATGCGTCCTGTATTTTTTCGTAGAAGTCTTCTATTTCCTCGTCTGGGTGGCTAGATGTGGGGGCGTACACTTGGAAGATTTGACAAGTGTACCTGCTCGAGATTCTTAATACTATATAGCATATACGTTCCGATATGTCGCTTATTTCTATAATATTTCTTTCTATTCTCTTATTGATAAGAAACCCTACTCCTCCTATTCTACCATTTGGTAGCCCTCTCCAGTAGAGACAGTTACCACTTTTTAGGATTATTTGGTTTTGCTGTTTTCGTCTTACTTCACTAAGTCCTATTATATCCCATTTGATATTTTCTAATTCATTCTCTAATGCAAGCACACTTCCTTCACTCGATAACGTTCTTACATTGTACGTGGCTAAATACAGGTTTCTATTAGCTAAGCTATCATCCATCGTCACTCTTACCTTGTTGGAGGTTTGGATATTATTTTTCTCGCATTTATCCAAGATGTGTTGAGAAAAAGGCGGTACTTGAGAGAGATTTCCATTCAAGGAGTGAGTTCTTACCGCCATAGACTCTTCTCTGTGGTCAGCTTTGACAGATAGTCATCCTAGGTATCACTTGGATCACTTATGAGTTATTACATGCCATTTAACAGGGTTACTTTGTAAGTGAAAGTAGTTAGTTATGATAATAATAGATTAGCAATTGTTATACTACTTTTTTACAGATCTTTATCGTGAGACGCCTCTTTGGAGACAACGGATTTATATATGTGAGTGCGGTTTGCAATTTAATATTTTAATAATAAATTTAGTAAAGAATATAAAATTACACGAATTACTTTAATATAAATTAAATATGAAAAAGAACTATTAGACAGTTGGGAAACACCGTTTCTGTTTGCTATTATTCTATTAAGTAAAGTTCGTTAAAAATTTTTGTCTGAAAGCAATTATGTGGAAGATTTATTGCTTCTGTGGGACCGAATTTTGACTGGCGAGCAGGGACCCTTATTTTTTTTGTATTCAGGTAGGGAGATGTATCTCGTTCGTATACGCTTTTGTAACTGACACAAAATTAACACAATATTTTTCGCAATCACTGATATTAAAAACGCTGTTAACGGCCGATCGTCTGTTTATTTTTACACTTAAATTATACTAGGATGCAATTAGTAAAATAAGTGATTAGATGGTTAAATTTTTAGATTAAATTTCGTGCAATAGCCGGGTTTAAGCGAGTAATAGCGGGAAGAACGCAGAAGCACGTCTTCCCCGCATGACACGAAAGACCGAACTCCATATATATATATATATATATATATATATATATATATATATATATATATATATATATATATATATATATATATATATATATATATATATATATATATATATATATATATATATATATATATATATATATATATGCATATGTGTATATATATACATATACATACATATATATATAGGTATATATATATATATATATATATATATATATATATATATATATATATATATATATATATATACATATGTAATGCCTATAACAAATGGAATATTATTTATGGCATGTTGATTTTTCAAGTTAGTATATATGGATGTGTTATAAATTATTTTTAGGGATTTATTTTGTATTATTTGCAGCTTCGAAAGCTTAGTATTCAAGGCGGTATTCCATATAACGCCTTAAATACTAATCGAATAAGTGTCATATTAGTGTGAGAACTGTATAATTCGTGTGGGGTCCGTATTAATATGTATATGTGATGTCACGATACTTCAACTAAATTCACTTTGCAACTGTCACACGTCCGAGCAAAGCTGGTCAGTTCCAGCGATTAGCCGACAAATGAACGGGTTGAGTTAATTTAATTTCGAATTTCGAAACAATGAGTTTGACCGCATTGTTGAGTTAATTAAAAAGGATGCACCATAAAATCGCATTCACCGGAAAATTGTGTGGACAGTAATGTGATAGTTCACTTCAAATTTTGGGATATATATATATATATATATATATATATATATATATATATATATATATGTTAAACAGATATGTATACATCCATGTGTATGTAGGTAATAATTGGAAATATATATATGTATATATACATATGTACATATATGTATATAATATAAAGTTATTAATATAATGATTTGTTTTAACCTTTATATTTATGTTGTGTTTCTTCCTTCAAAACAAACTTTCTAACCTACATAGGCTAAATATGTATATGTACATAGATCAAACAGTGATAGCTATGTATTGTTACGGGGTCGAGAAGGAGATGGTGTACAAATATTATAGTCACAGTTTTTTTTTATAAGATCTTCTTTAATAGTAGTAATTATACATGAGATTAATAACAAGTTTGTATTACACGTTACTAGTTAGTAGTTACTAGTTAAGTCGTCTAATCGCGAGTCACTAGTTAGACGGTTCAATTGTAAGTCAGTGATTAGTAAGAGACGGTTCGATCGCAAGTGATCTTCCATATGTTTTACATCAGTATATATTTAATAAACGTAACAATTTGGACCAATCATAGTTCGTGGGAAAATAATATTTTTAGGGGGAACTTTAGTTAAGTAAAACAATATCTTAAGACTTTAATACTTTGACCCTTGAGTGTATCGAGAAATGGTTTTCACACAATTAGTTACGCAGCTTTAAAAAGGTTTTTGAGGGAATACGATTCGGGTCGAGTCGTGTGAAAAATGCTGGTAAACTAATTAAAGATAATATTTTTAGTGTTTGCATATGTATCCCTTGAGGGTAGATTTCTCGCAATTCGTCGTGCGGATTAAGAAGGGTTTTGATATTTGAGGGAAACATAATTTGTCACGCTGGTGGCGTGTGAATAAGAAATAAAGTTATTTAAAAACGATATTTTTAGTGTTAACATGTGTTTTGAATGTATCGAGAAATGGTTGAGTAGATGCACAGAATTCGTCACGCAGATAGCATTGAGTCGTGAGAAAAATGCAACTAAAACAATAAAGATTTTGGAAGTCTCATAAATAACATTAAAGGAAAATATCAATTAAGCGTACGTTCAAAGAATCAAGATAACAAGCGGGAATAAAGAGTAATATAAGTACATACATAAGTTGTAAGATATTCACAACATAACAGTATGTACACCAATGTATACTTTCTTTTAAGCGGTACTATACGAGGAGAATAATGAACCTGGCTATCGAAACAATTAATATAGAAAGAGGGTTTTTGAACCAAATATAATATTTGGGACGCTATAAACAATATCGGAGACTCTTGTGCAGTTATCAATTCTCATATAAAGACAATTTAATATATTATCCCTATTAAAGTAAATAATAGTAGCGAGTTTGTGGCCCGAAATTTTACCGATTTAAAATTCAGCACACTTCCAATTAACCCTTTTAAACGAAAACAAAAAATAGTGTGGCCAGAACACTATCCCAATAAACATGTTTCAACAGAAAATACTCGAATAAATCGATTAGTATAAAGACATTTCAATAAATCGATTAGTTAGAGGCACAGGTCATTATTTAAAATCAATGATTTTGTTTACTTTACGTTCTCTTGATACAACGAAATATGTCTACTAATGGTAATCCAAAATTCGCGTGTTAAAATGTATATACGTATATGTATATAAATATGTAGGTCAATTTTCATCATATAGTATACGTATCGTCAAGCCACACGATTGCGCGCAGGACTGCTGAGTTTATCGCGCGGTTTATCCCTTCCCGGTCCAAGATCTTTACACGCGCACTCTTTCGCGCACGATTTGCTATTTCACGAGCAATAGAACGTCTGTGTAAAGGGGTCTAATGTTTGCTATTGTCGCTTAGTTACAGACTACTACCCCCCCCCCCCCCCCCCCATTGCTAGTCTTCATAGTGCTACTGCTACTACCAGTCAGTTGCAACGGGGCGGCCGCGGAAGCCGCCCATGAGATCGGATTCGAAATATAGTGCTCAATTATATTGTATATATGTACATAGATACTTTATAGAATCTAATTATTGTCGATTTAAATATCATTTCATTTTTTTTTTATTTTTATATATAAATATAAAAATAGTTAACCTTGTGAGACGGTATTTGACTAACTTTTCTAAATTTTTTCTTGACTGAGTGCAACAAATTATTTACAAGTCTGGTGAACGTAAATTACATATTACGATTACCAAGTCGTGGTTGCAATAAAAGTTCATTGCATTGCATTAATTTCTGCGAATAAATTTTCCTTTGCTTATTGTATGTTGTTTTAAATGAAAAACTTTAATTTTATTTAATCCATAATCAATACAACAGAATTTTATTTTAAAATAATATTATACATAGTCTTTTAAATTTGACCGTTTTGATCTAGGCATCATTGATAATTCACGCTATTTTCCCATTTTTAGTTATTGATAGGAATTGTGAAAACTTTATTAAACAAATAATAAAAACATTCATATCAAATTTCAAATTATTATTATATTATACTGTAAAATTTGTTATTTATATTGTACAAAATCAGTTGTTCATAAATAATGTGAATGTGTTGTGAAAATATATTATATGATACATATATGTACATATAGTATTATACATTTCGGGTTTTTTTTATAAAAAACATATATGTTTCCAATTTTATGGAAAACAACAGGGTTATTGAAAATTTCGACAATAATTGCTCAATTACTATCATAAACGAATCGAAAATTTTCCAAAATGTTATATCGTTGTAAGTATATATATCTGACCCAAACGGCTTCCCTGAGAAATCCAGTGGAGCAAATTCTCCCTAAATCACCTCGACGATTATATAGGTCTACGACTAGGGATTTAACCGCAATTGAATATCTGCAGGGTTCAAGTCCCATCTCTCCTGGAAACAGCCGAGACACTGTCAAGGTTTGAAAAAAAAAAGTTTTTTTTCTGTAATTTGTACAATATATACTTAATATAAATATATATACTATACTTATAGCTGAGCAGATTTTGTACCAGAACTGTGGAGTCGTTTTAGACCCTGGTTTTAAAAGTTTCAAATCGAAAAAAGTTCAGTTGTGACCAACTCTTAGTGACATTTTCTATGTATGTACTTGAGGAAGAAACATAAGTACATATGTAATATCAAAAACAAAATTCGCTAATAATGTACACATACATATGCATACACAAATAACGGGTGTGATAGCCTTCTCGATACACATTTGTGCGTTAGCGTAGGGGAACACATATGTACATATATACATTTTAGGTTTTTAGCTATAAAAAACAAAAGCTCTACTTTCGGTTATAGGATTTTGTTCATAATTATTTTAAATCACCTCTGAGATAATACGTATATAAAGAATACAAATATTTCACCTCGATACGCTTAGCATTGTGGAAAAAATCACGCTTGCGGTTTAATTTTGTTTTCATTTACATGATTGTAATTTTCTAGCACAAGAACGCACATATTCAAAGTCTCGAAAAAAATATTACAAGAAAAAGTACACTGCCACTTCCAATTGAAGAATCTTCACTAAATTTATCATGTTACTTATCTAAAGTTTCAATTTATAGAAATTTTATATCTATAAGTTGAAACTGATATACATATATTAAATTTCATTTAATATCTTTACTTTTCATTTACAGTATTCATCGGGACTTGCTAATGAGCGTACGTGCCCTCTCGTTTATAATCAATCAATCCAGTGTTTCTTAACTATTAATTACAAATTCTATTTTATTTATCGAATATTGGCTTTATCACAATATCACAATGTTTAAGTGTGCGCGTTTTAATTCTGAAGGCTTAGAAGGTGTTCTATGTGGTGGATGTAAATTGAAATTTGATTTCCCTTGTTCTGGTATTACCAAAGCGGGCTACAATAGACTCGGAGGGGATCGTCAGCTCCAGTGGAAGTGTGCTTCTTTGGAGATGGCCCATTCCTTAATAAATGATTTTACACAGAAGATACATAAACTAGAGTCTAGGTTACTCTAGAAAAGACAAACCTTGAGACAGCAACTATCCATAACAAGATTGATCACCTTGAACAGAAATTAAATGAGAAGGAACAATGGTCAAGAAGAAATAATATTGAAATCAAAG
This sequence comes from Arctopsyche grandis, assembly GCF_051622035.1. Classification (NCBI taxonomy): domain Eukaryota; kingdom Metazoa; phylum Arthropoda; class Insecta; order Trichoptera; family Hydropsychidae; genus Arctopsyche; species Arctopsyche grandis. The sequence goes on from NC_135355.1 coordinate 8,728,271, forward strand.
GGGTGCCACTCTTTAAAAGTGAAAATCTGATTGACACCATTGTTAATCTGAGCAAGAAAATTAATTATCCCATAACCCCTAATCAAATTAACTTTGTTGCGCGGGTTCCTTCCCGTATTAATAATAATTCTAAACCGATTGTTGCCTCTTTTAATAACTATCATCTTAAAGAAGAATTTATGCTAGCAGCACGGCGTTTAAAGTCACTTTCATCTAAGGATCTCGGTTATTCCGATGACAAAAGGATTTTTGTAAATGACCACCTGACCGTTTCGAACAAAATGCTGCTGGCAAAAGTGAAGGCCCTGGCTAAGGAAAAACATTTTTTATATGTTTGGGTGAAACACTCAAAAATCTTAGTACGGAAGAACAACACCTCACCGATCACAGCTATATACTCGGAACGAGATCTAATAAATATCCAGTGAAACAATCATCTAAAATTTTACATTTAGTCAAATCAATTTTTCAAAGGTTGATAACCATTTGCAAATCAATTAGTTATTGTAGTATTGTTGCCATTCTGACGGTTATGACGATGGTTGGTTTTGGTCGATGTGAGCGGGTATACTATCTAGTGTCAGAATTGACTGCGAATAAAAATGACGGGTTTCATATATAATGAACTAGATAAAAAAAATATTATTGAAGAAAAAATATATAACAGCTACAAAGAATACTGTATCCAACAAAACGACATCAACTGCAGTCCTTTAATTCTTCATATGAACATTAGAAGCATAGAACGGAACATAGATGAATTTTTAACAACAATTCATAATGATCTCAAGAAGCCGGCATGCATAGTATTAGTATAGTATAGTATAGTATAGTAGAAACTCATTCAAATAGTGAAGTGACGTACTATATACCGGGATATACTTATGTATCAACTACTAACCGTATAAATAAAAACAGTGGGATTGCTATGTTCATATTAAATAATTGTGACATATTATGCGAGGAAGAAATTCATATAAATGGAACAAACTGCCTACATGTACAAATTAAGTATTATAACAAAAAAATTGATATTATCCCTATATATAGAACGCAATCATCTACTGTCTGTTTGTTTATAGAAGAACTAAGACAAATATTATTAAAATTTAAAAACGCAAATGCAATAATTTTAGGTGACATAAATTTAAATATATCACACGATTACACATCGAAGAACAAAGATAACTACCTAAACATGATGGCGGAATTAAATTTTGTACCGTGTATTTACTCTTACACTAGATACATAAATGGGCAACGTCCATCGTGCATCGATCATATTTTCACAAATATAAAAGATATAAATAATATAAACTCGGGAATTATAAAAACTTCAATTACCGACCATTACATGACTATGCTACATTATATTTCAATGACACCTCAGACGATAAATCAACATTACAAACAAACTGCTAATACTAATAATGAAATATCTGTTATTAATAATGTATCTTTGATAAATAAATTGTCATCTGAACTTTGGTTAGATATTCTTCAAAATGATAACGTTAACGAGTGCTGTGAAATATTTGAAAATAGATTAACAAAGTATATTAATTGTATAATGACTCGAAAAAAATTATTCAAATATTTTCGTAAAATCAAATCGTGGATAACACATGGACTAGTGGAATCTATAAGACATAAAGAAAGGCTTTACAAAGAAACAAAAAAAAAACCACTAGATATAAAATTAATTAATCATTTTAGAAAATACAAAAATAAATTAGTTTCTCTCATAAAAAATACTAAAGAAAAATATTATAAAAACAAACTTGATGATTCTGAAAACGACAGTAAGAAAGTTTGGATAATAATCAATGAAATTCTGGAAAATAAACAGAAAACTAAAAGTAATACCATTAAAAATATAATACAAAACAAAAATATAATAAACTGTACTGAGGAACCCAAAAAAGGAGCAAACGCTTTTAACGATTTCTTTGCAAATGTTGGAAAGAATCTAGCTGATAAAATTACTGTAAAAAAAAAAAATCTATAAGTTGAAACTGATATACATATATTAAATTTCATTTAATATCTATAAGTTGAAACTGATATACATATACTAAATTTCATTCAATATCTATAAGTTGAAACTGATATATGTACATATATTAAATTTAATTTAATATCTATAAGTTGAAACTGATATATATTACATTTAATTTCGATACGCTGAAAAGTTTCGTAGAAGCACATAACAAGCCTAAAAGCTCCAAGGTAAAATTTCTACTTCCGATCGAGGAAAAAATATTTAAAAAATAATTGTGTATGGACACACACACATATTTCAAACTTCATATTCAAATTGTTTTACTATATATGTACATATAAAAAAATATATATTTGTTTTTCTACATCGTGAGATCATTTTCAATTCAATAGTTTCAATTTCAACGAACAAATTGCCAAATAAGCTAATTTTATAAATTCGAGATTCGTAACATTCGGTGTTGATAATTCATTCTCGTCGTAAATAAATGAAACCTTTCACATTTGTCACTTATTCAATACGCACACACATTGTTCAGTCAGTTTCAAGTTACGAAAACACAATTTAAATATAAAAAATAAACTCAACAGTCAAGGGATTCCGGCTCCTTTTGCATTTACTTATTTTTATCTTAGGCCTATTTTGTATCCAAGTAATTTTATTAGTAAAGAATAAATTATTTCGACGGATTTAAAACCTGTAGAAGCTTATTTAGTATTATATATTTTAACAAATGATCGTTATAAATATATTACAGATAAAATCCATTATATTTGTAGACAACAAAATATGTACATATTTAAAGCTAGATTTATTATATTATATATAATCAAGGATTGCACATTTATAAAATACTAATCTGGTAGAAAGATAAGATTGAATAGATAAAATTGATAGGACTGTTTCCGCTATTGATATTTATTACGTTTTATATTTAATGATGAAAGCAGTCATATAAAAAGGGTGAGATAAAAATTAAAAAATAATTAAAAAAAAATTATGTACCCGAAGACAAAATACACTATACTTACGGTGACCATACGTCCTTTATTTAAGAGGACAGTCCTGTATTTCACTGCCCTCTCCTTTAGATTTATTTATTTTCTAAATTTGTCCTTTATTTTGTAATATCGACTATCGCTAAAAATAATAACGCTGAATTATTTAAAGATGCAATTCATAAAATTTATCAAATCTATTGATTACATTGAGCCAAATAAAATCACCGGAGCGGAGATATCAATATTTAAAACGAAGTTTGATCCACCTTAATTCGAATATGACAATAATTTTTGTAGGTTTCTTTTTTTTGTTTATGAGATATAAACGTTTAAAAAAAACGCAATTTTTACAATGTTTTGGCTGTTATAGTCCTTAACTCAAAATCTAGTATTGCTATGCCAAAAGTAAGTATTGTAATCAATAGTCGGATGTTTTTCCTATTGATTGTCAAAAATATACTTTTTTTTACACATTTTTTTCCGTGATGTACATATGTAATGAGTTTATTTCGCTAATTATTTACTATTCCACATTTATAAGGATTGGTTTTGTATCTCAATATTTTATCTAAACCAGTGGTTCTTAACCTGGGTTCGATCAAACCCCAGGGGTTCGGTGGGTCAGTCTCAGGGGTTCGGCGGAAATTCAGCAGAGCCAGGTTCAACAGCAACTCTTCAGAACAACAACGCTTTCAAACTTTTTGGTGTCAACAAATGGTAACGAAGCCACACTGATTTGCAGTAAATATTCATTATTATGTTTTTGTTTTTGTATGAAAATCATGTTTTAATGGTTTTGTTCTTTGAACACAGTGATGTTGATGCACGATTCATTTTGTGTACCAGTAAAATATATACCTACATATGTTTTGAATTTGAAAAAAATCATATTTTATTTTTCCAATTAGGAAGGGTTCGGTGAATGCGCATATGAAACTGGTGGGGTTCAATACCTCCAATAAGGTTAAGAACCACTGATCTAAACATACTAATTCGAGTGGTAAATGTCTTTAAATTTCAATAATGTGTAATAAATATTATTGTTTAAAAATTCAAAATATTAACTGATTGTCTATATGTCCTTTATTTACTCGTCTAAAAATACTGTCTAAAAAGTACTTAATGTTATCGATCCTTCTACCATAATAGTTTGACACGCCAGTGTCAAAATTTGCCCCAATTTATGAGGCTTAGATGTAAAATCGATACACAGACAAATCATTTACACAAAAAACACACACCCCCTCATACAAAATCTCTTTAACGTATCAGTAAAAATGATCACACCACAAACGACTTTCGCTTCTAGGAACCGTGGTTATTTTTTATGGCGATGATATCAATTTTCCCTTAATATGAGAAAAAAATGAAAATTATTCTAGTATTATTTTATTAAATTTGTATGCTGTCACAAATTTAATAAAATAATACTAGAGTAAATCACATAACAGTCTTGAGACAATCAAGGTATTGAAAGTCTCGTGAATAATAAGATATAAAATTAAGAGAAAACATCAATAGTGATTAAAAATGAAACGAAAGTTGAAATAGTTAAAAGTAGACAATACTTGAGGATAAAGAATATTGTACATAAATACATTCAATAGGTTGTAATATATTTACCACATAATAATATGTACGTACAAAGATAAAGTAATAAAATGTATCTTTTATGATAAATATGCGGGGGCTTAATTAAAGGAAATTTTAATTAGTTTTCTAAAATAAAATTATCTGGGTCTCTTAGAATGATATTATGTATTATATTAAATATAAATAATAATTTAATAAATAATTGGTATGACTAATTCAATTAGTATTTCTGACAAACATCGTGGCGGGCAGGCGATCTTTGTCTTTGGGTGGATGATGTACAAATTATAAATTTAAATTTAAATATCTCTCTCCCATGGGTTCGATTGTAATTCATTTCTAATCGTACGATCTAATCTAATTTTATTAGCGGTAGATGAAGTACATAGACCCACAACCTGGAAAATTGCATTTTCTGGTTCTTTATTATCGTAAAAAAATATATATATTTTTAAATACATTTACTATTATTAATATCATAATTATATTGAGTTATAATATTAATATTATATTATAACTCAAGAAAAAAGATTTTGAGCACATTTATTCTTCAAAAACACTATGTACCCACTGAAAACTGAAATTGAAGCATTGTTTAATACTATAATACCACCAAACAAATTTCAATTGTGACAAAACTTCAAATATATCCTAATACAGTGCTACTCAAACTATTTCAGTTGGTGGAACAGCATTTATTTTTCAGGAATTCTCACGGACCAGCATCATATTTTTAAATAAAAAGTTTATGTATGTATATGAGTGAAAATTTGTTCATATAACAAATAAAAATAGTATTAAATATAAGTAGTAAAATGCCATGGGTGCCATGCCCCCCCCCCCCCTCCCTTGGGACGAATTTAATTTCATATATACTGTAAATTTTTCATATTTAAATATATATTATATTATTTATAATGGGTTTATATTTTTATAAATATTAATTGAAAAACATTTCTTCCCCATTCTTTTAATTTATTAACACATATTCCTGAATGGGGTTTTACATCATAGTAGTTTTCTTTAAAAAAAATAACTACAATGTTAGTATCATATCTACTATAATTTACATATATTGTAATGTTACCTAAACAAATGTAAAATCACATAATTTTTAATTTTTTTATGTTCAATTTCAAAATGGCCCCCTCCTTGACCATTTTCTGGAACCGCCTATGTTATCCCTTGACAACTAACGTATGGCAGCATGCGATAATAGTCGTTTATAATCCGCGCCTATATCTTGGCATAGTATCCCGAATAATCTCGAGTTTGTAGGGCATGTCTTTATATAATTTATTATATAAAATGGATGAGATGATGCAACGTTATCATAAGCTATTGTTTTAATTTTTTATTTACTTCTTTGCCCACGGACCGGCTACCGCCGGTGCACGGACCATAGTTTGAGTAGCACTGTCCTAATATGATATGTGTGTATGTATGTATGCATGTACATATGTACATACGTGCAGTGGCGGACTGGCCATACAAGCGAACATGCCCGATGGCATGTGGGCCCCACTATCTGTTAGAAAATATGGGCCCTCAGTAAAATTAAATAACTTTTTAACCATTTCACGTGTGTAAAAATTTATAGGATATTGCACTTTGGGACCTAAAGTTTGGGTATTTCAACAAAACAAATTTCTTACGATATACACAAACAACTAATACCTGCTTTAACAGCCCAAGGATCGGTTAACTTTAAAAATGATCCAGTACAAATGTTTTTTAAATACATATATCAAAACCATTCATGGAGGATTGTAATTACGTGAGAATGTACGTATTAGATTTACATAAGATTCACTTGAAATATACATATGTTTGTATGTACATACACGTGACAGTTACAAAAACAGTGAGAATACACTGTTTACACTGTAGATCGCGAAATATCTGGAGACGACACAGAGAACATTTATTTCCACGTAACGGCAGTTATGTGAATATACAGAAACTTGATAGAAATTCATGCGAAAATTCTTTGCAAAATCTATGAGTCACCGAACGTGGCAGTAGTGAGAACCTCTACCACGAATCGACCGATGATGTAATCAAATATCAAGGGCAAAATCTGAAAAGGCAAGATTCCGCGAAAAATCAATCCGACCTTTTCACTGGAAACAGGCGGTCCCCGAGCGAAATCATCGACACGCAAACTAACTGTGTATCTACATACATACATATGTATGTATGTGTTCGTGTGTAGTACTAATTAATCAATCTAATGTAATTTTGTCATTATTTTGTTTTACAGAAAGAATTATTCGCGGCCAAGGCTGACCCTGCTGACGTTGATCGCAAGCTATCTTCGTCGTCATCCGGTAGCATGAAAAATAAATGGTTGAAAGCTTTCAAGAGCTTAAAGCCTACCAATGCAACGTCACAGTCAGCGCAGTCAGCGCAGAATATTGACAAGTGAGTTGATTGATTTTTAAAAGTGTTTACTTATTTTATAAAATATTTATAGTTACAATGCACCGCCGATACGATACAATTAAATTCAAATCAAATTGGTTATAATGCACAATCGCTTATGCGCCCGTTGAAATATGTATAGGTACCTACATACATATGTATCAGGGCAAACAGGTCACACGTTTCAGTTGCATAACGGGTGATTTTTCATTCGAGAGTTTATCACTGAGCAGCAAAAAAATTCACGTTTTTAGTTATCGGAGCGGAGAGTAATCAATGTTTAGTAAGTTTGACCACTGGATTCGAATAAGACAATGATGGCTCATCGCTGTGAGCCCTCGAGTGAAGTTGTACGATGAGCTAGAGTATGAATCTCCACTTTTCATCTCGCTCTTGCATACTGTCATCAATAACTGCATTTTTAAACTAAATGTAAAATCAATTACGGCTCGAATTAGTATTTTTAAATAAAAAAAAGTTCTGAGATATAAACGTGATAAAGTGAAAAATTAGCGAAATTATGAATTGTGCGACGACCAATTATAAATAAAAATTACATTTACTGAAATATCTTTCAGCATCTACACTATTAACTGGACACTAAATTGATCTTGGAGCAGTACAACTAAACTCTTTCTATTGAATTTTTGCTGCCATTAATAATTGTAAATTATTTGGGGTGAATCTATTTTGTATATTACCTAATAGTTATTTGAAAAAATGCTCATATCCTTCTGAACATTTAGCCTCTGTTAATGCGTTAAACAACGGTAATTTAAAAAAAATCCATTTCTTAATATTAATGTTGGATTTTGAACCTGCCACATATGGATTGAATAGTTCACCCAATATCTTTAAGTATAAATTTTGTTAATCAATTCTCATCTTTTTCGAATTTCGAATTTATTAACATCTATTCCGAATTTCAACAAAATGCTACGTGTCTACTCATAAGCGAGAGCAACCCGCCAAAAAGCATTATCATATTCGAATTCAGTGGGTCGAACTTCGTAATTACTGATTAGTCTCCGCTCCAGTATTTTTTTTTGTTGCTCAGTAAAATTAAGAAGCTGGTTTTAGAAGCTTATAATAAATTCAAGAGCATCCAAATAATTGGGGACAAAAATTGAGAAACTGACTGACCAAAACTTGAAAATAAATAAGAATATTACTAAAGATTTTTAATAATTTGAAAATTTAGTATCAATACGACTTCAACATTGCAACATCAGCAAAATCAAATTTCTTCCTCGAAGTTACGTTCATCAGATCACCCTTTTAAACGAAAACAAAAATTAGTATGGCCAGAACACTATCGCAATAAACATGTTTCAATAGAAAATACTCAATAAAAAATAGTATTAACAGTGGGAAAAAATCCCAAGTGAAAATACGTATTTTTGACTTTTGATTTGAACTGGACGACTACTTAGAGAGATTTGAAAGCTTAAATGTACTACAAATGAAAGATAAAATACCCGACTATAGATTATAATATTCATTTTCGAACAGAAAATTGACATATTTTGAGACATCGACCGACAACACCAAGATATAGAAAAATCACGCGATTTAATAAACACATATATCTCCGAATCTCGAGCCCATCAACATTTTTTATTACCACATTCGTATTTACTGGGCATAGATCTATAAGAAAAGTCATATCTCATCTCTGAACCATTTTTCGTGTCGAACAGTGTAACTAGAATCAGCTGAAATTCTGATGAAGAATTTTTTGTTGAAAATTTTGCTAGCTATGATGAACGATGTCACTGTGAATATCAGGCATTCTTGAATAATCTGATCAAATGTTGTTTTCAGTGCTTTTACGTAATAGAACCCAGGACTTTCAAAATACCTGTAACCGCATCCACAATTTACACATGAAATGTATAATTTGGTTAAGCCAGATATGACTTATGTACGTCCTAAATTCATACATATCTACATTCATACATACATATGCACATATATACATTCGTGTATATGTATGTATTTACATATAAACATATATAGGGATGTAGAAGACGTCAAAAATGAGCCTCTATTTTCTAAGATCAGAACGTTATTGATTCTCTAGTAACAGTTTTTCATAACGAATTTATTGAAAAATACCTGTCGTCTAAAGGTAGCTTAAATTTTTTATTTCTTTATAAAATCGGTGTTTCCACCTGTTTCGATTGTTTTATCATGCCGTATTCAACTTGATATCATAATTTAATGGTACTTAGTTTTAATTGACAAATGTATACATACAATTGTATTGATAATAAAAGCAAATCATATGTATCATATGTATCATACATGATACAAAAAAATTAAATGCGTAACATTTTACTAAGTTATAAATTATAATAACTTGGGTTTTGTGCATACATTTATTTATTTTTATTTAACTAAAGATATTTGGCGTATTTTTGCGATCATTTTATTTGAAGCTGAAATGGATTATCATTTATCTCAATCGGGATTAATTGCATCATATTTTTTCTTTTGTTACAATCGTTACCATCCATAGAAAAAATCAAATGTACCACGCCGTCTCAACAATCATTGCAATGAGGTAAATTACAAAAGAAAATGAAAACTTAGCACTATTATATGTATATGTATGTATATATACATAGGTACTTAGTATTTACATATGTAAATCGTAACATGTGTATTTTTGTAGTATATCTAATATATTACTTCACATAAACATGCTATGAAATATACTAATCGTGCCTTTAGTATTACATATACATATGTATATACATTACATAAATATATTCTCTGTATGTTTCAAAAACTGCATAGAATTTAGAAAACGTCTCGCTATGATGGCGTGTGACGCTAGACGCACCTCTGTCTTCTATTACTGTCCAATTTTTCCTGTACCTCACTTGAATTTTCCTAAAAATATGCATTTGGTACTACCTATGAGCTTTTTCTCACCACCAACACTCTCAATGTTTTTTTCACTTTTATATAATTTCATCTTGATTTTCCCGCTTAAAAAACATAGCTTCTTGTATTGACTGTAATCAAAGTACGTATATAAATCTGTTGTCATTTTTTTATATTTTTTTTTTCACCGACATGTATGAATAACTTTCTCTAGACTCACTCTAATGATTTGCTACGTTTTTTCAATTATTTCTAAAAAAAATTCATCAACTACCTTTAGTTTGGGCATGCCTCTTTGTTAAAGTAATTGATATAAATATACTTGGTTCTAGCTTAGCAATGAAAAAACGTAGTAAAAAGTGTGCATAAACACGTGTAAATGTATAATTGTTTACTCACATACACAATATATGTTCTATTTACTCAAAATAGTATATTAATGTAGTGACAGCTAACCTTCGAATTAGAAATCAGGTTATACTTAATTGGAATCCAGTGCTATAATCACAATATTATACATATTTGATGAACAAAAGCGTTTAGAGCGACTTTTAACGCTTTTAATTTTCATATGACTCGATCAATAGACTCAAGTAATTAGGTGTTTCACTGAATTGCATGCATATTTAAGCTTAGGCTTTATCGAATTTTAAGTAATTGAAATAAATACCGTTGAAGATTATTTTATAATTTTTGAAAAAAATTGTTCCAAAATATCACACAACGTGCACTATTCACAAACATACATATGTACATAAATAAGTCTGATTTTAATGAAATTTTTTATATGCACGGAGTGGTTAAAATTCAAAAACTTTTTGAATTTTAAGTTTAAGAAAAGTTTATGTAACATGATAGATGAATGTATCACATAAATTGCAAAAGACACCTTCTACATGCTACATCCAATTTATTTACCATGTGTTAAATTAAACTTTGGTGTGCAGGAAAAACGGATCTGGAAAAGACTTGCGGTCTTCTGGAGATATGGAAAGTCACAATTTCCTCGAATACACGTACAAGAAAATAACACCGTGCGATGTTTGCTCACAAGTTCTGAGAGGTAATTTATTTGTTTATTCATCAAAACTTAAAATTTATTTATTATTTTAAAGTTTGAACATAAGCATTTTACGTCCATCAATTCAGCATGAGGTATTGATCTTAAAATACTGTTGCGTGCTTCATATTTGACCCAAAAAGTGAAGAGGTTGATAAAATTCATGTTGAGTCAAAAAAGTTCACTTTTGACTGATTTCTATGATATTGCCAATATAACCCTAATTTTTTTACATATGATTTACAATTAGGTCATACACGTCAAGGACTTCGGTGTAGACTATGCAAAATGAACGTACATTCGGACTGCATGGGGTCTTCCGGAAAATGTCAGACTAAGTCAAAATTATTAAGACGACAAAAGAGTACGTCAGAGCTCGAGCCTCGCCTACAAGACATACAACACCAAGACGAAGACAGTAAGTAGATTTTTTCTATCTTTCTTTATGATTTTTACTCAGTACGTTTTGATTATTTCGTATATCAGATTGAATTGTCTAATGTAAGAGTCGGTATTTCACAAAGTGTGGCTCTTCAGCGATAGTTCTATCAAAACTGTTAAAAGTATATCTATCGGGCTTATCAATACACTTTGGGAAATACTAAATAATTTAATAATATAATATATCGTTAAAAATACTATGCTTTCTATAAGATTTTAAATTAAAAACATAATTTTTTTATTCATAAGATGCATTTTTATTAATTTATACTTATTTATCATACATTTTCTTTTTTATTTTCTTTATTTATTTACTTTTTTTGTAAAAATTTATATTTTTTAATTTTTGTTTAATTTTCCCAATGTGTTTTATGTACAAATGTACGTATAATATATCTATATAATTGGCTTCGTGAATCGATATTTATTAATGAAACGCGATTTCATTTTCTTCGAACAACATAAATATAGTTACATAATTACGACATAAAAAAGCCTCAATTGTAAAATGAATATATTATTTCCTGTGTTTCCGGAAAACAAGTCGACACAGAAGGTTGGATTCCTGGTCAGAGGCTTGTCAGAACACTTTCCTTCAAGGAATCCATAGAATTTTTAGACGGTATAGACCATAAAATTTTATCTTTTATTTGTCCCTAGCGGTATCATAAACCTGAACGTGTAAAATTATCATTCATATACAAATGTATAATCCTTTTCCATTGAGTATCGTTTGAGTGATTTTTCTTTCGTGTATTATTTATTCTGTTATACCTACATACTACATACAGAGAAATGTTATATTAATAGAAGTGGCTTTAGGCGTCATATCGTTGTTATCAAGTGACCATTGTCCACAGACAATCCTAAATAATATTAGCATCAGCCGTATTTGATGCTTGGTGGTCGACTTATGTCCAATAAAAACTGTTTCTCTGTTTGTTTGTATTACTCGCAAAATGGGCAAGCATCGGTAAAAATTGCTCAGTGCACTAAAAAACACCCAATAAACAACATGGGATACATTTTTATAAGTAAATTTAACCGATTGTATTCCGTACGTTGTAGCGTATTTATAAAGACGTACCGCGCAATATTAACAACAATTATTTATTGGTAAGGGCCCTTCTATTATTATTACATTTCTCTGCATACATACGTATGTATGTATGTATAGATGTTTTACAACAACCAAATGGTATTGGACCGATCATCTCAACCAAACATTTTCCTAGAAAGTAATTGTACTAAAATTTTATGGCGAAACTGTCAAAAGTATAAATTTCATTTGAATAACACTATCACACTTAGCACTCATGTCGCACATCGTCGTACTACCAAATCACTCCTACTAACAAATTTTCTTAACCCCATCGTTGCGTCCTCCCACAACTCTGACATGAAGAGAGTCCAGAGGTTGACGCCACGTATCAGGTGTTGAAGCACGCCAACGAAATGTCGCGACCCGGAGCCGTTCTGGAAAACCGATCCGGAATCGCCGGTCCATCGAACCGAGCCCCCACTAGTCTCTCAGTCCATCAACCACAAATTGCCTCTTGTTCAGGTGTGTGTGTGTGTGTTTGTGTGCGTGTATACCATTAAATTTGCATATCAAGTAGGTATCGATTTGAATTGGTTTAAAAATAAGAAAAATTATTCGTTTAATTTTGATGTAGTGCATCTGTTGTCGTAGTAGATTATTTGATCAACTCTTAATTTTATTTATTCATACTTTTATTTTATTTAAAATTGCACATTTCAGTATGTAGACTTCGTTCTTTCACATTTTATCAAGTATATTGGAGAGTATGTATGTATATAAGTAAAAATACATACATACACGTACACATATAATATATTACCCATACCAATTTCACTTTGAATTGAAAATTGATGCAAATGTTTTATTATTCATTTTAATAGTAGATTAGTTATTCACTATATCGTTATAATTGTATTCACACAATGCTCATTCTATATATTTTGTTATTCACTTTTATGCATTATATTATGTTAAAATTGTTCAGTCACATGTCACAGGCACAACATTTCAACGGAAACTTTCTTTGGGGATAAATTCGAGATTTTGGTATAAAAACTTTTTTCACAAAATATTCTTACGATCCTAATATTTTTTTTTTTTTGTTGATATTTCGTTTGTTTCTCTTAAGTTTTTTCATATATTCGTTCATAATCTGCAATAATTTACATCGATAACATCAGTCGAAAGCTTTCATACCATGCCCAAACGACTATAATTACAGATTTAGAGCATCCAAATAATTGGGGACAAAAGTAGGATTTTTTGTACACAAAAATTGAGAAACTGACTGACCAAAACTTGAAAATAAATAAGAATATCACTAAAGATTTTTAATAATTTGAAAAATTAGTATCAATACGACTTCAACCTTGTAACATCAGCAAAATCAAATTTCTTCCACGAAGTTACGTTCGTCAGATCACCCTTTTAAACGAAAACAAAAAATAGTGTGGCCAAAACACTATCCCAATAAACATGTTTTAATAGAAAATACTCAAATAAAATAAATAATATTTTTTCCCACTGTTAATAATATAAAATACTATTAATAGTGGGAAAAAATCCCAAGTGAAAATACGTATTTTTGACTTTTGATTTGAACTGGACGACCACTGTTGAAAGATAAAATACCCGACTGTGCTCTACTAAAAATCTGTATTAGTAGAGCACTGAAAATTAACAGATTTTGAGACATCGACCGAACAACACCAAGATGTAGAAAAATTGCGCGATTTAAATAGCACATATATCTCCGAATCTCGAGCCAATCAACATATTTTATTACCAGATTCGTGTTTACTGGGCATAGATCTATAAGAAAAGTCATATCTCGTCTCTGAGCCATTTTTCGTGTCGAACAGTGTTATTAGTAGACTGCGGATAGACACCGTGCTTTTTCCAGGAATCGGGGCGGTTTGTCTCTATTTACAAAGCTAGAGTACAAAAAAAAGGTTGGACGAACCTTATACAACAATTGAACAATAGCATTTACAACAATTGAACAATAAACGGCGCGCTGTGGATCCAGCCAATAGCCTATTAGTAGTGCTTCCAATCCCGGAAGATTACTTCAGCACCGGTTGAGGTGCTAGGAATTTCCAATCCCGGGACACCGGTGCTAGCACCGGGAAATCAAATATATAACAAAAAAAGTAAAAAAAAAATTTAATTTGCATATTTTCATATTTCAAAACCGTTCAATTGCATTTTGCAAACTCTCCCGATGTTTCACGCAAAAAATACTCCAAATATTGGCGTTCTTGTTTTGAGAGTTTGGATACATTCTTTAAATTTTCGGTTCGCATCCATAAATTTCTAAGATTAAATAAAATACATCCTTTAATGTAATCAAATAAAGTTAAAACATCACTTTGATTCATTGATTCGTATTTTACAAATAGTTTGTAACGTATAGTAATTATTCATCGAATCAAAAGAGTGTGGATAAGAACCCACATATTGTCAGACGAAAAAATAAAAGGAGCTGAAAAGAGATTAGTATAAAAGAGAACACCTATAATGGGAGGTACCATTTCCAGTCAACTTGAAAATTTGAAAAAAAAATTTTACTAAAACAGTCCGACGTGGCCTGGGCCATAGAACACTTTTTACTTTAACAATCTCGTAGTCACCTCTCACTCATAGGTTTAACCTAAAATACATTTAATTAATATGTACAATACACTCGATCAATAAGTAACTTTTAATAGGTCTTTGACAATTTTTCTCTATTATGCTGTACATTAACATTAAATTAAGATACTACTATAAATAGTACTGTAAAAAAAATTCTAAAATAGAAAATTATCAATAGAACAATTACTATTATAATAAACCCAAAATGAATTCTGAATATAATTTATTAGGAATAAAAAACATTTCAAATCAAAATAAGTCTCTTTGTTTAATTTAAATATACAATTGTAAGTTTCTGTAACACGGTGGCTGTAGACATGCGATTTAAATTATAATTCGAAGTATCCCATTAATTATATATTAGAGTACTGTAATGATATTACTTTGGAAAAAATATGATTTATTAAATATATTTCGAATTGACATACGACGGGCTGAAAACCAGACTGGTACAAGTGAATATATTGATAAGTTATAAGTAAGTACATATGACGGGCTGAAAACCAGATGGTCTGAAAACCAGATGATTTTTTAAAAAATCTGGTTTAAGTGCTAAAATAATAAATAGCATATGTATATGAAATGCTATTATTTTAGCAATTAAACCAGCTTTTTTAAAAAATCATCTGGTTTTCAGACCATCTGGTTTTCAGCCCGTCATATGTACTTACTTATAACTTATCAATATATTCAAATACTACTTTTAAATATAATTCATTTGCATTAAATAAATACTTTAAATTTGGTGCATTTCACAGGAGTTGTTAAAGTGTAAAGAATTAATGATAAAAAGTAATGGCCACTAGAAATGATGTACTATCAATTATAATTGAAATTTAATGGAAGAGAATTATGATATATATGGCCTAATTTTATGCTGGTCAATGGAAGATCAAGATATTAAGAAGTGAACAAAGCAAATTCTATCTGTGACGGTGGAAAAAGTTGCAAAAATTGTTAAAATTTTTAATGTTAATTTATATCATTTAAAATTATCTACTGTGTATGAACACACAGTCAGTTCCATTGTATTTTTGTGTTATTATCAACTACATATTTTACAGTAAAATTTATTGGGCCGCAAAGTTAAAGAAAATGTTAAGTATGTAAATCTTTTGCCACTTCAATCGCTCTTTTTGAAGTAATCCCATCCTCTTAATATTATACATATTAGAGTATTGTAATGAAATTTAAATATAAATTTGGAAAAAATATGATTTATTAAATATATATATATATATATATATGTATATATATATATATATATATATATATATATATATATATATATATATGTGTGTGTGTGTGTATGTATGTACATACATACATACATACATATATGTATGTACTACTTCAAAGGAATTGTTAAGTCTGTCGTTTTATCGTTTCATTTCTTAATTACCCAGCTTAATTGTGATAACTGCGCAGTTATCAATCATCCATAGCTTCAGGCTCTAATACCCCAAATTAATATTCTACTTTTCCTGAAATAAGCACATCATTAAAGTAGCTTAGCAACAACAAAACGCCCTACGAAAACATGGCGACTAGACTGATTTAAAATTCAATATTATAGGTATTTTGGTTTATTATATTTATGTTATTATATGTTACTTGAAAGACTTACGTACTATGAAGATTTTATATAATGAATAAATGTGAAATTAATTTAATTTAATAGAATTTTGTGGCAATTAAAATAACGTAGACATACAATTTATATACACTCGTATTATTAAGTTATAATACAAAAGCAATTTATTACTGTCCAAATAATACATATACATAAAAAAATGGATAAATAAATACATTCTAATTGGAAAAATCCCTTTCGCTTACACTAATACATAGTTTGTAAATGATGGGTCGTGAACCAAAATTGGGTGGATTGACATATTTAATGGGTCGCAAAATATTCTCAAGATAAAAATTCCAGTTAGGGTTTATCGCTAAAACCAAATTTCGAAACAGACCGCATCCTAAAATAGAAACAGGTGCAGCCCGTCTGATGTAGCACCGATATTTAATTTCTCAAAACTTATCCAACGCCACGACTCGAATAATAATATCTAATGTTATTACTAATATTTTAGTTCGTATTATCAAAATACAATTAATTTTTGTTTGTACGTGCTATTTTACTC
Organism: Arctopsyche grandis; assembly: GCF_051622035.1. Taxonomy (NCBI): domain Eukaryota; kingdom Metazoa; phylum Arthropoda; class Insecta; order Trichoptera; family Hydropsychidae; genus Arctopsyche; species Arctopsyche grandis. The sequence goes on from NC_135355.1 coordinate 8,745,507, forward strand.
ATATTGTTTGGGTCGCGAAACCAAAACTATTTCCCCTAGCTAGGTCACGGCTCAAATTCCCTTGCCTACACTATGTATGTACATAAGTATGTATGTATGCACGGGTGATCGTAAAAAAGTCGACAGTGAAAAAGTCAAAAATGTTCGTTTACCACGCATACATATGAAAAACGGTTAGTATATACATATATATGTATATATCAGTGGCGTGCGGTAAAACTCTCTCTCTCCCCCCGTCGTACATCCTCACTTAATTTTCGCGCGCACATGAAACAAGGACAAAGTATGTATGTACATACATATGTATGTATTGCACAAACAAAATATGTATGTATGTATGACAAAAAGAGAGATAATTTCACCGCATGCCACTGATATATGTATATTATATATATGTACATAGTGCCGTTTACCATGTACCCTTTTTTTTTGATCTTTCGTTTTTCGACCTTTTACATATTTACATACATATGTAGGCAAAAATAAAATTAGTACGAGGTTTCTGTGGATTTAAAAATAAAATACGAATTTATTACACTTCGGTGGCCTTGAAACATGACATTACGTTTTTTTGAATTTGGATTATTCCGACTTCATCTTTTTTTTCTATTTTTTTAGTGAATGAAAATCTTCATTTTGTAACGAACGTTTTTACGCGCGCTTATCTGATCTCGCTGTGGGAGGTCCATAGGGCGTTTACTCCGTTCTTCCAAGGGTAGGGTTATATGGAAACGTGGACTAACCTTGGGATAGTGTTATATATATAGTCGAGGAGGTTCCTGACTGCAAATCGTCTTCGTTGATAACAGCTTCCTCGTGGTCGGGAAGCTGGCTCTGCGGTCCTCTTCTCGTTGAAGCACCGCTGGTCGGGTCACAGCAGCGGGAGGGGGAGGCAGGAGACAAACTCCGTAATGCCTCGTGTGGACACAAGATGGTGATCTCTGGGCGTCTCTGAAGACGCTCGGCGGAGATGCTGGATAGGGAGGTCCTTCCCGGTTGACGGCTGGTGGTAGAGAGAATCGCTCTCGATACTGCTCGAGAGGAGTATGGTGTTGGCGCGGTAAAGTCACTGGTGTCACCTTAAATATTCCTACCGCTACCAACTGAAGGGACACTCGGGAGAACGTCGCGTTACAATTTTTTTTATATCTCTTCAACAAGCTTCAAAAAGTCAAAGTGTGGAAAATAAAAATACGTTTACTAAAATTTTTAAATTCGCGAGAAACATTGTTTTATATTTTGACAATTAATCACAATACATAGCTATCTACTTAGTAGTCAGTTTAAGAGTAAAGAGACGAACAGACATACAGACGGACCGAAGGCTTGGTATTGAAAGCTTTGTACAGATGTGTAGTGTGTGGCGTATGGAACAGGTGGAGGTATTCGCGACATGCGTATCCGTAGGCGCCTTTTTGCTGGGGTCAAGAGCATCTCCATGTTCGGCTCACGGTCCAGGAACAACTCTCCACAACACAGGTCCATCTCGCTGCCAGAAAGTACGGAATCGTCTGAAAGTTTCATGTATTTAAATGTGAATCCCGCGAGAGAACGTTGCGCCACAGGTGTGGGCGCCCTCTTTAATGTGCCTTGTGTGTTGTGCCACTAGACAGAACCGACATCCTCCACAAACCCTCACAACTCCTTAAAAAAAAACCCCCTAGTGGCGATGTATTATACGCGGTGTTGTCAAAAAGTTCTGAGCCCCTGTACGGTATCTTGAAGGTGGTCATTCACCTCTAAATGTGTCTGCAAGCAAATCGACGGACAAGTCTCTAGAAATTCGTCCGTCGTAGCAAACTCTGACACCAAAAACTTGTTTGGCGAATCGTTATAGACTTGTCTGTCGATTCATCTGCAAACAAACGCATACGTGAATTGCTATCTTAAAAGTATAAAAGGGCTTGTTCCAATCAAATCGACGGCTCGCTCGAATCAGTAAATACATGTGATGAAATTTTATATCACATCCATAATGATACATGTATCGAATGACTAACATAACAGTCGCCAATCTTTTTGATTTCACGGCGCAATAATATATATTTATAGTGAAAAAAACGCCAAATATAGAGCACGATTTACACAGTAGTGACAATGTTATTGTATGTAAATACATTTTCGTATGCGTTGTACTGCCTTTAGTTAAAGGTTGAAGAAAAAGTTTATTGCTTTGATGGAAATAAAATCGCTCGTACAATAATACAAAAGTGCCTTAATAAGAATGTGTCTTTACTATATGTATAGTAGATATTGGATGCTCAGTATTGATAATCCAATATCTTATTATAATATAGTTGAACTATCCTTTTATAGAAAATATTTTTATAGTAAGCATCGCAGCAGAAAATCATAACAATTCTTCACATGTATGTATATGTACATACCTACATACGTACATATACATATATATATATATATATATATATATATATATATATATATATATATATATATATATATATATATATATATATATATATATATATATATATATATATATATATATATATATACATATACATATTTACATATTGATAATCAACACTAAACTTAAAAATCTCTTGTTCACTCAGTAATATTCCGAGCTTTCCAATGCATTTACATTTACCGTCATGATTGCACCTTGCTTAACCCTCTTCTTAGTAAAACAATTCCTTTTTATCATTGTTGTTTTAATCCCTCTCGTCCTACATCGGTGTAAATTATATATGTAAGCTTGTGTTTTCATGTTCATTTATATGTCTACTTATATGTTTTAGTGTATTATTATTTTGTTTCCGTTTATTATTCAGTGTCGTTTCAATATTGCGTTTGTGGTCATGTTATTTTACAGAAATCGCCAGCACAGGAACTAGACCATTCGGTCAACCCCTTTGTTTCGTGCAAGACGTCGAAGAACCCCCATCCCCCGTTAAAACGAAAAAGAAATTCCCGAAAACTGTGAACAAAAAACCATAGCAGTCGATCCGTCAATTAAAATTATTATTATTAATAATAATGTATTACATTAATTCCTAGTTATTGTTAATGACTCGATACTTTCCCGTTTTCTCTATTTTTTTTAAACTTCTTAAACTTTTCCCATACTATATTACAACTGCACAGTCAATTATTATTAGTTTGTAATTAAATAATTAGAAATTTGCTCAAACGCATAACGCGCAATTGTATATTTTTTTATATTGTATGGATAAAAAAAAATGTATGGATAAATACCTAAATATACGATAAACCATGTTTTTGTCATCTGTGATAATTGTTGCCTTAAAGTTATTTAAAAAAAATCAAATAAAAATTATTTATTTTCAAAAACGAATATTTTCTTTAAACAAAATGATAATTACAACATTGAGAAGTCACAGTAAGTATATAAATATGGATTGCGCTTTATACTTTTTTCGGATTTATTGTGTGCATTTATAGTGTGCATCTTGCTTTTTTATTACATAATTAGGTGAATGCATATGTACATATGTATATGTATGTATATTACGGTCAAAGTGACGAATTCAGTTATTATTCGTAATAACCGAGAATATTGGTCAATTTGATAACTACATTTATTATTTTAACCGGGGGCTTAGTTAATTTGATCAAATATATGCTTAATCTTAAATACTTCTTATTCAGTCGGTCCTCACGTTCTTATGAACGCGATGAAAGTTTTCAACTAAAACTCAACGCGATTCGGCTTTTAAGGACCAAGGAACATCTGTGAACCTCTTGACTCGATGGTTCAACATGTTGGTATGTAATTTCCCTCGATTTGGGAAATTTATTTGGGTACAAAGGATGCACATTCTTTGTCTTCGTCACTATTTCCATCTTTCACTTCCGATAGACACTAATTTTATATTTTGCAGTTTATCTTTGGCCTGGTTAAAATTATACATGTATATTTGTTTGGATCTCATTTACCATCGAATGACGGTAATATTATATTACTAACTAACTAATTAATATGAATTATTTTAACAATGATATATACTGGTATGTATATATCGACCATAACATATAATATATACATATGTACAATATATAATATTATATTATTCATATTACATTATGCCTAAATTAAGCAGTAAATCTAACTGTTTCACTTAAGGAATTGTTGTGAAACGCTGATTTACAAAATTTTGCATGTGTTTTGATTGTCTTTGAATTAATTTTAAATCTGCATTTTGATTCGTGTTATGTAGTACTTACATATATGTACTTGGGCATTTTGTGTATCTACATATATTTTGCATACAAATTAAACCCTCTTTTAATAAAAAATATACTTGGCATCAATTTTTATATTATAATGATACTAATTGCACTGTTCGACACGAAAAATGGTTCTGAGACGAGATATAACTTTTCTTATTGATCTATTCCCAGTGAACACGAATCTGGTAATAAAAAGTGTTGATTGGCTCGAGATTCGGAGATATATGTATTTTTTAAATCGCGCAATTTTTCTATATCTTGGTGTTGTTCGGTAGATTTCTCAAAATCTGTTAATTTTCTGTGCTCTACTAATACAGATTTTTTGCTCGTAAATTTACAGATTTAAAATTCAGCACACATCCAATGAACCCTTTTAGCCGAAAACAAGAAATAGTGTGGCCAGAATACTATCCTTATAAACATGTTTCAATAGAAAATACTCAATATAATATAGTATTAACAGTGGGAAAAAATCCCAAGTGAAAATACGTAATTTTGACTTTTGATTTGAACTGGACGACTACTTAGAGAGATTTGAAAACTGAAAAGTAGTACAAATAAAAGATAAAATACCCGACTATAGATTCCAATATTCATTTTGAACAGGAAATTAACAGATTTTGAGAAATCGACCGAACAACACCAATTTAGAAAAATCGCGCGATTTAAAAAACACATACTATATCTCCGAATCTCGAGCCAATCAACACTTTTTATTATCAGATTCGTGTTCACTGGGCGTAGATATATAAGAAAAGTTATATCTCGTCTTTGAACCAAAAAAAAAGTCGTCATTTGTCGAACAGTGTTATTAATTATAGACAAATTTTTTATCTTTAGTTTTTAACTTCAAACATATAGGTATACATACATAGATATGTTTATACATATATTATATCTATTTATCTATTTATCTATATATATATATATATATATATATATATATATATATATATATATATATATATATATATATATATATATATATATATATATATATATATATATATATATATATATATATATGTATATATGTATATACATATACATACATATAACAATTGCTTAAACAGTCTCGATTTTAAATGCCTTAAGTTAGGCTTCTTGTCTAGTATACACAGGCCCGGACTGAGGGTATATGGCGTCCCTTGGCTTTTTTTTTCAGCGCACCCCCCCCCCTCCTTTTTTAAATTTTTTAAACGACTAATAAAATATATTAAGAAAAAAAGGTAAAATTAAATTTAAAAACTATGTATGTATGTATCTTTCACCCCATTAACATTTGTACCGACGACAGTTTATTGTTGGACAAGTTTTATTCGTGAGTCGTTGATACATACATATGAGTCAACTTCCCGCCTTTCTTGTAAATTATAATATTAGCAGTCAGTATTATTACTCCGAGTAGAAAAATGAAGTTTAATATAAAATGTTTTACAATTTTATATCAAAAAAAAAAAAAAAATGCGGACGCCTTGCAATGCCCTTTGACTGTCGTGCTCCTAGGCACGTGCCTAGTCTGCTGCCCCTTTGAGCCGGCCCTGAGTGTACATATACATACATATTTTATATTTTTTTATGAAATTAAACTATTTTTCAATTATCACTTGAGCACGTTCAGCCTTTTCGAAGCGATCATTTCGATACATTCTTGTTACATTCTTTGTGTTACATTCTTTGTTCAGGTAGCACAATGAAGAGCTCCACCAGTGCTCTAATAATGCGACAATCCGAGAGCGCCAGTCCAATAGCCGGTATTCACAACATTTTTCCATAATCCAAATCACATTTCCTTTTTAGCTATCGATCATCTCGATTGAGGACCTTTTCACTATATTTAAATATAAACAAATATGTATGTAACTTTTACTGTAGTATGTGTGTAAATACTATATATGTACATACATATATACTAGGTTCAGACAGACATAAAATATGAAATCAATAATAATACGCGCTAAAATATCGAAAAATTGCCGATTTCATATAATGATTTAGTGTTCAATATATAGGCATCATACTACATAATACTATAGAAATATATATATATATATATATATATATATATATATATATATATATATATATATATATATATATATTATTTTCACATTCATATATACATATGTATATGTGGCCTATGACCTTCGTCTCTAATCATACAAAGAGAAATTATACGCTCAAGTACACGAGTATAATACATATAATACATATGTGCATATGTATCATATGTATTATATTTTACGATAAAAGGTTTTTTTAATAAAATATCTTTCTTGATTGAAATCAACATTTGTATTTTTAAATGGAATCGGCAATTCATTTTAAATTTCAAGGACTCAATCTTTCCAAGCCTGTGATTTTTAGATAGTACACAATGCACAATATCCTGTTATTATCCCATTAAAATAAAATACATTTTGTTTGAATGGTACTTTTTTTTCTGAAAACAGATGAGCACCAAATCATGCAAATCACGAAAATTTCTTAATTGTTCTATTATAATATTTTCAAAACAATATTTAATATTGTAACATTACAAGATTTATTCACACGCCTCTCCATTAACCCATTAATATATCCACACGTTTGAATTTTGGCATTTTTATTTTAATATTCCAGAGAATTTTGTGTTGATTTTTTTTCGCACTTTTATAATTTGTTTTCATGCGAGCACTTCAATAATGTGTGAATTTTATTCATACAAGTACATATGTATATTGCATGAAATTTGTTTTTAAGACATCCAATACATGACATTTTTTAATTGGTTGCTGTAAAAGAAGATCAAGTATTTAGAGCTTTTTTTTAATAGCTTGATCAACCTTTGCAAGCAACGGTTTTTTATTAAATCATTTTATGTATGTACACATAGTACATATGTACATTTCAAAATTTCGCCGAATGCAAAATCGATTTCTTTATTGTCACCTAATCTTTAGAAACAAATCGAAATGAAAAATGAAAATTTTGACTTTCCACAATAGACCTATTGGAAATACATACATACATATGTAATATATGAAGCGACAAATCTAAATAATGATTTTTTTTAATATATCTTAAAAGAATCCGATAAACGACAAAATTATATAGAAAAATACCTATATTATTATTTGAACGAATGATAATTGAATGGAATGACTTCCCAAGTTGAGAATTGTGGATTTGTAGAGCAGATAAATTTTTTTTTTATATACATATATGTATGTACTGTATGTACAAACCATACATATGAATTGGGTTCGGAGGAGCTCGGAGCCCTCGTAAACGTTTTTATTTTTTTCTCATTTTTATCCGCCCTAGCAATGATGGACAATTTATCAGTGTATAATTTTATCGTCTATCTATTTTTATCGATGTTTTTAAAATTGATGATTATTTTTATGTGACATTAGTGTGACACGACATTTCCATCAAGTCTATCATGGGAAAGTTAATATTTTTATTTTTCCATGTAAATAGAATGTTGGGGAACAATGGTTCCTTGGACATTCAAACTCAAATTAAAACAGCGAGAAATCGTAAATTTTGTGTTTGGGTCTGAATGGTGTGGAAACTAGGTAAAAATTTGTTGAAATTGTGGGCATTATAGCACCTCATTCGCCAAGAAGACATAAGCTGAACCTGAGGATGAAAAGTCTTTCGTTGGACTCCCCTGAGAGCTCGGAACAACGTCGTAGACCAGGCACCAGGCTGGAGACACAAGGTCCTGGACCCTTGTCGGGTCCCAGCAACACTCTGGGACAATCTTTGGGTCTGAATTCGGCTCGACTTCACTGTACGACTAAATGAATGTCTAACAGCGTGTGCTTTATATTCCTATATTCACAGTTTATGTTTTTCACTCGCTTTTATACTCGCTTTCTACAAACCACAACAAATAAATTAAAAATTCAATACCTCCGATTCTTAATCAATTCTTTTTACATACGCTTTTTAGCAAGGTTTGCTACTACAATGGAATTTTTGAACTCATACTATTTGTATTTTTTCTTGCACAGATCGTAAAAAAACAACGACGTGTTTTTTGCACTAACATACTATAATACATACATATGTACAAGATCTTTGATACTAGTTTCAAATCATTGAAAGCACACGAAACAATTCACACATTGACAAGCGCATGATTTTCGCATTTCCAGATCTAGGATGCACCCCGGTGAATAAAAAAATGACATCAATAACCTTAGTAGTTTGAAAATGAAAATTAATCTTCCCAGGATGGCAACCAATCTTTCCTATTTCCTTTTTTTTGTTTTCCAATATTCTACTCAAATATATATATATTTTGTTTTCCAATATTCTACTAATTATTTATCTATTACATGCAAATTCATGTTATATATACATATATGTATATGTATATATATATATATATATATATATATATATATATATATATATATATATATGTATATTTTACACACCTAATAGAAGCAATCGCTGAAATACATAGGCTTGCATGGTTTGTAGACGTAGAACACACATACATACATACCTACATATGTACCTATATGTACATATACATAAAGCATGCGCCTTGCAACAAAATTTGTGTAAATTCTAAGTCAAGTGCAATATATCTTACATATTTTACAAAACGAGCATTTTCACATACTTAACATTAACTATTACGTGCAAAATCTTTTTTTAGCACTTTCCTTCACTATCGTCGTTCATTATTACGCTTCATAGCAGTTCTAAGAGTAATTGCAACAAAGTTTAAGCGTTAACTTCTCGTGTTTTCAGCGCCTTCGAGTCCCGTTCACAACAGACGATTGCTCAGTGCGAGGAATATGAGAATGAGCAGTGTAGAACTTCCAGATGAGCATGAAAAAAGCTATTCTTCTGCAAGTGCCAGTCCTTGCCCTTCTCCGGTAAAACAGGTATATACATACATATACAAATATACGTACTATACTTTTTTTTTCATTTTACACAATAAAAGCATAAATCCTAATTTATACTTTCCATTAAGAAGATACCATACATAAAGATATATTTAAACGGAGTAATATTATTGAACTTATTTTAGAAGCCACATCGATTATTGCCCACCAATCTGTACGTGATTTTGTACAATTTCACGTCTCGACATCAAGATGAATTAGATTTAAAAGCTGGGTATAAAGTTACAGTTATTGACACTTCCAATCCCGACTGGTGGAGGGGAAAGTGTTTGGGTAGAACCGGGTTTTTTCCATCCAAATACTGCACAAAGCTTCAAGCCGGGGAAAAACCATTGCAAGTGACGTACAATCTACAAGTAAGTTTAAAGCATTTTGTATTAATGTATGTATTTGGATTCAAATTAATAAATGTTTAATTGATTTCAGGTATCCGACGGTGACAATGGACTGATGCTTTTACGCGATCAAATCGTAATACAGGTCGGCGAGGAAGTGGACGGAATGGTGATGATTAGATCGGGAGACAACCGCCAAGGAGTTTGCCCAACGAAATTTTTGCAAGAAGTGTGACATGATAGTGAAGACAAGAAAAAAAGTCGACATTTTTTACACTACCCTTCTAGTAAAAAAATGGTCGTACCCGTTTCCGTGGAAAGAGTTTCCACTTCTTCCTCTGTTCATAGGAGGGAGAATAATTACTCTTTTAGATCTAGTTCCCCGCGTCCAGACAAAAGTTCCCCGCGTTCAGACAAAAATGCGAATACCACATCCAAAATATCCATTAAAATATTTGGCAGTTTGAAAAATTCCAAACCAATTTCTACAAATTATTCCCAGCAAAATTACCGCTTGAACGATAGTAGGATTTTAGACGATGGATTTTTTCCTGGTGACAGTGATATTCCTGTATATCAAAAATCTAAACTTTTCGATTACCCTTCGCCGAGTAGGCACTATTTATTCAATTCCGGAAATTTGAATACTATATGCGGAAATAGCGGAATTTTATCAACTTACTTCTCTTCGAGAACATCGCAGAGAATAGAAAAATACCAACACAATCAGATAGCGAACGAATCTAGATTCTCCCCGATTAACAATTGCAACTATATAAAGTCATCGAGCTATGCTGTGACATCTACCAGCAATATGATGATGAAAACGTCAGTTTATAAAGGTGATGGGAAGAATATGAGAAAAATTCCCATACTTTCATCGACGCGTCCGTTGAGCTTGAACTTCCCTACTCCCAAAAGGATGGTCAGTCTGATTGGCAACAGGAAGATATCCAATTCTCAAGAGAGGCCCCTTCTTATGGGTTATCAGACAGACGTTGACGACAACGAACGTGGTGCTTCGTTCGAGATCATTCCCAATAAAAGTGGACTGAAAATATCACCGGTTTCTGCCGCCCACGCGTCATCTTCTAGTAGCGCCTTTCTAAAGTATGACACTCGAAGTAAACTGCACTCGTATTCGAGACCGTTACTTTTCATGAAACCATAATAATTAATGTTTCTCCTGTTGATTTTCGCCTATTGATTGCGATTCGAAATTGATCTTATGCGTACATACTATACTTGAAAAGTCAACAATTTCAACTACGATTCACTGAGCTTTGTATACGAATTAATTGCGTATATAATTATATTCTATTTTTTATGCATGTACATGTATAATACATACATATATGAAAATCCGATTTTCGCACTAAGCATTTAAAATATTCTCGACTTTCATTCCATTTTATCTTATATTATCATCCTATTATTGTATTATCGTAAGCAATTATCAGATATTTATGTAATTAATAATATTGGGACCGAATATTGCCTAATGCAGGAATCGCAGCATCCGATTTGGTGGACCGATACAGTAAATTTAGAGTGGCGCTGGTTAAATATGACGCCAATTTAGTACTGAATTTCGACACTGATGTCGAAATATTACTTTAAATTTTCCAAATCAGATGGTGTGCTATCAATGTTATCACTAACCTTATGATGTATTCTTGTCGCTTCAACTTATTTTTTTTTTGTATCCGGAAGTTATATTTAACCATATTATTTAAAGTGAAATAAATGGCTCTAATTATGTAGTTCTGCAAATTATAATTAAATATTTATGTAGATAGTCCTAACATTGCGAATTGTATATTATATATAGAAATTGTTTCTATAAGAAATAGTAGATATACATATATTATTATATATACATACATATATGTATACGTATGTAGGTATATATCATTTAAATATTACTATAGAAGTCGTCTTTAATTCTTTTAGCGCTGAACGTAATTTGAATTCAAAAAAATCCTATTGAGTTTAATTGGAATAAAAAATTTATTTTCTACTTAAATTAAAAAAAAAATGATAAATAAGTATTTGACCCATCCGTCCTTAAAATATTTATGTAAACAGTTATACTATCACTACTGGTATTCAAGCGCACTTTATGAAATCATAAATTTAAATGAATTATACAATTATTATTATTATTTATTGAAGTCTTAAAGAATTTAAAAACAGACTATTATTATACATAAATTTAATGTATTAAATATATACATACGTATTTTAATTATAAAATCTATAATATTTGACATATTTTATATTATATATATGTATATGTATATATATATATATATATATATATATATATATATATATATATATATATATATATATATATATATATATATATAAAAATATATATAATAAATATATGTATGTATATATTTACATGTATATGTATATATATATATATATATATATATATATATATATATATATATATATATATATATATACATATATATATATATATATATATATATATATATATATATATATATATATATATATATATATATATATATATATATATATATATATATATATATATATATATATATATATATATATAAATATATATATATATATATATATATATATATATATATATATATATATATATATATATATATATATATCTATATATGTATATATATATATATATATATATATATATATATATATATATATATATATGCATACTAAATAATATATATATATATATATATATATATATATATATATATATATATATATATATATATAAAAATATATATAATAAATATATGTATGTATATATTTACATGTATATGTATATATATATATATATATATATATATATATATATATATATATATATATATATATATACATATATATATATATATATATATATATATATATATATATATATATATATATATATATATATATATATATATATATAATATATATATATATATATATATATATATATATATATATATATATATATATATATATATATATATATATATATCTATATATGTATATATATATATATATATATATATATATATATATATATATATATATATATATATGCATACTAAATAATATGTACATAAATACATGTATGTGTGTATATTATAGTTTAAAATATATCCGCAAATATTTTAAAACAACAATGTGATAAAATTACGAATGGCGTCGCCTATTTTGAAATGAAAATTTATTTATAAAAAATATTTAAATATATTCAAATTGTATCTTATGATCTTAATTATTTAACACGATATAAAATTATACTTACATATATATTGTCTAAAGTAATTAATTATAGCTGAAATATGCGTGTTGAAAATTCAACCTACAGCCATTTAAAAATCACACAGCCATTGATAGCTAAATCGCTTATATTATTTGACGTATAATTAGCAATACCCAATAAAATGTATCTATACATATTTGCATAAACATTTTTAATTAGCCAACTGACTTTTAGATCATATCTTAGATCCCCTTAGTGTCAAGTGAAATTATGAGTTGTATTTTTATTTAAATTTTATCACATGTTTCTTCAAAGGTGCTTGAAATCTATTTAAAATTGGTGTATTGTATAATATTATACATTTTAATGCTTATGATTATTTGTACGTAAATGATTAGGTAATTGATAAAGTTATTAAATCGCACAATCGAAGTGAATCGTGGAATTCTGCCCACCATGATATTGTAAGTGTCCAATAGTTTATCAACGCTTGACAGTTGTTTAGTGTAAGTTCAAGGCCGGCTCTTATATAATCTAAGGGCAACGAATTTATTTTATGTCTGATAAAAATAAATACACAATAGGCTCTCACATGCCATATTCATCATAAATATTATGTAGTTATGTATATGTATGTTAAAATTATTTATATTTGTCGCAGTGAAATTATATTTCAAGTGAAAATATATTTTCACTGACGTTTCAGTGAAATCATAACCAGTTACATTCTCAGGATTGGTTTTATTCATTTTAGATTAGATTGTTAGGGTTGGTATTATTTAAGGGCTAAGATAGGCTAGATTAAGTAAGAGTTGGCCCTATTATTTAAGATTGAGTTGTTAGGGTTAAATTTATAGAGTTAAAAGTTGTAAATTCATTGTTTGATACATTTTCACTGCTCGAATTGGCGAAAATATATTTTCACTTGAAATATATTTTCAAGTGAAAATATTACATATACACATAATATGTAATATTTAAAAGGGGGAAATTTTGGAAAATTTTAGAATATAAGTACCTACATACATACATATATGTTCTCAACCAAAAGTTTTTGTCAAGTCATTGATATTTAAAAGAAAATAAAGGTTTTATGTGATATATTTTTAATTTTAAACTAAAACATTAAAAACGAAAGGTTTTCAACTTCGTATTATATTTTTGATACATTAATAGAGCAAAAGTAACTTACATACATATAATAAAAGCGTGATTTTATTAATATATTATTATTTTCACACATTTTCAGGAATTGTATAATTTATTTTAAATATTACAGCAAAAATTCAAATTTAAATTTTATCCCAAAAAATAAAATTTTATTTTATTTATTTTCTTTTACTTTTACATACAAATATATACATACATGTATGTGAATTCTACTCACACACGTATGATACTTTATAATTTGAATGTAAAAATAGTTAAATTACACTTAGCAGGTCATTTACCAACGATATCTGTGTTTATGTGAAAAGAAAATAGAAATGAGAAACTTAAATTTAAATATATGTGATTTTAAAACATTCTAAGTGTCACTGTAGGATTTAGCTCTTATAAATTTAAAAAAAAATGTCATGTAAGAAACTGACCAAATTATAAATGGACGGTGAAATTCTACTACATACATACATTGTTATGAAATTAATGTTTAGCTTAATGTATTCCCCTATAGAACTGCTCCTATTGTTACAATCTAATTAAAAAAGTTTCCCAAATAACATAAAATATACATACATACATATATATATATATATATATATATATATATATATATATATATATATATATATATATATATATATATATATATATATATATATATATATATATATATATATATGCGTGTCGTCTGAAATTCAAAATAATCGTTGGTGTATTCAAGTTATAGCGTTCTAACATGTATAATTACGATTGTTCAATCATCGCTGTCATTATAATACATAGTTTAAAATATTATATAATACAATATATACATATGTATATTAAATTTTAAATTAATGTCGTGTTGTGTGTGTAGAGTATTCGGATGTTGAACACGTCATTACACATGTTTCACTTGTGTCCCAATTTCACCAATTTCAACCAATTTCAATTATCAATTTTATGGATATTATATGAAAAACCTTAGAATATATTGAAAGTTGCATTTAATGCTGATTGACTGGATCTCCTTTATAAGTAAAAATGAAGTAATACATATAAAATTCCTCTCCTATAAGGATTGACCAATTCGGAAATACGTTATATAGGTTTTATATATTTTTATCAAATATTAATAAATATTTTTTACTTTATTTCATATTTATTCATCAAATGAATTTAAAAACGCGATTAATTTCGCTTTCAACTGGAATGAAAGAAAAACGTTACAAGTTGTTGCCGGAAAAGCTTAAAAACGATATAAAGATTTTGTATGAGAGAGATAATGCAAGACTTAAAAACTATAGTAGGAAATTTAAAATAAATAAATAAGATATGAGAATGCCGTATGTATAGATAGAAAGAGTTGAAATTCAAAGTAAATGAAAATATATTGCAACAATCTTTTACCTGAATATGTATTATTCTATGCAAGCCTCGGGTAGGCTTGAAATCCTATAAATAAGTTGAATTATATATTGAGTATATACCTGTTGAATTATTTATTGATTCTATTGTCTTTGATTTGTAATAATCCAATACATTTAACGAAATATGTGTAAAATCCGTGTAAAATGCATGTTGTGAAAATTTTTGTATTATGCAGTATTCAGGCATACATACATATACATATAATATGTGTTTCAGTGTTTATATTATATAATTTATTATAGATATAATACATTTAGCAACCAAAGAGTTATAATAAAAGTTTAAAAATAACATTTAAATGTATCTGCACTGTATAAACAATTATTTTAAATCGAATTTGGCTTTTATTTCAATAACCAATGCTTACTTCCATTTGTCATTCCCAATGTAAGAAGACAATCTTAATGTTTTTTTTCTACTCGAAAAAAGTATCTTTCACTTTATCCAATACATCTATAGATCTACATATTATGTACATGTATATATATTGTTTATGTATATATGTACATATGTGTTTTGTTTTTGTTATGTCTAATTTCTTTAGTTATTGTGTTTCTTTTCAGTTATATTTTTGACCATTGTGGTGCATCAGGAATTCCTAAATAACATATATACATGCATACGTAATAAATAACATATGTACATATGTACATGCATATGTAATAAATAACATATGTACATATTAGTGCTTCCAATCCCGGAAGATTACTTCAGCACCGGGATTGTGGTGCTGGGAATTTCCGATCCCGGGATCCCGGTGCTAGCACCGGGATTTCAAATGTATAAGAAAAAAAGTTCAATTGTATGTTTTCATATTTCAAAAACCTTCAATTGCATTTTGCAAACTCTCCCGATGTTTCACGCAAAAAATACTCCCATATTGGCATACTAATTTTGAGAGTTTGGCTACATTCTTTAAATTTTCGGTTCGCATCCATAAATTTCTAAGATTAAATAAAACACATCCGAAAATGTAATACAATAAAGTAAATAACATCGCTTTGATTCATTGATTTGTTTTTTAAAAATAGTTTAATAAAAAACCCAATATAAAAAAAACTCCAATTCACATTCACTTTATGTAAAAAATTCGGATGTGACCAACCTACGACTTTATCTATATATTTAAGGAATATAAGAAGTATAAAAAACAAAATTCGATAATCGAACATATGTATGTACATATGTACACGTTCACACATACCGGCTATGAGCATTTTCAATACAAATTGAACACAAATGTAGGAAAACTTACACAGACTAAAGTTCTACTTCAGTCTGATTTGATGAGTGGTTTGGGAGATAATTTAAATCAAAAACTTAAAAAGAAAGAGAACACCTATAAGGGGAGGTACCATTTCCGGTCAACTTAAAAATTTAAAAAAAAATTACGGTGTATTGATAAAAATTTCAGTAACCAATACTAAGTTTCAGTTCGATAGGACGAACAGTGTTCAAAAAATCCCCAAAATACACTGACACACAATAAACATACAGACACTCACACAGAAACACAGACACACACGCAATTTTTCTAGATCATGAAAACGTGATCAGTGGTCGATTCTGAGTTTGAATCAGTTAAAATATATTTCAAATATCATTGCGGTTGAGCACAATATCTGCGACAAAATACAGGCTGTTCATACCATTTCGTGGAAACGGCAAGCCGGCGTCGAAACGGGTGGCAAACAAATGGACAATGACTGTCATTGCTCATCCTACCATTGTTTATTATATAATGTTGTTTTATGTTTTTTCTATATTATTTTTGTAAGAATAATTTTTTTAAAGAAATTTCTGCCAGCACCGTAATCCCGGTATTGAGACTAGTTTCAGCACCGGGATTCACGGTGCCAGAAAACACCGGGATCCCGGGATTGGAAGCCTTAGTACATATGTACATGTATATGTAATAAAAGACTCTTACAATTTGTATTTGTTTCTTATGTAAGTATATGTATATATTTACATAAAAAAACCTACCCTATTGAATTATTTATATACTAAAAACATTACGCGATAAGTTTTCAATATTATACTGACGTCATAAAAAATAAAAATATATTTATATTCACTAAAATTCAATTTCTTTCCATGAAAAGTGAATATAATCATTTAATGTATTTGTCTCGTATGGATGACTCCAAACAGGCCAGGAACATATGGTTACACGACAATTGGTGCAAGTCCAAAATGTTCAACGACAAAATGTACCCGAAAATTAGTGCACTGACAAAATGTACCCGCGACAAAATGTACCCGCGACAAAATGTACCCGCGACAAAATGTACCCGCGACAAAATGTACCCGCGACAAAATGTACCCGCGACAAAATGTACCCGCGACAAAATGTACCCGCGACAAAATGTACCCGCGACAAAATGTAAACGGAAAAAATGTTCAAGCGACAAAATGTTCAAAAATGTTCAAAATGTTCAACCGTATCCAATATTTTCTTATTTAAATTGAAAAAAAAAAACTTTCCGAGCGTATGAACTGCAGATTACATTGCATTAGTTTATATGGCAGGGCTTCTCAACCGTCTCCAAAATTTACTTTATTTCAAATGAATAATTTACTTTTATCGTACACATCGCGGGCGTTATTAAATTAGTATAAATGACAGGGGTTCTCAACCGTATCCAATATTTACGTATTTAAATTGAAAAAAAAAACTTTTTAATCGTATTGCAGATGTCATTGAATTATATGTATATATATATATATATATATATACACCACCAGCAGCATAAAACGGAACGCTTGTGAATTTTGCGACATACGTGTTTGTTCTAATCATCACTTCGTTATTTGTAAATTTATCTTAGTTATTTCTTCTGTATTTTGGTAAAAAAACGTAATTCTCTTTAACTATGTACAAAATACAGTTATCTTGTATGTATGCAAAATAAAACAGACTTAGGTACAAAAAACCCGTAATATACCTGCTAAGGGTACGCCTTTGTTCATTGTGCGTCAAATGCTTTCAAACATTGAAAAGATCATGCTCAGCTGAGACCTTTTGCTGTATGATTGTTCTAAGGGTAATTATGGGTTTAATAGTTTTTATTTTATAAAATTGATGGATTTAATATTTAATTTTGAATTTTTAAATTAACAATATCGATTCTTCAGAAATTGGTCGCTGCAGGGATATTTCCGCCGAAAAAAAACTTTGATTGCTGCGTATTTGAAAGCGAAGAAGGTGTCCATGCGAAAAATTGCCAGAACAGAGGTAAACACAGTTTCAAGAATAACTCCGGAGTTTAGTTCTTGTACTAACTTCTCGGTTTTGGCTTGGAGACCTTGAAGGGCTTTCAAGAACTTCCACAGGTTTGGAAATTGGGCTCCAATTGTATAGCCAACTTTCATATGGAAGCCTTCCACTTCGTTGTCCGTTTTTCCATAATTATGTAATATTCGGTCTCGAACATTCCATATGTCTATGGAAGCTACACGAGGTTCACGTTTGACATATGGCCAAATGCGCAAGTAACGGGTTGCTTTTTCCATCTGTCCCAAAGTACCTACAGAAAAATCCAGGAATTGGGATTATCTGAATTTTACGATAATCAGGAAAATGCAATTAAATTTAAAATGGTATTGGCATTAGCATTTGTTCCTCCAGAAAATGTAGTCGAAAGCTGGGAGGAACTCCTCCAAATTCTCAACCCATGGCTATTGGCACAAGAACGAGAAATCCAACAGAAGGTCGATGATTTCCTCATGTATTTTGAGGTTAATTACATTGGGAAAATCATTTAACCAACCCTAACTACATAAAAAATGTTAAGATTCCTAGAAAAAGATTTGGTCGAAGCATATGCGCTTCAATACTTCGAAGACAATAGGTTATTTTGAGCTGAAAAATAAAATTCGATTTACAATCATTTTATTTTAACCATGCATTTTTTTTCTCAACGTTTGAATTTGACTAGCAAAAAGTTGAATTTGATTTACAAAGGAGTGAATACGTAATAAATAATAAATGTAATTATTTAAAAATTCATCATTATCAGTATATAATAAAAAGAAGACAGTAGACATTTCCATGTTTTAATATTCATATAAATTATTGATATATTAATTATCTATTAACATATGTACAGTCCATCCTAAAATGCCGATGTAACACAAAACCGGACTACGGAATGACCTTAAAAACAAAATTAATTATGGTTGAAAATTATAATACATTGCTTGAAAGATAGTCTTCTTGATAAATATTGTGGTTCTAGCTTATTTGCCATAATTTTAAAGCCTATAAAATAATTTTTCGTAAACTGGTCAAGTACGGTTTGCATATTGCAAGATAAGGTTTTTTCTATATTCATTGAAGCTCAGGGTGCTGTTAGTGCTAAATTAAAAAGAACCAGGTCGGTGTTTAATTTTTACGACCCCCCCCCTCGGTTTTTTTTTTACTAAAAAAAATTCGGGTGTGACCAACCCATGACTTTATCTATGTATTTGAGGAATATAAGAAGGTAACAAAACAAAATTCGATATTGAACTGATGACTATGATAGCAATACAAATTGAGCGCAAATGTATGGAAACTTGCACAAAACAAAAAAAGTTCTACTTCCGGTTGTCAGATTTTGTTCAAATTTTTTTTATTACTAAAAATCACTATCAGTATTATACTCATTAAATATCAAGAAAATAAAAATAATTTTAAGGGTCAAAATAAAATAATGAAATATTGTTTTAAAAAAAAATACTACTTCCGGTTTACAAATTCTGACCAAAACCCTACCAGCTCTAAGTTAGTACATAAAGGATAGAAATATAAATTTTCAGCTTAATACATTCAGGGGTGTGGACAGAGTAGTGGGCACAACATTTTCAACCTTTCTAAGAGAAAAAAACCCACTTCCGGTTTATAAAATTTAATAATTTTTTTTTCTTTTCATCACATTGCTACAAGAATTATACTTGAATTTTTTGTGACGAAAACACATGTTTAAGGGGTCGAAAAAAATAGTGGAAGAAAAATCGTACAAAAGTAAACTGCCACTTCCGGTTGACAGATACTTACTAAATTTTATATATAACTTGGTATTAAGCTTAAACTTTTAGATATGAAATTTAAGTTCAATAAACCAAAAGGTTTCTGAGAAAAACATAAAAAACCTCGATTCTCTAGAGTAAAAGTACTGCTTCCGGTTCAGATAGAAATATTTAAAAAATATAAAATTATAAAAATTATTATTTCTATCATATTTAAAAAAAATTCAGTCTGATTCAGTTAGTGGTTTGGGAGATAATTGAATTCAAAAACTTAAAAAAAAGAGGACACCTATAAGGGGAGGTACCATTTCCGGTCAACTTAAAAATTTGAAAAAAAATTACGACGTGTCGATAAGAATTTCAATTACCGATACTAAGTTTCATTTCGATAGGACTAACGGTGCTAAAAATATCCCCAAAATACACACACACACACACACACATTTTTTCTAGATCATGAATACGTGATCAGCGATCGATTCTGAGTTCGAATCAGTCAAAATCTCGAGTTCGAATTTTCGTATGATCACAAAACTTCATCTATTGTTACTACGTACATAGATAAAGTAATAAGTTGTATCCTAATATTGGTAGTTCAAATATTTATAAAAAAAATCAAATAATAATAAATATTCTCACTTGAACTAATCTCTTCAACATCTTTGATTTTGCCTAATCCTCTTCAACATCTTTGATTTTGCAAAACCCGTGTTTGTGTGTCAACAGTAACATTTCCTTTTAGCAATTCTAAATCCATGTATGTCAAAAAACTATCAATTTTTAACATGTGAATTTAGAGATCACTATTAATTTAAGCTGAGTTCCCTCATTTTATGTATCCTCAAGTGTGTATGGTCAATAGTTTAAAGAATGTTTTCTTTCGAAGTTTTGGGTGGTTTTAGATAAAAAAGCCAATAAATTTCACTAAACGTCTTTTAAGTTTTGAATGTGCTCAGATTACTATTCGAGTGTTAGAACGAGATTCTGCTCACAATATTTGGAATACAAAATTTTATGTGAAATTTTAGTCAAAATATTTTTTAATTGTACTCGAAAAACAATGTTTATATCAATCAAAGTGCCAGGGTGGCGATTTGATTTAAAAGTTATATTATTAAACTTTCTAGCCATAACAATAAAACAATAACAACAAAATATTTCTTAACAATAACAATAAAACTTGACTCTTATATATAGTTCAATTCACGACATTTTATAATACATACACTTTTTTATAACACGCTTTTCACTGTGTCAATAGAATGCGAATTGCGCTCATCTGATGAACAAGTATTGTTGATGGTGAACAAGTATTGTTGATGGTGAACAAGTATTGTTGACTTGATAACCTTATTAGAACTTTATAATACCAGAGTAATGTCGAAAAAACTAGAAGGGGTCGAAAAAAATAGTGGAAGAAAAATCGTACAAAAGTAAACTGCCACTTCCGGTTGACAGATACTTACTAAATTTTATATATAACTTGGTATTGTTGACTTGATAACCTTATTAGAACTTTATAATACCAGAGTAATTATAAATTAATTACATACATATATGTATATTTTTCTATAATAAATGTGATCGAGCTTATCAACTGTGAATAGCTAAAAATTATTATTCCATTGCTACAAACCGACGTTGAAGAGGACATTGAAGAGATTTCGAACTCACCATTTGCCTATTGTCCTAGGGTTTTACGCAAAGAAAATGCATTCAATAGCCTCTAACATGAGGGTAGTAAAATTTTATAACCCATTTGTCTTTTTACATATTTTCGTCCATTTGTGTAGACAATTCATCTGTCAATCATAGAACTAATTTCAAAATATATTATTGTTTTGCCATCTCTATTCAACGCGCGTGATTTTTTTTACATTTACATTTTAATTGTCTTTTACATGTCAAAATTAAATTTTGTATGCAACCCTTACGCATAATAGTTAGTTGTAAATGATGCAATATTAATGTGAAACATAAAGGAGGTATGTAAAAATAATTTTAGCTGTAAATTTCTAATGTCTGCCTTTTTTACATACCTCCTTTTTTCTACAATACAATGTCCGATTCATACATTTGTTTTTTGCTAAACACTAAGTAAAATCTCTCCATCGTTAATCCGAATAGTCATAATTCGAGACTTGACTGTAAAATAATACATTAAATTTATCTAAATTAATATTTTATATTCTTGCCTTATAATTGTATAATGAAATATTAAGTTTAAAAAAAACTTTCATTATACATATAGCTTGCGAATGTACACTAGAAGACTTATTTGCAGAAGAAATAAAATAATTGCATTTTTAAACAAAATTTTGGAAAAAAATTATGTGAATTTGATTTGGAGACGCCGTAAAGGTCACATTCAATGTTAAAACTCGAAGTACACGTGACCGCTGGCTGGGAACTGTTTTATCAAAATAAAACGTGGCGTTCAACGTTTATTTATTTATATATTATCGTAGCTATAAAGCTAATTTTAAAAATACATGTTAATTACTTAACTCTAAATAACTCTAAAATTTATAATTATCTTATATGTACTGTCCCTCACAGAGGTCTTCGCACCTCTGTGAGGGTGTTAAACTAATTCAATGACATACGCTTAAAAAGTAATTTTTTCAATTTAAATAAGTAAACATTGGATACGGTTTAGAACCCCTGTCATTTATACTAATTTAATAACGCCCGCGATGTGTACGATAAAAAGTAAATTATTCATTTGAAATAAAGTAAATTTTGGAGACGGTTGAGAAGCCCTGCCATATAAACTAATGCAATGTAATCTGCAGTTCATACGCTCAGAAAGTTTTTTTTTTCAATTTAAATACGTAAATATTGGATACGGTTGAGAACCCCTGTCATTTATACTAATTTAATAACGCCCGCGATGTGTACGATAAAAAGTAAATTATTCATTTGAAATAAAGTAAATTTTGGACACGGTTGAGAAGCCCTGCCATATAAACTAATGCAATGTAATCTGGAGTTCATACGCTTAGAAAGTTTTTTTTTTCAATTTAAATAAGAAAATATTGGATACGGTTGAGAACCCCTGACATTTATACTAATTCAATGACATCTTAAAATGATATTCAATGAGTCACAATGACATTCGCTTAAAATGTAATTGTTCAATTTAAATAAGAATATGTTGGTACGGTTGAGAACACCTTTAATTTATAATAATTTAATAACATCCGCGATCTATACGATAAAAAGTACCATATACATCGATAAATATAATACAATAAAAAGTTACTTTTGCCATTAAAATAGGATAATTTAGGATTTTTGAACATTTTGTCGCTTGAACATTTTTTCCGTTTACATTTTGTCGAGGGTACATTTTGTCGCGGGTACATTTTGTCAGTGCACTAATTTTCGGGTACATTTTGTCGTTGAACATTTTGGACTTACACCAATTGTCGCGTCCCCGGAACATATTATAGGTTTCCAATCTTTTTCCCCCGTGGACGCCTTGCCATTCTTTTCATTCCCCAGCCTACCTAATATTATGCGAGATGGCACTCTCATTTGCCGTCTCGCTTGCACAAACGCTTCTGTTATATGCATTCGGGAACTGAACGAAAATCTTTCTTAGGCAAAAACCACTCGAGTTAGTGCATTTAGATAAAAAATATTGGGATAGAAAACCAATCCTTATAAACGTGGTGAAATAAAAATTTTGCCAAATAAATGAAAAATAGCACGGGAAAAAAATCCGTAAAAAAAAATATATTTTTGACTTTTAAAATTCGCTAAACAATTAATTAAAAGTATTTTAAAGCAATGAGTTATAACAATTAATAGGAAAAATATCTGACTATTGATTCCAATTCTCACTTTGAGCGTAACAATCCTAAATTTTGAGTTAAACACCGCAAAAGCCAAAAAACTGTAAAAATCGCGCATTTTTTTAAACGCTCATATCTCGTAAACGATCACCCACCAACAAAAATCAATATCATATTCGAATTCAGTGGGTCAAACTTAGTAAAGATTGGTTAGTCTCCGCTCTGGTAACTCAAAAACGTGATTTTTTGTTGCTCAGTGTAATTTGCAGAAGTAGTACTTTTACCCTATAAGAACGAGGTATTTTTATTTTTTTCTCGGAAACTTTTCGACGTATTGAACTGACATTTCATATCTATAATTATAAACCTAATGCCAAGTTATATACATATATAAAATTTCGTGAACACCCGTTAACCGAAAGTGACAGTTTACTCCTGTTGGCAGTTTACCGGATTTTTCTTCCACTATTTTAATCGACCCTTTAAATATGTCTGCTCTTCACGATTTTATGTATAATTCCTTGTATCAATATGATGAAAATATAATAACAAAAAAATCATCAAATTTAATTAACCAGAAGTGGGATTTTTTCCTCTTAAAAAATTTAAAAAAAAATTTACCACACCCCTGAACGTATCAAGCTGAAAAATTATATTTGTATTCTTTATGTACTAAATTTGATAAGGTTTTGGTCAGAAAGCAATTTTATTAAATAACTAAAACTTTTTTTGAACCGAATTCGTTACACATGAAGTTTAAATCCATCTCATTCGTTGTTTTGTGAGAGAATGGACGTCTGCAAATACATAAAATAAAAATACGAGAAATAAAATCATCTGTGATTGAACCGATTCAGTAAAATATTAATTTAAATTTTTTCTTGAAAACAAAAAAAACTTTCGGAAAAATAAACGTTACACATCTGTTTTTGAGACAAAATAAAGTAAAGGGAACCTTTCTAACGATTCGCTCCATAGAATGAACAATTTCTAAGAATTTTACCCAAGGCTTACCACTTAAAAACCAAAATATACTTGCTTTGAAATAATTTTTTTTTTTCAAATCACATTATTTTATTGGTTACCCAAAAGTAACATTCATAAGAAATAAACGTAGCATTCATAGATCCGTAGTATCTCATTAATCATTAAATTCATAATATTTTCTAAATTCACACTATTCCTTAATTTAGGGGGGCGAGTACCCCCCTATCCCCCCCCCCAAATTACGTCCCTGAAAACAATGCATAATATTTTCAATTAATGTTAATCGAAAATCGGGATTTTGGGGAGGGGGCCCCTAGCCTATATTTCTATATACATGGATGTGTCTAGATTATGAATAGATTTTATAATCGGAAACTGTTTAAAATTGTGTATTTAAATCTTACTATATCGTCGAAGTATAATCAAATGTTATTTTGAAAGTATAAAGTAAATTTAAATCGCTGGTTGATGATGAATCGTCCTATCAAAATTGTTTTAAGCAATTCAGTTTATATTATTCACGGAAATTTGTTTACTCCCATTTTTATTTCAGTAGGTAGTTGTTACATAGGTATTGGTATATACATAATATTGAGGTTAGAAATGGGCCCAGCAAAAGGGCCCACGCAAATGTTGAAACTTACATTTCGAGCCTAATAAAAAAAGTTAACCGATCCTTAGGCTGTTAATGCAGGTATTAGTTGTTTGTGTATATCGTAAGAATGTTTTGTTGAAATACCCAAACTTAAGGTCCTAAAGTGCAATATCCTATAAATTTTTACACACGTGAAATAGTTAAAAAGTTATTTAATTTTACTGAGGGCCCATATTTTCTAACAGATAGTGGGGCCCACATGCCATTGGGCATGTTCACTTCTATGGCCAGTCCGCCACTGTATGTATGTATGTACATAATACACCCGCAAATGTAGGGAAATTGATTTTGATTTTTAAATGCTTTTTATTATTACTAAATTATGCTCACAATACATCTTATATCTATTTTAATACAGATTGATCTACATACTGATCATTTTCTATTTTACAATTTTAATTTAATTTTGTTAGTAATCAATTTAGAGGTAGGATAGTCACAGTGCTATCCATTGTTCGGCAAACCTTTAACAATGCATTTACAACCTTTGAACAATACACGCCCCCCTCAGGCTCCGGTGACTACTAATCATAGTATTATGTATATCAGCGTTTCCCAACCTTTTTTGACTCGCGTACCACTTGGTAGTACATAACGCTAAATTGTACTACCATTTAAAAATGATTGTATTTCATGAAATTTGTTTTTGCAAGTGTAATTATTATATATAGTATTTGCATAGTAAGAAATATGAAGATAGGATACACGCAATATGTATATCTGTTTTGGTAAGAAGTTTTGTGGAAAAAAAGTTATTTGCGGAGTCACAATTATAATATGCTCAAAGTTTAATATATTTATCTACTATCTTGTCATACTTGTAATGTAAATCATTCATTCCTGCATGTCCGCCATTACTGTTTTTTTTTCACGTACCACCAACCATCAACCGCATACCACCAAGTGGTACGCGTACCACAGGTTGGGAAACGCTGATGTATATTATTCTAATGTTAATGTACAGTATAATAGGAAGAAGAGATCAAAAACCTATTTACAATTCTTATAAATACTCATAATACATCTAATACATAATATTAATTAAAGACTCTCTAAAGTCGACGATCTAAAGCAAATTGTGTTTAGGTAATCTGTATTTATACCTGAAGGGTATAGACATTTTGTTGTAATCACCGAGACCGAGATGTTAGAATGGTGTGGTCATTTATGTACGACTTGAATTCACGCTAGTTAGCTCTGCCGTAATCCCAACTGTGCTTGTTGATTTCCTTGGGTTTCCCGTCAATTGAGAAGATTATCGGGAGGTGATCAGACGACAGAGCTTGAAAGGCCTTTGGCGTCGATATTTTGGGCAGTTCTTGACGAGGACAAGATCTAGTGTGGATGGTTGTGAGTTATTTGTGGAATAGTGTGTGTATGTATGTATCCAGATGAATTAAGATTGCATCTGTTAGTTGAATGTATTTAAAAAACGATCGGATAAGAGATAAAAATGACCACTGACACGAAAGCCATGTGAAACGTAAAGGAGGTATGTAAAAAGAGTTGTGCCTTCTTGGTCAGTGTTTACGAAATTCCATAACGGATGTTTGGCATTAAAGTCACCAGCCACCACTACCGAACTAACTATGTTAAATATTTTGTTAAGATCGGATACCAATAATCTTTTTTGGGGAGGATTGTAAGCGGATGCTACTATGTGACGGGTGTTGTTAATTGCAGTTAGTTCGATGGCGGTTATTTCTATATTTTTAGTGGCGGAGTTATTATGCGACAATGTTTTATTGAGGATTTTATAAAAAGCCATGTGAAATGCAAAGGAGGTATGTAAAACTCCCCCTCCATGCTGTTCTCGGTCTTCGCGATAGCAGTTAAATTTAGGTAGGTTAATACGGATATGAGGTTATAAGTAAAGCGCGGACCCAGAGCGCGCCGTCTATTGTTCAATTATTGTAAATACTTTGTAAAAAAGGTTCGGCAAACCTTTAAAAATGCATTTACACCATGTGAACAATAAACGGCACGCTCTGGGTCCGCTCTTTAGTTATAAGAAGGTCTCGGAGATTAGAACTATGTCAACACAGTATCCACCGATTGCCGACTCTAGTTAGTCTATCTTATTTCTAGTCCACGAGCATTCCAAGCTAGTATGTTCAGGCGCCTCCCGTTAATCGAAGACATCGAGATATTCGACAAGCATGAGTGCCAGCGGTAGTTTGTCGGTGCAACCGCTGGCGTTGGCACGAATCTCCTGTAGGATCTTCAACATATTCGCCATAGACGCCATAGAAGTTAGGTCTGATGTTGGTTGAATGTTGGGATTTGTTGGTTGATGAGGTTTTTTGGGGATATTTGGTGTAGGAGTTTTAATGGTCGGTAGCTTTGGGAAGTTATGATCGTTAACGACCGGGATATTTTGTGTTGACTGCACCACTGGGATTTTCCAGGGGTTAGCTTTGACAAGTTTTGCTCAATTTTTCTGCGATTCCAGCATTTTCAGATAGCTCTGTCTTTTCGGACACTCTTTAAAGTTGGCGGGGTAAGGTCCTGCACAGCCTGAGCAGACAGCAGGGGTAACTATCCTATGACTGCAATGCCTGGCGATTGCAGTTTTTTGACGCGTGTCCGTATTCTTGGCATCTGAAACATTGAGTAACATTTTGTGATTTATTTGTGTACTTAACGACAATGACCTTAGTGTAGTAGATGTACTGGATTTCCTTTATCTTCTTTGCGGATACAGATGGCTCGAAGAACACCAAGTATAGCTCGGTAGCGCTGCTCCTGGGCTCCTTCGTCTTCATGTGAATGACTTTGGATACTGGGAATCCCTGTCTGACGATATCATCTTTAATGTCAGCCTCTGGCAATTTCGGCAAGCCACGCACGACACTTTTTATTTCCTTTTCCTCCTTCCTGGAAAAAGTATAGAATTGTCGGTCAGGTGTGAATCCATCCCGAAGTTTTTTAAAGTCTTCAAGACTTTTACGAGGAAGGTGAAGTATTTTATAAACTTCTTGATCGACTCGATCATGCTACCGTGAGTGCCAGTAGCTGACATGATGATGGGCGGGATTCTTCCACCACTCCTGGGGACGTCGGATACTTCCAATAGTCCGTCAAATTTGTTTTTCTCCTGAATTTTAAATTCAGGAGCAACATCTTTCACTTTTTTGTCGTTTTTTTGGCACCTGCCACTCGCTATCCATCTCAGAGGTCTGAGAGCAGCCTGGTTGTGGAGCTTGAGATGTAGTCATCAGTGTCTTCATCCGATTTTTAAAATTTGATCTTCGCATATTGCTGACATATGATCTTTTTGTGTTCGTTGTGTGAGAGGTATGTGTTGCGTATGTTAAAAAGGTGTGGGTCTTTTGAAGATATGACGTATCGCTATAATATGAACGCTCGCACGGAGCGTTGAGAGACGAATGAATGTAGGAAAATCATTAAGCGCAAATGTAGGGGAACTTACACAAAACAAAATTTCTACTTCCGGTACTTGGATTTTCTTCAAATTTTTTTATGATATCATTATAAATATTATAAACAAAATTAAACTGCCACTTCCGGTTGACGAGTGTCCACTAATTCTGTATATTGTAACTTAAAATTAAACTTAGACTTCAAGATATTAAATTGTAGTTCAATACACGCATAAGTTTCTGAGAAAAACAATAAACCTCCATCCTCTAAAAAGTAAAAGTACTTCTTCCGGTTGTGGTGAAAAAATTTAAAAAAAATGTAAGTAACAAAATTTTTAATTTCTATTACACGTAAAACAATTTCAGTCCGATTCGTTGAGCGGCTTGGGAGATAATTGGATCCAAAAACTTAAAAAAGAGAGGACACCTATTAGGCGAGGTACCATTTCCGATCAACTTAAAAATTTTAAGAAAATTTACATTGTCTGGATAAGAATTTCAGTAACCGAAAAAAATGTTTCAGTTCCATAGGACTAACGGTGTTCAAAAAATCCCCAAAATACACAGATACACAAACACATTTTTTTCTAGACCTTGAGAACGAGATTAGTGATCGATTCCGAGTTCCAATCAGTCAAAATCTCAAGTTCTGATTTTCACATAATCACAAAACTTCATATATTGTTACTGGGTCTACGTGACGAGACAGAATGTTAAATTACAGAAAACACAAATATCGGAAGGCAAAGATCGAAAATCGAAAGATCTTAAGTTGAAAAATCAAAAAAAAATGATGCATGGTAAACGGTACATACTCACTTAATTTGCGCGAGCAGGATACAACAGGAACATGGTTTTCCTCCCGTATTCTGCGCGTGCACATTAATACGGGAGTAAAAGCCTGTTCCTCTTGTTCCTGTTGTATCCTGCTCGCGCAAATCAAGTGAGTATGTACCGTTTACCATGAACCATTTTTTTTTTGATCTTTCGACTTAAGATCTTTCGATTTTCGATCTTTGCCTTCCGATATTTGCGTTATCTGTAATTTAACATTCTGTCTCGTCACGGAGACCGATTGTTACTACCTACATAAATAAAGTAAAAAATTTAAATAATGAACGCGCAGAATTTATCAATACAGCACAATCAACTATCAATTATCAATTAATTGTCACTGTCGGCTGACTCTGGAAAATGCCCACAAAAATTAAGATTTAACGACATTAAATTTTTAATATTATTTTAAAACGTCTCGTCACTTCTAAATCATAGGTAAAGTTCATTGTATAATTAAGTTTTTTTATAATGTGCATGAGTTTTATTTTTTTTGCACTTGCCTGGTTTTTTTTTTGATAATACTTTGTATTAAAAATAATTATAAAAATATTAAAAGTATATGGAGGGGGAGGGGTAATCTAAGCTTAATTGGACGCGGGCGGCTGGCCCCTTGGATCGACCCTGACTCCAAACAGTAAAGTACATATTATGTACATATGTAATGTACCAAAGGCGAGTTGCGAGCAGTAAACTATGTACATACATACATATGGGTACAGCCTTCGGTTGGGCAACCGTGCATGAACCAGAAACCATTTTACCCTATGGATTTGCGTCAACGAACCTTAAATCACTTAAAACTGATCTTTTGAAGGCTTTTTTGATACCGTCATATTGTATATAATTTTATTTTTAATTTATCTATAATATACACAATATGTACATATACTGATACACATGTCCATACGTACGTGAAGTAAAAAATGTCATGGGAATTTTTACTTTATCTACAATATAATACATATCATTTATATATTTATAGTTTTGGACCGTTGTGGCATTACATGAAGAACCTAATACGCCACAATAGCCTACATAAGAAAACAAGAGAAAAAAAATACACACGTATAATAAAAAGAAAAAAGCAAAAGCAGAAAAATATGATAAAAAGAAATAAATGAAAAATATTATATTAATTAATATCCTATATAAAAATTTTCTAATTGGCATTTTTGATTTAAAAACAGCATTCATCCGTCCAAATGCACTCTATCCTAATTTCACACGCCACTTTATCTCTTCATCTTTACTACCAGATATGTCAATTATTTGACCTAAATATAAATAATTATTTACTACTTCTACTGGTTTATCATCTAATGGGGTGCTATTAGGCATGCAATAACTATTGAACATTAGTTTGGTCTTATCTACGTTAATTTTTAATCCTACTTTTCTACTTTCCCTGTCCAGCTGTGTTAGTCTGCTAAGTAGGTAAGCTGAATCACGAGCTATTAAAACTATAGCGTATGCGAACCGAATGTGACTCAAGAAGCGACCGTTGATTTCTCAAGCACCGCATTGAATAACTTGGGCGAGATTGTCTCCTTGCCTTACTCCTTTTCCTATGCTACATCTATCTATACCTGAAAAAATTTTAACCGAAGCTGTGACATTCTTATATATTGCAGCTAACAGCCCCACATGGGGTTCCGGCACTCCCTATGTTTATAAAGCGTTAAGTACTGCATTATAATCTCTTAATATCTTTATATCTGCATTATAATCTGTCTCATAATCGACGAAACCTAGGCACAAAGGCCAATTAGTTCACCAACTACTTGGAGGTGGTCCGTTGTGCTGAAATTTCCCTAAACCCTGCCTGTTCCATAGGTTGGTTCTCGTCGAGGATATTCTTCAGCCTTTCTGTAATAACCTTCGTGAAGAGCTTGTAAACCGCTGAAAGTAGAATAATGGCTCGGTAGTTCTTAATATCGCTTTTATCACTTTTTTGTGTATTAAAATGACCGTTGCGTTGTTCCATCCTTCTGGTATAGCTTGGTTCTGGATGCATTTGCTGAAAAGCCTAGCCAAGATATTATTTAGGGGGGAGCCGCCACATTTTAGTAAGACAATGGGAATATTATCTTCCCCTGGGGTTTTACCATTCTTGTAGTTTTTAGCGTGGCCTCTACTTCACTAGGCAATACTGCGAGAACCCTTTGGCCGTGTGTCGATTTCGGAGCGGGAAATTGACCGTTGTTGTTCTCGTATAGTTTTGCATAGAACGTGTAAACTCTGTCTAGGATCTCTTCTCTATTCCTAATTATTACTCCGCTCTCTGATCTGATTGCGATCATCTGATTTTTGCCTAAGAATTTACAGTACCGTGCAGAGAAATCGCTTCACCTGTAAATACTTTGAATTCTTGGAATTTCTCAGTAAAAGGTCCCCTAATTTCTAAAATACTCTTTATTTATTCAAAAGGGTAGTATTTCGAACATTTTGAGGTATTTTATTAAGTTATTGTGCGGATTTCAAGTGAGTAACTGCGATTTGTGCGAAACATGGTGAATTGTGTGAAACTTGACGTGACGAAAAATTGGCAAATAATTTCGCTATCTTCAAAAGGATTGTCCACACAAAAAATTACGTTGAAGTTGAGATGTCAACGGATAAGTTTAGCACATTTCCTCAAAAATAATCGAGAAACGGAACCCGGTATTTGCAAGCCAGGTAGACTTACCGCAAAAAAACAACCCCTCAAGAAGATAAGATGATAAAACGGTCGTGTTAAAGGGATAGTTTAAAAACTGCCCAGGATATAAGAGGAGAATTCAGTCAAACGAATGGAAAAGAGATCATCGTCGAAATTATAAGGACACGCCTTCGACAAGTAGGACATGGCGCACGACGAATAGCAAAAAAACCCTTTTTAACGGCAGTTATATGGAAAAAAATGGTTTTATTGCGAAAAATTCCACAAAATTTGGACTGAAAATCATTGGGAGAATGTAATCTTTACTAAAGAGAGCAAGTTTAATCTTGGCGACTCCGATAGAATAAATTGGATGAGGAGAAAGCCGAACGAACATTTCATTTATCATTGTGTTACTAGAATAGTTGAAAACCGGGCGGCCAAATGATTTGGGGATGTTTTTCGTATTACGGCATGGGGGTACTACGTTTTTTCAATGGCACTGTGAAGATTACAGACTATGAAAAAAATTTGGAAATTTTCGCCGCCTTCCTATTGAGCAACATCTTTCAGAGTCAACCGCCTTTTCAAAGTCAAACGAAATTTCAGGTCGATTTTGCAAATTATCATCGGGCACAAATGATTTTTTTTTTTTTTTTACTTATATACCAGGAAGGCCTTACAGGTAAACCCCAATGCGCCTACCTGGCCAATTACAAATTTACAAATTATAATTCAGCATTTTTTTTATATAAATCACTGAATTACGAGACACTGTAGAACTCGTAAATCAATGAGACATCTATTAATTTGTACATAAACTTATTTATTGTACATTAATTAATAACAAATTATAGGTGACATATCGTATAGGAGGGTTTTTATTATTTTGCATAGAATTGTTTGTCGGCTTCAGAATTTTGTAGCTAAGTCAGAACTAGTCATAAATAATAATAAAATAAACTTAAAAAATATATTGCGGCGATCTTTGGATAATTGCGCAGTACATTTACACCCAGAAAGTCTACCCGAACCGGAAGTGTTTCTAATCTAAATAAATACATTGTTCGTTTTATAATCTTATTTTTGAATTTCAATTTCAAACTTTTCTATTATAAGACTTTACTTTTACTACTCAACTACTAAACGTACTTCTAGTGTTACTAGCCTTTTCTGATTTTCTTTAACTCGTTACTTCTTTGCTCGTTTTGGATAGTCTTCTGTTTCTATACAATGTCGTATCATAATTCTTCTACGCCACTTAATTCTCCATCACTTGAAGAATCCATATATTCGCTATCAGAATATTCTACTTTTATAATGTCAGTGAAATTGTCCGTTAAATTATCGAGTTTTGGTTCCAGTTCAATAAATTTTTCTTCATGTTTTTTTCTCTGAATTTATTGTTGCGTAGGGGTGGGTGGAGGATCCAAGTAAAAGGCCAACAGTCGTTTCACAGCATTTATTGATAATTAAGGAGATACACGCACTGGCTGTGCTCAGTCCAGAATTACATGATATCGCCTACGTACCGCCTTATAAAGGGTAGATCTCTCAGGACGTCTAATCTGTTTACCTGTTGTATAGTCACGTATTCGGATATGTATTTCCACGACATTGGGTCTCCCCGTACCGATTCTGAGAAATAACTAATAACGGTCATTGTTTAGCCTAAATGCACTTAGAGTCCAGATATAATCCTTGGAAGTAAGTGCAAGCACTTAGTTAATCCGATAACAGATATCCGTTGGTCTAAGTGCAATTCGCTCAATCCGCGGCGTACGTAACAGTATCAATAGTGATTGACTATGCTTCTTTCCTAAACAGCTCTTCAACGACCTTTAAGCCAAACATGACATTTTTTGAAGCTACTTTACCCTTAATAATGCCCCACAGTAATTCTATAGGGTTTAGTTATGGGTGGTAGGGTGGTAGGCGTAGTACATGAGTATGTCTTAGGCGTATGTCCGTGAGCTTCCAAGATTTTATCAAGTACAAACTCTTGATGATTTTGTTTATTGTTTTTTTATTATTTCATATAAAACGGGCTTTGTGCATTTTTCTGGATAAGGCATATTCTATTTTCTTAACCAAGCTAACATGTCAGCTTTTCTGGAATTAGATGTGGGCATAGGTTCTGACATGACATTATGGTACGACGCATTATCAATAACAATTACAGATTGGGGTTGTAAATTTGGAACAAGCTTTTCTTTAATCCATTTTTGGTAATTAATCGCGTTTTAATTTTAGATGGATTTATAAGTAACGCATTTGGAATAAATCCTTTTTCAGAACAGGCGTGAACTATTATTAGCATATTACCCTTATAAATCGGTACTCTGCAACCTTTGCTAGTTTCATCGGACCATGATTTTGGCATCGTATGTGAGCTTTTTATATAGGATTCATCCGTGTAAACTATAGGGCGGCCTTGCAATCTATACTCTTCTAATTTGGAAAGATACATATATGGATCTCTTCAGTCGAATTACACTTGAATTTGTTTTCTTGTCCCCAGTGTATGGTATCAAGATCGTCTGTATGTACATTTCGTCTACATTTATGTACTATGTACATATTAGTGATGCATTTCATCGCGTTAATAAAATACTGCTTGTTCTCGTTAGTCATTCGTTAACATGAATTTCTATTCTATTAAGAACGTCTGCGTTTGTGTTAGCTTTTCCATTTTTGTATTCGATTTTATAATCAATCTGTTCTAATTTGAGTCGCCATCTCACTAATTTAGAACCTTTCAGTGACATAAGCCATTCTAGAGGTTTGTGATATGTGATTAATTCGAATTTTCTTCCGAATAAGTAAGGTCTAAAATATCTCGTTGCCCAAACAATAGCTCATAGTTCCTTTTCTATTGTGGAATAGTTTTATTCAGTTTGTGTCAACGTTCTACTAGCATAACATATTGATTTATCGCTTCCAATAGTGGCTTGAGATAATATTGCACCTCAGTGGTGTCACCCCTATTTTGGAACAACGGGTTTCCAAATTTTTTTTCAAATAATTTATTTTGAAAATATATACAATATATACATTTTTTTTCGACCAAGTCACTATTACATGAAAGTTCATTAAATTTTCAAGATTTGTATAATTTTTGATAAAAATTATATGAATTTTTAGATTAAATAACGGGTTTCCGGAAACTTTTGATTTTTAACAACAGGTTTCCGGAAACCCATGGAAACCATTAGTGTGACACCACTGCTGCTCCTAAGGCTATGTTACTGGAGTCAGTTGTTAAAACAAATGGTTTAGAAAAATCTGGGTATTGAAAAATGGTATCATTACACAAAAGTGTTTTACAATCTTCGGAACATTTAATGTATCGCTCGGTTTATATTACTTTCGCGTCTTTCCTTGGTTTCATTCGTAAATTAGTAAATTCGGCTATCTTGGGTGCATTTATCCAATCACCATTTTTGCCGTCCATTTCGGCTGCGGGCTGCAGACTCCCAGTCTATTTATGCTGACCATACGTCCCTTATTTAAGAGGACATTTCTATATTTCACTAATCTGTCCTTTTGGACAGTTCTATATTTCACTAATCTGGCAATTTTGTAAAAAAATTGCCTTTTGGTCTTTTATTTTTTAAAATCGACTATCGCTAAAAATATATTAACGCTGAAATATTTAATGATGCAATTCATGAATTTAATCAAACCCATATTGATTATTTATAACGGGGGCCCCAGGGGGGCCCAAAGGGGGCGCAGCCGTCATTTTTGATTCATAGATCGATTTATTTTTTAAAAGGCAAAGGCTCAGGGGGCGCCAAGGGCGAAGCCCTAGAAGGCAAAGGCTCAGGGGGGCGCCGACGGCGAAGCCCTAGAAGGCAAAGGCTCAGGGGGGCGCCGAGGCCGAGGCCTAAAATATAAAAAACAAAAAGAAAATTAATTTTATAAATTTTTTTTTTTTTTTTAATAAAATGTTTACTATTAGATTAGTCATGTTTAAGTGGTTTATATTACAAATACCGAGCGAAGCCGGGTAATACAGCTAGTCTAATATATAATTTCGAAAGAGACTTTGCATATACATACATACATACCTTGGTTGGTTGGTTCGTAGACAACACATTCGATTTCTTTTTTCGATTCATATGCGCTGATTCGATTTTTTTCGATTCAAAGAATTCAAAGTCTCCGGGGGCGAAGGGGCCGGGGGTGCCGCCGGATTCTGGTATATATGTATGTACATATAATTTCGAAAGAGACTTAATATAATATATATGTTTGTTTGTTCGTGACAGTCAATTTAATAAAAAAAACAAATGAGTATTCGAATAAATTTATATAAAATAAAAAGAAGCCGGGTAAAACCACTAGTGTGTAATAAATATGATTGCTTAAAATTTAAAATTGTATATGCTAATATTTTATAATACATGTTATAAACTTATAAAGCAATTTTTTAATAAAACGATTCTTTATCTGTATGTCCCCTATTTTTTCCAAAAAAATTTGGTCACTGTAAGTACAAATGCACGCTATTTTTGTTTGCATTCGGTCACCGATGTGGTCAACGAGCTACTACGGCCCGATTCATCACTGCAGCTCCTCCACTATAAATTCTCAAGAGCAGGGCCGCGCCTACCATATATAAAAATGTGTGCAACGCACACAGGCGGCTGAAATAAAAAGGTGGCCGAAAGAAATGAGAGTCGAAAAAATTATATTCCTTAAAAAATACGAAACAAGTCATCGTACGTTTTAAAGTGCATTTAGGTTTTCTTGTTGTATACTTGTGGATTGCTGTTGCAAGTAACAACTTGTAACACACCCAAACTATAATTCGGGGAAATAACGGGATAGCAGGTATAGCTTCGGTCCGCATAGAGCTAGATCTTTTATGTTCTATTATCTTTGCGATCTAATGTGGGAAAAACACCATATTTTCATGAATTAATTTGAAAACGTTCAGTCTCTCTTATCGTCTGGTCCTGATCAGAACTAAACCTTCTGGTTTTCTGTATGTTTTTCTGGTTAATTTTTATTGTGATTTAAATTTTCAACACTATATTTCTCACACAATATTTTTCACAAGGCAGTTAGGGATGATGTCACCTGGTCCGGTAAAACAAAATTTGAAAAAAAAGTAAATATTTATATACATATATAACTTCAAAAATTAATATGTTGACAACTAATGATATTAGAGACTTCATAAAATAGCCCCGGAAATCTTTAAGACTTTAAGTAAAATAGTAAATTAAAAGTTAAGCGCAAATGAGCCAAATGAGTCAAAAAGAAAAAGGAAATGAGCCAAAAAGTATTGATATGTAATGAAAGTAACGATACGTCAAAATAAAAAAATTCGGGTGTGACCAACCCATGGCTTTATCTATGTATTTGAGGAATATAAGAAAGTCACAAAACAAAATTCTATATTGAACCGTACAGACACATTCACACATATCCGGCAGTATTATGAAATATTAATAGCTATGACAGCATTTTCGATACAAATTGAGCGCAAATGTATGGAAACTTGCACAAGACATAACTTCTACTTCCGGTTGTCGGATTTTGTTCCATATTTTTTTATTACTTAAAGTCACTATCAGTATTATACACAATAAATATCAAAAATATTAAAATAAATTAAAAGGTCAAAATAAAATAATGAAATATTGTTTTAAAAAAAAAATACTACTTTCGGTTTACGAATTCTGACCAAAACCTAATGAGCAAGTTAGTACACAAAGAATACAAATATAAATTTTCAGCTCGATATGTTCAGGGGTGTGGACAGAATCGTATTTATAACATTTTTAACCTTTATAAGAGGAAAAAATCCCACTGCTGGTTAATTAAATTTAGTGATTTTTTTTTTATTTTCATGACATTGATACAAGAATTAAAAATATAGTGGAAGAAAAATCGAACAAGAGTAACTTGCTACTTCCGGTTGACGGATGCTTACCAAATTTTACACATAACTTAGTATTAAGCTTAAACTTCACACACATACACACACACGCACACACGCACACACGCACGCACGCGCACACACACACACACACACACACACACACACACATTTTTCTAGATAATGAAAACGTGATCAGTGATCGATTCCGAATTCGAATCAGTCAAAATCTCGAGTTCGAATTTTCGCATGATCACAAAACTTGATCTATTGTTACTACGTACATATGTAGATTAAGTAACTAGTAACTGGTACAAAGTGCCCTCCTGCGAAACTTGAGGAATTTTAAAAAATTATCAACAATTTAAAGATTATTTACAATTATCAATAGTTCACATATAATATTATAGAAAGCTATTTTTTGGTAAAAAATGTAAAGAAATATTTGGCATGAAAACCTGGCCATAAGGCCAAATATCACTCTGTGCACTGGTTAAAAAAGTGCAGGGAAAGTGCGGGGATCATTGTGATCAACAATTTATTTTTGCTACTTTGCAATCATTTTCACGGTATCGTTTTTGACGAGTGAAGGCACATCATTACATTATATGTACATATATATGTAATCGGTCTCCGTGACGAGACAGAATGTTAAATGACAGAAAACGCAAATATCGGAAGGCAAAGATCGAAAATCGAAAGATTTGAAGTCGAAAGATCAAAAAAAAAATGGTGCATGGTAAACGGTACATACTCACTTAATTTGCGCCAGCAGGATACAACAGGAACAAGAGGAACAGGCTTTTCCTCCCGTATTAATGTGCGCGCGCAGAATACGGGAGGAAAAGCCTGTTCCTCTTGTGCCTGTTGTATCTTAAGATCTTTCGATTTTCGATCTTTGCCTTCCGATATTTGCGTTTTCGGGCGTTTGAATTTCGGTACCGTGAGGTAGACCCATAATATATCGATGCGCGAAGTAAATGATCAGCAAAATGTCTTTGCGTAAACTTAGGAATTTTTCACGCTGTACACCCCAGACATGGAGCGATCGTTTTTCGCAGTGGCATCACTGTAAATAGTCAACATTCCTCGCGTGCCTTCACCGCGCCGCCGCTCAAATGTCAAACCGGCGCAATTGATCGGCGGTTGCCGGTCTGGTGAGACGTGTGTTTGCGAGCGCGCGTCACGCGAACAGGACGTGTTTGCGAGTCGTGACGAGTATCGATCGTGAGGCGCGGCGCATCCTGGCAACCCCCCCCCCCCCCCCCTCAAGGCAGCCCTCGTCTGTCGCTGCGCCCCCTCGGCCTCCGCCCCCTGCAACCCTCTCCTGTCGCCCCCGCGCCCTCCGCCACATTCGCATTCCTGAACGAAACACCGCGCGCGCGCATATTTGTATTTGTGTTGCAGCGCCTAAACGCTCAAACGCCCGGGCCTGACGCCTAACGCCCAAACGCTAAGCGCCTAAACGCGCGTTTCAATCTGTCGACAAAATCGATACATCGCATCGCACCAGTCGTCGCTGAAAGGTAAGCACATTGTTTGTAATCAACATTACGACGTCACTGTTTCTGTTACTGACGCGCACGTGCGCAAACTCGACCCAGTACGTACATACAGCGTTTGACAACTTTGCCCTTTTTTATTTATTCTTTTCTTTATTTTCACCGTCCCATTATGTAAAGTTGAATATAATATTGTCATACGAATGCCATGCGTTGAGGAATGTGTTACCGGTTTCCATACTGTTCAACTTTGCGATCTACGACCGGCGCACAGAGTGGTATTTGTCCTGAAAATCTGGCCAAAAATATTTTTTTACTAGAAAATAACTTTCTGTACTATTTCATGCCAGCATATTTTTATTGACGATTGTAAACAATCTTAAAATTGTTGTTAATTTTTCGAAATTCCTCAAATTTCGCAGGTGGGCACTTTGTAACAGTTACTAGTTTTTTTCTTCTCAATCTTTGAATTTTTGAATAAAAAGCCTCTCGATGCTTCCTATTATTATATCATGTAGATTAGCGTTTCCCAAATATTGGGTCACGACCCGGTACAAAAAACTTAACCTCTTTTTTCTTCACAAAAAACTTAACCTCTCCATCTTACTGTTACTAACTTATAGTTGAACTGTATTTTCAGTTGTGATATATTTTAACCAGTTGGAATGTAATTCGCTATTTGAATCAACTCTCGTGGGTTAGACGGAATATATTCCAACTAGTCAAAATATATTACAATTGAAAATACACTTCGACTATAACGGCAGTTGGTACCAGGTTAGATGGAATATATTACAAGTGTAAGATACACTCCAGCAACGTTTCCCAAATGATGGGTCACAAAAAGCAAAATGCCGGGTCGCCGATTTCCTA
Organism: Arctopsyche grandis; assembly: GCF_051622035.1. NCBI lineage: Eukaryota > Metazoa > Arthropoda > Insecta > Trichoptera > Hydropsychidae > Arctopsyche > Arctopsyche grandis. The sequence continues at coordinate 8,786,399 of NC_135355.1, forward strand.
AAATAAATAAATGATTGGTACATTTGATTTCTTTATATTATCAGAGTATAATAACTAGTCACCGGACCCTGAGGGGCCCTTTTATTGTTCAAATGTTGTAAATGCATTGTTAAAGGTTTGCCGAACCATTTTTACAAAGCATTTACAACAATTGAACAATAAACGGCACGCTTCCGGTCCTACCTCTAATAATAACATAAATAATGTCGGTAGTATAGGCAATAACAAATTTAGTGGGTCACGAAGGAGAAATATTAAAATAACCGGGCGCGTAAAAAATAGTTTGAGAAACGCTGATGTAGATGCTTTCATGTCATAGACATGACAATCTTCAGGAGAACTGGAATATAAATTAAGTTTAAGGGGCAAATTCGGGCAAACTTTGTTTCACTAGAATAAAAGAAGAGATCCTAAAGTTTCATATCACAAATGACAGGATTCGACCGCGACTACATTTGGCTAGTGAGCTTAACCCAGATAAGGACTCCACAGTGAAACGTCATATTTATCTACCCGCTTTGGGACCCCAACATATACTCAATTTGTGAAAATTTGAATTTTTAATTTTTGGCCAGCTTTTGAAGCAAAATACCAGTATGTGCGGCGTTTCTCCGACGCAAGGCAACTGAATCGAATAAATACATATGTGTATATATTTTTATTTTTACATACATATATACTAGGAAGGCCTGACAGATAGACCCCAATGCGCCTTCCTAGACAATTAATTACAAATATTGCAGCATTTTATTACATAAATAACTGTATTTCGAGAGGCTGAAGAATGCAAAATTAACAATTAATTAATTAATCTATTAAGATATCTATGGATTTAGACTTGTACATAAAATTTTACATACTGTACATAAATCAAATTCAGATATTTGTGACAGCGGGTAGGATGAGTTTTGCCAATTTGAGGAACCGTTGCAACAATGAAAATCAGATAAATTGGGTAACTCTGATGAGAAACGATCGACTTGGAGTCACAAATATCCAAGTCTGGCCAGCAGTGTTAAAGATTAGCATGGGATCGAACTCAGTTATCTCTCGGTTTTCACAATCTCACAACTTCATACTTAAAAAAATCAAGGAGTCGCTCGAATTTTTTCAAGGTTTATATCAGGTTTTCTTCGTTAACGACTCTACAGTCCCCAAATAAAATACACATTGCAATTAATGTGTAATTAAAATTAAAAAATTGTATGCATTTGTTTATTTTTGTTATAAATCTATAAACGTTTGAAATTTGCTATCGTTTCGTTTGTCTTTGCCTACACTTTGTTATCGAACAAAAATTTTTCATTGGTATTGGTTATACGGGCGCATCCGAGCATCGAGTATGCACTATTGATTGCAATACCGGTTTACCGGTAAATCGGCAAAATTTCGCCTTTGTTAATACCAGTATCTTAATTTAGTTTTTTCCAGAATACTCACTGAGATTAAGTAAATAATTTAAAGTTCATGTAAATTTTCATTTTCATTTCACCTCAATAATTTTAACATAAAAATTAAAAAAAATGTTTTTTCGGAAAAATAATTACAAAATTTGTAATATTACTATTCACAAAAAAAAAAAATTTTAACGCAGAAGCATACAACCTTTGCGCCCATATATATGCAAATAAATGCATAAAAACAACAATATTTATTTGCATACGATATCGTTATCCGGACCTATGTACATACATTTATGTGTAATTTCGATCCCATACAATGTCACATTAGTATTGAAAGAAATTCCACATTGTGCGGACGTTATCTATTGTCAGCCAGTCGACCGCAAATATTTGAAAATTTTCAGATAAACTGATACCGGTAATGGCCTCTCTCGAAATACTTTTTTTGGTCAATTACACTAACGTGTACATGTAAATGTTTAATTGTCGTTGTATAATCGTAACGAAAAACGCGGTTGTTGTTCATAAAACCACGAGAGCTGAGCGTTTTGGCGCAGCTGCCGACCCTCGCATGCGTCCACATTCCACACACACAAAAGGTTACATATCCCACTCGGCTTCACAACCAAAACATGCTAACTGTGCTTTGTGTAATGCCTAAACGTATCCCCCTACTCTTATTTTGACAAAAAAAAAAATTTTTTCAATTATATCCCTATAAGGAGCTAAGTTTCCGTTTGGTTCATAATTGGATAAATTCAACAAAAAAATTCGAATGTGACCAACCCATGACTCTCTACATATGTATTTGAAGAATATAAGAAGTATAAAAAACCAATTTTTTACAGTGCTTGATGTCACCTATTTGCTCAAAGTTTTAATGTTGCATAGAATTTCAGAAGTTGATGATAAAATAGAAGAAGTAGTAAATAATTATTTATATTTAGGTCAAATAATAGACAAGTCCGGTAGTAAATAAGAAGAAGAAATAAAGAGACGTGTGAAATTAGGATGGAGTGCATTTAGACGAATGAATGTTGTTTATAATTCAAAAATGCCACTTTGCCTGAAGATCTTCGATCAATGTGTTTTGCCAGAGATGAAGTATGGGTATGGCACTTGGACATTGAACGCCAAGATGCTACACAAAGTCCAACACACTCAAAGAAGTACGGAAAGCTGTATGCTTAGTATAACGAGGGAAAAAAAGGTAGTAGATAGAGTGAAAACATTGAAATGACAATGAGCGGGCCACGTGGCTATAAGAATGGATGAAAAATGGACAAAAGAAGTGCTATAATTGTAAAAGAAAGACCGCTTGGAAGATGGGTAAACGAAATTAGGAAAATGTATGCGGTGAGATGAACGAGAGTTGCGCAAAACAGAGACGAGTGGAAGAGTGTTGGAGAGGCCTTCATCAAGGAGCGGGTGATGAATGGCTGTAGGTGATGATGATGATCTCTTAATTAAATATCCAATTTAATTTAAATAAAATGTATTTTTATCGTGTTTGTATTTTATTGTGTACAAGCATTTATTTTTGTTTTGACTTTTGTATATTTTATTATTATATTATTATTTGTAAATATATTATATTTAATATGTACATATTAATTATAATATATTTATATGTATCAGAGGAAAATAAATGTTTATTTAAATTTTCATATTGAATACTTGCAGCGGTACTTTCTTATTGTTTGGTTAATTTTTAAGCATCTATATTTTAATAATTTGATTTACTGCTCAAAGTGTGTATTTATTTGTTTTTGATTTTGACACTTTTTATATAATATTTTAATATCTTAATATACTTGTTATTTTCAAACATAATTAATTTTTTTCCAAAGAAAATTATGTTAAAATAGTATCTTCGATGTTTTCCATTGAATCACAGTTGCATTTTGTTTTAAAATTTGACTCATTATATTTACAAGATAATGATGCGATACCGCTTGATTCGGTATCATATCTCCGATCTATGATGATTCAGAGTGATGTAGAAAATAATCTATTATGGCATACATTTGTACTATGTATTTTAAAATTAGCAAATGTATTAGTTCATGTTTACTTCTGTTTATTATAAGTTAAGCATTTTCTAGCGGCGTATCGCTGCAATTATTATGAATGTTTATTCTATAAGAAGATAGTATACCGTCGACCCCATTCTCCGACATGTTAACCCGTTATCAATCATCACTACAAACATTTATTAGCCTTTGTCAATCGATATACTGACGTAGCTTTGTTTATTAAAACTTAACCATATCGATAATTTTTAAAATATTTCAATATTTAAGAAAATATTTATTTTAAACAAATGATTTTTCAACGCATGCATACATATATTTGCTATATGCAAATATGTATATCACTTATCACACAAAAACTATGGCTAATTTTCTGCAGGTATCATAACTTAGAAATCTCTTTTTAGAAAATATCCGTCTATATGTACATATATTCAGGGCCGCCGAGAGGAAGCCTGGGCCCTGGAAAAAAATTCGGGCCCTATGACACACTAAAAAAAAACTACATCTATAGATATATTTCTAATATGCGAAAAATCTATCAGAACTATTAGAAAAATACCAATATGTTGGTTGTTATTTTTTAAAATAATTGAATAAGAAAGAATTATATAATAGGTACGATTTCACATGGACACAAAGAATGCGTGATTGAAAAATAATAAACATTTAGCATTTGATAAATATATGTATTTGTATGTATGTAGAATAATATAAAATATCAATGTCGGTTAATCGAATATCCTGATACGGCGCCCCTTGAGTAGTCCGGATCCTGGAACTTCTCCCCAGTTCCCCCCCCCCCCCCGCTCCTCTGTCGTCGGCCCTGCATATATTCAGGGCTATGTTAATAATTTGACTATTATAAATTTGTGGTTTGGATAAAAGACAAAACTATATATGTACATATGTATGTATGTACCTATGTACAATATTTCATTGCCAGTTTATTTTTTATTTTTTCATGCTGGTATACAAAAATTGCAACGATTCATCCGACATATTATTAATCTTCACTTTGGCAAGCGTTTATTAGATTAGACCAGTGACAAAGATTCATCTCATTTATGTGTGTGTCCGTCCGTGCGCGCAATTACTCTTTTCTTTGTTGTGTGAACGAGTAACACATTCCATTGCCAGAAAAGCCCACTCGTCGATGTGAACTAACCCACTTTTGTACACGGATTTTATTCGTCGGCTCTATTCGATGATAAGAATGCCGATTGTGTTATGTATTGGATCTTTATGTGGTTTTAAAATTACAGTTATTGGGCTTTTCTCGCAAACCGACACTGACTTCTTTTCCCTAACGGCGAGTGACTACCGTTTTGCAGGATGTGTTTTTGACATGTGCTCTCGTTTTAAACCCCCCCCCAAAGTTCTTATTCTTCCCCTCGTTCTTGCTGTGGGGGAAAACCTGTCTATATTTAAAAATATCCTTTCGATATCCATTCCATCTTTGTGGAGGAATTCTTTTTGAATCGCCATTTATTATATACATAATACAAACCGTAGTTTCGTAAATTTCGTAGACAATTAATGTGCTATAATATGTACTTCAATCGACGATTTAAATACTACCAATGAGTCGTTATAATTGAAAGTGGCATAAATCCACTTTACTCTATTTCGAGAAATATCTCGCAAAACATTAAATATAATGTTTTGCTTTTAACAATATTTAAAAATAATGGTGGCCTGTAATACGTTTATTCTGCATATCCAGGATTCTGAACATATCGAATTAAGTCAAACAGAAATAGTTTCAATTAATTCGATATGTTCAGTTTATTCAAAAATAGTTTTTTGGAACTGCAAATTGGACTTCCGCCACTTTCGAATGTAACGACTCATATTTGTTAAAATTAGTTCTGGCTCGTAATTTTAATTTTAATGTAAATCCCATCTGAGCATATACTGAACGGTTCGGTGATTATTTCGCAAACGTCGTTAAAATCTCGATCACGGAATATGTGGCACTCGAAAATTCCATCCATCGAAAGTCACATCGCGAAATATCACACTAAAGAGAATTCGAGTTCCAGATATTCCGTATTCACGACATTCGTGGCAACGATTGTCGTATGCGTGATCGCATTGTGCGAAATAATCCTTTTACCACACGGAACATGCCTGCATTTTCGATATTTACTAATTTTTCATATGTATTTTGAGTTCAAAATCAATTGACGGAAATTAACGATGATTAACAATTGTGGTATCAGTTGCAACTATTGATATTTAAGTGAAGAGTGAATAGCCAGTGTCACACAAACCGTTTGTATTCTAATTTTGTACTTAAATCAATATATGCACATACTTAGAGTGCCCGTTTTAAATCATAAAATAAGAAAAATATATGATTTTACTTATTACAGGCTTTGTATTATTTTACTTGTGAGATCAGTTCTCAAGTGTTCTGTCGCATTTCTGAATACTCTGGTATGTGCGGTACGATTTGAATGAACAACAGATTGGTACTTGATCGGAAACTTTCTACTAAACAATCGTTGAAAGGATTCTTAGGGTATTTCAAGTACAATGTGGTAGAATAGGTACCTACTCACAGTTGATATATTGATACGCCTTGTACATACCTGTATACTTAAAAAAAATTCGTAATACGAACCTGAATTTTTTTCTTGCACCTTAAATATGCATACACCTGCTGTTTGTTGCACCCGGCCTTTTTTGTGGACGCGAGAAATCGTCAATAAGTTCATTTCTTATGATTATGTAATATGTACTTTTTTCATGAATTTTATACTACACTAGTTTTACCCGGCTTCGCTCATTATTTGTAATATAAACAGCTTAAACATGGCGAATCTAATAGTAAATATTCATTTGTTTTATCATTAAATTTATGTGAATCGAAATAAATATATATGTATATCGAATCGTCGTCATAGAAACTTTGATTTTTTTTGGTGTTACATTACATACATACTTACATAGTTACAAAGTCTCTTTCGAAATTATATATTAGATTTATAAATCTGCTTTCTTATACACGATATTCAAACCATATCATCACTAATTTTCATTATATATGTAAATAGATTGTTTGTATTCTATCATATGTAGTTAGGAAAAATTATTACGCATTTTATCATGTTTTTGACACATAAGCTGTTATATTTGAAAGTGGCGGAACTCCAATTTTCAGTTCCAACAACACTATTTCTGTTTGACTTAATTCACATATTGTTATAACTTCTTTTAATTCTATATATCCAGAATATCGAAAAAGCAGAATAAACGTATAACAAGCCACCAGTATTTTTAAATATTGCTAATATTTCTCGGAATAAAGAAAAGTGGACTTTATTCTGTTTATATCATCATCATTTACCCTCATTCGCCATCCACTGCTGGATGAAGGCCTCTCCAACAACGCTTCCATTTGTCTCTGTTAGGCGCAACTCTCAGGGCGCGAACACACAGCGAGGGATGCGGTATCTTGTACGTGGGATATTTTTTTTAGATAGTTTAAAACATATAACACGCGTATACGGTGTCGTATACAAGGTATCGTGCAGTATATACACGGGATCGTCTATTCATTGGAACGGTCTCGTTGAAATTCTATAGAATTGTTTATACTAACTTGACGGTGATATATACCAATTCGACCCTTCGGACGGGGCTTGACGACAAAGTGGAACTTCTGATTTAAAAATCGCATTCATTCATCCAAATGCACTCCATCCTAATTTCATACGTCTCTTTATCTCTTCTTTTTTACTACCAACCATGTCAATTATTTGACCTAAATATAAATAATTATATACTACTTCTACTATTTATATATACATATATATATATATATATATATATATATATATATATATATATATATATATATATATATATATATATATATATATATATATATATATATATTCTTAATTTTTGGCAAATATGAGATTGACTGATAATTTGAGATAGTTTATGCAGTTCTATGTAAATGCCACTTGATGCTAAAATAGCGATTGGTAATATTGAGATTTTTATAACACAATTTTTACATACATACATATATTTTAAGATAATTCAACGCAATGAATTTGTTTAATTTACAATGTTTTGTTTTTACGTTGCATTTAAAGAATGCATTGTGGTTTATTAATAGTTGATTGCATGAATATGAGTACTTTTTACTTTTTTTAATTAAATTTAGGTCGCGGTTTCTTATCGACATTTCGACTTAATTTACGTTAATGGTATTCTACACATGCATAGCGTATTTTTAAAAAAATGTAAAATCCCATTTCAAAATTTTCAAACTAAAATAAGCAACGTATTTATATTTGTCTCTTGAGTCTGTTGTAGCCAACGAATTATTTGCCAACGAATCCTTAAATTGATTACTTTAGATTTGAATGCTGGACAGTGAAACAAACTGATGCTTTTATTTGGATAGTATAAGAAGAAAAGAGATTCATACAATTATGAACGTTGATAAAAATTACTCAATTTGTTTTAGATATCTACATATTTATGTATATGTATTAGTGAAGATTGTGTTTAAATATTATTGAATTTCGTTCCAAAAGTAGTAAAAACAGTTCAATTTCGGTTCAAATGTATTCGATCCTATGTATTCGATCATCAATCACTAGTACAAAAACATCGAATTTCGATGCGGTACAAATGTTGCAATCGTTTGGAATTGAATGCGCTTGGTGCAATCTGACGGGAATGCGCGTCTTCGATGAGGATACGTGCGTTTTGCGCGTGCGTAAGTACATGTACATATGCAATCCTAAGTGGGTGCACTCAGGTTTTCTTCGGCGACAGTCAGTGGAGTCCCATGACCGGATCAAGAATGTGAAGGTCGCTCAGCATCATCACGCTTTCGGACTTTCGAACTGCACTGCCAACTCTTTTATCCATTGTTTTGATCGACCTCTCTCTCACTCACTAATGGGCAGTTGCATCTGTCGGCGGGAGGGACTGCTTGTCTGTTGCCAACGCTTGCAACTCTCGCGGTGGAATTCTTGAAATTTATTTGGCAAAACTGCTGTCCCACCAAATGTAGATGATGATCATACATAATTGTAAGATCCCTTATCTGGTTTTTGTCGTTTTGTCTTCCAAATATCATTTTTCTTAATGGAACTTATGTATGTAGGTGCAGTATACCTATTCTTAAAATTTTGAGGTTGATCGACTGTACACCTTTTCGTTAGAAACCCTTTTGATTTTTACAAACCGCCTTTACGTTTCACTTTTTACTTTATCTGTGTACGTAGTAACAATAGAAGAAGTTTTGTGACCATGCGAAAATTCGAACTCGAGATCGATCACTGATCACGTTTTCATGATCTAGAAAAAATGTGTGTGTGTCTGTGTATTTTGGGGATTTTTTATCTACCTATCAAACTGAAACTTAGTATCGGTTACTGAAATTTTTTTCAAAATTTAAGTTGACCGGAAATGGTACCTCCTCTTATAGGTGTCCTCTTTTTTTAAGTTTTTGCCGCTAACTGAATCGGACTGAAATAATAATCTTTATAACATTGTATTTTTTAAATATTTTATCTGAATCGGAAGTAGTACTTTTAATCGAGGTTTTTTATGTTTTTCTCAGAAACCTTTTAGTTTATTGAACTGAAATTTCATATTTAGAAGTTTAAGCTTAATAACAAGCTATGTATAAAATTTGGTAAGCATCCCTCAGCCGGAAGTGGCAGTTTAATCTTGTTCGATTTTTCTTCCACTATTTTTTTTTACCCCTTAAATATGTGTGTTCTTCACGAAAAAATTCAAATATAATTCTTGTATCAATGTGATGAAAATAATAAAAAAAATCACTAAATTTAATAAACCAGAAGTGGGATTTTTTCCTCTTATAAAGGTAAAAAATGTTGTGAATACGATTCTGTCCAGACCCATGAACGTATCAAGCTGAAAATTTATATTTGCATTCTTTTTTTATTAACTTAGAGCTGATTAGGTTTTGGTCAGAATTCGTAAACCGGAAGTAGTATTTTTTTTTAAACAATATTTCATTATTTTATTTTGACTTATTTCAAATTATTTTTATTTTCTTGATATTTAATGTGTATAATAATTATGGTGATTGTATATAATAAAAACAATTTGAACAAAATCCGACATCAGGAAGTAGAACTTTTGTGTTGTGTAATTTTCCCTGCATTTGCGTTCAATTTGTATCGAAAATGCTCTCATAACCATGAACATGTATGTATGTTTAATAATTGAATTTTGTTTTGTGGCGTTCTTATGTTCCTCAAATACATATGTAGATAAAGTCAAGGATTGGTCACATCCGAATTTTTTAATACAATTTTCTATGAATATTTCAACTGAAAGATTTTTTTATTTATTCTTTATCTAAAAACCTCCTAATTTCGTTTCTGAAAATCTTTTGTAAATTCAAATTATAAATAAGATCACTCACATTAACAAAATTTTCGAGCGATCGTCATAAATCTTTATTTTCGGTCCATTATTTTAAACCCTTGAATGATTACATATTGTATATAATATGTACTGTCATTCAACATTACCTATATACATACTCTTGTACATATGTACATAGATTACCAATATATATATATATATATATATATATATATATATATATATATATATATATTTATATATATATATATATATATATATATATATATATATATATATATATATATATATATATATATATGAGTTCGGTCTTTCGTGTCATGTGAGGAGGACGTGCTTCTGCGTTCCTCCCGCTATTACTCGCTTAAACCCGGCTATTGCACGAAATTTAACTTAACCATCTAATCACTTATTTTACTAATTGCATCCTAGTATAATTTAAGTGTAAAAATAAACAGCAAATCGGTCGTAAAAAGCGGTTTTATATCAGTTATTTCGAAAAATTTTGTGCTAATTTTTGTGTCAAATCGGTGTCAAACGAGATACATCTCCCTACCTGAATACAAAAAAAGGGTCCTTCGCCAGCCAAGTCGGTCCCACAGAAGCAATAAATCTTCCACATAATTGCTTCCAGCCAAAAATCTTTAACGAACTTTACTTAATAGAATAATAGCAAACAGAAACGGTGTTTCCCAACTGTCTATCAGTTCTTTTTCATATTTAAATTATATTAAAGTAATTCGTGTAATTTTATATACTTTACTAAAGTTATTATTAAAATATTAAATTGCAAACCGCACTCACATATATAAATCCGTTGTCTCCAAAGAGGCGTCTCACGATAAAGATCTGTAAAAAAGTAGTATAACAATTGCTAATCTATTATTATCATAACTAACTACTTTCACTTACAAAGTAACCCTGTTAAATGGCATGTAATAACTCATAAGTGATCCAAGTGATACCTAGGATGACTATATGTCAAAGCTGACCACAGAGAAGAGTTTATGGCGGTAAGAACTCACTCCTTGAATGGAAATCTCTCTCAAGTACCGCCTTTTTCTCAACACATCTTGGATAAATGCGAGAAAAATAATATCCAAACCTCCAACAAGGTAAGAGTGACGATGGATGATAGCTTAGCTAATAGAAACCTGTATTTAGCCACGTACAATGTAAGAACGTTATCGAGTGAAGGAAGTGTGCTTGCATTAGAGAATGAACTAGAAAGTATCAAATGGGATTTAGTAGGACTTAGCGAAGTAAGACGAAAACAGGAAAACCAAATAATCCTAAAAAGTGGTAACTGTCTCTACTGGAGAGGGCTACCAAATGGTAGAATAGGAGGAGTAGGGTTTCTTATCAATAAGAGAATAGAAAGAAATATTATAGAAATAAACGACATATCGGAACGTATATGCTATGTAGTATTAAGAATCTCGAGCAGGTACACTTGTCAAATCTTCCAAGTGTACGCCCCCACATCTAGCCACCCAGACGAGGAAATAGAAGACTTCTACGAAAAACTACAGGGCGCATACGATAATAGCCGCCACCACTTTAAAATAATCATGGGCGACTTTAACGCAAAAATAGGACAAAAGGCAAACACAGAAAGAGCAGTAGGCAATTTTGGTACCGGCCAAAGAAACGACAGAGGCGATCGCCTCATAGAATTCGCAGAACACAACAGGCTCTTCATCACTAATTCATTTTTCAGGAAAAACACCAACAATAAGTGGACTTGGGAGAGTCCTAAAGGAGACAGAAACGAGATCGATTTCATCCTAACAAATGCCCTGCACTCCGTTAAAGACGTTAGTGTTTTAAGTAAAGTAGATATAGGCAGCGATCACAGATTAGTCCGTGCCAAGATGGCCATTAATATAAATTGCGAACGTAGGAAATTAATAAAAGGATGCAGTAACTCTCCAGATTTCGCTCAACTAAGGTCTAGGAAAAAGGAATTCGAACTCGAACTTGGAAATCGATACGGGAAATTAAACCCAGAAGCAGACATCGAGGAATTGAACACTGTAATTAGTTCGGTTCTAACCTCAACAGGTAAGAAATTAGGTGGTTTCAGGAAACAGATTAAATTAAGCAAAATTTCAGCGGAAACAAAAAACCTAATTAAGCATAAAAGGAATTTAGATAGGGATAATAATAAGCAAGAATACAATCTAGTAAATAAGGAAATTAAGAAGAGAATAGTCAGGGATGTCAGGGATTTTAACAGCAAGCTAATAGAAAATACCATTAAGAATAACCGTAGCCTGAAAAAGTGCAAACAGGATCTTTTCTTAGGCAAAAACCAAATGATCGCAATCAGATCAGAGAGCGGAGTAATAATTAGGAATAGAGAAGAAATCATAGACAGAGTTTACACGTTCTATGCAAAACTATACGAGAACGACAACGGCCAATTCCCCACTCTGGAATCGACACACGGCCAAAGGGTTCCTGCAGTATTGCCTAGCGAAGTAGAGGCCGCGCTAAAAACTGCAAAGAATGGTAAAACCCCAGGGGAAGATAATATTCCCATCGACTTACTAAAATGTGGCGGCCCCCCCCTAATTAATATCTTAGCTAGGCTTTTCAGCAAATGCATCCAGAACCAAGCTATACCAGAAGGATGGAATAACGCAACTATCATTTTAATACACAAAAAAGGCGACAAAAGCGATATCAAGAACTACCGACCCATTAGTCTACTTTCAGCGGTCTACAAGCTCTTCACGAAGGTTATTACAGAAAGGCTGAAGAATACCCTCGACGAGAACCAACCTATAGAGCAGGCAGGGTTTAGGGCAAATTTCAGCACAATGGACCACCTCCAAGTAGTTGGCGAACTAATCGAGCGCGCCAACGAATATCAACGGCCACTGTGCCTAGGTTTCGTCGATTATGAGAAAGCCTTCGATACAGTTAGTCATAATGCAGTACTTAACGCTCTAAAAACACAGGGAGTGCCGGAACCCTATGTGGGACTGTTAGCTACAATATATAAGAATGCCACAGCTTCAGTTAAAATTTTTTCAGGTACAGATAGATTTAGCATAGGAAAAGGAGTAAGACAAGGAGATACAATCTCGCCCAAGTTATTCAATGCGGTGCTTGAGGGAGTTTTCAGGAAATTGGATTGGGATACAGCCGGAGTAAGCATCAATGGTCGCTTTTTGAGTCACCTTCGGTTCGCAGACGATATAGTTTTAGTAGCTCGTGATTCAGCTGACCTACTTATCAGACTAACACAGCTGGACAGGGAAAGTAGAAAAGTAGGATTAAAAATTAACGTAGATAAGACTAAACTAATGTTCAATAGTTATTGCATGCCTGATAGCATCCCCTTAGATGATAAACCAGTAGAAGTAGTAAATAATTATTTATATTTAGGTCAAATAATTGACATGTCTGGTAGTAAAAATGAAGAGATAAAGAGACGTATGAAATTGGGGTGGAGTGCATTTGGACGGATGAATGCTGTTTTTAAATCAAAAATGCCACTCTGCCTGAAGAAAAGGATCTTTGATCAATGCGTTTTGCCAGTGATGACGTATGGATGTGAAACTTGGACACTGAACGCCAAGATGCAAAATAAAATCCAATGCACTCAAAGAAGTATGGAACGCTGTATGCTTGGCATAACGAGGAAAGACAGGAAGCGGAACACGTGGGTGAGAAATATGACAAGGGTAGTGGACATAGTGGATAGAGTGAAGAGATTGAAATGGCAATGGGCGGGTCACGTAGCTAGGAGGATGGACGAAAGGTGGACAAAAGAAGTGCTTGAATGGTACCCGAGAGAAGGCAAAAGAGTAAAAGGAAGACCGCAAGGAAGATGGGTGAACGAAATTAGGAAAATGTGCGGAATGAGATGGATGAGTGTTGCGCAAAACAGAGACGAGTGGAAGCGTGTTGGAGAGGCCTTCATCCAGCAGTGGATGGCGAATGGCTGTAAATGATGATGATGATGATATATATATATATATATATATATATATATATATATATATATATATATATATGTATGTACATATGTACATACTCTTGACAGACAATTTGCTACGATCGTAAATTGCATGTAAAATCGACCTATTTTAGTACTAAGTTTTTGAAACACGTTGAGAAACCCATTTGTTTTTCGTTCTTAAAAATCTTTGTACTAGAAACCAATATTGTTTTATGCACGATTATCCATCCTCATACAAATCTATGCGTTTTTAACCGTTTGAAAAAAAAATTAATTTTAGCATTGAATTAAAATGCATTGAACATGGGTCGTATAATCCATGTCATCCATTTGTCAATGTTTATAAAGGCTGGTTTACACCGGAATTTTTGAATTTATAACCATAGCAGAATTTCCCGATATAAATCTCTAACTGCTTAATATTTTAGATTGTAGCTTGGCATTTAGATTGTGAGCCTTATAATTTAACAACAATGAAGAAGATGGAACTTTGTAGTTTTGGAAAAATACATTCATTAATAGACTTCTTTTGTTTATTTTATATTGTTACAAGATATATTAGAGAATCTTAAGACACCTTTACAAAACTCGAAATCCTCGGCGGTAGTTATCTAGGGTAATGAAATAGGGTTTGTTTGGATTAGCTACAATTTTTATACCTGCTTTCTATTGGATTTCTAAATAATTCTAGTTGTAAATGTTGGCGAAATTTTCGGTGTGGCGGGCTTTCAACAGAAAAGACGTCAGCACTCAAATGGTTAATTACCTAAAATTTGAATTGCAGTTGTTAGACTTTGACTATACCCAGGTGCCTAGGAGATGGGAAGGGGCAATGTTACAAGGGCCCGGTCCGAAATGGTAAACGAAGCCTGCAAATTCCCGTCTGTTAGCGGTGACGAATTCGTCGACGAAATTTGCCATAAAAAGTCAAGTACTTACAAGTATTACATACTAGTGGTTTTACCCGGCTTCGCTCGGTATTTGTAATATAAACCGCTTAAACATGACTGATCTTATAGTAAACATTTTATTAAATTTATTTGAATAGCTTTATTTTATATAAATTTATTTGAATATTCATTTTTTTTTTTATTAAATTGACTGTCACGAACAATCAAACATACATATATATTAAGTCTCTTTCGAAATTATATATTAGATAAGAACTTAGTAAACGCATTATTATTTTTCTCGCACTCTTTTTCTTGGTCACTAAATAAAAAAATTTCCCAGACCTGAGTTTTCTCTCGGCGCTTAAGACTACCTAATGATTAGTTTGAATAATTACCCAGGGTCTCTTGTGTATCCACATCCATTTCAATCCAAACGGACTATGACACGAGATGTTTGCACGTCCTTCTCATCGAATTGGATAAGTGAAATCGCTCATAAACGAAACGTTCATCAGTCAATTTTTTCCTGGTCTCTTCGACGATATAGCACAGTGGCGGCTCGCGATCATTTGCCCCTCACGGCACAGAAGGGAATTCCTACGCGTACTATAATATCGATGGTCAACTGCCAAAATATTTTTCGAAGCTATCTCGTGTATAATAGGCCCGAAAGAGAACGGCAAGTGTTTGAAAATACCTTTGATCAGCGATCGTCAACCATAATCAGGTTGATACTATGCATGCGTTAAGCTGTTATCCATAATCTACCATTATATCCTAAACATAGCCAGGAGGACTTAATCCCTCATAAAATCATCCTTTTTGTGTTTATATGAACGTTATGCCTACTAATAACGTGCATAAGGTCCTTAAGCAATGCCCCCCCCCCCTCCCCCTGATGAAAGTGAAGATGAAAGTGACCATTTGCGCTATTATTTCAGCAAATCCTCATTTCAACTTGCAAAAACTTAGTTCTCACAATTGGCTAGGCCATGCAGCATAGCCAGCAGCATAGCTCGGACGTTAAGCTTCTGCTTACCGTCAAGAAGGTGCCGGGTTCTATCCCTGAATGAAAATGAATTTTTCAGAGTATGCTGTTGGTCAGACCTGGATTTGTGACTCCAGGTTGATCGTTTCCTATCAGAGTTTGCCAATTTTCTCTGATTTCATTGTTGAAACGGTTCCCGGAAAAAAAAAATTGGCTAAAAATCCTTCCTACCTACTATGTCACCACTATTTGAAAAATTTGATTGATGTACAATAAAAATTTATGTACAATTCATAGATGTCTCGTTAATTTGCGAGTTTTTTCAGTGTCTCGCAATTCAACGACTTATAATAAAAATGCTGTATTTGTATTTGTAATTGGCCAGGAAGGCGCATTGGGATTTACCTGTAAGGCCTTCCTGGTATATATGTAAAAAATAAAAAATAAAATAAAATGTACTCTTCACAAGATTTTTTTTATGTATTATGTTTTAAATTTAAATGCCTCCCTCCATCACTTTTTGGATCTGCTAGTGTTAGTGTTTCTTAACCATATTGAAAGAATCGCCCCCTTTTCCGCAGGAAAATTATCCAACCCCCCCCCTCCCTAAAACAAATATTTATAAAATGACGCCTTTCTCTATGTATTTCCTTCAATGGATTTCCTATTACAAATAAGAAATACAATTAAAACACATGACATTATTATAATATGCAGAAGTTCTTAAACATTATGTATTTATTGCCATATAAGTCATATTATCATTTCAACATTTTATTATTTGAATATAAAAGTAAATGATACAATAGGAAATGTGAAAATTTTATTATAAAATAAAATAAAAAACAATGAGATCCCTGAACCTTATGTGACTGCGCTATTTTCGTAATATTAGGTTCAAGTTTAGTGAAATACAGTCTCAAATTCCCCCCCCCCCCCCCTTTAGAGGGTATAAATGGTGAAAACTGACCCAAAAAACGTCAATAATATTGATAGAATATTATTTTAGCTTCAGTCTTTTTTTGGCTCAATAAACTCTACATCGGATAAAAATGGATTAATTACCCAATCTAGTATTACAAGTTCATGCAAGTATTTGATCACATCGCCTACTCGAATTAATGTAGCGCCCCCAAATGCTTAAAAAATTGAAAACGCCCCCCCGCCCCCAGATCTCCGAACTAGTTAGTCTTTATATTCAAAAGTAAAATGCGCACGCCCTTATCTGTCGAGTGGATATATTATACATATTTTAGTATGTCCCATTGACATTACTATGTACATATGTATGTATAGCCATTGACCCGAAATTAAGAAAAGTAGTAGGTACATTCCACAATAGATTCAGAGCCAAAAGTGTGGGATGCGAGTGTGTATCGAAACAAAGATCATCGCGCACGTGCTCTTTCTGGCTTATTTCCGCATTTTATCACTTTTTAGTATGCGTATATAGTAAATAATATTTTTTTGTACTTTATATTTTTCAGGATTTTAAGAACATGGAAAGCGTAGAGTCTCCTCTAGAGGTGCTCTCGCGCGCGGCAACAATGGTACAACACTGTCGGAAATACTCCAACTCAGAGAATACGGACGATGCTGGTATGTAATATTTTTGCTATTGATTGTTGTATAAGATGATTGTCGAATGTTTAAAGTATGTATACCGAATCGGATTCTCCCAAATTGCGCGTTTAAAAAAAACCGTTTGATCAATTAATTCTAAGACCGCTACATACGGGGTTCATAAACGAACAATAATTATCACATACATAACAGAACAACGCATTTTTGGATAATTGATCCCGCATCGGAACTATGTAATAGAATTCTATTGGCGTGCTTGAACAATATGGTTTACTTTAGGCATCACTTACATTTTACATTAATTCTTATATACATTAAAGCGATGTCGTTTTTGATTCAGCTAACTGGAATTAATTTTAATCAAATATAATGAAAATTCAGATACTTTAATTTAAATTTATTTTACATTAAAATATGATGGATATTGTTCTGTGTAGCCTTTTTACTATCCTCTTATACGTTTCACATGGTTTTCGTTTGTTTACTTTATTTTGTTAGTACTTGACTCATTTTTCTGCAAAGACCGATTCAGAATGTTTTCATGGTAATTTCACTGTATATATGTATATTTAAAACGGGATCTCAACCCCTGATAATCATCACATTGTGCGTGTACGCTTTAACTAATTTAATATCATTAGTGAATGTGATTACAGTAATTATTAATGTGATATAATCTCCGCTAAATTACATGTTCGTGTCGCTGCGATGAAACTATCATCAGCCATCATGCTGAACGCGATCTTATTTAATTGCTTTGAAAATTTGGTATTTTTACAAAGAACCATAATAAAAGATCTTTTCTTCATGATTTTTATCTTATTTACTTTGAATCATAATGCGGCAGATGTCGACGAAAACTAGTACGGGTACTTTGAGCTCTGAAGTAATCATGACTTCTCACACTTCCCATTGATGTGTAGTCATGTGTGCAATGCTAGTTTCAATGGAAAATGCAACCGTTGTTCCAGGAAAAACACCGTTGATTCCACGATTGTCTATCTCGGTGCATGTGGTTATCTGAGTACAATAGTTGTACAGCTCATGAAACACGTGACACATCCTCATAGGCATTTATGAGGTGTGTGTATGGGTGTATTTATATAGTTTTCGAAATACGTATGTGTATATATCCGGCAAGAGACTAGATAACACGAAATAATTTCATATATGTACTTGTGTTTATACATATCGGTGTATATGTTTGTGAAACTCTTATGGGAAATCTGGTTAACTCGTTCTACACCTCCTCCTCCTCTTCTTCTTAAGACAAATTCCTACAACATTCCTCATCCCACGAATGAACTGATTATTATATCTGAAAGCGTTTTCTTATGCTTTCGTGCGTAGTTTATTGCCGAGCTTTGAACTCTATTGTGTTCAGTTTAATGGCTAATCTCTCATGTTTTTAAAATTTAAATTGCTCTTTACATTCGCTGTACGATTATATGATTCTTAAGTCCTTAGATGCTGTCCGTTTTATAGGAAGATTGATTCTAAAGTCGGGCCAAATTAATCCGTACCGACCAAATGACGCATGTCCAGTTCATTTCCTGTGACTACTCAAAACTGCTTATTATGCATCTCAAGCCTTTCTTGTTGTTTCATGAATGACTGGGATTATCAGCGCCATATTCAATGTGGATTTGTCAGCAAGTATAGTTATCCCCTACTACTCAGTATTTTTTATGTATTTTCTGAGGCCAAAATAAATGTCTACCTATAAAATAAATATGACGTGCCTTCATTGGACTGGAGGGATCAGTCTCCTAAACTTTAAAAATATTAAAAATTTAATTACAATCAATTCAAATCGTTATTCATATTAGTGTTCACTTGGATTAGCGATGTTCAGAAACTGGAATCGGCACTACCTGAGGTAGTGGGTGCTAGTGGTAGTGGACTGTTATGGTATGGTCCGCTACGTCGTTCGCTTGCACGGACTCGCCGTCTCAATTCTGTTCCCTTCGTGGGACTGGTGAATTTTTATGTATGGGCGTGCCATCGAAGACAAAACATTTTTAAATATACTCGTCTCTTCAAGCATTTGTGGAATTCTTCTCTAAGAATATTCTGATTTATGTCTATCAAACATAATTTTGAACTATTTTTTTTCGATAAAATAACATTTACCCATTACTTGAGAACAAATATGGCAAAGGACTCGGCTCACGAAAGAATTCCCTCAGAACAAAGCAGTGTGGAGTGCACGGAAACAATTAACGACGCCTTGGAATGATGTATTCTCGATCGATTGTTCGACAAATCATTCAAAAGATTGAGCTTTGAAAACAAAAAAAAAAATGTTATTAAAAAAGGTAAGCTACTTAGGATATTTCTACTTAGGATATAAAATGAAAAATTACACTCACCCCCTGCCCCCTGTTTTAAAAGTCATGGCACGCAACTGGTACCTATAGTTGAAAATTTAAAGTATTAAAATTGTAAAGGCTAAAATTCAAATATGTTCTCATTCGTTCACTATTGACTTTGTCATTGTTTAATAAAGTTAGGGCAGAAGAAAAATAATCGACTTTCAAACGGTTTCCAGTGCAAAATGATTTAGCGTGTTTAATATTTTTGTTGCCTTTCTTTTTCATTCATGTTCAAAAATATTCCGACTACTTGAGCTTGCTGAAATGATGCCTACGTAGTCATTTGAGTATTTTGAATTCAAAGATATTGCCCTTAAGTTCCCTATTTAATAATTTGGTCACCAAAAAGTGACCCGATAATATGAAACGTTCTATAGCTACTGCATAAAAATATTTAAAAGTCGACTAAATCATACAAGAGAATATTTTGAGCATATTTGACAAAACAGAGAGAACAAAAGAAATTTTTCAAAAAAGAGGAACTGTTGGAAACCCTAGTTTATTGGAATCTTAATTATTTAAGTTTTTCATTGTCACAAATGCGTATTGCACCATTTGGAAACGGTCCAATCTTGAATATCAATCGCTGTAGACGTTGTGAATTCTTGTATACTACCACTTCTATGTTGTATGTACTCATAATAGGTATACATACTGTATGTATATGCATATTTATGGTGGCCAAACTACAAAAACATTTATAAATAAAAAAAATTCTCGTATACCTGAAAAATTTGGGTTTGATCACATTCATTTTTCAATCTTGGAAGAATTGCTACCTTGTTTTGTAGATTATTAATACCTATCGAATATATCGTCTTGAAAAAAAAACAAAAATATAACCTTCCCTTATATTTTCACAAATTTTGCATTATTCATTGAAAAAGACATCGTCTGTATGTACGTATGTATATATGTACATACTACATATGTATGTATGTACCGGTGGAATGCCGTGGAAATCACCTTGCTTTTGTCGGACAGCCTTACTTTACTACAGCCTTAAGCAAACAAGATACGAGGGGACTAGGTGATGTCATACCGATTCCCCTATATCCTGGTCGCGCACACGCTAGTAAAGCTGTGCGACAAAAATAGAGTGATTTCCACCCCACTCAAATGACAAGCGATCGCAAACAGCATCGAATCGTTCAATAATTAAAATAAATAAATAATTAAAAAAAAACTTGTACTTTTTAGTATATGTATTGTTACATTCGAAGTGTATTTTCAGTTGTAATATATTCCAACTGGCATTTTAGGTCATTCATATTCGAATACAATTTAACTACTACATTATATCTCTATAAACGCAAATACACTTTCAACATTGTGCGACAGTTGTAATATAACAGTTGAGTTTTGCCAGCTCTGATATTTTTACGAATGCTTTAATATTTGCTATGCGAATAAAGAAACGCTTATCTATAGCATATACAAACTGATTATATTTATGAAGGTAAATGTAAAGGTTTTCTACGCCATTTCTAAATTGGCATAGAAAAATCAAACCAGGTGACAAGTATCACTGTAAGAATTTGATTATTAAGTATAACAATCGCATTGCTGAAAGTTGGGAAATGTTGTATTCAGAAGCGATATCCGCTGAGCAAAGATCTCTATCGAGAAACTGGGTTATTCACATAAGTTACACATACTACATACACATATGTACATTCTTGGAGAGAAAACAGGATAATGTGGGGTCACATCACTGTTTGTTTGCATATATTTCCATTCAATATTGCCTGGATAAATTTGCGATCTGTTCTGCCGAATCAAAAATTCTAATAAGTTGACCCATATACGCTCGCAGCCTCCCTGGCTGCCGGGTCATTATTGTGATCTCGCGGCACCTCTACGCTCGGCGTGCTCTCCGTTTGGTACAATGGCGTAGCGTTCCTTTTGTCGCGTTATCTTTTTGTACGTTTGATTTATAGACAATTCGTATGTGCGAATTTTAAATGAATTCTTCTGCAAATAGATCAAATCTTGATAAAATGCCAGTGTTAAATCGAGGTCGAGTACACTGGAAAATAGATGAAATCTGACACGTCCGTAGCGGTAGTGTGTCGTTACGAAATCTCATTTACGAATTTGCACTTGGACGATGTTGGGAAGTTGTTGAACTGCATGGAAAAAATTAAATGTATTTTAGATCGTCGCCGTTTTCTAGGGTGACCAAACGATTCGACGAAATAAATTGTTATTTCATTAAATATTCTATTGGATATATGTATATTATTACCGAATTCATTTTTTTTTCATACTGGATTTTTTTTTTTATATCCTCTTTCCCGTTTCCATAGTAAACACGTCATAGTGTATCAATAATGCCTTGGACTTAAACACTTACGAGGTAAGGCATTTCTTCAAATCGCTTTAAAAAGAAATGTATTTTTATCGTGTCTAGAAAACAGTGTAATACTTTGTATTTCTCGATCGGAAAGTAATTATACTCAATGATCAGTCATTCTCAACTCGACTTTTCTCACGACTGCCATGTTCCCCTTATCGGAATGCTCCAGCACAAACGAGCCATTGTTTCGCCATAAGACTTGCACAGATTTCCCAGGTTCCAAGATACTAATCTCCCTTGATTCGTACCAGAATAGATACTGTTTTTCAAATTAAATCCATCCACCGAAACAAACTATACATTAGTACACATATCTAGGGCTCACTTTCAAACCGTCGAAATTCAACTGAGAATTCTTTTATTTTTTTATTAAGGACAATATGTACATCCGGTCGCTTCGAAAGCATACGTAAATAATTAACATCACAAGAAGCAAATCGTCATAAAAATGCACTTTTTATGTGCCCACATCTGAGAACCGTCCCGCATCCGGTGCGTGCACTATCCGAACGACCCGTAGATTATTATGTGTCGGTGCATCCTCTGCATTTCTTTAGTCCCCTCCTGAATTTCCTCAAATATTTTTTGTCCACGTGTGAGATATATCCGAAAACATCCAGATGTTATGCAGTTGGATATGCTACGTGACACGTACACATGTGCGATGAACATTCTTGCAATAGTCGCGTTGCGATTTCAATCAGTTGTTGCTCTTGCACACATACACGAATCGCAGAAATTCCATCGAAATTTGCACCGCTGTGATAAGTGATATTCTCGCGTTAAATTCCACATAATTCGACTCTAATTAAATAATCGTACTTTTTGAAAATTTGCAATTTTCGTGTTACGTGTGCGGCGCCGTATAGTCGAATAATGCATGGTATTGAAATTAACATTGATTTGCTTTATTATGTGAAGATACAGGTTATTTGAATTTGAATAATTTTTATTGTATTTGCATCTACTACATATTTACAAATTTATATTTAATACAAGATTATCTGTCCCTAAATGATAAGTCAGTTGAAACAAAAAATTGCGTTGTAAATATATTATATTCGTAACCAAGTCAAAATTGTATCTGTATATGTATATATACAATGTATATATATATATATATATATATATATATATATATATATATATATATATTTATTTATTTATGTGTTTACATACATACATACATATGTACATATGTCACTCTTCCATCATATTCGGGTCAGATTTCTCACTCTTTCAACTACATATTTCTTGTTGAAATATGTTTTCAATAGCTAAATGTTTGTTTATCACAGCTGCACCCATCGAAAATAACTAAAATCAATCTTGAATGTTCGATCTTAATCAGGTTTCTCCAGATGAACCTAAATATATCCCATACTTTAACCGATTAAACTTGTGTGTTTCATGACCAATTAATTACTAGCCAACTCTTTCTAGTCCTAGGCTTCCTACTAGCCTTTTCCATTTCAGTAAAGCCGATGAAACTTTCTTCGCAAGTCTTCTTTCACTTAACCATAAACATACCCGAGACAACTTAATTGAGACGTCTCTATGAAGGGGGTTAACAACTCTACACCCGGTGATTTTCCTATAAATACATATGTATCTTGTATCTGCGTTTCAAATAATTTTCTAAATATATATGTATCTGCATTTCCAATCTCGTCTATAATACTTATACTTACACCTTACACCTCGGCAGTATTATTTATGCAGTTTGTGCACTGTTGACCTAATGCTGTATTCAATTATCCAATTTCATTATATATTTAATAAAAGATTAGTTCACTGAAAAGGGATTTATGTTCCTGATTTGGAAATTTTCGCACATAAAACTGAATTTTCTATCATCAATTCAACTTAAGATTGTATTTTTTTTTTTCGTTTGAGCTACAAACTTTTTGAGAAATTCATACCATCAATTTTTGATATAGCGAAATTCCACCGCGAAATACTTCTATAAAAAAAAAAATTCCTCCACGTGCGGATCGAACACATGACCGACACATTTCTTGTATTTATTTTTTATTTAATAATTTAATATGCCAACCACCCATGCGATGATATTTCATGGGGTACAACACTAGTAATTGCATAATACTACATTAAAAATCTATGCAAATGGCGTATTGTGGATTATGTTGTCTGGAATTTGTTTATTTTCAGTATAAAATGTGGTTATTTCAAATTGATAAATTCACCGGGAACAAATACCAACTAAATCGTAATAAATGTACTTGCAAATGGTCCTAACTTTAAATAAATAAGTATGATTAGTTAAAATAAAGTTTATTTATTTTTACGAATTAACTTTAATGCATTTGTATGACATTATATATATTATAAACCCGACATGCGATGCAATGCCAGTATAAGGCATGCAATTCCCGTTCCAGTTCCCGTTTCAAGTGATGGTTGGAGCTCAATGCCGTGGAATAGCGTGTCTTCAACGCCGTGTCGTCATAAACCAACCTGTTAACGTGGTTACCAACAAACATATTTCCTTGACTACACTGGCGCCTCATACTTTCGCTTCGGTAAAGTCGTAATTACGAATATTATTATTAAGAGATTTTTTCCCGTTTTTTTTCACAGTTATCTTCCCGGACACGCATACAACAAATCTTGAAAGTTCCATCGTAATCGGTTGTGTGGTTTAGGAGCCTATACGAGACAGACAGATAGTCGAACAGACATTCAATTTTATATATGTATATGTATATATAGATATATTCACCTGAGATTTAGTTTTAATTATTTACTATTCAATCTAGGCCAACTCTTTTTGGAAATGAAACCACCTATAGTTATCTTATTCATGGAAAAAACTTTTTTTCATTTACCGGTAAATACCAGTATACCTACCGATAGTAGAAAAAATCATTTCACGTTTACCGGTTTATGAAATTTGACGGTAAATTTCAATCCTTATTACACTATCAATACGGATCGCGATAGGCGTGGATCATGCGATAATATTGATAGTGTAATATGCCCCATTAGGATGAAAATAATAATGATTCGCTAAAAATCATAGCAATCTATACGATGCAATTCCACTGCGTGAATTTCAGGCGTAATCAAAACAAGCGAATATGATCGTTAAACTGAAAAAGCATAAGACATATATTGCTGTGGTGGTTGTACACGCTTGACGCTACTGCATGCGCGAGCGAAATGCGATCTTATTGCATCGGAGTTAAAGCCATAATCGCGAGACGTAGTCTTTGCGTTATGAAGTTGAAACGTTACTGCGTGCGGAAATAAAGCAACAATCATCCTCGATTTTTGTAGTACGAATACCTCCCTTATGTGCATATGATTCAAGGGTCTTTTTCGTCTGTGTCTGTGCGTCGCTTACGATCTTCTGGATGTGACGGTCGATGCCGCGGCGGACCGCATTCCAACCTTTGGTATGCGGTCACCAGGCGCATTCGCCTACGTTCTTTGCGGCCAGCTTCAGTCGCCGACATCTACGTTGCGTTTTTTTATTTTTATTTTAGTTATTTGTCAGCTTTTCTAAATTATTTGCTAATTTAGCAAAAATATGCGCGTATTTTTCGTTTAAAAGGTACGAAAATATATATATCTATGGTGCATAATTATGCCGACCTTGCGCGCGCCACTGCGACGACGAACGCGATCACTGACTGGCTTATCAGCGTAGTTCTGTACAGTTAAAAGTGAACCAAGTCGGTTTTCATTGCATTTGCACTCCGAGACGTATAAATCAATACCGTTCCTATTGTAATTTTTTTACTAAAATAATGTTTATATACCCTCTAGTTCAGCGGCTCCCAATCTTTTATGACTCGCGTACCACTTGGTAGAGCATTTCGCTAAATTGTACCACCATATAAAAATTATTTTATTTTATGAAATTTTTATTAAAAGTGTAATTATATAGTATTTGCATGGTAAAGCAGGTGAAGACAGTGTAGATGCAATGGATCTATTTTGTTAAGAAATTTTATGGAACAAAAGTTATTTGCGGAGTCACAATTATAATATGCTAAAAGTTTAATATGTTTATAAACTATTTTGTCATACTTATATTACTGATAAATAAATGCTTTTAATAAACACACAAAATTTCAAAGTACATATAATATATTTTCTTTTCTTAATTAAATCTCCTTACAAAATAAATTGAATGAGATTTAATGGATTCATCGATACGTCGACTATGATTTATTATAATAATATTTATTAATTATATAAAAAATATTTCTATTTATGATTGTAAATCATTCATTCCTGTATGTCCGCCATTACTGATTTTTTTTCGCGTACCACCAAGTGGTAAGCGTACCACGGGCTAGGAACCGCTGCTCTAGTTGATCATATTTGTTTTTGTTTTTAGTAAGAATAAAATTCATAACTAAGCTTCGGCGCGACCCTGCGCACCATTGCTAATTTTTATGGTGAACCTTTTTTTTTGCTCTCTAGCTTTGTAGTTTGCCCTCTTTCCTGGAAAAAAGCCCCCACGCTTCCTAGCCTATCTCTGTTCATAACGGTACAAACTTATAAAATAATAGAAAAATATCCAAACAATGTCTCAATTCAATTGTCAGTAGGCAAAATAGATTATTATCATTATCTTAGGTATGACTGATAGATTAGTCATGGAAGCTCAATCTAAAAGGAATTAGACTACTCGAACTGCATAACCCAATCTGTTCAAAACCCAATCAAGCATAATATGCACATATTCCACAATATGAGGAAGGTAAATTAAACAGGAAATGAAACATTTACTCCGTCTGAAAAACCAACTTGTTTCAATATACGTACGTATGTATAAATGTAAGTGGCCATGGTTCAGCATGTCCGGACATTTCGTCGCATGACCATTTCATCGCGGGGACAACTCATTGGCGGATGTCATGCAAATATTTTTTATCAAACAATAAATTATTTTTACAAAACAATAAATTATTTATATTGTTATAATTTTTTTACTGCCGTATAGTATAATTAAAAAGTAGTTGCATGGAATTTGTCGGCGACTTGGCCCCGCGATGAAACGGTCGTGCGATGAAATGTCCTAGAATCATGAGGACAGTAGACTTTACAAAAATTAGAAAGTCGCTCATGTCATCTTCTATCTATCCACACATTTACTTTACACTCAGTTTACATAGCTTAGGACAGGGCTCGAAATGGAAATTTTCACGAATAGCAGTGCTCGATAATTTTGATTTTTTTATTATACCTATTATAATACATTATATGCCATTGATATCAGAGCCACTTCAATAAAAAAAAATCATTCAAAATTCATCAGAGAAACATTTTACGAAGGGTACGGAAATATTGGATCGTTCACGAGAGGGGTTGCTACGTTTCTGGATTTCACGAAAGGGAGCGGTGTTCCCATCGCTCCCACTAGAGCTAGTCCTCATCGTTCCCATGCTCGAGCTAGAGCCATGCTTTATCCAATTGCTTCACAGAACGGTACGCAAATATTGTCACGTTACACGTTTTGTGATATCATATTGTCGATGTGGTTTAATTAAAACATGTACATATTATGTACTATGGATGTATCCCAATTTAAAGTATGCGGTTGAAAAGCATCGAAAGAAGTCCATGGTCGCCCACTAGTACTGGCGAATACTTTCCTATACGTTAAACCTGCCAAATTTTCTTTCACAACTTGCAATTATTCCACTTACTCTGATTACCAACCGTTAGCAGATGACCTTTGGTGGATAAGCTATCATGCTAATCTAGTGGCATGGTTACCCACCTAACTTTTAAACATGTATGGAGAAGTACATACATATGTATGTACATTAGGCTGGAGCGAAAAACGCAAATGTTGTTTTTTCATCAATGAATCTATTGGAAAACTTTCGTCGTAACAAGGGAATGTTAAATAAATAAAAATCATTAATTTAAACAACGACCTCAGACTCCAGCCAATCGATTTATCTCGACAAAAAATTTGAAAATGTAGGCTTTTTTCATATATTGCTTTTTTGAGAATGAATTCTGATATTAACGTATGTACCTACATGATTGTGTACTTTCGTAGTATATGTATAATACAAATATATTATACAGTTTACCATAAATCGGGTTTGATTCACGATACATTCACATTTTTTCAGTAATTGATGTCCACCTTTTGATGATTGATGCACGCTAATGGTATTCCAAATTTATTATGTGATTAAATTTCTATCAGCAATATTTAAATTGCACTAAAAATAATGAGCATGACGATTTTTTTATATTGGTATAATATGTATGTATATTACAACGAAGCTTAGCTTTTTACTCTACAAAATATACTCGAAAACGAAGGCAAAAGATTTTCCTCTCGTAGGGTCTGTCGGGCGTTTGTCATTTCTCGAGAAATGAGAAATTATTTGAATTTCTCTTATATGAAATAATGTGTTTGAAATATATACTTACTTATGTACATGAAAACCACTAAATAAATTTACAAATACCGATAAGACGTTAACCTTTTTTGCCCCGATGGTTTTCCGTATACATTCAAGAAAAGTTGTATTCGAAGAAAAGTTGAAAAAAGATGGTCCCTAAAAATAGTGTTTAAATCTTCCAAGTTAAATGGTGTTTTTTTTTTTATTTGATGTTTGTCAAATAAAGTTTCTTCAAGGTGCCATTGACAGAAAAAAATCTTGAAGAAAATTTCACTCCATCGATGGAAAATCACTTTTAGTATACTGATGACGCCATATTCAAAGATGACTGTGCCTCCTGCCATCGAGCTAAATTGTTGATTATTATTTTTTTTATTTAATGGTGTTGAATATAATTAATAATATTTCGATCAAATAACTGAAATTTTTCATTAGTTTTAACCCATTACTTTTTTTTTGGTTTGAGATTATTTGTAAGAAATGCGAGTCAAAACAAACCATGACCTGGGAAAAGTACCTATTTAAATCCAATTGAAAACTAGTGGATGGTAATCAAATATAGGATATGTAAAAGCAATATATCGAATCTTAAATTATTATAAAAAAAATTGAAACGGTTTGGTACAACGATTTCCCCACCAAAATTTTGCATAATTTAATCAGGATAAAATCAAAAGGAGCTAGCTGTAACGAAACATTAAGTTACCCTTTAAATAGTATTGTGTGATTAATAAAATTTAAAATGTTGGCGAAAGTCATTTTTTTTTTAATCCCAAATTTCATTCTTCTATTCATGGTAAATACTGTCTTCAGAAAGTATTTAGTCGTATCAGTCTTGCATTAAAATTGTTCCTAGCCCATTATTTTTTGTCCTTCTAACTTTTGGTGTTCAAAAAATTAACTATAGTCTAACTTAACATTTTAATGACTTTGATTATGGATTTTATTTCAGATCCCCGAAATATTACGCAAAAAAAAAAATTCTATAGGGTTCCGGTTTATAAGCGACAGTTGAATCGGCTATCCTCATTCTATTTTTGTAAAAAAATTCTCTTATTTTGAGTCGACGTTGGCTCAATCAACATGAGGGCATCAAATAGCAATTGCAAATTCTTTGTCCTCTTTCAAATACCTAAAACTCTTTTTATAATCGCAAATCGTTGGTGTTTTTAAATAAGTCTCTTTGAGTTTGGGGGATCTAGAAAATGCATTAGTAATGAGGGAATTTCCACTTGAAAGTCCGTGTTTATATACTGTATGTTCTTTATCGTAATCCCTACGTTTAACAGCAAAAGATCTATGATCTAGATCTGTTGCTGTTAAATAAACGATATCAACATATAAGTATGATACAAAACGTGTTTACCTTTATAATTGTAATAAATCGAATAATGAATAAAATATAAGCCATATTTTTTATTTAAACAAGTAAATATTGTTTTGTCGTAAACGAGTAAACACATATCCTTGAAGAATCGAGCAAAAATGGCATATTTTTACGCGATCGTCATCTCGAATGACTTGGCGCCTAGGAATTTCGTGAGTTGAAAATTGCATATATATAATTGTATTCTCAAAAGTGACGTAGGTCCCCTTGAACTTTCACTTCTCGTGCAATTTCTCTTATCTGGTTGCACTTGCATAGTAATGACGACGTTTGTGGTTGTATCGTGCGTGCACCTCCAAGCTCCTATGCAGACAATGATGTTCGAGTAGTAGTCATTGTTGCATCATCTTGCGAACAATACCAACAAGATTGGTGCAAATAAGCGACCTCGTCCATCTACTTATCACTCAACATCGTCCGGAGGGCATCACTCTATCGGTGTAACAACAATGGACCGATCTATCCAACGAAACGTGCAATTTGCCACACTGATCATGTTTACTTTTTCGTTTTGTTTGTTTTCAATGTTGAATTCGCTTTACGTAGTGGGTCTGTCACGTATAACGATCTCGTATGTATGTATGTACATATGCACATATGTACATACAAACATAATACGTCCTTGCATATCTTTGCGTCTTCGCACTTCTATGATAAATAGAACGCTTGGTGATCGGCTGTGTGCGGGTCATTGTTTATGTAAAGTTTGTGTACGTATGTATGGTCATTCGGTCATATGTGACCTTATCATACATATTAAATTGTAAGTGCTATTGTACATATGTCGTCTTTTGAACGTACATATGTATAATCAAATGCTGATTTTTTTCAATATTATTTGATTTGTATCAAATGACGACATGAAGTCGTTAACATAGAACCACTGTAGAGATAGAAGGTTATAAGTAGACATCGACGGACAAGTTGCTCTCGTCAAAAAATGGTTCACTATTGTCAACCTTTTTTTTATCCCTTGTTTTATAGGACGATAGTAATTGAAAATAGCATTTTTTGTGGGCAAAAGAAACTTGTCCGCCGATCTATGGTTATAAGTAGAGCGCGGATAGAGAGTGCTTTGGCTCTATTTACAAAGCTAGAGTGCAAAAAAAAGGTTCGGCGAACCTTTAACAATGCATTTACAACAATTCAACAATGAATGGCGCGCTCTGGGTCCGCTCTTTAGTTATAAGCAAAGATCGGCGTTGGAAGGATGCTTTTTAAATAACAATAGCAAGAGAGCAAAAAGCGTGGTTTTCCTAAGAAAATTTTTTTTTTGTGAAAAGCATCCATCTACCACCTAACACTGGTTATTTATTTATTTATACAGGTAAAAACCCATTTAAGTAAATAAGAGTGTATAATACTGAATCAGTTAAGACCTCATATGCCTACTCATCCAGTGCGTTTCCGGAAACCCTATATTTGATAGTCATCGACAGTGAAGATCATTAAATAGTGTTACCGTATTACTTGGGATTGGCCAAACACCGGTATTACTACATACATATGTGCATATAACCATGTTTCCAAACTACATATGAGGTATAACAATTGGTATGTAGGACGAGTGTATTCAAACTATCATCGCATAATGGTTTTTTTTTAATCGACATTTATACTTCTCCATACTCGGATCTTCAGGCAGAAATTTGCAAATGGACTGTAATCGTGTCCAATTTGTGATAGGAATCCATCGACTGTATAGAGGGTCACAAATATCCGACGAATTATTCTGGCAATTTAGCCTCGCAATTTGTGTCGATTTGGATCGCGAGTCAAGCTAGCAAAGAGGATCTATTCGATGGATCGTGGTCGAGAGCCGGTTTCGACAGTCCACAAAATATCAGCATTCATTGCAACGATACAGTGTCGTTCGATCATTGTGTTGATGACCAAGATGGTCATCGGAACGATCCGCAGAGCTCGATGATTGCAGACAACAAGGTCGCATTCCTACGCGTTTTCAACGACGCGGTCCATCCTGATGGTCTGCGGGGACGTTGCATCGGTGGTGATGAAATGATATTGACGACACATTTAAAATTTCTATTATACATACATACATATACATATTACATTTGTAAGTGAAAACCACATGGTAATTCACTGATGAGTGTATTTTCCTATCGGCTTAAATTCCGGCTGATATTATAAAATCCACAAAAATAATTGTCCGAGTATGTTGATATTATCTAACTTTCATCATTGTCAGGTACATATATTTCATATGAAAGATTAACGTTTAAATATATACAAATGTATGTATGTACATTAGAGTACATCTAAAACAGCGAATTTTGGAGTTTGGAAACACCTCTAGTTGGAAAAAATGTTTCATCTCATGATGAATCCGTAAATAATAATATAAAAATTCGAAAAAGAATATTTGCACTCCTGCCAACCCATTCAAGTTTGTGAATATCGTAAATTTTACCGATATTCGAAGGTTTTTTTTTATTTAAGCTCAGTTTTAGTAGTTTATTTTTTTCAATTCACCTCATCATATAAATGGAATATTTTACGTTAAAAAAACCTCATATGAGATGTTTTTTCACATTGCTAAGGTACGAAAAAAAACTGAAACTCTGGGTGAAAACACACTGAATGGTTTTCGTATTTTTTGTTTGTTTGGTACGTATTTTATTTTAGACACTTTTAAACATGCGAAAAAAATGCAGTACTCCTATATGTATCCGTACACAGTCCCAAATACATGGTACACAGTCCCAAAAATCACCCCCTGGAGTGTTATCGGTGATATTTTAACCTTGTATTTATCCTTGCTTGACAGTGATCGATAACGGTGAATCCCATATTTGAAGAAATTTAGGAGAAACATGTGCAACTACAGCGAATTCAGCTGTCACAGCGTGGAGACAAGAACGTGACGTTCCGTACTATTCAGTGTATTTTCGCCCTAAAGCGCGCTCCAATCTATTGTTGATGTTCATGAAACACCGTTTCTCACGTCTATGTACTATTTACTAATAAATATATTATTTTGAAATAATTTTATATTTTGATCGGTTTTGAAAAAAAGCCTAATTTTTTTCGAAAAAATTTAAGAAAAATGTGTCCGCAAAGTTCGTATCCGGAAACATTCTATACGGAAAAATTATCGAACCGTGCGAATTTACCTGACCATGACATTTTGTCGTATAATTCCTCCTGGATGAAATCCAAAAACCAAGATGCCGAACCAAGATGTGATTATGTTAAAACATTTTATATTTAAATTAAGTCTTATCAACTTTTTTCAAACAGCTTAAGTATGCAAATTAAAACACTATTCTAAAGTTCGTTACTTAAAAATACGTAAGCAATACAACGTTACTTCGAACGTTCAATTACATAATAGGTAACAATAGATTGACATGAAATTTTTCCTCCGAATAATCTCGCATTAGAATTTTTTATAATATATTTTGAAATTACTATACATGTGAAATTAAATGAGGCAACACTGAAAAGCAGGTTGAGATTCCAACCCCATTTACAACAATATTGTACAGGTATATGTATTATATACTCGAATTTTATGCGGCATCTGCCTAGTATAGAAAATTAGGAATTGTTCATAAGAATTTTTGACTTAGAATCTGTTTAGATTCGATACGGATATAATTCTCATATTCTTAGTGATTACCAACTTATTGCGATCGAATAAGACACCTTTCATTCTTTAGCGTTACTACAAGCGTTTGTTTGTCGTCTGTGAAAAGTGCAATAAGTCTCGTTGAAGATTAGTCCGCAATACCGTTTTAAGTTTACACTCGTGCCACATATGTATATACATACATGACGATAATCGATTATTTATGACTTTTTAGCAGTTAGCCGTATGGATTTTAATAGGGCCATAATAATTTTAACGTGAGATCGTTTTTATATGCAATCGGCCTTTATCACCGTAATATGCAAACATTGCTCTCACTTAACCAATGTACATATGTACATATGTATGGTGTATCAAATTTAATATAACGAATTATAATGAAATTAATGAAGTGGCAGCCGTCATTAATTTCCAAGATGCAAAACCCTTCAAACGGTACGTCGAGGATGTTAATTCAAGTTATGAGTTATGTATCGTTGCACAAGGGAAAATAAGAAAAACCTCGTAAAAGTCTCCTTTGCTCAGTTTTAAATAAAATTATATCATCTTTCTTCAAAAATATCTCAAATATTCAATTGAAAGTTAATGATAGTATGTCACAATTTTCAAAATTTAAGTGCATAATATTTGACGTATCTGTATTGAAAATAAAGTTATGGTGTACCAAGTGAATAGTATATATTTTAACGTTAAAAGTATTTGAAATTAAGTTCCGTGTACTTAGTGAATATGTACTATTAAAAATAAAGTTCAATGACATATATATACATATATACCCCAAATTAATTTGGCTTAGCTTTTTACTGTTTCTACATAAGAGAGATCTGTAAATTTAAAATACTGAAAATCACTGCTTTAAAGCCTTTTCATACACAACGTTGCAATAGTTTATGACTAGTGAGCGGATCGGAAGCATGCCGTTCATTGTTAATTGTTTGCGGCGCTTTGTTAAAGGTTCTGAACCTTTTTTTTGTACTCTAGCTTTGTGAATAGACCCAAAACGCCCTGATTCCTGGAAAAACACGCTCCCTATCCGCCCTTTATTTATGACTAGAGGTCGGAATCTGAAGGGGCCGGAAACGTGCCGCCTATTGTTCCATTGTTTTAAATCCTTTGTAAAAAAGGTTCGGCAAACCTTTAACAATGCATTTACAATCTTTGAACAATAAACAGCCCCTTCAGATTCCGGGCTCTATTTATGACTTCAAATTTGATGACTTTTCATTCATTTTGTAGTCGTTTTACTTTCGCATTGACGGCGAGGTCTTTGCAACAGTTTAAATGTGATAAATGGTTTATTGGCCGATGGTCCGGTACAATTCCCAGCCGGTCGGGACGACTAGAAGCGCCAGCTTCACATCTATTATTATTGAAGAACGCTATTTGAGGAATTCCATTGTGTTGACATTCTTGTTCTACTTAGCGTTCGCGAGCCGGAATCCATCGCAGTGGTCGTCGTCATCATCGCCAGGTGTCGACAACTCTATCTGAACTAACTGCAGGTGATGGCCGACGATCTCGATGGCTCGTTTTTCCTCTCTGGTGTTTGTTGCATACCTAGGCGTTGGCGCGGAATTCGGTTGGCGCCAATAACAAACTGTTTTACGATAATCACCTCGCGAATCGCGTCTGGCTCGAGATCCATCACATAAATACGCCGCCGTACCACGGCATGCACATTTATCAAAACAAACAAATTCCTGCTCGACAACGATGTCGATTGAGAAAAAATCAGGTACTCTGCGAATAATCGTTGAGTGCCAATGACGAACTGAAGATCCAGTGGCCCACTGATCTTCATGTAAAAAACAAATAAGCATTTCCAAATATTTGACAAGGATCGCCTTGTGATTGGATAATGGCTAGAGACACGTATTTTGGGCATTTTGCTATTAATGCTTAATTGATGCTAAAATTTGGAATATACGCTAATAGATGCTAAATTCGTAAAATATGCGAATAGATGCTAATATAACAAACAAAAGTGAAATTTGCATAAAATTAATAGACAATTTAGAAGGGTCTTGCTATCCCTTTGCGCATTTATTATGTGAAGAAATTGAGGGAATAAAACAGAGCTTGCAGTTTACCATAGACGGTGTTTTACCTGTCGAAACTAAGCAATTGCTTTTGTCTACTACTATGAACAAAAGAAGACAGTTGGAGCTGTGTATCCAAAAGACTGCTCAAAAGAGCGTCTTAAAACTAGACTCGCACTCAAGACTAAATGAGACCAATCTATTCCTCCAAACACTGAGTAAACTATTCAATCCATCTGTGGCAGGTACACAGTCTAATATTAATGTTAAATAAACAGTTTTGTTTTTTAGAAACCTGCCATTTTTTAATGTATTAACAGAGGCTTAATGTTTGGAAGGATATCAGCACTGTTTTAGAGAATTAATATAGAGAATATAAAAAGTGAATCCATGCCGAATATATTGCTATTATTGTTGGCAACAAAAATGAAATATTTTGGTATATTTAAAAATTAAATAGTTTGGTCGTGCAGCTCTAAAATCTATTTGGTGTCCCGTCAATAGTGTGGATGCTGAATTGTATTTTAGTAAATACAATATACATAATTCTTACCGATCGTCGTACGAATCTCAAAAAATAATCTGTAGAATTATGCTCCATGTTGAGTTTTAATATTTTTGAATTGGTATTACATTTTTTGTCTTTGTATTTTTATATTTATGTTTTTTTTATTGTAATTTTAATTCCAAAACATTTTTGAATTTTTTTATTATATTTTAATTGTTGTGTTATCTTTAAATTGTATATATGTATATAAATTTTATTAAAATTCATCGAAATGTTTTATTATTTAAAATTAAACTCTTCATAAAAAATAGATGCTAAAATTGAACATTTTTAATGCCCTAAAATGCTAAAAATGACAAAAATAGATGCCCAAAATACGGGTCTCTACCAATGGCATTTCAATTAGTAGTTTCAATTATTGTAAATAGTCAATTAGTACTTCTGTCCTGCGCACAAGTATAACATATTTTGATTTTAATGAGCCTATGTCTTAATGATCCAACTTATTTGAAAAAAAAATCCTGAAATCGGATATATAAAAATAATGTTCATGTTCGTTTTATAGTCAATGTTGAACTAAATATTGTATGCTTGGGGTTCGGTGAATATTCCGCACAAAGCAATCTATATCACAAAACATCTGGCACCCGAAAAAAACACGCGAACTTTCATACTAACGAGAACTCGAGTACTATTTATGCCGTATCGCGATTTTCGTGTCAGTAATTGTCGTGTGCGCTATCGCAATGTGCGAAATAATCCGTTTATCGTATAATTGGAATATAAACAAGTATATTTATCTACATTTTTGGAAGGCATTAGTATAATTATTATTTTATTATGTAGGCTATTGTGGCGCATTAGGTTCTCCCTGTAATGCCACAATGGTCAAAAAACGTTAAATAAATAAATAATTCTGCTAATGGCGAATGCTTCAAATCTTAATAGTCAAAAAATGTTTTCAATTTTCATCAATGGTTACTATGTACTATTAGCACTGACACGGTTTTTTCTTTTCCTATTTATGTACATGTATTGCTATAATGGTTTCTGACTCTGGCTGAATTTGAAGATTTTAAATACAAATCAAAATTTTACAATCATATTGGTTTCAAAATAACATTTCATTTTTAGCAATACAATGTATATACCTAAGCGTTTCAACTTTAATTTCAACGAAACGAAAATTATATTATAACTAGTGTTGTGCCTCTTGATTTCAACGGGTGGCTTGGGCAAGGAATTGATACACGAAATGAAATAAAGTTATATATATGCGTATTAATGTGCTGTTCACCCGCATCGAAATGATGAATGTATGTGTGTGCCCTCCCGCACAGCGCATCTGACCCTTACGCCACCCGTTCCGAGTCAGGTTCTCAATATCAGGAGCACATGTCAGAGGCTCCAGAACCCTCCACTTCCCTGCCACCCCGCGTATCGACACGATCAATCGTCACGCCACATCCCTATGCATAACGTATACTCGTGGTATTTTAAAATTTGTTTTTTTGAAATCTAAATACTTGTCGATGCCCTCGCACATACATACATCCCGTCCGTTTTTATATATATTATATACAGATAGCTAGTTGAAGCAAATTGAAAATGATCATTTTTATATTCAGTTCCTGATTTATTACAATCTGCCAAACGCTTCCTTAAATAATTAAGTTTCGTGAATATCCTAATTATGCAAGGAAGCATTCCAAAGTCGCAATATGTACATGAAATCTATTACCGATGTTACTTCGGGGACAGTTATTGGCTATTCAATATTAGTATATCCTAGTCTGAAGAATTAAGCAAGAAATGAAATATATTATATCGAATTGATGAATACATTTCAAAAGGTTGACAATCTCCCCATATCCACATCCGCACTAATTCAATTAAGTCCGTTAATTCACATTTAGTCGTCTTCGAGTTTTAAATTGCCCATAAATACGTAATTACCTACATATATCTCGCGTGAAACAATCCTTATCGCACTTTCGTACTCCATCATCTGTAAAACCTTTCGAACCGATAGAAAATTCTTCTCTCCCAGCTACACATTTAGATGGATTTCAAACTGATTACCGAAAGCATTTTTAGCTCGACGGTCAATTTTTCCTCTCGTTAATTTCCCGGATTCCGACGATGAACTATCGCATTCCACACGCGCGCAAAGCTCTGGCTCACACGAATGTGGAGGCTAAAATCACTCGTACGCGTTCCATGTTCAAATCCCGAAAGCGTGTCAGAACTAGTCTAGTGGTAGGGGTAGGATTAATTAAATAATTAATTAATGAAAAGCGAATCGTCTCGCGTTGTGGGCATAGGCGGTGAACGACCATAATGACCGTGGAGAAGAAGTTCACGCGTGCACGCTCCTATCCACATTCCTACATTTTGGACCCTAATCCATTGAATTCAAAATGATAATTCTTACATATATATGTATCTACATCCAATAGTCTCACTTACTTACACTGAGGAACAAGAAATCACGCTTTTTACTTACCGGGGCAGAGACTAATCTTTACTACATATATTTGACCCATTGAATTCGAATATGACAATACGTTTTGTTGGCATACTCTCATTTAAAGGATATGAGCGTTTAAAAAAATTTGTGATTTTTACAGATTTTTGGCTTTTGCAGACTTTAATTCGAAAAAATATAGTATTGCTGTGCCAAAAGTGAGTATTGAAATCAATAGTCAGATATTTTTCCCATTGGTTATGATTTTTTATTGCTGTAAAATACGTGTAATTGATTATCTAGAGAATTTTAAAGTCAAAAATATATACATTTTTTCCGTAATATTTTGTGCTAATTTCGCAAAATTTTCACTTTACCATTATTATAAAGGTTGGTTTTCAATCTAAATATTTTATCTCAACGTACTAATTCGAATGGTAAATAATTTTATATTAAAATATGAAATACTTTGGGTGGTGAGTAAGTAGTAAGTAAGCGTGAGCGAGTCAGATGGAGTGATGCGCTCTTCATTCTTCATCTCGCTCTTGCATCTTTGCTGGGGTTAAAATCTACAGCATTTTTAACTCAATTTAAAATCATTTAACGCTCGAATTAGGACGAAAAATATTGAAATAGAAAACAAATCCTTATAAACGCCGTAAAATGAAAAATTAGCTCATAATATTGCGGAAAAAAGTATATTTTTGACTTAAAAAATTCGAAAGATAATTAATTATTGGTATTTTAAAGAAATAAAAATTCACAATCATTATGAAAAACATCTGACTATTGATTCCAACGCTCACCTTTGGCACAGCAACACTTTTTGAATTACAGACTGTAAAATTCTGACCAAAAATCTGTAAAAATTGCCAATTATTGTAAACGCTCATATCTTTTAAACAAGAACAAGCCAAAAAAAGCATTGTCATATTGAAATTCAGTGATTCAAACTTTTTTTTGTTGCTCAGTAATTCGAACCTCGAAATGAAATAAACAATAATATAATAATAATAATACTGAAATAACTTTATTTATATGGGCGTTGGGAATTGCACTATTCTCCCTATCGCCTGGAATAAAAAGTAATTATTATTATTATTTAACACATATTTTATGGAATTAAATATACATAACATATGTACATAGTTGAGGATAAACTTTTAGGATATTCACATTCTTTCATTGGAAGTCTTAATACAACCAAAAAGTCCACATTCTAATGGACGCACAGCTCACTATCATAGTCAAGATTTATATTGTGTCACAATTTCCTAATATTATTTGACTTAATTCTTAAGATATGGACCATTAATTTCATGTCTCTTCATTTCAATCAGACTGACAGACTAGGCGGTAAACACTGTGACGACCTGTGAATATATGCATCTCATTTTTTTACAAGGCTTTTATACATATGTTTCATTTAAAGATATGTACATACATATGTATGTTCATGTATCTCTTCGATTCTCAACATCAAATACGTACATGGCTTGTCGCTGCTTTTCTCCCTATCTTTAATACATGATATTTTTCAACTGTGCTGATAGGGAGGTGACAGTGATTGATACCGATGCGTACACATGAACTCTGACCAACTTGGATAGTGTCCTTATCTGTAAACCCGAACAACCCCCTACGACTCGGATTACAATAAAATTAGATTCCCTCAAGCGTCGAGATCTATCTGGTTGTGCCTTCAACCGTGTTAATAGTTTGAAAAATAAATATTTGGGTTCTATTCTGACGTTTTGGTCGTCGTCTAAATTGTAGGGCATCTTCGGATCCTTTGGTTCCTCTCATCTTCTGATTTTACTGCTTCTCCTAACGAGTGATCCAGCATCTTGATTCTTTTGCTGTCACCAACTTTCCAAAGTAATTAAAAGACGGCCACTGTCACTTTCATCATTGTGTCGTCGCTTGCGCAATCTTGGCCCGTCGTCGACGATTCACCTTAGTCAACAACAACAACTTCGATTGGAAGCATGCAATGTTAGGAATGTCGAGGCATTTGCTCTTCACCATCGAATCACTTTCGCTTGTCGCGTGTGTCGCGGCACGCGTACATTATGCATGTGGAATTTGATTAGCATCATCCAAACAGTCTTCTTTTTTTTCCTCGATCGTCTTCGTCTGGGTTTTTTTTTTGCAAAGATCTTCGCTTTCGAGCCTGTCGCTTTTGATTGCTCTTGTTTTGCATTTTTTTCGATGTGATTTCTCACTTCGGTGAACGTTTCAAATCTTGTAATTTATCCGTTATGCTTTGACCCGGCAACTGTTTAAAAAGTAATTATCGTATAATATATACCATTTATGAGAATTTTCAATAATTAAACTCATCTTTTGGGTATTGCTCACCTTATTCCCTACTGAAACTGCTAGCTTTTCTTTTCACGAAACCTTTATTTATGTTTCTTATTTTAAATTATTACAATACATAATGTATATATTATGGGTGTACCTCATTTCACCGACTTGCAATATCTCAAGACTCGTTTTCCCAACTTTTTTCTGTGTATTTCGTCGTCGAGTTTATATATTATATATGTATATACAAAACACATACGAAATTTACATACTAAATACTTATTTTACTAAATACATATTTTTACATACTAAAATACTTATTTTACGAGATAAAAATGAACTATTAAAAAAATATACTAATAATTATTTTTAACACGTTTTTTAAAGGCGTGTACACAATGGCCTAGAAGTCTGTGAATGATCACAATATGTCTCGTATATTAAAGATATTACATACATATATACAAAAAAAAAAAACATTTTTATATACATATACAAACTCCTGTTTAAGCAGATGAAAAGTTGAGAAAACGAGTCTCGAGATATTGAAAGTTGGTACAACGGAACCCACCGATATGGTTAATACCATACCGGAGCTTAGAACA
This sequence comes from Arctopsyche grandis, assembly GCF_051622035.1. Taxonomy (NCBI): domain Eukaryota; kingdom Metazoa; phylum Arthropoda; class Insecta; order Trichoptera; family Hydropsychidae; genus Arctopsyche; species Arctopsyche grandis. The sequence goes on from NC_135355.1 coordinate 8,827,733, forward strand.
ATGATATTGGTGATCGTTTAATATCAAGAGGCCATATAACCGCCCACATATTCCATTCTTGCTTATCGTGTAGACGTATCAATTCAAACATAGCGGAATGGACAGTCCTATGGCCTCCTGAATGATGTGGACTATGTATGTACATACATACATACATACTCGTACATACAATGAACCTTCATAGGAGATCATATGATCTGTTTTTTTTTATATAGAGGTTATTACTTTTATTATTTTATATTTTATTAACCTTAAAAATCTTAACGAGTCAATCGATATTAGTGCTTCCAATCCCGGAAGGTTACTTCAGCACCGGGATTGCGGTGCTGGGATTTTTCGATACCGGGATTTCAAATGTATAAGAATAAAAGTTCAATTGCATGTTTTCATATTTCAAAAACGATCAATTGCATTTTGCAAACTCTCCCGATGTTTCACGCAAAATATACTCCCATATTGGCATACTAATTTTGAGAGTTTGGCTACATTCTTTAAATTTTCGGTTCGCATCCATAAATTTCTAAAATTAAATAAAACGCATCCGAAAATGTAATTAAATAAAGTAAAAAGCATCACTTTGATTCATTAATTCGTTTTTTACAAATATTTTGTACCGTCTAGTAATTATTCATCGAAACAATCCACATAATATAAAAAAAAAACTCCAATAACATTTACTTTATGTAAATAATTCGGTTGTGACCAACTTACGACTTTATCTCCATATGTATTTGAGGAATATAAGAAGGATAAAAAACAAAATTCGATAATCGAACATATGTATGTGTATATGTATATGTATACACGTTCACACATACCGGCTATGAGCGTTTTCAATACAAATTGAACACAAATGTAGGAAAACTTACACAAGACTAAAGTTCTACTTCCGGCTTACGAATTCCAACCAAAACCTTGTCATCTCTATGCTAGTACAAAAGGTATACAAATATAAATGTTCAGCTAAATATGTTCAGGGCGTGGAAAGAATCGTTGTCACAACATTTTTGACTTTTCTAAGAGAAAAAAATCCCACCTGTTTTATTGTATCTAGTATTTTTCGCAAGCCGGCGTCAAATTGGGTCAGAGAAAACAAATGGACTATAATTTTCATTGCTCATCCCACTATTGTTCATTATATAATGTTGTTTTATGATTTTTCCTTATTATTTTTGTAAAAATAATATTTTTAAAGAAATTTTTCCAGCACCGTAATCCCGGTATTCAGACTAGTTTCAGCACCGGGATTCACGTTACCAGAAAACACCGGGATCCCGGGATTGGAAGCCTTAATCGATATTGTTTATGCGTTTTCTCAACATTTTTATCTGAAAATAGATACAAGTATTTTGAATTGTCGTAACTACGTAAATTGAATTGTCTACAAACACTTATACAACACTATAATGAATAACAACATTTTAATTATGGAAAATTGCCTCTAGATGCGTACTGAGAGGCTAAATATAATACATCACATAATTACTGCGTACCGATTCTACTGAAGCTAAATGTGAATGGAAATGTGTTTCATTGTGAATTGGATTCCTTTTTTAAATTCAAATAGTACACCGACTGTGGAATTCTTGAATTGAATCCATTGTTCTTTTGTTGCAAGATAGAAAAATATTCATGCCGATTTAACTGTTTTTATTTTTGTATACATTTATTATTATTATCACTGTGCAGGCCGCAAATATCTCAATTCAAACCGCGATGTGTGAAATTCTGCAATACTCGAAATAAAAATCCGAGTGCGTCGAAACGACAGGTTCTGAAACTGTTTTCATGTCAGTTTTATTTTTTTCACGTCTGTAATAAAATAAAACTAACCTCGTGTGAGAGGCACATAGCACAATACCATAGAAAACTTTCACCGTCGTGCGTATCAAATAACTAGTCACATTCTTTGCAGTAATCGACACCTAAATAATTTTTACATCGTGTGTTTATGTGCAAGTATTGCTTCCCCATACTCGAGAGAAATCTCTATCAGTAAAATTATGCAAATGTGTTTTATTATGTTTTACATGTCGATGGTAATTGGACACTATCCGAGTATGTGTTCCTAATTTCTTTGCTTTCCGTCGAGTGCTGGGAGTTATACATATAAGTAAATACGCCAACTTTACAGTTACTGTTGTTCGATTTTTCTTCCATTATTTTTTCGACCCTTAAATGCGTGTGCTCTTTACGAGAATATTCTAGTATAATCCTTGTATCATGTGACGAAAAGAAAAAAAATATTAAATTAAATCAACTGGAAATGATATTCTTTCCCCTTAGAAAAGTCAAAAATTTCATGAACACACGATTTTTTCCACACCACTGAACGTATCAAACTGAAAATTTATATTTGTATTCTTTATGTACTAACTTTGATATGGCTTTGGCTAGAATTCATAAACTGGAAGTAGATATTTTTAACATTATTTCATTATTTTATTTTGACCCATCCTATTATGAAAAATTAAGCTGCTACGCATTATTTTTATTTTTCTGAAAATATTTACTAGGTTGCATATTTTGTAATGGACCATTTTCTCACATTAGTAAAAAATGGTCCGCTATCTGTAAGATTAAAAATTCCTGTTTTCTTTCGCGCCATTTTACCCCATTGTTTTGGCGGGTATTTCACCTGTTGTGACCGTCACGGTGTCGATTTACGGAGTATAGTTCCGGTGTTTGACGTTTGACGACGCGCGTAACGACGTCACGCTACGTCGGCATTTTACGTCTCGGTAACTTTCTCGGTTTAAAATTTAAATTTAGAGAAATAATTACAGGGACTACAGGTATTTCACGCGCCCAATCTGATACTGTACTAAGTTTAATCTGAAAAGACTACAAACTGTGGAAGATCTCACAAGTAAAATAAACCCAATATATTAATTTACTACAATACATACATACATACCTTGACTTGATGCATCATGTTATATACATCCATATACATATGTATAAAGCTATAATAATTTACTTGGGCAATCATCTCTATGACCATGACTCGTGTAAAAAATGCACCTGTATTTGAATAAGTATGATTTTTATTGTTATTTGAGAACCATATCAAATCAATTCAAAGTGAAACATAAACATCGATATCTTATATATGTATAGCAGTGGCGTGCAGTGACTTTTCAAAAAGAGGATGCTGTCAAAAACACGATCAGTTTATTTTTTTTTTCTATTTATCATATTTATATTTATATGATTATCATATTTATATTTATTAAAATGTCTTTGATATATTTTCGTTTTATAATGAATATTCAATATAGGTGTGGGATTTGGGCTCTTAACAATAATCCCTTTCATTATATGGTAGAGAAGCAAATGTCCTTTTTAGTACATTTTTAATTAAACAATTTCAATTATTGTTAACAACGGCGATAAATCCACTTGCATTGTGACTTTGGCTATTTATATTTATAGCCATAATAAATAATAATTTAGGACGTAATAAATTACAATAAAATAATAAAAGTAAATAACTTAAGACGTAACGCACGAAATATCAATCAACGAATCAAGCGAAAGTCCATACATATTGATGACCAAACCGAGCAACATGGCAAAGTTTGAAAACGACGGATAAAAACCCAAACTTTTTCTCACGACCAAATCGTTTGCAAGCTAAGAAGAGGTATGTAAAAAGCGAATCAAGTCCATACATACGCAAAAGGAGATTTTGCTTCCAGAGCAAGTGTCGCGCGAGCGGGACGACTGTAGAGTCGTCTCATTCATGCGCATACGCGAGAATGACAGCTCACTTGTGCGCATGCGCAAAAGATTTGTAGAGAACTTCAGCATTCATGGTAATACAAGCTTGATGGGAAACAAGCACCGGTTGCGCAGACGGCTACGGCCTTTCAAACGGGATGCTCGTTTATGTCAATTTCGGATCGTTTATGTCAATCAGACAAACGATCGTATATATCATAACCACGTAATCAAAAATAAATTAAAAAAAAATAAAACTAAGAAATTCAGAAAACAAACGGCTTGAAAATATTTTTGACGTAAATTTCAAGGGATGCGCAGCATCCATCGACGGCACGCCACTGATGTATAGGTACATACGTACATGCATAGAAGGATCTGCGACTTCTTTAATGGAAAACTTTTCCATGAAACTTCAATTACAAGACTTTGTAATAATCTCACTATTTAAAGACTGAAATTGAATCTAGCAATCTAGCTTTGTATGTACATACATATTTGAGTAAATTTAAGACGTAAGTAAGTAACCGCTTTCTGTACTCTCAAAAAGAGATAATTTTACTTATACACTAACAGTAAATAAATGAAAACTCTAGATTTTTAACGTAAACTACACATTTTATAATTGGGGCCTATTTTCTGTTGGTCTTTTGACTGTCAATAAATTATTATAGCAATTTAAATTACAATAAAATCATTTTATAATGGCATTTATATATCTACTAATAACCTCTACCCTTTGAATCACCAAGGAGACTGCGCCACTGTATACGTTTGAAATCAATATTGAGAAAAAAATAACTTAATAATTCGTAGATGTGACTTTGTATCCTAGAATCATTGCCGACTGACACACTTGAAATTTTCACCTCAATTTTCCATTGAGTCGCTGGATATTTTCAGATTATTATGTCCAATCGACGTATCGTACTTGAATTCTTGGTCGTGTGCATCACTTCCTATTCCCATTTAGCTATTCCCGTAAACCCAAATACCATTGCTGTTGCAAATTTCTATTCGAATTCTTCTACCGGAGTGTGAGACAAATTACGCTAGCGCTAGTATCGGATGACCCGGCATTCTCCGGTCACTCACAAAAGAGTACCGACTCGGTACTACTACTAAGTACTCCCTGTCGCTATCCGATTCAATAAATTCCACTCTAATGCCTCCATACATACTCGGACACAGTATGTATGGTGCCTGAGTCGGGCACGCGTATCAAACCGGTAATGTGTAGTGTGTAATCAGAAAACAACGCGATTTTAACATTGTTGTTATGAAGCAAAGACGTACATCGCGTTTTTGTATTGATTACATTTCATTTGGACGCAACATAACATTTTAACGTACAAATACGTGTTAAACACAAATGTTTACAAACATTGTTATCAGCATTCATAATACCCGCCTTGTATAAGACTGTCGATAAAACAGCGGCCTATTGGATCTGTAGTTTCCACTTATGTACATAGATGTCTATGGTAAGAAACACTAATTTAATTTTAAATAAAATTTTAAAATTTAAATGTACATCAAATAATTAGTTGCTATTTATTTTATATATTTTAAATATCATTTTAATCACAATTTAAGTTTTTTTAGTATGCGAGAGATGTAAACAGTATTTTTATTAACAGTACTTTAAATATCCATCCATAGGTGTCACAGTATTATAATTTTTACCAGCGACCCGAACCGATATTTTTTTCACTCCGGTTCGATAAAATAAATATATCGGTTCAGTTCTGGTAAATGTAAATACACATACACCGTCTATACCTCTCTTCATACGGCTTTTCGCTTTAACTTATTGTGATCAATTATCAAAATAAGTTATAGCGAAAAAGCTGTACATATGATCACTGATCATTAAAGGCCGGATAACCAAGGTGCCGTCTTGAAAAAACGGACCCAGAGGGTGCTGTGTATTGTTCATTGCATTGTTAAAGGTTCGCCGAACGTTTTTTTTTTTTTACTCTAGCTTTGTAAATAGAACTAAACCGCCCCGATTCCTAGAAAAAGCACTGTGACTATCCGGTGTCTACTGATCATATACAGGGCCGTCGAGAGGAATCCCGAGCCCTAGGATTCCCTGGGATTCCAAAATAATTCCAGGCCCTATAACAAATTTCAACAAATATATTATAGATATATTTTTGATATACGAAAAATCTGACAGAACTATTAGAAAAATACCCATATGTTGGTTGTTATTTTTTTAAATAATTGAATAAGAAAGGTAACGATTAAAAGTTACGATTTCCGACACTATAAAAAATACTATTTTGTCTAATAATACCCATTGTTCTCTATATTCGAAATCAGCGTTAATTTTTCAATTGCCAATATGGATTTTCTTTGTCTTTAAAAATTGAATAGATATTTAATTAAATAAAATACGAAGAAATACTAATCATTGTGTAATGTAAAATCAGCTATTCTGCGAGCATTTTTTCTTTTGTATTTTTTTAATAATAAATAATTATAATTTTCACGCATGCTCTTATTATATAAATCGTACGAAACGTTGTTGTGGTTTTATCTGCTATAATATGTATATATATATATATATATATATATATATATATATATATATATATATATATATATATATATATATATATATACATATATATATACATATATATACATATATATATATATATATATATATATATATATATATATATATATATATATATATATATATATATATACATATATAATTTATAAATCTAATCACTCTTAAGAAATTTAATAAATCTCGATTATATTCTTCACGGCCGTTAACTAAAATTGCAAAATGAATGCAGTGTTTTGATCAGAAAACCGGAATTTCGGCCGATTGCGTTTTCAGCTTCACAGGAAGATCCTGTGAAAAACGACGATATATAATAAAATTACATGATCCTTTGAGCTTTTTATCCTGTCCTGGGTGCAAACATCATAAAAAAAGTAATCACGAATAGAAAAGGTTCAACGAAAGACGCTTTCCGATTTTTTTTTAATCAATGCCAGGTAACTTCAACCGCTAGTACTATTTTAATTGAAACTATCTAAATACAATCGCTAAAATAAATACTTAAACCTATCATAAATTAGAAAATTTTGCCTCACATGAATAATTATTCATTATTCTATATACAAACATATACATATATGTATATTCAATCCCGAGTTGAACTCCTCTGGTAAGTCTGCTACAGTTTATACCAGTTGTCTGGAGGCTGGTGGTACGGCGCCGTTCGATCTTCTCAACTCCTCGCTCACCTGAACTATCTCAAACCCGCATACCTGACGCATTATACTAATGACGATATCGTAGGGTGACCACATTGTAAAATACCATATGAAGTTTTGAGCCTCATCGAAGTATTTCTCAAAGTTATCATACATATTTATTTATTATTCATTCATTTCTACCATAGGTGCCATGACAGGCTGCCCCAAGGCGACACCTATGGCCAAAATTTTTTACATACGTACTAAACAATACAGTACAATTATTATACAACTAGTGTTATGCCCGTTGAAATTTCAACGGGTGCTTTCCGATTTATACACGATTTAAAATAAAGTTATAATATGAATAGTAATAATTAATTGGAATCGGAAATAAAACAGAAATCGGGAATCGGTTATGCCAATTAAATTATGCAACATCGAAGTCGAAATCGGAATCGGGGATCGGATAATATGAAAAGTACGTATTTTTACATCGTATGACGTAAGAAAAAAGGTTTATGAGCTATGTATGTTTAATTTACAAAACCTAATACCCACAATTATGTATAAACAAACCCCGGTCATTAACCTCGCAACCTTGAATATTATAAATTACATATATGCATATGTAGATCGCCATTAAATTATGTGCTATTTAGAACGCTTCCTTTATCAACCGCAATGGTCTACTGGTCTAAAGCACAGTCGAGCAACAGATCGGCCCGGGTTCGATCCGCGGTCCGCGACTTCAAATTGATTTTATTTTTCAAATATCGTTAAAATATAATTAATTTTAATTAAAAATATATATGTTGAATTGTTTAATATAAAAACAAAAAAATGGTTCAAAACCTCGCTAAATGAAATTATTATTACGTATTTCTAATGGCGAGAAAGAAACAATTTTAATTAAAGTTTAAAAAAAAGGCCAATTGAAATTTTGACGTTGGCTTCGTTGCTAACTCTCTGAACTCAGGTACACCTATAAGAGGATATTTGTGTTCGCGCGAGGGTACGCGGGTTCGATTCCGAATGAATTTATACAAAGTTTAGGCTTTTTATCGATTCATTATTATGTTCACCTACCGTTAGTACACACACACACACACACACACACACACACACACACACACACGGAATAGCGTATTTATATGTATATGTATGTATATATATACAGACGTTACTCATCGAAGTATGGACACCGCGCGGATTACGCAAATTCTAAATTCATCGCTTTATTGTGAGAAGTAGGTTCGTGAAATTAAAACAAATATGTGTTTAAAATGATGATACATCGTTTATTTATCATATTATTACAAAAAATATATAAAATAATTAATATTTTGTATGTCCACCCTTATTGTTTAGACACATTGCTATTCTCTTGGGCATACTCTCGATACAAGACGCAATGGTTGATTTTATTTCAGGATCCCCCTGCCACACAGAAATTATATTTTCTTTAAGGATTGATTTATTGGTACAAGGGAGTTTATTTAATTTAGTTTTAAGGACATTCCAAACATTTTCAATAGGATTTAGGTCAGGGGAATTGCCGGGCCAAGGAAGGAGTGGTAAATTGTGATCGGACATGAATTTTTTTACTTTTTTTGCTGTATGGCAAGGGGCATTGTCCTGCATGTAATAAAGTGCATCCCCATTGTTGATTTTATCTTGTATCGAGGGCAAAAAAGTGTCTTGCAATACTTTAATGTACTGCAAAGCATTCATAGACCCTTCAACAAAATACAATGGGCCTGGACCCTGGGCGCTAATGGAGGCCCAAATCATTAATGAAGGCGGATGTTTCACCCTTGTTTGGATACAGGATGCTTTGTACTTCTCATCAGGTAGTCGACGTACATATTGGTGAGTCTGTGTCACCATACAGATCGACGATTCGTCAGAGAAGTGAACCTTAAAAAATGAAACAAATCGATTAATTTATAGTACATTCAAAAAAGTAAAGAAATAATTTTATTCCAATTAAATTACCGTTTTCCAATCGTCAAGGGTGAAGTGTTGATGAAGTTGAGCCCAATTTAATCTCGCTTTTCGCATTTTTTGGGTTAACAGTGGTTTTTTTACTGGACGTCGACTGTTTAACCCAGCTTCGGCGAGGCGGCGTCGGATCGTACTGACCGAAATATCAATATTCGATTCCCCCAAAGATGTTTTTATCCCTCTTGCTGTAATAAACCGATCACTGTTTACGACCCCGACGATTTTTCGATCAATTCGGGGACTGAATTTTCGAATGCCACGACAATTCGTCCGCCGGGTGACGGTGGGGTCATCATTATTTTTCAGCCTGATGCTGATTTTATGCACAGAACCATGACTTATCTGCTCTTTTTTGGCAATAGACCGAAGAGAAAACTGTCCAGTCTTTAATAGTGCCACAACACTGCTGATTTTCTCTTTCGATAAATCTTTATTCCCCACCATCTAAAAACAAAAACAACAACACAGAGGGGGAGTTTTACAAGCAATTTTAAACTAATAATAAATTTATTTTAAAAGTATAAACACTTTAACTTACTTGGAAAATACCGTAGAAATGCAGGATAAAAAAATATCTTCGATTCAATCTTCACAAACACTTTTTTTTCGGAAGGAAGCAAACGTCTCTGCTGACCGGATTTCGGACACGAAGTGAGCTTTTACACTCAATTGGGTTTTAAAATATTTGTATGAACAATACTGCACAAAATGTTTTGTAGACTAATACAATAGGATACTATGCATCCTTTAAAAAAAAAAGGAACCTAAAATCTCATTCATAACGGGCGCAGGTACATAAAATACGCTTTTCGGACCGCTGTATGAACTTCGATGAGTAACGTCTGTATTTTCTTACAAGCAACAAACAAGTAACTCCAATTGCATTATTATCACTAGAGGTAGGATAGCCAAGATGCCGCTCATTGTTCCGTTGTTGTAAATCCTTTGTAAAAAAGGTTCGGCAAACCTTTAACAATGCATTTACAACATTTGAACAATACGCGGCACCCTCTGGGTCCGGGCTTTAATTTATCACTTGTTACTACATTACTAGTGAATGACATAATTTGCTCTAGTAAACGTTGGCTGCCTATATGATCACAAGAAATTGGATATTAAATTGGGAGTTGTATTAAGTAGACGTTTCTTGATTCGTGAAGAAGACTGGTCACCGTACACTCAGCATTACTTTCTTGAATGGAGATCAAACGATTTCTGCCTGAATGGAGGGGAGTTATAATCGGTCGAAAAGGATGAGGAAAAAAAAAGAATCATGTGAGATTATATCGAACACGAACCAGCGCCAAAGCCTGTCCATCCACCTTGAGAGAACCTCAAAATAACCCTTAAACTCGTGGAATCCATTCATAAACGTGCGCACGATATCTACCACACCCATCACACGCAACACGACACGTTTGTATCCGAAATATGTAACTTTTAAAATTAGGCATCAAGATTTCGTATAATAACAATAATATTGTTGTATGGATACTATTCGTTTACTATAAAAACTTTTCCGAAAAAAATATACATTCTACTTGTATTTTTCAACATGTCTACATATTTACATATCATTGTTCAATTTTCACTGACGTTTTTGTTTCAGATTTCTGTGAATAGAGTTTATTTGTTTAAGAAATCATAAAATCACTGTCAAAGTGGCAGGAAAAATATTTCCAGGATCTCAACACTTGTGGAACAATTTTTACTTTATCTATCTACATACGTCGGTGTTCGCTAAGTGAGCTCATTTAGGGCGTAATTTATATGTTGGGTATGAACCTTATTTTTCGACTAATAAAGTACGAATACTAGTCAAGAAATGAATATGAAATTTTAGTACCTGCTCTACCTGTTCATTGAGACTATTTTTGTATGAAATTACTGTTAACTAAATATTTTTTTCTCTAAACGATACGTTAATAATATAACATTATTTACCTGCGAGCAGGCATGTTAAAATAATACTCTCAAATAAGCCGAATGGTTCAAAACAGGAAATAATTTTTATTACGGATGGACAGACCAATGTCGTTAAATGTTGCAAGCCTAAATAAAATCTGTAGCTCTTAAATGTAAATGTAGGCCTAAATTAGGTAAAAACGAACGGAAAAAGGAAACGACAAATCTTATCTAAAATATTGACATTGGTATGAATTTATTTTATTACAATACATAGTACTTGTTTGTATATTTTATTCAAATAAATATAAATAAACATTGAAAACCCCTGTCAACTACATCTATAGAAAAAAATAAGCTAATAGGATAATCCTGGAAAAATGAACTACGCCCAAATATAGCTCGCGTGGCGACCAGTGATGTACGTAGTAACAATATATGATATGAAGTTTTGTGATTATGCGAAAATTCGATTTCGAGATTTCGACTTATTGGAACTCAGATTCAGTTTTCATGAGTCAGAAAAAAATGTGTGTTTGTGTATTTTGGAGATAATTCGTCTAACTTTAATCCTTCCACACCGAAACTTGGTACTGTTTACTGAAATGCTTATCGCATGGCGTATTTTTTTTTTAGGTGCCATTTAGAATGTTGTGACTAAACCGAATATAATCTTAGGTTGACATATAGAATAATACTTAAAATTACGCGTATTACATATATTATTATGATTTTAAACTGTATGGAGCTGGGATTTTCCGCTTATACACTAAAACTTTATAACCACTTAATCGCCATGCGTTTGTAGAAACCGATCCGATTATTTTATTATGTGTGTTTAGTGCCAACCCTTGAATATATCACAAACTAACGAAACAGCTCTTGAATATATCACAAACTAACGAAACAGCTCTTGAATATATCACAAACTAACGAAAAATATTGTTTTTTTTCAATTTCATTAGTATCACAGGATATTTTTAGATGTCACCGTAAAGAAACCAAGATTAATTTCGAGTCAATACGAAGAAGCGCGCACCGGTGCTCTTATGGCGATGAAGTGGTTAATCATAATTGAGAGCTTCATTAGATCAATAGTTACGAGTATCCCTATATATACATACCTGTACATAAATCTAGATTAATCGTCGTACTGTACTTGCCGATTTTATCGGATTTAATTGCTAGAACGATTCCATATTAAAATTGACACCACAAAATCCTTTCAGACAACAACAGGAAACCAATGTAGAAATACTATGATCGAGTTAGTAAAATTCCACCTGTGATTTTTTGCTTTGTTTAAAATTTCGGTTTAATATCCACTTCATAAAAAACACCCACCTTAGCGCCATGCTTACGAATATTTTCGCGTGTCCTTCCGTCCTTTTTTCCTTCGACCTGGGTAGTAAAAAACGTCAAAGAACACAATCAACAATGGTGCATTGTGAAGATGGACTCCTATAAATATCCTCGTCGGGGGTTTCGAGAACAGTCCCAAAAATTTCTCGCGGGCTAAACGCATGATGATGATAATAATGGCGTGCCACCATAATTTGTTCGGCTACCGTAATTTTTTGGCTCACAAATCTGGGTTGGTCAGCTCGCGGCGAAGCCTTCTTCTCGTGGTCCTCATCTCCACCTTCTTCCATCACGCAACCGACCCACCCTCAAAGCCCTCGAGCTACAGACCGGGCCAATTAACCAGTCCCAAATAACCGACAACACAACCTTACCCAAAATTATCGTTCACTAGAGTTCCTAGATTGTGCTTCGTCTTGCGTTGATAACTAGAAATCGAGATTTCATCCTGTTCGTGAGGCTGAAATCTCAATGTCGCAGATTACTGCATGCTTCTATCGACCTTTTCAGTAATAATAAAAAGCTTGTGATGAAAGTAAGAAGAGGCTATTTAAAATTAGTATCATAAATTAGATATTATCATTGATAATATCTAACCATTATCTTTCTAGACCTCTCCGATCCTTTTCCATACCTGTTTTATGCCACCGTATGATCTTTTTATGTCACACATTGTCTCTTTATAACGATGACTTCTCAAATACACCTGAATGTTTCTTATTTTCATATTCTTAATATTATATGTACATATTTTAACCCATACATATATCTCCTTAACCAAATGAAAATTTTAGCATATGTACCCACATCAAACATGTTGTTGAGCTTTGAAAAGTTTCATAACAAGAAATGTTGCATTTATCGAGCAACAAATCGCTCGATTTGATTTCTGAGAATCTTGTTGAACCAAAAATTCGTTTATCCAATGAAATTTGTTGCCCTAATAATCTTAAGACAAATCGCAACATCACTAGTTGAGCCGATATATTTAAAAGTGGTATAAATCCACTTTGCAAAAAATTTTATATGTTGACAATATTTAAAACACTGGTGGCCTGTAATACGTTTATTCTGCTATATTTCGAGATTCTGGACACATCGACTTAAAAAAAGCAATTTGTGAATTAAGTCAATCAGAAATATTGTTTTTGGAACTGAAAATTGAACTTCCGTCACTTTCTAATATAACGGTTTTTTACTGTTCAAAACTTAATTTAATTACATACCTAATTTCCTCAAACTGCATACCTATGGAAAAGGTACCAAACTCTACATATTAACAATCCATACATAGTAATAGGCAACAAATTAAATAGTCAGTATTTTAATCAATTTCAGTAAGTATATAAATCAGTTTACAGCCAGTATTTTATTAACAAAATGGTCAGTATTATATTATTAAATGCCAGTATAAATAACAAATGGACAGTATAAAAATCTGTTGGATGGAATTATTTATCAATATCGTATCAACCTTATGGTGATATCAACCAAAAAGAAATACTGGCCATTCGTCAAAATGAAACTTACCATTTAACATTAATACTGACCTTTTATTATTTACACTGAACGATAGATACTAGCCGTTTAGTATAAATACTGGCCATTTAATATAAATACTGACCTTTCATTTATTACCTTTATGACCTTTATTTAAATACTGACAAAAATAGACTAAAATTAGACTAACCCATATTATATGGCACTCCGACATAAGCGCGCACGACTTGAGGTCTGTTCATACCTAGTCAGCACGTACCGACTTCAGCAGGTATCCGACCGTACGAAAAGTATTCTTTGGTACATTTTGTATGGGTATATTCATACCAACCGTCACGTTTACGCCACGGCAGGCTTACAGCAGTACCCGACATTTCCTGTTCATACCTTTCAGCAACATCCGTCAACGTATCGAATCCGTTTTTCTGGCCATCGTGGAAATATACACGCGAATTACGTGCCATGATTCTGCCGCTTTGCTGTTTTGGACCAATTATCGATAGTGACAGTTAACAGCTGTTCAATCTTTCGACATGGTTTTGGCGCAAATATTTAAGAAAAAAATAATTTTTTTACGTAAATATTTAAAAAAAATTTGTCCATCATCCACAAGCTCCTTATACAGTGTCCAAAACTATCCTTCGGTTTTTCTATTTTTTAACATGGGATGCACATTAAAACGCCTCCGTGCTTTTTTATTGCCTTCTTGAGCTTCTTCTTCCAACAATAACGCAATTATACATAATTTTTCGTTCGATAAACGTCGAAACATTTTTGCTGACTTGTATTCTGACGCGTAGCTACGAATGCACGTGTATGCATTCATATTGCAAGTACTCGACAATACGACGTAAGCAATATTGCGCCGTATCGTCATGGCCTCTAATGTATAAGTAAGCCGATTTTGCCTTGCACTCGGCCAAATTGCTGTAAACGTGACGTGACCGCGACGTGTAGGTAGATATGAATAGAAATGTAATAAAATGACATATTTGAAACGGAGTCGTGCAGTGCTGAAGCCGTGCAGTGCTGAAGTGGTGCAGTGCTGTTAAGTATGAACAGACCTTAGAACGTACAGTACCCCGACAAAAGCGCGCCGTCATAAGAAGAGCCCGGATAACCAAGGTGCCGTTTATTGTTCAAATGTTGTAAATGCATTGTTAATGTTTTGCCGAACCTTTTTTACAAAGCATTTACAACAATTGAACAGTAAGCGGCACCTTGGCTATCCGTATTCTAGTCATAAGCGCTATAATATTAAAAATAAAAACTATAAAGTAATGAAAAAATAAGCATTTTATCATTTTATTTTCGATTTCGCATTGATTCATTGCTTCTAGCATACCAAGCAAAATCACCTTCGATTAATGGATTAACACGTGGGTAGAGGTACCACTGTGTATGTACATGTATATTGTAAAATTAAGAAATAATAAAATAAAATACTTGCAAATTTATGTTGGCTATAAATAACTAGCTTTTCTTTCCGATCGACCTTTTATTTATGATTTTTTCGCGTAATTAGTATGTTTTGCTTTCAAAATACTTTTTAAATAAAAAAAATGGGAATAAATAATTTACTTTATTAAATATTGCGCGCTTTTGTCGGGACACCATATTATATATGTGCATATTTTCCGATTAAAATACGAGATAATTAGAGCTCTTCGAACGATTCGACGTATTCGGTTAACAAAATTAAAACAACATGAGGAAAAAATCGTAACGACGATGTTTGAGAATGTAGATAAACACCAGTAGCACATTGTTTCTCAGCGAGAAGTCCTCTCTTGTGCCCGGTGGGTTATTTATCGTTGTTTACATACACATACATACATACATATGTATATAACAGCGTACCAAATTATACACTTCGCACCCGCATTACGTATTCTTTTTTATGAAATATGTATTCCCGCTTCCACTTCTCTCCGGTCCGAAAGTTCAAAAGAACCGATGCAGCCCAACGGTTTAACGCTTACGGCCAAAACTTTTGCATTTTTCGCGCGCTTCTGCATACATACATACATACTTTAAACGCATCGAATAAATTTAAGCGCCACAAAAGTAAATTTCAAAATAAAATTTATAGCACTAATCAATCTTGTTTTTTCGAATTGCACATAAAATGTTAGCTGCCGAATTTTCGCAAGTTTCCTTTTATTTTTCACCAAGGATTGATAAATTATTATATTTGTGGCCACAAAAATCGCGAATACGTAATAACTTTCACTCGAGTTCTCATTAGTACAATATTTCGCGATTGATGGAGTTTCTGGGTGTCAGATGTTCCGCGATCGAGATTTTAACCCTTTAGATGCGAAGTGCGGATAAATCCGAATCACTGTGCACGGCTCTCAAGTGCGAGGTGCGGACTTATCCCACGTCTTATAAAAAAACGCGACTACAATTTTTTTAAAAACATTTTTTTCATTTCACCCTCCTTTTTTTAATGTTTCATTAAATTTTATTGAATTCTGAATGTAAATGTAGCTGAAACAGAGAATAACTATAAGCATTTAAAAAATTGCAATTATATCTTCAACTTTAATTTTTACTGAATAATTGACACATTGCATGACTTTACATGAAATTTAATTGCGCACCCGAAGGGTTAATGACGTGCGCGAGATCGGTTTTTGCGGAATAATCACCGAACCAAACTTTATACGTAGACGGCTTTAAATTTGTGCCCATGAAAAGAAACTTTTCGTATAAACCTTCTTCTCTGACTAGTTGACTATGAGCAATTCTGACGCAATCTGTCGATAGTATTACTGTTTTCCTGTTTGGTAGGAGAAACAAATTGCTCGTTTCCCTCTCCATCCCATACCCAACTCTTTGGTTTTTCTAATTCGCCTAGTGTGCATTTAGAATTCGCAGAATGGAAAACTAGAACTAGTATCAAAATCGATCTCTTCTTCGAAACGCTTACAAAACGATCCGATTATTTTCCTGACCACGCCACGCCGAACGTCGATCGACTTCTGGAGTATGATTGCAGGTGTAAATAACCTTTCCACCTGCAGTGCCTTTAGGGCAGATGAGCTAAAATTCACATTTTGTATTATTATTTTAATATTACCAATAGTAATAATATTTGGAGCCGATAAATTATATTGAAGCATAGGGGGTCGACCGGATTTGCAGAGACGAATACTTTTTAATTCGTTTGAAAATATTACAATATGGAACTAATGTCGCATCGGTATCCATCACTGATGTCTCCCTGTCAACTCACATGGTTAAAAAAAAATCACCCAAGAATATGGAGAATTGCAACGAAAAACCATCGACATATTTGACGTGAGCGATCAGCGTTAAATTGCAAAAACCTACGCAGAACATCGACCGTTGTCATTGTGCCCTTTAAGTTCATAAATATGTTTTAATCAAAAAAATAAATAAACCAATGTACATATTATAAATGTGGTTATTGTGCACACGCGTGATAAGTGGTGTAGTCCGGCCAGGTCTCCGCCCTGGCACTTTGATTGATATAAATATTGTGTTTCGAGTACAATTAAAAAGTATTTTGACTAAAATTTTGTATTCCAAATATTGTGAGCAGACCCTCGTTCTAACATTCGATGACCACAATCGAATAGTAATCTGAGCACATTCAAAACTTAAAAGACGAACCCATTTTTGCCCGAATTTTTTTTTCCTCAAAATTTATAATAATTTCAACAAATCATAATGTTATATGATACATAACATTTTTTTTTTTCTTTTTTTATTGCATTCGTATTGGTTTTATACGAGTTTTTCGAGATGTTCCAAATTTGGAACACTGGGAATACAACGAGGTAGCGTTATAAAACTAAATTAAAAAATAAAGTTTATTTCAACACAAGCAACTTTATAAAATAGTTTACATAGATAGTCAAGTTATGTAAATATATGTAATATATATACATGAATTAACGAAAATGGAAGGTTTTAAAACATCCTTCATACAAATTTACACCACATTTTTCAAAACATTTTGTGGCATGTTTTTTTACAAAGTGCACATCGATTTTCTTTATCAGCTGGAATCGTCCAATGATCTAGCCGATCATATCGAATATTGAAAGGCACCCTGCTAGATAATTCTTTTGAAGATTTTGGCTTTCCTCCCCCTTTTACGGGATTTCCGTTAATTTTTAAGTACAGTTGCACTATATTTCTTCTAAATTGCAAGTAATAACTTTATATTTTCTGGATTGTTTCATTATTGTTCTTCTATAGCCGTACCCAACAATTCTTCAACAATTTCTTCCATCTCTGATGTTGTTAAAAATCTGAGGAAAAAAAATTCAATGTTGCTATAATCCCAGTGTTCCAAATTAGGAACATGGATAATATTGTGAATAAAAAAGTTACATATGGAAAAATTAAAAAAGTAATACACATAACGAATCTATAACAATTAGAGATTATAATAAATATGGTCAATATGTAATAAATGTGTTATAAAAATGTGTAAACTTACTTGTCAGATGATATTTTCTGTTGAACGTATTTGATGCAAATAAAAAAACATTGCTCACTCCCACAGGTACTACACGAATACTACACGAAACGATCCCCCACACTTGCTAACTGTAGACTGATGCAATCTAAACTTTTATTGCGTCATGCATAATGGAGTGGGGGTAAAAATACTAAATGTTCCAATATTGGAACACTGGGCAAAAATGGGTTAATAAAATTTATTGGCTTTTAAATCTAAAACCACCCAAAATTTCGAAAGAAAACATTCTTTGAACTATTGACCATACGTACTTGAGGATAGATAAAATAAAATGAGGGAACTCGGCTTAAATGAATAGTCATCTCTAAATTCACATGTTAAAATTTGATAGGTTTACATATTTATACATGGTTTTAGTATTGCTAAAAGCAAATGTTGCTGTTGACACACAAACACGGGTTTTGTAAAATCAAAGATGTTGAAGAGGATACATTATGGAAGCGGGGGGAGGGTCGTAAAAATGAAACACCAACCTGGTTATTTTTTATTTAGCACTACACCACTGCGCGTGATTGATCCGATCTCCATATAAATAGATTTCCGTAATATAGTAAATTCATTGTCTTATGTTGTCTAATAAGATTAAACCGAGATAATACCAATATTCGATTAAGCGAGGGTATAAGCTATTAAACTTAATCGGCTTAAGATTAATTTTTCTTCTCATCTTATTTATTTTATGATTCATTATTATTATTTAGATTTTTTGCAAACATCAAAAAATGCCGATTGTTTGAAGCACAGATTGTGATTTTTATCATCTTTGAGAAAAGGTTGCCGATCTCTGGTGCATCCTCGACGATGCTCTCCTCTTTTTCGTGCTCATTTTTTCCTTCTCATTTGTTCCTTCCTAATGTTTGACTTTTGTTTAGTCGGCGCTGAGCTTTACCTGGGTGGGGACGTCGAAAGGCACCTCAGCTTCAACATTAATCTACTTTACATACTTCAATTTCTTTTCTGCGCAGTGTCGTGAATGATAAATTGATAACCGAGTGTTTATAGCAGTTAAATTGTTGTTCTGATTCGTGTTCTCGTGTTTTGGAGTATTGTGTTATTACTTTTACGTAGTATGGAATTGTCTCCATACTTAGTGTTATTGACAAATAAACCTTACTATATCAGTGATTTTCCACAATTTCCCATGGAGCCACCCAAATCACCGAAATTCAACGTCACACTATGGCAACCGTGGCTTATGGAAAAACAAGGTTAAAATTTATGTATTATGGCCAAAATATATTATACAAAAAAACTTTTCCAACTGATTTTTTTATATCGGTAATTAAGGCTGAAAATTTACCTAATATTAAACTGAAATTAATTGAATTTCAAATTATGACCTCTTTACTTGTATACAAATTATTACATACAAACATATGAGCCGTTATATTTAAAAGTGGTCGAAGTCCAATTTTTAGTTCCAAAAACACTTTCTGTTTGACTTAATTCACAAATTTTCATCACTTACTTTAATTCGATATGTTCAGAATCTCGGAAAAGCAGAATAAACGTATAGACCACCAGTATTTTTAAATATTGTTAAATGTAAAACATTATACATACATTCTTGTTTAATGTTTTGCGAAGTATTTTTCGAAATGAAGAAAAGTGGACTTATGCCACTTTCAAATATAAAGGCTCATATGAGCCGTTATATTTGAAAGTGGTATATGTAAGTCCACTTTTCTTTACTTATATTTAGTTTTGCGTTAAACAATATTTTTAAAAATACTAGTGGCCTATAATGTGTTTATTCTGCTTTTCAGAGATTCTGAACATATTGAATTAAAAGAAGTCAAACAGAAAGTGTTTTTGGAACTGAAAATTGGACTTCCGCCACTTTCAAATATAACGGCTCATGTATTGAAGTTGAATGTATTTAGCATAATGAAATAATGTGGTATAATATTTTTTTCGAAAGTACATACAAATGTATGCTACATTACACACCAATAGAAAACATTAATTAATTAAATAAATTTTTAATAAATGGCGCTAAATGCTCAGAGATTTACCGCCGTACGTACACTCATATTCAAATCCTGGAATCAAATTTTCCTTAGGTACGCCTTAAGCTTTTCTGAAAATATCAAACATCCACTTATAAATTCTTGCAGAGAATAAATATTTTAATTATGTGCATGGATCTCTGAAATGTGTTCACCTACCGGGAAAAATGATTTCGAAGTAAACAATATCAGTTATTATTTACGACTGCAGAATATGAAAACCGCAAAGCGTTCTCATAATGGACGCATACACACACGCGTGTGAAAATCTGTGTATTCTTATTATCGAATCGTTCAATAGAAAATTGTCTCGTGATATGCATTGTATATTGAAATCACAATTTTCATAGAAATAAATAAATATTTTTTATTTGAAAAATGTGCGTATGTCAATCTTTAGTTTATTTTTATTTGTATTATACATATGTATGTAATGTACATACATATGTGTGCGAATTCCCGTGTTGAATGATACGAGTGCCGACCGAGCTTTGAACGCGCGCGCTTACAAGACGTGAACGAAACTTTTTGCACGAAATTCTCAGAATTCTCAAAGCACCCAATGGAGAGAAAGGAATGGAATCCGACAGTCGGCATGTCAACGCCGGATTCAATAAATATCTCGAGAAATTCTTGCGAATATATTTACATCCGTACATGTATGTATGTATGTGTCTGCATGGCTATACCGTTTGGTCGCAACTTTTTATAAACATACATATGTATACGGTAAAATATAAAATGTATATATTGATATTGTGTCTCTCGGTGGGTGGAGTTTTCGAATGCCAGATATTATGTGATCGATATTTTAGCGACGTGTATGACATCGCGAAATAGTCACCGAATCATTCTCATCTTATGTACCTCAGTTGCAATACTTAAACCTTTTTCTGGTAACTAGATTGCGCTAGTCACAAAACAGGGGAAAACGATAGACAGTTTTGCTGGGAATATTTTTGTCAATAGTTGATGATAATGTGAATGACGTGGGTACTAACTCCATTGATGACTCCTGCATAATAAGTAATAACTTATTAGAGTGCGTAATTACTAATAAGAATCAGCTATTGTACGCAGACTTATTACAATTATTTGTAACCAGTCTGCGCACAGAACACAAATTAGAATTCTTTTTAATGTCGTTTCTTTTTGCTCTGGGGTTGCAGGTCGTTGATATTCCGTTTTTCGTTTTTAAAGTCACACTGAAGTGAGGGTTTGCTTTCTGTACAATTTTAGGTCTATTGTCTTCCTATTGCCATGTGTTTGATATATACATTTGGAAATAAATATTGAAAGTTCCCCTGAACGTTGAGATTTCGCGGCAAACTAGTCGGCAGATATGTTTTTCTATTTGTCTGCCTTAGCAGTTTGTTAGACTCGGGCCACACCGTGCAACTTTATCGGCCGACTAGTTGCGTGACCAGAAAACATGTATGGAAATGTGAGCGGGTATCAAAATTACGTATTTTCACTTGGGATTTTTTCCCACTGTTAATACTATTTTATATTGAGTTTTTTTCTATTGAAACATATTTATTGGGATAGTGTTCTGGCCACACAATTTTTTGTTTTCGTTTAAAAGGGTTCATTGGAAGTGTGCTGAATTTTAAATCGGTAAAATTGCGAGCTAAAAGCTCGTACTAGTATTTACTTGTATTTACACGAATCTGAATTGAATTAATAGGGATAATATATTAAATTGTCTTTATATGAGAATTAAATAAAATTCCACTTAGAAAAATCATATTTCGACTATTCTTGTGTATTAATAACAAAAATTCGTTTATTTTATCGAGTTAAGCCAGTTATCAATACAATTTTTGTTATTAATGATTCCTGGTCTTTTTATTAATAAATAAAAACTATGAAAAAAGACGCGTTTTCTTGAATACACATACTATTACGTAAAAATTGGTAGATGTCCCGTTTTGAGGACAAAAATAAATGGTCACATTAGGCATGCCCCGTCTAACTGCATACATTGGTCTTATCGCCTTCAACAAAGTCTTAGAGACTAGCAAGTTGTCCGCCGAGAGATGATTCTTTGTTCACAAAACAATACAATCTGTGTAATTCTTAACTCTCCTATAACTCCTCTCGAAATCGAGAGATTTGTTTCTCATTCGATCTGGTCTCTAGCTGCAAATACAGATGGTCGCAATGGATCATCTCCACTCTAGTAGTTTAAAGCTTTATTATAAATCTAGCATCATTCATTCCGAGCATTATCCCAACGATCTTTAATTTTAATACTATATTAAGAATTTTATTTCTTCGAGTGTTCTTCTGGGACGTTTGAACTTTATTTGAATCGTATTTTTACTGTCTATTCTAATGAAATTGTCGCTCCTATAATCCCAAGTAGTTTCATAGTATTTAGTTTCATTTAATAACTTCAGCAATATAATTTCATCGAACTCCACGTGTGCATAAACATACATGGTTCGGCGTATCCTCTGTCGTCACTTCCGTTCTGTTCATTGAACACTGCCGCTCCTTTACCTGGATGGAAGGTGGCCTTGATCGACCTTCAACCAGTCTGTCTATAGAGCAGCATCGCAAGCTAGAGAGAGATCCAGCTACAAACCTGTTCCCTTGTTTTACTTTTTTTCTATTTATTATTTATTATTGCCTCGGGAAAGCCACGTCGGAACACCCGTTGAGATTTTATCTTCGAGATCAATCATCAGCATCATAAATAATTTATATCTTTGCAAAGTGTACAATTATTATTATGACTTTTGAATACTTTTTACCATAACAGTTTTTAAATGATCCATCGATTAAAAAATTTCCTAAAGAGCAGATAGTATTATATAATATATTACAATTGTGTATTTGATGGAAAAAAAAGCTCCAACCCACGTAAATAATATTTTGATTACATGAAAACTATTTTATAAAAAGTAACAGCAAACTCGCAAGTTATATAATAATAATAGTTAGGTCTGTTTTGCATGTCGTCTTCAATAATAATTGATTTTTTTTTCTTTCAGAAAGTGTCAATGGAAATTCACCTTGTGGTTCAAATGCAAGTGCAAGTCCTCCTAGCAGTAATGAAACAGTATCTTCTGGAATTGATGCAGCATCCACAAAACAGCTGTCATCGTCCAAGTGGCGTAGAGAACGACGCTGTACCACTAGGATTCCAGATTATAAAAATAGGTTCTTAATAAGCACACACGTTTTATTCACTTCAAATTATTCTCAATATCATATTTTATATAGAAACATAATGAGATTTAAGAATAAAAAACAAAGTCATATTAAGATTTACATTGAAGTAGAAAAGAATATTTTACATAGTCACTTATCTATATTTCGAATTAACCCTAGCTGAAAATATTTTTTTACAGAGAAACAAACTTGGTCGGCAACAAGGCATTAAGGTCACAATCATTCAACGACAAGTCTTTGTCAAAAGTCCACTTGGAGCCGATAAGTCGAACAAGAAGTGGAGACAATAATCTTCATCACAGCGATAGTGATCTGTCTAATTACGACGACAAAATTAATTCTGACCCTGATAGTCCAACTTCAAAGAAACCCACTTCATTCTTATCCCATAAAAGTAAGATTTAATCTATCAAAAATCTACATATTAATATAGTGCGACTTTTATATGTGAATTATGTCTTCAGATACTTCATCGTTGAAACCACCGGAATATACCGAAACACCCTTGGACATGAGTGTAAAAATGAGAAGTTCACCACCATCTTATTCACAGTCAATAAGTAACAGTCTTCTTTATAGACCTAGTGTTATTACTCAAGCTACAAACAATAGTGTTTCCACGACTCCTACATCTCCACCGATTGCTGCAAAAGGTGAATATATACCAGGTCAGTATTTTCAAAATACTGAATGCCTCCTTATTTAAAATAAATTTAATAATTCGAAGCACATATCGTAACATTACATGATTTTTATTTACAGGATCAATGTCGATGTGTGATCCTGTCATTGACGAGCATTTCCGACGGTCGCTGGGTGCTGACTACATGTCACTTTTCGGAAAGAATAAAGAAGGCAACGGTATTGCAAATGGAAAAACTCAAAAGGTCGCTACTAAAGATCGAGGCAGCAGCCCTATCCGGTTTCCGAGCGACCCATGTTCTAAGTTTTTGAATCCTAATGCAACCAAAGACACAACAGATTCAAAGACTGCAGTGAAGGAGGACAAAAGTGATGAAGAAGACTGTAAAATGGACGTGGATGAATCGGAAGGTCTCACTGTGGACGATCACTTTGCAAAAGCCCTTGGTGACACTTGGAAGAAACTGCAAGAGAATATTCAAAAACCGGAAGTGTCAAAAACTTCAGATAACATTCAGAAGAATCCGTCGTTTGCGAATTTAGATGATAGAAAAGATTTAGCTAATTCGAATCATGACAAAAAACATTCGAGAGGCATAGTTATTTAAAATAATTTCACATTCAATATTTATTTAAGTAAATAAACTTTGTATATATTATGCATTTAAACATAATCTGTTGAAAAAGTGTTGTCTTAACTTAAAATTAAAGTCCCATAAATACATGTGCTTATTTTTAAGTATTATATTAAGTCACGTGCATAGCTTTTTGGACTTCATTTTAATACAGAAATTCTTAACTATGACTTCCTGTACAAAATAAGTATAATATTTAAAATTCTGCACTAGTATACTTCTGAAAGAAGAATGATATTTATAAGGCACACTTTTTTAGCTCTCTGCGTAGTTTTAATAGCTTTGTAAAATGCCGCCAATCAATCAGTACTAATTTACGTTTAGTATAAGACAATTTATATTTGTAAATATATTGCTCTAATATTATACACATGTATGTATGTATTTGTTAATTTTGCATTCACCTCAAATTTATTTCCTAATATATACTAGTCTGGTAAATTTAGATCAATTCTGTTCTTATTGAAAGAACAACGTTTTTACATTTCCTTAAATTCGATCAAAAATAATATGCATTAATTACTATTAAAACAAGTTACATCATAAGTTTTGATTTTTTGCTGTTTATTTCACTAGATTATATTATTTTTTTCAATTATTTCTCAACTATCCAAAGTATATTTTTTTACAAATATGAAAACATTGGTAGTTAAATGTAAAATAACGTTGGGTGTGCCTCATCTTCCTTATGAAGAGTTTATTATTATGTATGGTTGCCCATTATGTGTGATTAGTGACCAAAATGTGGCCTTTTCTATAAAATTACACATTGCACACTATAAATATATATGTACATATGTTTACATATGTATGTGTATATACATATTTAGGCAGTTTTATATTTGATTCACCCAACTGTAAAAATTATTTTCTCACTCTCTTCGTTATCACGATATTATTGTATGTGTACACGTTTACCTGAATATTTTTAATTAAGATTATTTGTATAATTTATTATTACAATTTAATATTTGTACCATTCGCTATTTTAAATGCACTGTAAATATTTGAAATCAAATAGGACAACTTGATGTCGAACCACTATTAGTTATAATTCCTTAATTTTAAATATGTGTAGTTTTAATTGAAAAATCCTTGCTTCTTTTATGTTACTGTAAATACATAACATACATTTTTTTTTTTTTTAATTTGATTATCTCTAGATATTTTAATTTAAATTATTAAAGAAATTCTCGTATTGTATTTACCCAAATATTTTCAATGTCATTTTTCTAATTAATATCTCATATTTTCCATTAGGATAATATTTAATTATGTTTTTGAATTCAACAAAACTATGTATAGTTAAAGTTATGTATACTAAAACGCTTATGATAATTTTACCTCATAGTGGGGTTGTTGGTAAATCATTTTGTTATTATATCAACAAAATGTGCACTTATGTATGTATATATAAATATATGATTCAAATAAAAGAAATGATCTTAACATGAAATTTTATTATTATATTTTCAATTTTCTTTTATAATAATTAAAACACATATAGCAAAATATTTCAAAATTCGTTTTGTATTGATGATTGTCTGATTTAAGCACTGAATTCGACTGGTGCTAGAAATTTCAGTTATAATCTATTCACCCATCGAATCCAGTTCTCAAATTTTGACATGATTGCACGATGAAGTTTAGTATCAGGTTTTCACACGATTTTAGTCCACAAATCTAAAATATTTAGAATAAAATCAGTTAATCCTCCATCAAATTTCCAAAATAATCAACATCTTTTTCAACACTGAAAAATCAATGCCAGAATACAGATTAAATAACACAAATAATTTTATGAATATGTAAACAGGGTCCATAACAGCACTAATAGCAATTTAAACAAATTGTAGAGTTCCTAGAATCACCTTTGCGCTCCAGATACAATGGCAACTCAGATGGTAAATTTACGAAAAAATCATAGATAATGTTTTCATGTGGTTCAATCAAAAGCAGTTATCTGACCCATTATTACAAGAAATAAAACTAAGAGCAGCCTTATAAAAATGGATATCTTCTCTCGATTATCCGGATTTTTCATTACATACATATCTGCGACTAACTCGATCCTCGTTTAGTCCAAATAATCAAGGTTCTAGTGTATTTAAGCTGAAAATACAAAAGAAAAAAATAAATTTATATTGATTATCTTTTGTTTCATACATTTTTGATTTCTTTGGGTTGTCAATTTAAGTTTAAAAAGAATGTTAATATACTTTCTGAAATCTGGATGCATTGAATATGCATTATTCACAAACATTATTTAACACAAAAAATATGTATATGTGTATATGAAACTATACATTAAGTTTAGCTATATTTTTTATAAATAAGAAACATCAAATTTGAATTATGCTTCTTTTCAGTGATGCCAGCATACATTAAATACTAAATACATATGTATATAATACGACCATATGTAATATTTTACATGTGGAAACAGTCGGCCAATGTATAGTTATTGACGACTTGAACTTAAACTTAAAGCAACAGACTAAAATAACACATTTAGAAGTAGATAGAAGCACTATCGAAGAAATATAAATGACACTGTTCGTTTACCCGTATATCGCAATTAAGCTATTTTTTTTACAGAATTACACTTAAACACTCAAAGATGCACTTTTTTACACGAAATAAAAATGCTGAAACTTTTTCACCTGGTGTCACGTTGTCCAGTTGGGACAGAAGAGAACTGATAACAATCTGTCGTCGACGTCGGTTTAAATCCCAAACTGTTGTCACAGTCGAGGAGTCTTGAACAATCCTTTGAAATTCACACCAATGCCCCAGCCAGTTTTTGCGCTTTTGTCACCTACATTACCTTTGTTCAAAGCTGAAAAGGGAACCGCTAGGACTGCCTCAGATAGACAATGCATCGACGGGTGGAGTTTGTAGGCGAAAGACGCGATAAACTATGAAAGGTGAGATCTTTTGTGGCTTAGGTGAGGTAGTTATGTAGTGTATGTAGTTATTGCGGAAGCGGTCCGTCGCCATGTTGAAGTGGCGTTGGGGGAGAGACTCACGATAGGAAGAGGCGCGAAACCTGATGCCTTCCCCCGCCTCATGCTACCTTTTGCTTGACTTTCGAACTTTGTTAGTGTGTGTGGTGCTTATTCAGCCAATCAATACATTGAAATGCACATGTAATTCAACTGACCCACACAATACGCGATTTATTCAATTTACGAGCGTATGTCCTAGGGCTATTGTATTTATACTAGTGGCCTGTGTGCACATACTTGTGCACTCGGTAAAATATCGCAATTCGAATCAACGGAATTAATAATTTAAAATTTAATTAATTTTTTAGAAAAAATATTCTTTTGTTTTTGTCGGTCGATCGTGTGAAATAAGTGATATGCCGCGTCTCTTTCCACGAAATACGATTTCAAGGGGAGAACGAGAAACGGAGCATGTTAGCAAACATTCACACGCACTTTTATGCACGCATTAGACAATTATTATATACGATAGAGATATTCGTATGTATGTATGTACCTATGTACATTGTATATTGTTTAATCGAGGCTTTTGTAGATTACTCTGATTTATGCCTAAATAAACATCAGGGGTGACATTTCAGCTTTTCCCAAGAGGGGGCAAAATTTTTGGACAGTAAGGAATGACTTTCAGGGGGGGGGGATGGTTTATATTAAAAATTGAGTGTATATGAATTTTAACTATTTCTTTTAATCATTTTTGTATTTATATATTTTTGTCAATAAAATTAATAGTAAAATAAGTTTAAAGTTTAATCGAATTTTACAAATATCTTTCAAAGCAAGACAAACAACAAAACAAAATATATTTGAGAGGTAACATTTTTTTTCTGAGAAAAATCGTCGTGTTTATACCTGACAGTGTTCTAAATAATTTCAATATTCTATTTTTGTTGGTTTAGTATTTTAATTCAAATTCATAATAATGCATTAAAAAACGTGGATAGTCCCGTTCAAATCTAGCGGGGGGCGGTCCCCCCCCCCAAATGTTGCCCCTGCTAAAAATACATATTTGATATTAAACAAATTTACGTAACCTTTCATAATAGTTAAAGCCAGAGTTATAAAATTGATACAATTTACTGAACATTTTTTATATAGTGGACATTTTATTTATTCTACTTACCGTTACCTTACCAATCATTTAGACCCATCATATACTCAAATATAAATACATGATTAATTAGCAAAAAAATAAGTTTTAATTGTAAAAATTTTATTATTAGTATCAATGTGTAATTAATTGTAAATATATCTGTATCAAAATAAAACATGTATATTCTGTTAACAAAAAGGACTATGATTTCTGTAGTAAATATATGATAACTAGAGTTTGGCGCCTCAGTGCGCTAAATAGTTCACTATTGTAAATTTCTATTGTTAACCTTTTATTTAGAAATTTACAATAGTGAACCATTTCGCGCACTGAGGCGCCGAACTCTAGTGATGACCCTGGTTCTAATTGTCACAATTCTCCGTTTAGCTTTAGACCCAATCCTTGAATAACATACTGTATTAGCATTTTACTCACTCAAGACAGATCTACTGATGAGAAGTTTATTTTTTTTGTCAATATGACCCAATATTGCATTTGAAAAAATAAATTTTTGTTTGACAAAATACTCTCAAAAACGAAGTGGATAAATTTGTCTCTCATAGAGTTGGTAAAAAGGGTTGAGCCTAAAATAATTGAGTAGAACACATCTGGCTTAACTTAATTATACTTGATGTTTTAATTTATTGCATTTGAATCCTTAATACATTTACCACTATCTTCGCAAATTCTGTGTATATAGTTTTGTTCTATATTATTATATATAATAATATATTATAAAATGTCTATTTATCGAATGTAAGTGACGCCAATTAAATTTGCAACATTTATCAAAATAATTTATATAATAGATACATATACATGTATTGTAACATACGTGTATTGTAACATAAATTCCATTATTTCTCAACATAATTGTAATAAAAATTGCTTGATTTAAAGTATGTATCTAATTTCTGTGGCGGAAAATATTGAAAAGTAATTTTAACTCGGCATCTAGTCCCGGATTAGGCGAAAACGATGTTGGAGACGCAAGGCACGCACAGACGAACGCGGTAACACAAAACATCGCCTGCCGAACTTAATGGAACACCTTGTGTGTTCGTGTTTGTCCGTGTACTTCTTGCGTGTCCGTGCTCGTCGGTGCGCGCTTAAACTGGATGCAGCTTAACGTGAACTCGAGTAAAAACGTAAAAAGAGAATATTGACCGAGGAAATGTGTGGTGGGTTTGCTTCCCTACGAGACCAGTCAGAGACATTCATGTAATCCAATATTAATCTCAGATATCAAGTGTTGCCAGCAAGTAACTCGATATTATTAAATATGGCGGCCACGCATACACAGGCTATGCAAACGCGCGCGCACATACAAAACCATTTGCACATGACAAACCCATCCCTATGGTTTCAATAACTCCCCTTTTGCTCAACGCACTTTAAATAATCCCGATTAACTAAGTATAACGTGTGCCCAATGTCGGTCAGTTTAACAAAAGAAAATCAGGTTTTAACGGTGTTTTAAAAATATAAAGTTTCCCCTCCCCTTTTCTCAATATATTGTAATATTTTTTAATCATTGTTGATTTCTTTAATATTCAAAACAACTAGCATTGAACATTTATTAATTTTAAATTATACGTATGTACATACATACATGCATACATTAGTAAAATATGCACATTAAATTATATAATATACATTGTTAATTAATATATAGTAAATCAAAAAATCAGATAATCTTAATGCTAAAATGTTGTGACTACGAAAAAGAAAAAATCAAATTCAAATAAAATAAAGGAAAAACGAATTACCCAAGCTTGTTCCAATTTTTAGAATTATCTTCAAGCACATATTTAATAATGTAATAAGTAAAATTCATACTTATCATTATCAATTAATAAAAGTAAAAAAATAATAATTACATATTCTGATTTCGCAAATTCACAAATCACTATAAAAGTTTAAATAATTGTTGTAAATTGTTTAGTAGCACAATTAGATGTACAAACATATACTACCGACGTTCAGCTTGAACGAACTGGTCTGTATTATATTTTAGATGCATATTCCACAATCAGTATGTGCGATTCAGTGATTCTCAAACTATGTGATTTATTTTTTTTCTACCGAAATTCAACAAAAAATATTTTGCATGAAAAGTTGAAAATAAAAATTAAAGTTTCAGCTGAAGATTTTATTTTAATATATTAATGAAGCATAAATTATTTTTTATTGTACATATGTACATATGTATGTATATATAACATACATATGTACATATGTGTATGTACAATTAAAAGATTTAAGTGCTGAAAAATAAAAGTAATTCTTATTATATTTTGATACTCAAAAATAAAACCAAAAATTGAAAATTTTATCAATAAATTTAGAAAATATATAAAACGAAATTACGTTTAAAAAACACTGACTTGCGAACCCTTAAAAATAATACCGGGCGATAGAAAGGGACAGTGCATCGGTTGCATTGTGCTAAAAGGGACGAGGAGTAAATAAGTGCATTTTGCATCATTGGTTTTGGTGCAACGAGGAGGGGGGAGACGTAGGGAAAGGGGGAGGGACGTCATAATGCGATTTTTAATGTGGCAAAACGAGATGTAGTTTCCAAATAAAAATCATGAAAAACTCAACCACAGGAGGACCAAAAAAACATTATGTAAAAAGTAAAATTAATAATAATTATTTAGTTGAACCACTCATTTTAAACTTTGCCGTGATTGTGGAATGATCTTGACGAATAAAATCACTAGGTCAATGTCTATCATTCATTAGGCATACATATATGTATTTCCATAAATTATAAATAGAGTATAGATATGTAATAATAAAATTATCATTCAACATATTTCAATCTTGATTATAGTGATCTGGAATACTAATCGAGCTAGAAAGATTTTTCCCTAACCGGCACTATTTATTACCTGTCGCGACTAATCTTATAATAAAAAAAATCTTGTAAAGACTCGAATAAGAAAATAAATTTTACCAATAAGTATCAAAGTTATTTAATCAATAAGTATCAAGGTTAGTAGTAGCATCACTAAATAACCTTATTAATAAAATAAATAAAAGTAATTTTTACAAACTAATTTGGCGGAATGGAATTGATATTGGAACTCTTATTATTACCGAGATTTTTTATAACCGGTAATGGGGGGCGGGGGTTACCGTTTCATTGCAATTAAATGTTTTAGTTTTTATGAAGGGCGTATTTAATAAATATGTAATAAATTAATAATACATACTTAAATAATTTAATAATTAAATAAACGGTCTGTTTATGTGGATTAGGGTTTCTGACCCGGGTCAACCCGGCGCAGATATTCCCGGGAATTCATAGAATTTTTGATGTCCCGTATCCCAGAAATTCGTATTTCGAATCAATCCCAGAAAAAATATTTCAATCAAAACTTTCTTTAAATATAATATATAATTTCGAAAGAGACTTTTTAAGTTTGTATCTTTGGTTGGGAAATTCGTCAATAAAACAAAGTTTCTATGACGACCATTCAATTGGTTGAATATTATATTTTTTTCGATTCAAATAAATTTAATAAAAAAAACAAATGAATATTTACAATTACATAGAATCGCCATGTTTACGCTGTTTATATTACAAATACTAAGCGAAGCCGGGTAAAACAACTAGTGTTATAATAAAGACGAATGCATATCGTACAATGAAACTATTATAAAGCCA
This sequence comes from Arctopsyche grandis, assembly GCF_051622035.1. Lineage (NCBI taxonomy): Eukaryota > Metazoa > Arthropoda > Insecta > Trichoptera > Hydropsychidae > Arctopsyche > Arctopsyche grandis. The sequence continues at coordinate 8,860,217 of NC_135355.1, forward strand.
ATGTATCTTGTATTAACGTTTCCACAATGATAAAGGAAATATGCTGACAGAAGGAAAAACAGATAATTTAAAAAAAGTTTTTGTCGGTTTTAGATATAAGAGTATAAAACCAACTTCGACCGAGACTGAAAGATTTTTTTCCATTGCTGGAAATATTTGTACTGAATCTAAAAATAGGTTTTCGATTTTTATTTAAATATATTATAGTGTTAAGAAGATATTTCAAATAAATTTACTTTTATAATAACATTTTTTCCAGTTAATAAATATACTGTTTCCTGTTTTTCATATTTTGTAATGAAATAAATAGATATTATTTTAATAAAAACAAAATTAAATAAAAAAAAAATTAACATCACATGTCCCATGATCCCGGGATCCTGGGAACGATCCCATGCTCTGCACTCTGTAACGGAAATAGAAAAAGTCCGGGAAATCTTAAACCCTAATATGGATCACATGCAATAATTATATGCAATCAAATCGAATATTCAGGATGGAAGTCAAATTTCTGGGTTAAAATCAATCCGTTAGCAAAATATCTAATGAATGTCTGAAAAAATCAGTTACTCGAAATTCAGTGATTGAGCAAAATAATCGAAAAAGTTAACTTACATTTGAAATCATTAATCAATTCCTTTTCAAAACATGCAATATGTTCATATGTATGTACATATAAATTTAGCAGGCACGGCCGTAGCCAGGATTTTTAAGGGGGGGTGGTTGAAGCACAGGCTCAACTCCTTCCTCCCCCCCCTCTCAAGTGTTTTTTAAAAAGAAACATTTTATGCTTTTTTCGTTCCTAGAATTTATCGAAAATTACGGTAGGTGTATAAAAATACTATATTAGGTACATATTTTTCGGCACATTTAAAATAAATATTTATCCATTGAATAAATTATGAAAATATGTGAAATTTACGACCAAAATATCGTGTTGAATAGAATAGTCGACTTTTCGTTATTTTTATGACTTTTTTGGACTAAATTATCAAATTAATTAATCATGTTATTTTTTCAAAAAAGCTATACTCCCGCGGCACTTCGTATAGACAATTAACTATAAGTATTTTAAAATAATAAAAAATCACAACCAGAAGAAAAAACATCTGACTATTGAATCCAATACTCACTTTGAGCACAGAAATATTAAATTTTGAGTTAAAGACCGCAAAAGCCAAAAAACTGTAAAACTTGCGTATTTCTTTAAACGCTCATATCTCGTAAATGAGAGCAAACCAACAAAAATCATTATCATATTCGAATTCAGTGGGTCAAACTTAGTAAAGATTGGTTAGTCTCCGCTCTGGTATTTTTTTTTTTTGTTGCTCAGTGTAATTTGTTATCATCCAGAAATTAATAAATTTAAGATTTTTCAATTTTATATGAAAATACTGATTTTGCCAATTTGTGTATTTTAAAGCAATACAATATAACAATTAATAGGAAAAATATCTGACTATTGATTCCAATACTCACTTTGAGCGTAACAATCCTAAATTTTGAGTTAAAGACCGCAAAAGCCAAAAAACTGTAAAAATCGCGGATTTTTTTAAACGCTCATATCTCGTAAACGATCACCCACCAACAAAAATCAATATCATATTGGCTAGTCTCCGCTCTGGTATTTTTTTTTGTTGCTCAGTGTTATCAATGAGAAATTGATTAAATGTTTTTATATGCACGTACGATTTTATATGTATTTGTATGGTTATATGATTAAATGATTTTGTAGTTAGTGTGTATTCCTTGCAAATGGGGTGTGCTCCGGTAAACGAGAGTAGTTGTGCCAGTTTTTTGAGGGCACAATGGGGTTCAACAGTTTTTCGGGTTTTGTTCGTCACCCCTTTGTTGAGATTTCTCTGGCCTCGAGGAACACTGGGGGCTGTTCTGCTGCACACGGCTGCAGTGCGTTACCCCCTCAATTTCAGAGCTTCACAAAACTCATTTGATTATATAATATATTTATCAAATTATATCTGAATTCGATTAGCTTATCCAAATTTATACTTATAATTATTAGGTCAAAAATAAAATTGACCTTTTCCCTTATACATAGTACATATGTATATGTAATACATACATATTTATAATGTAAATAACGAGTTTGAAAAAATCGAGCTAGTATTTCGTAAAAAAAGTATGAATTTTACATGTAACACAGAAATCAACCTATAATATAAAATTTGATGGCACATGTTGAGAAATTCACCGTGAAATTAATAAAAAAAAATAGAAAATTTGGAACAGATGCTGTAAACCCACTAACTATTTCATTTTTGTGATTTATTTTGTATCATTCGTATACGATAATATAGAGGATATACAATACGCGTGCTTCCTAAAACAAAGGATTATATTTAGTTTTTGGTTATTGAACTTAAATGTATTTGGGGTGAGACAGGGGTAGACTTTAGAAATCAATTCAATTCATGGGCCCCCATATATGTCGACATGAATTAAATGTCGGTTCCAAACAATGCAATGGTCCAAAAAGACAACGTATGCTACGCAGTCTGAGAAAAACCGTTAATTTTTCACATGGGAATACTGCATTTGAAATCAACAAAATTACACAATTTCAATCACTCAATATAAACATAGTACTTTTTTCTGCATTAAAATAAAAAATGAAGCTTCTAAAAAAAAAGGTTGTGAAATAATACATATTACATATAGAAATATTCACACGAATCTAATCTATAATTTGGAAAGAGACTTTGTATGTATGTAAATATCCTTGGTCGTCTTCGTCGTCTTCGTCGTCGTCTTCGTCGTCGTCCGTAGATCGGTGACGTCATCGAACACGTGATTCGATTTTTTTTTTTTTCGATCCATGGGCGCCGATTTGTTTTTTTCGATTCAATGGATTCACCCCCGCGGGGGCGCAAAGCGAGTAGTTTCATGGGGCCCCGCCAGGGGCGCCACAAGGGGCGCAGCCCCGAAGGGGGCCCGGGGGGCGCAGCCCCGTGGGGCCCCAGCCTCATGGGGCGCAGCCCCATGGGGCTCAAAAGGGGGCGCCACAAGGGGCGCAGCCCCGTGGGGCCCCGAAGGGGGCCCGGGAGGCCCAGCCTCATGGGGCGCAGCCCCATGGGGCTCAAAAGGGGGCGCCACAAGGGGCACAGCCCCGTGGGGCCCCAGCCTCATGGGGCGCAGCCCCATGGGGCTCAAAAGGGGGCGCCAACAGGGGCACAGCCCCGTGGGGCCCCGAAGGGGGCCCGGGGGGCCGAGCCTCATGGGGCGCAGCCCCATGGGGCTCAAAAGGGGGCGCCACAAGGGGCGCAGCCCCGTGGGGCCCCGAAGGGGGCCCGGGGGGCCCAGCCTCATGGGGCGCAGCCCCATGAGGCTCAAAAGGGGGCGCCACAAGGGGCGCAGCCCCGTGGGGCCCCGAAGGGGGCCCGGGGGGCCCAGCCTCATGGGGCGCAGCCCCATGGGGCTCAAAAGGGGGCGCCACAAGGGGCGCAGCCCCGTGGGGCCCCGAAGGGGGCCCGGGGGGCCCAGCCTCATGGGGCGCAAGCCCTAATAGGCATTAACTAAGGGGGGCGAAGCCCTAGACGGCAATTAATCATGGGGGCGCGGAGGGGCGAAGCCCTAAAAGGCAACTGATCATGGGGGCGAAGCCTTAGACGGCATTTAATCATGGGGGCGCGGAGGGGCGAAGCCCTAAAAGGCATTAACTAAGGGGGGCGAAGCCCTAAACGGCAATTAATCTTGGGGGCGCGGGGGGCGAAGCCCTAAAAGGCAACTGATCATGGGGGCGAAGCCTTAGACGGCATTTAATCATGGGGGCGCGGAGGGGCGAAGCCCTAAAAGGCATTTACTAAGGGGGGCGAAGCCCTAGACGGCATTTAATCATGGGGGTGCGGAGGGGCGAAGCCCTAAAAGGCATTAACTCAGGGGGGCGAAGCCCTAAACGGCAATTATTCTTTGGAGCGCGGGGGGCGGAGCCCTAAAAGGCATTAACTTAGGGGGGCGAAGCCTTAGACGGCATTTAATCATGGGGGCGCGGAGGGGCGAAGCCCTAAAAGGCATTAACTAAGGGGGGCGAAGCCCTAAACGGCAATTAATCTTGGGGGCGTGGGGGGCGAAGCCCTAAAAGGCAACTGATCATGAGGGCGAAGCCTTAGACGGCATTTAATCATGGGGGCGCGGAGGGGCGAAGCCCTAAAAGGCATTAACTAAGGGGGGCGAAGCCCAAAACGGCAATTAATCTTGGGGGCGCGGGGGGCGAAGCCCTAAAAGGCATTTACTAAGGGGGGCGAAGCCCTAGACGGCATTTAATCATGGGGGTGCGGAGGGGCGAAGCCCTAAAAGGCATTAACTCAGGGGGGCGAAGCCCTAAACGGCAATTAATCTTTGGAGCGCGGGGGGCGGAGCCCTAAAAGGCATTAACTTAGGGGGGCGAAGCCTTAGACGGCATTTAATCATGGGGGCGCGGAGGGGCGAAGCCCTAAAAGGCATTAACTAAGGGGGGCGAAGCCCTAGACGGCATTTAATCATGGGGGTGCGGAGGGGCGAAGCCCTAAAAGGCATTAACTAAGGGGGGCGAAGCCATAAACGGCAATTGCTCATGGGGCGTGGAGGGGCGAAGCCCTAGAAGGCAAAGGCTCAGGGGGGCGCCGAGGGCGAAGCCCTAGAAGGCAAAAAAAAATTTTGATTTTTTTTTTTTTGATTTTTTAAAAATTTTTTTTTTAATTTTTTTTTTATTTTTTTTTTATTTTTTTTTTAATTTTTTTTTTGATTTTTTTTTTATTTTTTTTTTATTTTTTTTTTTAATTTTTAAATATTTTTTTAATTTTTTTTTTTTTTTAATTAAATTAGCTTAGTCATGTTTAAGCGGTTTATATTATAAACACTGAGCGAAGCCGGGTAATACAGCTATCTATCTATTCTCTATTCTAATCTATAATTTGGAAAGAGACTTTGTATGTATGTAAATATCCTTGGTCGTCGTCTTCGTCGTCTTCGTCGTCGTCGTCGTCCGTAGATCGGTGACGTCATCGAACACGTGATTCGATTTTTTTTTTTTTTCGATCCATGGGCGCCGATTTTTTTTTTCGTTTCAATGGATTCACCCCCGCGGGGGCGCAAGGCGAGTAGTTTCATGGGGCCCCGCCAGGGGCGCCACAAGGGGCGCAGCCCCGTGGGGCTCAAAAGGGGGCGCCACAAGGGGCGCAGCCCCGTGGGGCTCAAAAGGGGGCGCCACAAGGGGCGCAGCCCCGTGGGGCCCCGAAGGGGGCCCGGGGGGCCCAGCCTCATGGGGCGCAGCCCCATGGGGCTCAAAAGGGGGCGCCACAAGGGGCGCAGCCCCGTGAAGCCCCGAAGGGGGCGCGGGGGGCCCAGCCTCATGGGGCGCAGCCCCATGGGGCTCAAAAGGGGGCGCCACAAGGGGCGCAGCCCCGTGGGGCCCCGAAGGGGGCCCGGGGGGCCCAGCCTCATGGGGCGCAGCCCCATGAGGCTCAAAAGGGGGCGCCACAAGGGGCGCAGCCCCGTGGGGCCCCGAAGGGGGCCCGGGGGCCCAGCCTCATGGGGCGCAGCCCCGTGGGGCCCCGAAGGGGGCCCGGGGGCCCAGCCTCATGGGGCGCAGCCCCATGGGGCTCAAAAGGGGGCGCCACAAGGGGCGCAGCCCCGTGGGGCCCCGAAGGGGGCCCGGGGGGCCCAGCCTCATGGGGCGCAAGCCCTAATAGGCATTAACTAAGGGGGGCGAAGCCCTAGACGGCAATTAATCATGGGGGCGCGGAGGGGCGAAGCCCTAAAAGGCAACTGATCATGGGGGCGAAGCCTTAGACGGCATTTAATCATGGGGGCGCGGAGGGGCGAAGCCCTAAAAGGCATTAACTAAGGGGGGCGAAGCCCTAAACGGCAATTAATCTTGGGGGCGCGGGGGGCGAAGCCCTAAAAGGCAACTGATCATGGGGGCGAAGCCTTAGACGGCATTTAATCATGGGGGCGCGGAGGGGCGAAGCCCTAAAAGGCATTAACTAAGGGGGGCGAAGCCCTAAACGGCAATTTATCTTGGGGGCGCGGGGGGCGAAGCCCTAAAAGGCAACTGATCATGGGGGCGAAGCCTTAGACGGCATTTAATCATGGGGGCGCGGAGGGGCGAAGCCCTAAAAGGCATTAACTAAGGGGGGCGAAGCCCTAAACGGCAATTAATCTTGGGGGCGTGGGGGGCGAAGCCCTAAAAGGCAACTGATCATGGGAGCGAAGCCTTAGACGGCATTTAATCATGGGGGCGCGGAGGGGCGAAGCCCTAAAAGGCATTAACTAAGGGGGGCGAAGCCCTAAACGGCAATTAATCTTGGGGGCGCGGGGGGCGAAGCCCTAAAAGGCATTAACTAGGGGGGGCGAAGCCCTAGACGGCATTTAATCATGGGGGTGCGGAGGGGCGAAGCCCTAAAAGGCATTAACTAAGGGGGGCGAAGCCCGAAACGGCAATTAATCTTGGGGGCGCGGGGGGCGAAGCCCTAAAAGGCATTAACTAAGGGGGGCGAAGCCCGAAACGGCAATTAATCTTGGGGGCGCGGGGGGCGAAGCCCTAAAAGGCATTAACTAAGGGGGGCGAAGCCCTAGACGGCTTTGAATCATGGGGGCGCGGAGGGGCGAAGCCCTAAAAGGCAACTCATCATGGGGGCGAAGCCCTAAACGGCAATTGCTCATGGGGCGTGGAGGGGCGAAGCCCTAGAAGGCAAAGGCTCAGGGGGGCGTCGAGGGCGAAGCCCTAGAAGGCAAAAAAAATTTTGATTTTTTAAAAAAAAATTTTTGATTTTTTTTTTATTTATTTTTTATTTTTTTTTTTGATTTTTTTTTTTATTTTTTTTTTATTTTTTTTTTTGATTTTTTTTTAATTTTTTTTAATTTTTTTTTTTAATTTTTAAATTTTTTTTTAATTTTTTTTTTTTTTTAATTAAATTAGCTTAGTCATGTTTAAGCGGTTTATATTATAAACACTGAGCGAAGCCGGGTAATACAGCTAGTTATTCATATTTATGACTTCGTAGTACTAGTGTTGGACCCGTTGATTTCAACGGGTGGTTTCGAAAAGGAATTGAAACTCGAATAAAAATAAAGTTAAAGATATTGAATCGACTGGTTTCGGAAAGAAATTGATGCACGAATTACGAAGTGATTACGAATTACGAACTACGTTTTGTGCATCGCCGACCTCCTGACGCCTTTGCCCCCGATGCCGGCGGCGCTGGGGCCGAAGGGCCCAGCGCCGCCGACGCCTCCGGCGCCCCCGACGCCTTCGGCACCCCGGGGGCTTCGCCCCCAGCGCCGCCGACGCCTCCGGCGCCACCCCAGCACCCCCGATGCCTCCGGCACCCCGGGGGCTTCGCCCCCAGCGCCGCCGACGCCTCCGGCGCCCCCAGCCCCCCCGATGCCTTCGGCACCCCGGGGGCTTCGCCCCCAGCGTCCCCGATGCCTTCGGCACCCCGGGGGCTTCACCCCGAGCCGACGCCTCCGGCGCCCCCAGCCCCCCCGATGCCTTCGGCATCCCGTCGCCCCCAGCCCCCCCGATGCCTTCGGCACCCCGGGGGCTTCGTCCCCAGCGTCCCCGATGCCTTCGGCATCCCGGGGGCTTCGCCCCCAGCGCCGCCGACGCCTCCGGCGCCCCCAGCGCCCCGATGCCTTCGGCACCCCGGGGGCTTCGCCCCCAGCGCCGCTGACGCCTTCGGCGCCGCCAGCGCCCCCGGCAATGAAAAAAATGAAAAAACTGAAAAAATTAAAAAAATGAAAAAACTGAAAAAATTAAAAAAATTAAAAAACTGAAAAAATGAAAAAAATTAAAATTATGAAAAAAATGAAAATTATGAAAAAAATGAAAATTATGAAAAAAATTAAAAAAACTGAAAAAACCTGAAAAAAACTGAAAAATATGAAAAAACTGAAAAATATGAAAAATATGAAAAATATGAAAAAACTGAAAAAATGAAAAAAGTGAAAAAACTGAAAAAATGAAAAAAATGAAAAAAATGAAAAAACTGAAAAAATGAAAAAAATTAAAAAACTAAAAAAATCTGAAAAATATGAAAAAACTGAAAAATATGAAAAATATGAAAAAAATGAAAAAAAAAAAAAATTTTGTTCCCCATACTGGTTGACGGTTGATCGTCCGTCACATATATACAAATATACAAATATACAAATATACAAATATACAAATATACAAATATATTTAGCGACAGTCCGTTTTTATATATATTATAGCAAAATGTTATCTATTATTTTATACTAGTGAATAGCCCGATGAAATATCATCGCATGGGTATAAAATTATTATATACTCGTATAAAACTAAAAAAAAAATCCGGAACCGGAACCGTTATTTTCGCAGACTCTCATAGATAGTTTTCAATTCTTTATCTTCTAATCTATAATTTGGAAAGAGACTTTGTATGTAAATATCCTTGGTCGTCGTCATCGTCCGTAGATCGGTGACGTCATCGAACACGTGATTCGATTTTTTTTTTTTTCGATCCATGGGCGCCGATTTTTTTTTTCGTTTCAATGGATTCACCCCCGCGGGGGCGCAAGGCGAGTAGCTTCATGGGGCCCCGCCAGGGGCACCACAAGGGGCGCAGCCCCGTGGGGCCCCGTAGGGGGCGCAGGGGGGCGCAGCCTCATGGGGCGCAGCTTTATGGGGCACAGCCTTATCGGCCGCAGCCTTATGGGGCGCAACCTTATGGGGCGCAGTCTTATGGGGCGCAGCCTTATGGGGCGCAGCCTTAGGGGCGCAGTCCTATGGGGCGCCGCCTTATGGAGCTAAGCCGCATGGGGCCCCGAAGGGGGCGCAGCCTCATGGGGCGCAGCCCCATGGGGCCCCAAAGGGGGCGCAGCCTCATGGGGCGTAACCCCATGAGGCCCCAAAGGGGGCGCAGCCCCATGGGGCCCCAAAGGGGGCGCAGCCTCATGGGGCGTAGCCCCATGGGGCCCCGAAGGGGGCGCCGCCTTATGGGGCGCTGCCTTATGGGGCGCCGCCTTATGGAGCGCAGCCTTATGGGGCGCTGTCTTATGGGGCGCAGCCTTATGGGGCGTTGTCTTATGGGGCACAGCCTTAGGGGCGCAGCCTTATGGGGCGCCGCCTTATGGAGCTTAGCCACATGGGGCCCCGAAGGGGGCGCAAGGGGGCGCAGCCTCATGGGGCGCAGCCCCATGGGGCCCCAAAGGGGGCGCAGCCTCATGGGGCGTAGCCTAATGGGGCGCTGTCTTATGGGGCGCCGCCTTATGGAGCTTAGCCGCATGCGGCCCCGAAGGGGGCGCAGCTTCATGGGGCGCAGCCCCATGGGGCCCCAAAGGGGGCGCAGCCCCATGGGGCCCCAAAGGGGGCGCAGCCTCATGGGGCCCCGAAGGGGGTGCAGCCTCATTGGGCCCCAAAGGGGGCGCATGGGGCCCCGAAGGGGGTGCAGCCTCATTGGGCCCCAAAGGGGGCGCATGGGGCCCCGAAGCATTAGCCGCATGGGGCCCCGAAGGGGGCGCAGCCTCATGGGGCGAAGCCCCATGGGGCGCAGCCTTATGAGGCGAAGCCCTAAACGGCAACTGATCATGGGGGCGAAGCCCTTGACGGCATTTAATCATGGGGGCGCGAAGGGGCGAAGCCCTAATAGGCATTAACTAAGGGGGGCGAAGCCCTAGGCGGCATTTAATCATGAGGGTGCGGAGGGGCGAAGCCCCAAAAGGCATTAGTTAAGGGGGGCGAAGCCCTAAACGGCATTTAATAAAGGGGGCGCGGAGAGGCGAAGCCCTAAAAGGCATTAACTAAGGGGGGCGAAGCCCTAAACGGCATTTAATAATGGGGGCGCGGAGGGGCGAAGCCCTAAAAGGCAACTGATAATGGGGGCGAAGCCCTAGACGGCAATTAACCATGGGGACATGGAGGGGCGAAGCCCTAAAAGGCAACTGATCATGGGGGCGAAGCCCTAGACGGCATTTACCCATGGGGACGTGGAGGGGCGAAGCCCTTATCGGCAACTGATCATGGGGGCGAAGCCCTAGACGGCATTTAATCATGAGGGTGCGGAGGGGCGAAGCCCTAAAAGGCATTAGCTAAGGGGGGCGAAGCCCTAAACGGCAATTTATCTTGGGGGCGCGGGGGGCGAAGCCCTAAAAGGCATTAACTAAGGGGGGCGAAGCCCTAAACGGCAATTAATCTTGGGGGCGCGGGGGGCGAAGCCCTAAAAGGCATTAACTAAGGGGGGCGAAGCCCTAGACGGCTTTGAATCATGGGGACGCGGAGGGGCGAAGCCCTAAAAGGCAACTGATCATGGGGGCGAAGCCCTAAACGGCAATTGCTCATGGGGCGTGGAGGGGCGAAGCCCTAGAAGGCAAAGGCTCAGGGGGGTGCCGAGGGCGAAGCCCTAGAAGGCAAAAAAAAAATTAGATTTTTTTTTTTGATTTTTTTAAATTTTTTTTTTTGATTTTTTTTTTTTGATTTTTTTTTTTATTTTATAAAAAATGAAAAAATTGAAAAAACTAAAAAAATGAAAAAACTGAAAAAATGAAAAAAATGAAAAAACTGAAAAAATGAAAAAAATGAAAAAAATGAAAAAACTGAAAAAAACTGAAAAATATGAAAAAAAAAAAAAATTGTTCCCCATACTGGTTGATGGTTGATCGTCCGTCACATACAAATATACAAATATACAAATATACAAATATATATATTTAGCGACAGTCCGTTTTTATATATAGTATAACAAATTACGTGCATATACATATGATGTGTATTTACAACACGTATTCTGGGCGAGGATATGGCGTGCGGCGCGGGCTCGTGAGAACATTTCGTTTGGATCGGAGGGTCCGAGGTTCGATTCCCGGCGCCCGCGGTGAATGAAATCAATTTTTATCTCGAATATCGTCAAAATATAAATAATTTAAATAAATTTAGATAAAAATAAATATATAAAAAAAATGGTTCAAAACCTCGCTAAATGAAATTATTAAAATTACGTATTTTTATATTGGCGAGAAGGAATATTTCAATTAGTGTTTGATTCTGAAGCAGTTTATTATGTTATATACATTTTATTATTTACTTACTACATTACTAAAATGCTTATCGATATGACGTAAATGTTTTTCAAATTTTTTAAGTTGACCGAAATGGTACCTCCCTTTATACGTACATATGTATATGTAGGTGTCCTCTTATTTTAAGTTTTTGGATTCAATTATCTCCCTAACCGCTTACGGAATCAGACTGAATTTTTTTTTACATGTAATTAGAAATTATAAATTTTATTCACTAATATTTTTATCTTAAATATAGTACTTTATAGTAGATTTTTTATTATCATTATTTATTAGTACTTTTACTCTAGAGAATATAGGTTTTTTGTGTTAGTCTCAGAAACCTTTTGGTGTATTGAACTAAAATTTCATATGTAGAGGTTTAAGCTTAATACCAAGTTATATATAAAAATTTGGTGACGGGTGTCAACCGGAAGTGGCAGTTTACTTTTGTTCGATTTGTCTTGCACTATTTTTTGCGACCCTTTAAATATGTGTGCTTTTCACGAGAAAATTAAATTATAATCCTTGTATCATACCAAACCGGAAATGGGATTTTTTCCTCTTAGAAAAGTCTAAAATGTTGTGACCACACGATTTTTTCCACACCACTGAACCTATCAAGCTGAAAAATTATAATTGTATTATTTATGTGCTAGCTTAGAATTTATAAGGTTTTGATTAGAATTTGTAAACCGGAAGTAGTAATTTTTCTTAAAACAATATTTCATTATTTTATTTTGACCTTTTAAATTATTTCTATCTTCTTGATATTTTATTTGTATGGTATTTATAGTGATTTAAAGTAATAAAAAAATTTGAACAAAATCCGACAACCGAAGTAGAACTTTTGTGTTGTGTAAGTTTCCCTACATTTGTGCTCAATTTCTGACGAAAATGCTCTCATAGCCGGTATGTGTGAATGTGTATTATGAAATGTGGTTTATGATCGAATTTTGTTCTGTATACTTCTTATATTTCTCAAATACATAGATAAAGTCGTGGGTTGGTCAAATTCAAAGTTTTTATCATATTTTTTTGCGCTTTTGCTTTTTACTTTATATATTTTTATTCTACATCTGTATTTTTTTCTTGCTTGTATATTTTGGCGCCATCGTGACGAATTTTGATATTGCTATAAAGCCACAATGGTCCGAAACTATAAATCAGTAAATAAACTATATTAATTTAAGATGAGGGGGAGATTGGTACAATGTTGATGGTTTCATAGGTCAATTTTAATGACCTTTAAAACGACTTGATAATAATTAACGATGACTCATAAATGAAAAAATCTTTAAAAGTCCAATATTTTAATAATTATTTTTTTTCTTCTTAATAAAATAATTAAATATAAATAAATACAGGACTATTATTTTATTATTCTGTTCGGAACAATGTTTGTATTGAATATTTAAATATAAAGTTAATATTTATTGATATGAAATTTCACATATCAGATTTTTGTATAATTTCATTAGGGGGCTTGTAAATGAGAAACATTTTCACGACAATGTATTGTCAACGAGTATTGTATTGTATTGGTCATGTAGCCTGATAATATAGCCGCATTGCCAACAACCATTGTATCATCATCATCATCATGTATGTATATATAATTTCGCTATTCTTTGTCCGTGTATCTGTCTGAGATAACGCTCGCCGTACTATAATACTCGTTGCAATTCGACATACACGTGCACGTAAGCTACACCACTTCCAACAAAATGACGTACAATGTATGTAATACGAATAATAACAAAAGATAAAAAGTTCTATATATACTGTTTGATACGAATATTTCCGCTAGGCAAATAGACGAAAATAATTTAGAAATAATATCTATTGAAAATTTATTTAATTAATTAATTTTTCTATCGGTGTTTTATATTATTTATATATAGGTAGGTAGGTAGCTTTTACCATTTTTTTCATATTAAACAATTAAATATAAATATATTTAAAAGGTATTTGAAAAAATTGAACCGAGTGCGGATTGAACTTAGCCGTGGTGCAGAAGCGGGAGCGCCGGGAGTAGGGTTGCCAGATGGTATCCAAAAGGAGGACATGTCCTCCTTTTCCATGTTTTGTCCTCCCGTCCTCCCTTACCTACTGTAAGTCCTCCTTTTTGCTAAACATCGGGCGAGACTGGCGGGAAGCGAAAAAGGGTGTAGAGATTGCCGATGTTAAGCTACACGATCAATTTTGTAACTTGATTTTATTACTTAAATCAAAATCAGATGAAGATGAAGCATATTATGATTTGAAGTTGCACGAGCAGTGGACAATCTACTTCAAAAGTGTTGAATGTTTCTGAGAACTGTTCAAGATCTGCGAGTTTTATTTTTGTATAAGCGCACATAACGCAAATGTGGAAAGAGTTTTTTCACTGATTTATACTCAGTGGAGCAAAGAGAGGAATAGACTAAGTATGCAGTCAGTTAATTCTTTAATTCTTACTCAATACAACTTCAAAAACATGACATGTGAAGATTTTTATAATTATTTGTTAAAAAACCAAGAACTTCTTTCCAAAATTGGCAGCTCAGCTAAATATGATTAAAATAAAGTAAAATAATATAAAAAATTCGTTTAATTTCTGAATGTCCTCCTTTTTTACAGAAAATTCTTCTTTTTAGACCCATCTGCCCTCCTTTATCAAATTATCATCTGGCAACCCTAGCCGGGAGCAGTCACCGTCTCGCTGCGCGGGAGCATGCGCCAAGTCGCCACGGCTGTGTTCGACATACAGGACCGATAAATTTCTTTTAATTTTTTTATTTATTTAATAACTTAATATTCCATAACCCATACGATGATATTTCATCGGGTACAACACTAGTTTTATAATATTGCTGCTATATAGTCAATGTTGCTTTCCATAGGAAAATACGCGACAATATGCGTATTTTTCTTTCTCGCTTTGTCGAATATGCGGGTCTCAGAATTTTACGACACTACACAAGACGGAGAATACTAACATATTATTTTTTCATAATACCCATTTCTATAATTGGTCCAATGAAAAATAAAGTAAAAACACTCGTTTTCATAATTCATTAATGATATATACTTATATCCGGAGTCGTGGAATGTAGAAGTCATTAATTATAGAAATAAAGACAAAAAAGAAGATAGTTGGACGTACATAGACTTGGACGGTCTCGTAAAATTAAAAAAAAGATAACTATCTTATTGTATTTCTTGCTTAAGAGGAGTCAATAAATTGTGGGAATGTGGGTAAGGTCTTATCCACATTCTTTAATTATTTTTGTCATTTTATAATATGACATATGCAGCAGCCACAAAATCTTCAGTGTCATCTATAATGCCCGAGCACATGGCCCATGTAAACGCAAAATCTGAATAACAACAAAATGGCAACTAATTGGTGGAAATAATTGAGCCACATTTGTGCATGTTATGCTAAAAATATTGATTTAAGATATCGAGAAATATTGCTGGCAACATTGCTTAAAAATATTGCTTGTTTACAGGTCCTTTTAGAAAGATTGCAAAAATTTCTTATCATGGTCAGATTTGATGCGATTTATTTCTCAATAGATAAAATGTCTTGCTTGGACCAAATTATAAATAGCGCTACAACTGTCAGTTGTCGGGGGTAAATAAAGCCGGCTAAGTTGTCATTTTACTGTAACAATACAGAATTAGAAACTTTTTTGTATGATAAAATTCTTACATAGATTATATGTAGTGCGTAATTTGTAATTGAGTTAATCTGATTCCAAAAATTCATAATGGACTACTTTGAAGAAGATACGCTACTAAGTCCCGCCTTCGAAGTCGATCAAGCACTTATTGAACAAGGTGTCATAACATCACCGAGAGATGGATTACAATTCTTAGCCAATGTAGTATTGGAACGGCGAACTTGTCAAGATGTCGTTACCGCTCCTTTGACGAATTCTGTAAACAACCAAAACATATTTGCCACTGAGGTATTCATTTACAGTTTCGAAATTTTACATTTTTGAATATCTATGTCGGTGGCTTAAATTGCTTATTTTGCAGCCACCAAAAATGATGTCAGCCCCCGAATCCCTAGTTCCAACGTTGGAGTGGCAGAATTGTCAAGTGACTGATTTCTCCGATATCAGAACTCGGGTTTCGAAAATGTACGACAAACAGGAATTCTGGGTACACACTGTCAAATGCCCACCGATCGATGCTAAAAATTCTAGCGAACTATGGAAAAATTTTCTTGAAAAAAATATGCCTGACGCCAGTTTAATTTTCACAATGAAGCAATTTATCTTAGAATTTATATTAGATTTCTTAATTGAAAGTTTAAATGAAATACCAGATGGATCGGGAATCGATTCTATGTGTGGTGAGTTTTCTGCTCTATGATTTTTAAAACGTATAATATTTATGTTATATTTTGATAAATTTGTACTTTTTTATTAGGGAGGTGGATATTTGCAGTTTTGGGTGTCATTAAATTACCACTTACGCCCGACGCTTGCAGCTCGTTAAGAGAATTAGCTAGAAAGTGTAGCCGTATCAGGTAGTAAAAAATTTCCTATTTTTTAATGTTAAAAATACAGACATATTGTTGAAATTTAAAACCATGCTATTTTTTCAGAGGAAAATTATCAATGGATGACGTAAATGTTTCAAAAAAAGTTGCACCGCTAAATTTATTTATATGCCTGACTGCACGATACTTTAGACAAGGTGATTTAGCAGATTAAAAGACTGTTGTTGTTGTCAAAAATAATTCATGTCTATTAAATTCATATAAAAGAAAAATAAATTGAAATTATAATACTTCCAAAGTCTATATAAAAATATTTTAATTCTTCTTTGTCTCGGAAACTTTAGAGGCAGCGTCCAAAGCTTGGAGTAAGTCTTCAATTAAATCTTGTACATCTTCCAAGCCGACTGATAATCTAACGAGTGAATCAGTGATTCCAAGTTCCATTCTTTGTTTTTCTGGTACGGACGCGTGTGTCATTACAGATCTAAAATTTCATCACAGATATTACACTTATTCTTAAATAATTACATAACTGGACTGTTTGTGAACTTACGGTAATTCGGCCAAACTTTCATATCCTCCGAGACTCTCAGCCAAAGTGAAAACCTTCAAGGACTTTAAAAACTCTGATGATTGTGCGGCTCCACCCTTAATAAAGAATGCTAACATTCCAGAATGTCCGTAGCATTGTTTCTTAGCTAAATCATGTTGTGGATGTGACGATAAACCTATAAACACGAGAATACATTTAAAATTTGATTATATTTTATTTTTCATTTAGTATATTTATTTTCAAATTATTATTTGGGGTTTTGCTCATGATCTAGCTGAAATATTTAAAAGATAGAGCCCAATAAGGTAAGTAGTAAAGTAGGAATAAGCATTATGTACACAAAACCTCATATTACAACTGTTGTTTTTATGGCTTTTTGGGTTCCGATTAATATGGCTCCTCATACAAAGTCGAACACGTTGGAAAAGTTTTGTTTTTTTTTTTTATTATCTATGAATGTATTGTGATTTTTGTGTAAAAATTCAACCTTGAAATTTTTACTGATTTTAATTTAGAATCAATAAAAAAATTGTGTGTGTATGTGTTAGTATATGTATCTGTGTATTTTGGGAATAATTTTAATACCATTAATCCTATCAAACTGAAACTTGGTACATTTCAGTTACTAAAATTTTTATCGTCAAGTTGTAAATTTTTTTCAAAATTTTAAATTGGTCAGAAGTGGTATCTCTTCTTATAGTTCTTCTCTTTTTGCTATTTACTATTTAAATTGCGATCAAAGAACACTTTAGAACGTTATAAGGACTAAAGGTCTATTCATATTGACATAGACCGACAACTGCACGTAAACAGTACGAAAAGTATTCTTTGGTACATTCTAAGAGCTTTTAAAAATAATATTTATTTTAGTTGTATAATGTTTACCTGGATGAATCACTTTATCCACCATTGACTGACTTTCCAACCATTTTGCTATGAGCAAAGATGACTTCTGGTGCTGTTGCATCCTAATCGCTAAAGTTTTCAAACTTCTATTGACTTGATAGCAATCAAATGGCGCTGGTACAATGCCCATAGCTAAAGATGTGTTTTATAACATTAATAAATAATTTTGTCATTCGTAGATACAAAAAAATCAACACACCATTCTGTAAAAATCTTAATCTTTCATGAAGATCATCCCGGCTGGTCATAGCTGCCCCCATTATAACATCAGAATGGCCGTTCATGTATTTCGTCAGCGAATACATGACTATATCGGCACCCAACTCGAGCGGCCGTTGAAAATATGGCGTCAAGAAAGTATTATCAACGACAAAAATAGTATCGGGATACTCCTTGAGTATTTTCGAAATTGCGGCAATGTCAAAGATTTTCAATAGTGGATTTGTTGGCGTCTCTATCCATACCATCTAAAATTGCACATCATTTACTAACGTTACTATTTTTTTATATGATATATTCGCAATTGAAAATATGCATACTTTAGTGTTGGGTTTTATAACTTGTGTTAAGTTCGTTGCATCTTGCAAGTCTATGAACGATAATTCAACACCCATGCGTGCCACCACATTCCTGAATATTATAAGGAATAATCATTTAAATCGTTTTAATTGATTTCGTTATTTTTAATTGTACAAGTGTGTATTATACCTGAATAACCGATTGGTGCCCCCGTAGACATCATCACCGCATATTATGTGATCTCCTCGACTGAGCAATGACGAAATACAAGTCGTAGCTCCAAGACCCGAAGAAAAGCATAGGCTATATTTCGCTTCCTCCAAGCTGGCTAAACATTCTTCCAAAACGTTTCTTGTTGGATTTCCAGATCTTCCGTATTCAAACCCCTATAAAATTACTGATTAGTATTGTAGCTTTTATCTGATGTTAATTTATGCCATAGTGTTATTATTTTTTGTTTATAATAAATTTCGTCATATTGTATGTAAACATATAGTTATGTGCGTCAACTCACTATCACATATTGTAGATAATGTAACAAATATCATTTATTTATTTCAAATGATTTTGTTTGAATGTAATTAATTATGATAATGTATTATTTTTTTACTCTGTGTTTTGCTGGAGCCTCTTGTTTAAATGTTGTAGAGGTTACTAAAGGTGGGACCACGCAGTACGAATTCCAACGCTCGGGCTCTTGTCCTACATGAATGGCTCGGGTTGCAAATCCTGGAGCCTGTTTAAGAAATCCATTTTCAGCCATTTCTGAAAAATTTTTAACATTATAGTTTAAAATTACTTAAAATTCAATATCGTAATAGTTTTAATATTGTATTTTAACAAGATTATATGTACATCATGGCCCGCACATCCCAAGCCGGGGCCCTGGGCTAGCATGCTTGAGCCCCTCCCCTCTCCCAAAAATTTCAAAATTGAAATCGATAATCATTTCATCAATATTTTTCAATACACATTAAGGAGTAATAAGATTGAGGATCACCTGATAAGTGATAACATATATTTTCACAAGTTTCAAATATGTAGAAGTCATAGTGTAAAAATAATAGCTAAGGTATCGCCGACAAATTACTACTTGAACATAACTACGAAGACGAAAGACACTTCTCAATTTCGTAACAAATTAAAAATAATCTATTTCAGTGCTGGGCCCCCTCACGGTCCGAACCCCCGGCTTAGGGCCGGGCCACACCGCAAACAACTTTGTTGACGAGTTTTGTTGCTGGAAAGTCTGCGAGTGCGGTCTTCCTTTCAACTCGGGGACGGCCGCACGTGCTACTAGTTTTTTCACTATAGAGACTATAATACAATACAGACGTACAATACCGTAATACATACAATACGCATTTAACGCATCTATTGTAATTTATTAGGATTTTCAACATGTCTATTATTTCAATTGTTAATTTTACACGACACAGCCACACACCCTGTCCATTTAAAATAATATACATACTCATGCTTTATTGTCGTCGTAAGCAGGTCGAAAAAGTCTTACTTACCGTTCAGTATTATCTATTGTAATTTATTAGGGTTTTTAACATCTCTATTATTTCAAATATTAATTTTACACGACACAGGCACATCCTGTCCATTTAAAATAATATATATTAGAGATTTCAATATGATACAATGAGTAAAGACGATACAGTACAGGACCTGTTTAGAAATCATTGTTCAGAAGATTTATTGCAGCAGCTCTATGCAAGTGTTGCACATGTCCGAAAGAAACCGCTGTCTATTGTTAAATACACAAGGACACTGTTATTTACATTATCCACATAATTTGTAGACCACATATTTTTTTTAATTTAACTAATTGTATTTCGTCTCTTCTTCCTCAATCTCCGGCAAATTCCATTGTTATGTTGTTGTTATTTCAAATTAATGTTTATTGTACTCGATAGATTTAACAAACTTATTACGTGCAATAAATGATATCTGAATCAAATTTTAGTTCAATTACCTCATATTGAGCAATTAATTGAGAAATTATCTCATAGATTGATCATTCATACAATAGAGGCATGTCGTAGATTGCTCGTGCGGTTGTTGACGTGTTTTTTTATGTATGGAGTTTTTTTGATGGGTCTGGCATGTCGATCGTTCAGATCATAAAATCCATGCGACCAGACCCAACGGCTTCAACTGATATCAACCGTCGTCAGGCTTTATTACCCGAGAGACCGACATGTTGCAGGGTGTGGTCCGATGACCCCATACAATGTGTATGGGATCGGTCATTTTGCAATTTTAGAACGACACGTCGCGCCAACCAAGTTGTTCGCGAGTCGAGCGGTGCGGCCCGGCCCTTAGAGTGTAAATAATGTAAATACATACATACATATGTATGTAATTCAATTTAATTGTGTAATTATACAATATAAATAATGTGTTGTTTTTTTAATATGTTATGAAAAATCTACTGACTATTTTTTTTTTATATATGAATGTTATTTTTATGATGCACATTTTATGAAAATTTTCATATACAAATACAAAGTTTAAAATTTGTCATATGTACGTTACAACGGACCAGGCTTAAGTTATGTATGTATGTGTATCAAGATGTAATAACGTACAAATAAATAATATCTGATCAAATACAGTTGATCGTTAAATCGTCATATCAGTCATCGTCACGGTATGATAAAATTTTACATACTGCATAAAAATATTTATATTCATACTGATAATGGTCTGCACATGTATGTAAATATTTACTCTTGCCAGGTGTAAAATGTCGTAAAACTTTATTTAAATTTACATACTTCAAGAACGCTATCTGCATTTATTTGTATTGTGCTTATTATTTTATCGCAAATTTTTTTATAAAATACTAGCTGAACCATCATGCGTTGCAATGCCACAATAACGCATGCAATTCCCGTTGCTCTCCTGTTCCCGTTATCGTTCTCGTTCACGTTCCCATTTGCATACATTCCCAGACATACATATAACAAATCCTGAAAGTTCCATCGCAATCGGTTGAGTGGCTTAGGAGCCTATACGAGACGGACAGACAGAGAGACAAACAGACATTCAATTTTATATACATATATAGATAAATATTAACAGAATTCTCACTTTCTAACGAAAATGAGAATGCTGAGTGGTATATGTACATACATATGTATGTACAATATGAAGTAACTCAAACTTAAACCCGTAAATAATTTCACCGTGGAAGAAAATATTTCCAGATGTAGAAAGGGGTATATTGGATTCTGACGAACCTGAGTCAGGTGAATAATTAACGGCAAGTTCACAAGATTTAAAAAAATGTCAATAAAGAAAACATCAAGAAGTGGTTAGAACATGATCTGGGGTTTCGATATACAAGTGAAGAAGAAATTATCAATATGCAATGGTCACAAACACAACAATGATTTCTACATTCTTTACATTTTGGATATTTCGACTAATAAGGATTCGAATATAATAGTATATTTTTTTTTTATCTGCAAGGAAATTATTAATGAAAAGCTTCACAAAAATCATAGACTTTCTTATTAGATAATAAAAATTAATAGCAGTACCAAAAGTATTCTTAGGTATATACATATAGAATGTACCAAAGAGAATGTTTCGTACTGCTGGTCACGTGTATTTGCCGGTCTGTGCTGCGTCGGTATGAACGAACCTTGAAACGGATAATCCTGTTAAATGTCCACATTGGAAGTATGTTATCGTGTTTTAAAATGGAAATTTAAATTATTGATGTTTTTCGATTATCCGTGCTTCTCTTTTCCATTTATTAACCCAGATTATCAAGAATATACAGTATTGTAATACTAATATGTACATACCTACATATATAGAAACGAATATCGATTTTTTAAATCAAAATTTGTCTATTTCAGTTTGTTTCACAAAAAAATTTGACTGACTAAATCATTAAAGCTAATTGGATTGTCGTTTCTGAAACTACTTAACTTTCCCTTTATTGATTAGCATGTGAACCTTTTAGAAGCTAAATAAACGAATCTAAGTTATTTATATGTTTATATTTGTGTTTTTTGTTATGAAGTTTACTGAAAGTGGTTAGTTGTTTTACCAGATTTAATAATAAACAATTTCCAATAGTGACAAATTATCACTCAATTATCAACCAATAAATGGCTAATTATTTCTGTTTGAGTGTTGTCATATCACTTAGCAGTTAGCATATATTGATTAGAAATGTTTAAATGTACCGAGTAGTCGGGGAATTCAAATATGTATACAGGTTAAGCTAAAGTTCAAAAAAATTATATCATTATTTAACAAAATTGAACAATAGAAATTTTCCTATTGTGTTTTGCTTTAAAATGAAAAAAAAAATCAGCGCGAACATTTTTACCCTATAAAATAATACAATATTCATGTATGAATGCAACGCTCTATTCAAATTATTAACATGACAATATTTTTATCAAATTTATGGAAATATCATCATCTTTCGGAATTTTTGAACCAGCCAAAAAAATATTTCTTCTGTTATTTAAATGAATGTCTGCAAAAATTAATAGACAATGGGACAAGCACTATAAATAAACGTATTCCGAGGAATATTGCGTTGCACCAAAGTGTCTGTCGCTTTGAAATACTTTCTATATTTAGTCTGCATCGTTTGCGATTTCTTTTACACTGAACTTATCAAACTTCTTAAGTCGTCTCGATTCTAGGACTTCTGTTGCGTGTTTGCAATTTATCACTTCCTTGTAGCTCAATTTTAGCAAGTCATTGCTCAATAGGCTGACAATAAGAATGACCAACAATTGTCGTCTATTGAACGAATAAAATTGTGCTTAAAAAATGTCTAAGTTAGCTCAATTGACTAATTGAGTCGGTACGTGATCGTTTCATCTTGCCGAGCTTTGCAAAAATAGGAAATGTAAACATTACAAATACTTGTACAATTTCTGCATTTTCATGCAATGAAATCCAATGTTTTAAACGCTTTTGTTATATGCAATATCATATTATATGTATGTACTAAAGAACAGACTTCTATAGATCTAGCAGTTTGATTATAAACAAATATGATATTGAGTCTCTGTATATCAATAAAATCAATAACCATAATAAAAAATGTAGTGTTTATTATGTAAAGTTAACTTTTTTGATTTAAGATTAACTTATTTGATCTGAACGCGCGACAAATTAACCCCCAAAGTTGCCCGCAAGTCAACCGGTGTGGCCGGGCTCTTAGGTTTAAAATTAAGACACACATTAATTAATTACAGATATCAATTAGTCTATATACACAGTAACATTAGATGAAGTTTTGTGATTATGAGACAATTCGATCTCGATATTTGTATCCAATATTGATTTCGGATTATGTTTTCATGCTTTTAAAAAAAATGTGTGAGTGTATTTTGGAAATAGTTCAAACACCGTTAATCCTATTAAACTGAAATTTAGTATCAGTTACTGAAATGTTTATCTTTACGTTAGAATATGCAAACAAGCAGTAATTTTTTTTAAAACGATACATTATTTTATTTTGACTTTTTGTTGTTTTATGCTTATATCTTCATAGTAATATTAAGTAATAAAAAATGACACTGAAAGTAGAACGTGTTTCCCTACATTATCACTCAAACGTGTATCGAGAATATTTTCATAGCCGGCATGTGTGCGTCATTATCAGGGCCTGCCAGAAAAAATTCATATTTTTTCAGGGCACAACCGAGACACTTTCCCCCTTTTAAAAATCCAAAACCTTGGGAATAAAAAACACTTTTTAAAATATATCATTTCAGATAAATCTAAATTACGTGCTATCTGGAAATTTATGTTTAGCGTCGCCAGTCCATTTAGTCGCTCTTGATTAATTTGTTGATCGTACAAAATTTGTAATTCTTTTCAGTACTGTATTATTATATTTCTCCTTACAGCCAATGTTAAAAAAAATCGAAACGCAATCGCTACATTAGATAACATGTTCAGGAATCTCATATCGATCATTTCTTTAAAATTGTGTAGCTCACAACAACTGTCCCCCCCCCCCCCCTTTCTGATTCGGACTGATATGAGTATGTATTTAATGATTTAATAGCAGGTGTGGCTCGTGATTTTAAAAACAGGTGAGGCACGAGAACGCTAACCCCCCCCTTCCTCCTACATTTTTTTTCCAAAAAATGAAATGTTTATATTTTAAGTGACATTGAATGCAAAGAAAATGACTTTTATTAACAAATTATCGACTTCGTTCATTATGTGTACCGAAAAAGCAAAAATGTAATTAATAAAAAATATTTAATGATAAGATTGTCATATTGTAATTGACAAGTTTAGCATACCTTCTAAAATATAGTGGAAATGTCGAAAAACGTTGACGGTATCGTGTATTTTTCGAATCTCATAGAGCAGAGCATCGCAAGGTGAGTGCGTCGGCAGTTTTCGCCGACGCAGCACTTCGATCTAACGCGTGTGAGGGAGAAAACCGATGTTAGTTGACGTTTTGTCACCTATGTATGTATGGACTAGCTAACGACTGCCGATTAAGTACATACATATGTATGTACGTAGCTGACAAACTCTACGAGTCGTAAATAATGTGTGCCGCGAATATCAATAGGTTGCGTGGCTCTGGCATAGAGCATATAGACGACCGGGGCTGACGTTTCTGCCCCAAAGAGACCTTAACACAGCCAATTTAAACTGACCTGTATACGGTAATACGGATATTTTTTATCTGCTTCGACTGTCTACACAGTGCCAGAATAGCAGGTAAACTGAAGCCGGCGACCACGGGACCACGGCAGATAAGCGACTGCCCTGAACTGAATTACGAACCGGTTCTGCTCACAGTGGTGGTGTGCGGGATAAATAAACACTTGGTGTCTCTTGACGACAAATTAACAACATGCAAAAATTGTTTTTTTTTTTATTAGGAGTGCTGTGTGTGGGGCAGTGCCCCGGTTGCCCTTAAAGACGAGCCGCCACAGTTTAATAGTATTAAGTGATAATATTATTGTTAGTGGCACATCTAGTGGGGGGGAGGTCCCATTCCCCCTTATGATTTCTTAAAAACAGCTAACGAAGCAATTTAAGAGGCTTGCAATAAATCCAGAATTTTTTTATTTAAAAAAAAATTACTAACACAATTTTTTCTCAGTACGGATATTTCTATTCCTTCATGCCCCAAATTAAATCCTAGGTCCGGGTGTGTCATTGATAAAAGTAATTTTGAAAATTGCTGCTTTACAGAATAATTTACACAGTATTCAAATCTACCTACTCATTCACGCAAAGCTTTCAAATTACTAACTAGGCAAGTCGATACTTCAAACAATAACGGTACCCATGTACTCGTACATACATACAATGTACATATGTATGTATATATACAGACAATATAGTCACCTAGCGTAATTGACGCCACAAGACACGTGGTAATATCTGTGATATAGTATATTGAACATTTATACGTCACATTTCTGTAAATATTGTGGACTATATTTTTGAATTTATAAATACACACGAGTGACGAAATTTTCTATGCACACGTCGCGGCGAGTGGCGTGCGGAGTTTTTCCAACCAGTTTTCCCGCGTGGAAAATTCTCATCGGTTTTTCTACCAAACGCGCGACTATAGATCGGAAATATACCTTTTATCTTTCAGGGATTGGATTGCGATATAATAGACTGGTGACTTCGTGCGCCTCTTACGAAACTCGAAATAGGACTGATCGGGAAGTTGCCCCATTGCCAATGTTCGGCCGCGACACGTTCAGCGTTTCTTCAAGTTTTGTACGGGCTGAGCCTCCTCACGCCAGGGTTCGACAACCGTTCGCTTATCTAATCGAAATTCGCTCCAAGTGTCTGAATTTGATGAGATCAAACGGGTCACGAGAGGGGGTCACTGATGCCGTGAGAGTGTCGCATCAATCGATAATTTGTCAAGGGCGTATCCATGGGAGAGGCGGGTATTCGAAAACATAATGAAACGGCAGTATATTTCGTGCAGGACATGAGTGTAGTCATTAATCATTGTGAAGAAGTATTAGGATTAATAATAACCAACTGTGATTTAAGTGCTAGTAAGTTTCCAGTCATTTAAGAATACATTTCCACACTTGTAAATGGTTCTTAACCTTTTTGGGGTAACGGTACATCTTTGGAGGAATATTATAAGATATTTATATTTGAAATAATAGCTCTCACATTCACTCAAAATTAATAAAAATAAAAGTATATCTAACTAATATACACAAAAGTGAAAAATAAATTAAATTTAAGTGAATTCAATTTAGATTATTTTATTTTTTTTGAGAATACACATTATATTTAATTCTTCCATCAGAGTGCTAATTAAGTAACTGTTAACTGATCTCAATAATTAAACTCCTTCCAATCTGGAAATTATTTTTGTCTATTAATTCCATTGAATTGGTGAATATTTCAATTTGTCTAAATAATTTATTACCTTTAAGTTTTTAAAATGGAGTAAAAATATTCTATATTATATGCTGGTTATTTATTATAATTGAGTATTCTGTTTAAACGAAATGATAAACGGACTATATTGCACATTGCAATCTCGCACCCAACAATCGTTGCCACGAAAATCACGAATACGGAATATCTGACACAATCGAAATGTATATATTATATTATACCCTTAACCTACACACATGTGTATGTGTATTGAAATATTCTCAATTCATCTATCGGTTTTCTAGTTTTCAATTTTATGATGTTTATAAATACGCATTTATAACTTATGTATAATTATAAGTATACTAAAATATAAATCATTTCTAAAATTTTGTTTTACATTGAAATCACTGGTTAAAGTTTGTTTTTCGCATACGTGCTTAAAATATATGTGTACTTACTGTTAATGGACATCTTAATTACGTGGTAAAATTGAGTTTTGAGAAATGGCAATTTCGCACTTAAATTTTGGCACGTGGCGTGACGTTGATGTCGGTAAAAATCGCAAGTTGAACACACCCAGAATTTTATTTTGCACTTGATTATTATCGCACTTCGTGTTTATAGAATTTATCGCTTGTATTATTATGTGTAGATTAATAGGCACTTAAAGATTATACATACATACATATATGTATGTATTTCCTGATAAAAAAAGGAAAAAAAATGTTTGTCATTATTGGTATTTTTTAAATAATTTTCATATTAAAATGTTTTCACATATTATCAATATTTATTTAGTCCATATTTATTGTTATGTTAAAAGGAAATCCATTGACGTAATGTAATAATGCTAAAAATCATCAAATTTCTGATTTAACTGTTGAATTTGGCGTGATATTATGTGTGTAAAATGAACGATGTTTACAGTTTATTGCGAGTGTTTGATATTCACTGACATAATTGGGGGTTCCAAACTGGTGGACTGCATTCCGCAAAAAATTGAATTTCAATGAATCTTGTCGAAGTAGAACTCTCGAATCGATCATTTCATCAACACTTTCATACATACATATGTATATATCTACTATAAAAAAGATTGCAAAATATATGATTCACACAAGATTTTATTATTTCCTTGTATCATCATACACATTCATACCATTTTTTAATTTTTTTTTATCACAATAACTCTGTATAAAATAATAATACAAATAGTTGTATAAATTTATATTTACTAAAAAAATTCACAAAAAATCAATAAAATTTTTGTCTGATAAAAAATATATGTACGTATAAATTAACATTTACAAATAAAATGTATATTTTCTTTCTATTACGTTTACAAAATGTAAATGTTTAGTAATATTTTTAGTTTTTATTACATATTCGACGGTTTTGTACAAACATTTTTAATCTAGTATTAAAATTTAGAGTTGGCCTTTTTATATCGTAGCTATGTAGTTAAGATAAATAATAAAAGGATTGACCTAGTTTCTTGTAATCAGTTTCACGTCTGAGATCACAAATACATGCATACATATCGTATCAAATTTATGCGGTTTATTACCACATACATGTACATATTCAACAGTATAGTACATATACATAGAATGAGATTCTTCACTTTATCTTGCTTTTTATAATAAAATTTCGTGAAAAAGTCGCGTGGTGTCCGCCCTAGATTCCTTGTTTACTATATTTTACTGCAACGAAACTAATCAATATGTAAGTATAGAGCGGAGCTTTTGTATGTAAATCTGTAACTGAACGGAAGGTACAATTGCATTTATTAAGAATTTTACAATATGTATTTGAATCAAAATTCAAGTCATTAT
Source organism: Arctopsyche grandis (assembly GCF_051622035.1). Classification (NCBI taxonomy): domain Eukaryota; kingdom Metazoa; phylum Arthropoda; class Insecta; order Trichoptera; family Hydropsychidae; genus Arctopsyche; species Arctopsyche grandis. The sequence continues at coordinate 8,887,935 of NC_135355.1, forward strand.
TTTTCAATATCATTATCGAATGGCAATATGGTGTTCAGTGACGTCATCAAAATGATGGAATCTTCCCAGTCCACTTGGTTGTAGCAGTCCTTACAATGGAATTGATGACGCAGTTCTCCTTGAGAATTTTTCTCTGTTTTAACCATGAAAACGTTTTCTTGACGGATGCATTGATTCGAGGGTCGATTGCTGCAAGATGTGTCACTCTTGGTAGTGGTTGAAAGGAGTTCTGAGGAGGATTCGGTGCTTTTGCAAGGATGGCAAGAGTGTATGTTCATTGCTGGACAAATGGGTTGAACAGGTCCATAACATTTGTTCTGTTTTTGCTTCATGCACTCATCGCACATGCCCAAATGATGAAACATGTATTTCATTATGTTTCTATAGCAAAATCCACAATGTCTAACCACCTTGCGGGTCTTTTTTTTCGGTTTTTCTGATTGCTGGGCTGTCTTCATGGCATGTTGCTTCAATGTTTGCTGAGTTTTATTCATTTTTATTCCAAAATTAGAATCCGCTACAGCGATGATAATTTTTTTCTCAATTGTGTGACACGTTTAAAGGTTCAATTGTTTAATTTATTTGAAAAATATCGATTCGTTTGTTTACGGTAAAAATCCGATATACATATATTATATAATTCGATATTACATCGAGATATCGGCGGCCAGGATTCTTTAATGCACAAAATACTACAATGTTCTACAAAGCAAGAGAGCAAAAAAAATATTGGCAATAGTGAACCATTTTTGTGCCCCTAAGAATCCTGGCCCACGATCTTTGGATATATGTAACAACACACCAAAAGTAATGGTAGCACATAAACGTGAAATTTGCAAACAGCAAGTAAGAAATCTCGCGTACCTCTGTACTTCTTGCAAACAAATTCATTTGAAATTTGTAGTATTATTATATGTGTTACATATTTCTTCATTTAAATTGAAACCACCATGAACTAACAGTTACATGTATTTTTCTCATTCAGTGTCATCACCTGGATGGTAATACCCGGTGCGCTCTACAACTCCCGCACCCCCCTAGTGACACCACTGGCTATAGTTGTCGGCCATTCTTACTGAGTCTTTAACCACTTGAATTTTAATTAGAAAATAAGAGCCCCGTGAATTTAAGAAGTATATTTTATGTCCTCGGTGGTTTTCACGTTCATTATCAAATATTTACATTCATAATAGTTAAATGTATATTCATTTACCGTCAATTAGTCAATTGCATTATTCTAATCAAAATATCGAACGACTACATAATGGTTTATCTACCCATTGTCATGACGAAAGCATATTTTTTAATAAATGGAAGCCTATTTGTATCCAATAAGAACGTTTTAATAGGCGATTCATCACTTAATTTTGATTAAAGCGTTAAGTGTAGACCGCGCCCATCGAAAGTGTCAAGTATCAAAAGAAAAACTACGAATTCAATCATTTATCTCTGGGGACTGGGTCACTGCATTGAAAGTCGAAAGATCGAAAAGAAAAGATCGAAAATCGAAAAATCGAAAAGAATGAGGCTGAACGTTTTCAACTTCATTCATGAAAATATAGTGTTTTCACCCCCAATCCCACATTTAGGACATTGTTCTTTCAATGACCAACCAATACGCAACATTCTTAAAGAAATATATCTGGCAATCGCAAAGATAATAGAACATAAAACACCTAACTCTATGCTGACTGAAGCTATACCTGCTATCCCGTTATTTGCCTGAATTATAGTTCAAGTACACAACATGACAACATAATGCATTTTAAAGGTCTGTTCATACCTAGTCAGCACGTACCGACTTCAGCAGGTATCTGGCCGTACGAAAAGTATTCTTTGGTACATTTTGTATGGGTATATTCACACCAACCGTCACGTTTACGCCACGGCAGGCTTACAGCAGTACCCGACATTTCCTGTTCATACCTTACAGCAACATCCGTCAACGTATCGTATCCGTTTTTTTGGCCATCGTGGAAATATACACGCGAATTACGTGCCATGAGTCTGCCGCTTTGCTGTTTTGGACCAATTATCGATAGTGACAGTTGACAGCTGTTCAATCTTTCGACATGGTTTTGGCGCAAATATTTAAAAAAAATTTAAATTTTTTACGGAAATATTTAAAAAAAAATTGTCCATCATCCACAAGCTCCTTATACAGTGTCCAAAACTCTTCTTCAGTTTTTCTATTTTTTAACATGGAATGCACATCAAAACGCCTCCGTGCTTTTTTATTGCTTTCTTGACAACAGCGCGATTATACATAATTTTTCGTTCGATAAACGTCGAAACATTTTTGCTGACTTGTATTCTGATGCGTAGCTACGAATGCACGTGTATTCAAGTACTCAACAATACGATGTAAGCAATATTGCGCCGTATCGTCATGGCCTCTGATGTATAAGTAAGCCGAGTTTGCCTTGCACTCGGCCAAATTGCTGTAAACGTGACGTGACCGCGACGTGTAGGTAGATATGAATAGAAATGTAATAAAATTACATATTTGAAACGGAGTCGTGCAGAGCTGAAGCCGTGCAGTGCTGTTAAGTATGAACAGACCTTAAAAAGTACGATGTCTTGTTTCGTATTTTTTAAGGAATATAATTTTTTCTCCTCTGATTTTTATTGATAAAAATATATACATATGTAAATAAAAATGTCATTCATTTTTTAGTATAATACACCCCTCCCCCTAGAAAATCATTTATTACTGGTCAAAAATTTTGCCCCTCTCCCCATGGGAAAAGCTGAAATGACGCCCCTGCTATCAGGATTACCACCGCTACGAAAACCGTTCGCGCGGATCTCCTGTTGCACAGGAAAATTGCCCAAATATTGCTCAAAAATTTCCCGGGGGGGGGGGGGGTGATTACTAGAGGTAGGATAGTCACAGTGCTATCCATTGTTTGGCAAACCTTTAACAATGCATTTACAACCTTTGAACAATACACGGCCCCCTCAGGCTCCGGTGACTAGTGATTACATCCCAAATGTGAAAACTGTCCTGTCACACAGAAGAATTCCCGTACCGAAAACCCAAATATTGCTGAACAAATGCTTTTTTATACGAGATTTGGGCAGTTTTCTGTACGGTAATTTTCGTGCGACAGGAGATCCGCGCGAGTGAATTTGTAGCGGCGGTTATGCTGGTAGCGATTCACATTTGGGATGTAATCACCGAACCATCAATTAAAAAGACGGTAATTGGATTATTAGTCACATTGCGATCGTCCAGAAGACATTTTTTGCCATGAAAATCGCGAATTAGTATTATAGTTATCGTTAGTATGATGGACTTTTCGGCTGCCAGATGTTCCGTTAAAGAGATATTAGTTAATTTTGGGCGAGCGCTTTGTGACCAATAATCACCGAACCTAACGGCTACGTCCGTACTACCGATATCTATACTCGATAGATACGAAATTTTCCATATCCAGTTGCCATATTGCAACCTGTGGTTGCTATATGGGAACTAGTTATGGCAAATTTCGAAAATATCGGGTGTAGATATCGGTAGTGTGGACGTAGCCAACAAGGGCTCGGTGATTACTGGTCACAAATTACTCGTTACAGAGTCACTAAAATCTCTATAACGGAACATCTGGCAGCCTAAAAGTCCATCATACTAACGATAACTATCATAGTAACGAGAACTTGAGTGCCAAATATTGTGTATTCGCGATTTTCATGGCAAAAATTGTCTTTGTGACCACCCCAATGTGACGAATAGTCCAATTACCGCCAACAAGACATGTGAAAAGTCTGCTGGTGTTGCCATCGTACAGGCAGTGGTCGTCGGGCCGGCCGGCGAGTGGCAAACTAGCGAGTGGCGTTAGTCGGTCGGTGGTGGCCACACCGGGCTCGGATTGACCTCAGGCTGCGGCCGCTGCGGCTGGAGCCTGCGCCCCGCCCCACCCCGCCTCACCCGCCCACCCACACGCCAGCGTCTTCGAGTCGCCCCACCGCTCGCGCTCGCAATTGCACTCGCCCGCGCCCGCGCCCGCGCCCCCCGCAGGTCAGTCCGCCACTCCGCCGCTTTTCGCCCCGCCCCACCCACCCACCCACCCACCCCACCCCACCCCACCCCGCCCCACAAATTGCAGACCGGTGATTGTCGTGCTGCAGGTCGCGCGACTGCAAGTGCAAGTACAATTGCATGTGTGCATCGTGCATCGTGCATCGTGCACCGTGCACCCGTGAAAGGGCGGCGCCACATACCGCATATCGATTATAGCGGGTTGGCTGTTTCGCTGTTTCGCTGTTTCGCTGTTCGCTCTTTCCCTTCAGTGTCTCCGGAGACGGCCCGGCGAGTGGACGCGCCCCGCCTCGCCCCCCCCCCCCCTTCCGCCGCTTCCCCCCCCGTTAATTCCGCCCCGAGGCCGAGTCGGCGGTGTCTGCAGTGTCTGCACTCGCCTGCAGGCCGTTTGCGAGCAACAAGCTGTTAGGGGCGTTGCGGATAAGCGACACTCGCCCTTATGCGCCCGTTCGTAACGTTCACTTTCGCATGCGCTCCTCGCCCAATAAGAATTCGGTTCGACCCGAACCCTCATTCGCCCCGTTTCGTCTATCGCTCTCGATTATTGCACTTTTTGTTGTTATCGATTTTCCCTACATTTCGATTCGCCGTGATGTAATTGCCAAAAATGTACTCTTATTTCGTGTGAAATTTCATTTTTGTACTAATTGATTCATGTTGAAAAACTGCCCTTAATTAATTGCGACCTCGTTTGACATATTTTTGTACGGAATTTATTTTAAATTGACAATATTTAAGATTGCATAATCCATAATTGTGTGTCGAAAAATTTTAATACTAATACGTTCGTATGGCATAGAATTCATGGCAAACATTTACGATATACATATATGTAGGGTTGCCAGATTTCTTCCAAGTCAAACCGGGACCCCCCCCCCCCCCCCCCAACCTGAAAAAATCAACAATATTAGACCACTTAGTCTATGTCTTTCATTTCCATTAAATCTCCATTAACGAGAATATTCGAGAATATAATTTAACTACCCATTTTTCCATTCCAATTTGGAGATTTTAATTTTCTTTTCAATATATTGTTTAATGGAACAAATTGATTGAACAATTATGTGTCATTTTTTATAATATTTTTCGTATATAAATATTCAACTAGTTTTTCAATTTCTAGCTACTCTGGTATTTTTTCCACACTCATCCAGGAAAAACGCAGAATATTTTTTTAATGTTATTGGCCATTGTTTCAAATAATCTGTCAATGTTTCATAAAATTTGCTACTTCTTCAATTTGTCCCTGAAATTGCTTAAAAGGTATGCATAATAGAAAATTTTTAAAACTGGGAATTTTGGGCGTCCCGAAAGGTTCAGTCGGAACACTGGGACAATCCCGATTAATCAGGACGCCTGGCAACCCTATGTATACACATATATAAACGAAAAGATCGTGTTTTTACATTTCATTAAATAATATATGCAATTTATTTTCAAATTATTTTACGTTATTCATAATAAATGTACATATTTTTATAATATACATTTTTTTTATTTTTGAAAAAAAAAAAGGTTTTATTCTTCAAAGCCTTTTCTTAATTTACTGTGGACCCCCAGCTTGCCTAATATTGAATTTTTCTAAACTTCAAATGTGGACACAATTCTTCCCATAGGTTTATGAATCTGCAAGTATACATATGTATATGAATCCCTGGAGGTCCATATGGACCATTTTAATGCTAATTTTTATAAAATTTTCATTCACAGTTGCAGTTACTGATATTTTTTCAACAATTATTCACGAAAGTAGTACACTTATTATTCATCGAAGTACAGTAAGTAGATGCAAACAATTTTCAGTACTTATTGGTTATACGGGCGTATATCTTTGAATGTTGAAATATCTGAAAATTAGGTACTTATTGGTTATACAGGCGCATCCGAGCATTATAAAATTATTTGGGAATTACTTTTTCGATTTTTATCGATATTATTCGTCAATCACCTAGAAGCCGTTCATATAAATTGCTGTGTATTTTTTTTGGTTATACTCCATGCTCGGATACGCCCGTTTAACCAATAAGTACCTAATTTTCAGATATTTCAACATTCAAAGATATACGTATTATACATGAAAATCGTTGCACTCGATAGAATAAAACGAAATTGTGGTTATTAAATATTTCTCAATTGGTTGTTTCCATTAGACGAAAATACATCCACATGACATAATTATGGATTTGAGCTCCTCAAAATAGCCTTTATAATTGTGACAGTCTGGCCTAACTATGTATTTCTTACCATTTTCAAATCACTATCTGGTACAACTGAAAGGCTCAATTATACTACTCCTTCATTCACACAAAGAATTTTTTTTAATTGACTTAAATTTATTCTGGGAATGAGCTAGCTCACATGTCCATGTTCATGGTCATCTTATTAAAAAAAAAAAGCTAAAACGCTAGGCTGACTTTTTTCATTTTTACCAATAATTGGATTTACACGCAACTATGTACTTAAATTTCGCACATGTAAATGATGACGAATTATGTACTTCATACTATTTGCAATTTTTTTTTAAACATAATTATTTTTTACTTACATATGTACACATGTGTGTATATTATTTGTTTTTGACGTGTCATGTATTTAATTAACATTATTATGAATTTTGATGTGTTTGTAAGTTGCTAGATCATGATCAACTAGCTGAGGAGAACCTCAGGCTAGTTTTGCAATCGTCATTTGACTTGATTTGTCTAAAATTTGCAATGTAACCTCTAATGGGTATACTGATAATGGGTTTTTAGAGTATTTTCATATGAGAAATTTCATAATATCTGAAGGCTTTTAAAAATGTATGGATGCACATATATTCAGGACCGCCGAGAGGGGGGTGAAGCTGGGGTTAAAGTTCCAGGGCCCGAACTACTTGGGGGCCCCGTGTTGTAACGTTTGACTGATCGATATTGATATTTTATATTATTCTACATAAAAATACATATATTTATTTAATGCTAAATGTTTATTATTTTTCGATCCACGCATTCTTTGTGTCCATGTAAAATCGTACCTGTTTGATATACTTTCTTATTCGATTATTTTAAAAATAGCATTAAACATATCGGTATTTTTCTGATAGACTTTTCTTAACTTAACATCGGTTATAGGAAGCGTCTTGCGTGCCACCCAAATCCATTGGCGTATGGTGTGCTAAAGGAGACATCTATGAAAAGAGTAAAAAGAAACAGCCTTTGATAAATAATAATTAATTCCTTATAAAGGACAATATCTCCAATGGGAGATATCCTCCCCAAAATGTAGCAACTATCAATCAAACAAACTAATAATGATCTTAGTTATATTTATATTAAAAAAAAAATTTTTTTTTTTTGGTTTGTTATATATTTGGGTATGAAATTATTTTTCGAAACAATTTAAACATCCATTTTATAAAATAAATGTGCATTAAAAAAAAAATTCTGTACATTACAAAAAAATTGTGTGCATTTTCTAAATGACGGATACAGATTGCATTAGAAACTTTGCTTTGATCATTGAAAAAAATATTTACTACAAAAAGCGGATGTTTGCTACTTAAATGTGTATTACAATGACCAAAATACGAACCGACAACGACCAACGCTTCTCTCTACTGGATTCCTTCGTTTTTACTCTTCGGCTTGCGACCTTCGACACCTACGACCTTGGCTTCGACTCTACGACCTGACATCATCATTCATATTCATACGTAATACGTAAACAAAAGTAAACACTTTTGACAGTTGTCAATAGCGGAACATAGCAAAGTTGCCACTTTTTGTATCTGATCTAATGCTAAAATCTATTTTTTCGAATGATCGTTTCATATTTTTTAATGGTCACTTTATAATGCCAAAATATTTTATTCGATTCACAATATGCACAATATTCATAGATTGTTTCATGCACCGAAAATAATGCAAATTTTTAATGCACAAACATTTTTTTTAAGATACAAAGTATTTACTAGTCTCAATGTACCGTTAAATCGTACCCATTGCTAATGATAGAAATTCGATCAAATTTAAAATGTTCTTTGTTCGTTTTATACGATTTTTTTAATCGTATATTAGACTATTCCCATCAATAATGCACTGTTTAATTATATGAATGACAGATAATGACCAGTCAATAGCCCTCATTCGCAACGAATCCGTGATGACATTTTTTGCAGCCACTTGGACTTGTATCGAAATAAGAACCAGGTTTAATGAAACGAGATCAGTAATTTGTGTTTTTTTTGTGCAATTGTGGATTAACATTGAGCGCTTGAGTATTATGTCATTTCTAATCGAAGATACGTGTACAAAAATAACGTGTTAAATAAATTAACAAATCGTTGGGCGTATTTAGCTGATCGAGTAATTTACTAATGGCTCTGAAATAGACACATTTTCATTTCTAAAAGACTAATTTAATTAGTTTGGTTGAAATAGTAAGTTTACATAATTGTTTTTGATAATTTGTAGCATTTTCGAGTGCTACGATTTTTAAAATATTCATAATGGTCGAAGTCTTCTTTAAATTCAGCCGTTACAATTGTGTCCGTCTGGGATTAGATTGTGTGCAGGAATGAATTGATTATGAAGTGAATCGATATATCTGTGCGACACTGATTTAAAACGACCCTTATGGATACATCGTTGTTTGTTACATACATGTATATGTGTATAAAATATAACTATATTTGTATTTAGTATATTATTACCATCACTAATCTCGATTATGCACAGTTCCACTTTAACATGCACTTAATTACATTACAAACTGGTTGTTATCGTTTTGAGTATCAGAGAATCCTATAGCTTATTATATATTCGATGATATGTTGCTAATTACCGGTTAAATGATTGACGCGAAAATAAATGGTTATCGAGTAATATTTTTCGTACTAAACATTTTGAATACGTAACATGATTTCAGTAAGCATTTGTAAATTTTATTGTTCCAGATCAGAATCTCGACGAGTCACAAAAGGAGGTTTGACGGAAGACTGTACTTTTGGATCTCAATATATTCGTGAAATCTCATATTAATAAATCATCATCATGACTACACCTTGCACTCGTTTTTCCGACAACTATGAACTCAAGGAGGAATTGGGGAAGGGAGCGTTCTCCGTCGTTAGAAGAAGTGTGCAGAAGTCCACCGGATTAGAGTTTGCTGCAAAAATTATCAACACCAGAAAACTCTCCCAACGCGACTTTGCAAAACTCGAAAGGGAAGCAAGAATATGCCGCAAACTGCAACACCCAAACATAGTCCGTCTCCACGATTCCATTCAAGAAGAGCACTACCATTATTTAGTGTTCGATCTAGTCACCGGTGGGGAACTCTTTGAAGACATTGTCGCCAGAGAATTCTACTCTGAGTCTGATGCTTCGCATTGTATTCAGCAAATTTTGGAATCCGTGCATCATTGCCATCATTACGGCGTTGTTCATCGCGATCTGAAACCTGAGAATTTACTGCTAGCGAGCAAAGCCAAGGGAGCTGCTGTAAAATTAGCTGATTTCGGTTTGGCAATCGAAGTTCAGGGTGATCAGCAAGCCTGGTTTGGCTTTGCTGGAACTCCTGGCTATCTATCGCCAGAGGTTCTCAAGAAGGAACCGTACGGAAAGCCAGTAGATATATGGGCTTGCGGAGTAATTTTATATATTTTACTTGTCGGCTATCCTCCTTTTTGGGATGAGGAGCAACATAGATTGTACAACCAAATAAAAGCCGGCGCTTACGAGTATCCATCGCCCGAATGGGACACTGTCACTCCGGAGGCGAAAAGCCTCATCAATCAGATGCTCACCGTGAGTCCTAACAAACGAATTACTGCATCCGAGGCTCTCAAACACCCATGGATCTGCCATCGGGAGAGGGTTGCTTCAGTCATGCACCGCCAGGAGACCGTGGACTGCCTCAAGAAATTCAATGCTCGTCGTAAGTTGAAAGGCGCCATTCTCACCACCATGTTGGCCACCCGTAATTTCTCCGGCCGCTCAATGATAGCCAAGAAAGGTGATGGCTCCCAGGTGAAAGAGTCCACCGATAGCAGCACCACTATCGAGGACGACGATGTCGACAAGGATAAAAAAGCTGGAGTCGATCGTTCGTGCACTGTTATCTCTAAAGAACACGACGATGAAATGGCTCTGAGTAAGGCTGACTCGTTTGGCAAGAACACTCGCTCAGCAGAAGGCAACTCGGCTCAATCGGCACGACGACAGGAGATCATCAAAATCACGGAACAACTCATAGATGCGATCAACAACGGGGATTTCGAAACATATGCTAAAATTTGTGACCCTCACATTACAGCGTTCGAGCCCGAAGCTCTGGGCAATCTGGTCGAAGGCATGGATTTCCACAAGTTCTACTTGGAGAATGTGCCCGGCAAGACCGCCAAGCCGATGAACACTACAATCTTGAATCCACACGTCCACTTGTTGGGTGAGGAAGCTGCGTGCATTGCATATGTGCGGTTGACGCAGTTCCTCGACGAGCACGGTCACCCCCACACCACTCAGACGCAGGAGACGCGCGTATGGCATAAACGTCAGGCCAAGTGGACCTCGGTCCATTTTCACCGCTCCTAATTCCCCCTCCTCTCACCTCCTATTGGACCGTTAGACTATCTTATTTATTCACCATGATACGGACAGGTTTCCATATTAGTCGACACACACCCACATATATTGTGTAGAATTGTGGATAAATTTAGAGAATGTCTGGTGTGAAATCATATCAAACCGATAGTCAGTGTCGAAAGCCTTCATTTGGAAACTCAGCTGAATACATTGCATCCTGTATGGTGAAAACTGATCCTGATACTTTTTATGATTATATTTATTAAAATCAATATATTTCGCACTCAAATCAAATGCACCTTTGGCTTTAGCGTGCTCAAACTCCTTTTTTGTAATACAGCAGCTGACAGCTCTGTCGCTGTGTTCCATGATCTTTGACTAATTTATACACACATATATATATATATATATATATATATATATATATATATATATATATAATATATATATATATATATATATATATATATATATATATATATATATATATATATATATATATATTCATATTTATACATTATTATGTATATAATGTGTTTGCGTGTGTGTGTATATGTTAATATATATATATATATATATATATATATATATATATATATATATATATATATATATATATATATATATATATATATATATAAATAGTATTTTTAATGTAATACAGATCTCTATCTAATATTTATTCGATGATGGTAGAAACCTACAGCCATGACTTAGGTTTAATTAAAATTCATTATTTATTTGTTTAAAAACTATCATCACCTCATACAGAACTGATTGACAATTAGAAATTTTTTAGGTCGCCTTTATACTCTTATGATTTAAGCATTAGTAATTTATTACCGCTTATATTTTGTACAGTTACTTTTTTTGAGATTTTCGTTTTCATGTTTTCTTTTATTATTTCGATTTTTGTAGTTTTAATTATTCGGGCTTTTCATCCGTCGCTAATATTTATATAACATGAAGTGCTTTATTGGTATTGTGTATAAAGTCAGTTTTTACAGAATCCAGTACTGAATATTATACAATTTTACATAATCTAAAAAAAAATGCATTCTGAAGTTTTTGAATATCATTTTCAGAGTTTATACATTATATTGGAATAGTAGATTTGTCACTTTGCCTTTTGCAGGTGTATGCTTTTTGCAGTTAAGATGATCTGATTTTTATACTATACATACATATTTATATAGTTGTTCTGATGCTTCATAGTTTATATTGACATATTATTGTGAGGTTTTTTTCTTGTTTGTTTTCTTGTGTGGTTAATAGTGATGATGTTGAAATTTTTCCCCCCTCGTTTTATGAATAATCGAAGTTACGGTCAACGAATGCCGAGCAAGTTTGGCTCACATGACCTGGAGGTACAACTATCAAGCTCAATATAGGACACAACTGAAACCATTTTATTATTTATTTATTTGCAGTGGCGCTTCAGTTGTCACTTTTTTCTAGATAGAAATACTTTAAGCACATTCTTTATTAAAAAAAAAAAAAAAACAATTTGTCTCTCTTTACATGTTATCTATAAATGTTTTTTGTCGTGCTTAAATTGTACACAAGGTGTTCTTAATCATGTTTTACTCTGTGGATTGTTATTAAATAAATAGCTCTTAAGGATTATTATTATATATTATTAACAAGTGATAATATGCAGTTATTGGCACTACGCACGTATACACACTACCAAGTGTCAACTTCGAGGAGGCATCTCCTCTAATCTGGATATATGTATTCTGCTTTGGACCTTGGCGTGTTTGTACTTCGATATCACCCTGCCTGTTGGGGATTTTTCAAGTTTATTTGGGAATATTACGACACGCATTCAACAGTATTCTAAGTCTAATTAATGATTTACTTGCCAAAAGAATCAAATAATCTATTTTAAAAGTATTATTATATTGAACTGTTATTTGTATATGTTATTTGTGCCATGCAGATTTAGTGCCAATAGCTGTATGGGTTGTCTTAAAAAAAAAAAAAACTGTCTAGTCTTTATTATTATGGCTATGTGAAGTGGATTTAGAGTTTAAGTATTAATCCTTTTTTTGTATTTTTCAGATCTTTACCTAATATTAATATATATAATATTTATAAAAAATGATGATAATGATGATGATGATGATGATGTGCTGGTGACTGCAGGGTTTAAGAGTTGTAGCTCTAGTGTGAGTGCGGTAACATCCGCGTGCCGGGAATCTCGGCAAGTCATCAAACGTTTGCTTTTTATTATCATATATGTAAAACCAAAAAATTGTTTATTGAGTCCTCGCCCTTAGGCCTAAATTTTTGGTCCGCAACTCAAAATCTTTTCAAATCGACACACTCGACTTTGTGTGAAAAATGGTTTTTTGAATATAAAAAAAGTGTAATTTGTTTATATTATTAAGGTTTTATTGTAGGTTGATATGTACGCATTTTTGCAAACCAATTTTGGCGCATTTTTTTGAGTCTGAACCTATACATGTGTTTTAATTGCAATATATTGTTAGTATTTATGACAATTTTTATTTATTTATATTATGATATACATTTTGTTGATACTTATATTGATTTTTTTTTTTAATCTTTGACATATATCAGTCCATCACTTTTGTGACGACTTTAATTAGTGTATAAGATCACGCCAGATGTATAGTCTTCTTTTTTGGTAGATATCTCTTAAAATCCATTGTCAGCATTTCTCTACTTCCGAATATAATATGTAATGAAATTATCTGTAATAAATTCTTTTGGTCTAACAAGTGACTTTTTAATACGAATTATACAATTCACCTTCACACACCGGCTTTCGTACTGCACTAATTTTAATTTGCAGCACTTACATGCGATTGGCAAGGGCGTTTAGGTCACATTGCACTGCATACGACCTCTATCGGGACCTACGCTTGAATTGTTGAACCCTGGCCAAACTGTTATACGTTTACTACGACTCTCATAATGTTCTTGTCTTGACTTTACACTTGTATGTATGTTCGATTACATTCAAACCTACCTCGAAACCGAGTCTCCTGCAACTTTTTCATTTCTATGCATGTGGATTTCTCCTGTAACCCTATTTTTCATGTATTTGTAAACTAAGCTATAACGTACGTATAAGTAAGTAGCACCCTTAGCTTTGTCAATACCCACTTTTATAAATTAAAACTAATTAAAAAATAAACAACATTCAATGAAAATGCACCACTTTTATTTTTAGAATTTGTTTTTATTAAACATTACATATAACCACTCATTGTACATAAGTTACATGCATATGTACATAAATTATAAAATTGAGTCATGTTAAAATGCAGCCACGCATAAGCATTAACTTTGAATTAATTTCAAAGATATATATATATATACATATGTACGTACATATATATTTCGATTATTTATCGATACATTAAAATAATATGAATTATATAAAACAATAATTCAGAATTAGGTGGCTTAACACGTTCAATCCGGCGTGTACCACCGGTGGCCACGCGGATAGTACTATAGCAGGCTATAATTTTACGGTTCCACTTCATTGAGCACCCCAACACTAAAATTCCTATAAAATTATAAAGATTTAGGGACAACTAAGATTGTACGCCGTCACGCGTAATTGGGTGCCGATACGCGTGACAGTGCCGCCACATGGGCAAATGTATGAAATCATGCGCCGGGCTGAATGTGTTGATTCATTTTCGTTTCAATGAATGTCTCAGGTACAAAAAGGTAAATTTACAATTCTTAAGTTATAATCAGGGCTGTGTAGTCAGAGTCGTAGCATTTCAAGCGGAGCCAGAGTTGTAAAAAATCAATTGAATCCTGACTCCTTTTTATTATTTTCTTTAATATGTATTACGGAATGTGTCAATTAGAGTCCAATTTTATTGCAGTAAATGCGATAATAAATTGAAATTAAATAATTTCCTTATAAAAATCATGAATTTAAATTACATTATTTATTTATTTATTACAGTTAAGGTAGTGACATTACAGATATACTGCAGGGCGTCAATATTATAAATAAAATCGTTAAATTGCACTATTTTGATGTGTTGTGGCCGAAACTGATTGTTTCCTTCGTCTCATCCTTTTTTTTATGAATGTTCTTACTTTTTATTTATACCTATTTCATTACCAATAATTCAGGCTTCATGTGAATTTTTAGTGATTTTTTTAATTACTTAAATTTTTTATGGGTACGATTTAATGTTGCATTAAAAAAAAAACTGCTCCTTAGAACGAATTATTTGCGCATTAAATTAATATATTTCTGTTAAGTAAAAAATATTACATTGAGCAATATTTTATTTGTAGTATGAAATAAAAAAAATTGTTTTGATCATTTAACAATCAAAATGTACAGCTAAAGGTAAAATTGAAAAATTCACATGATTTCAACTACAACAAATTAGCAGTTTAATCCACCAATTCTTAGCTCGCGAGTTACTTAGATAAAATACCTATTATATGGAGTGGGCCAAATTAGACGGTTGCCGATCCTATACGTGAGATATTTAATGCTCAGCGTTAATGCGCATTTCATCCGTTTTAAGTTATTTTATATTTGACGTTCCCTTAATACGACGAAAGTTTTCCACTAGGTCTATCTATGAAAATAATTTTTTTTTCTGTTGTGAAAGTGACTTATCAAATGTCTGCATTTGATATTAAAATGCTGACCTAATTAAAACAAGGATTTGTAATTTTTCAAATGATTAATATAAGTATATTTTCTATTTTTATTTATTAGAGATTTT
Organism: Arctopsyche grandis; assembly: GCF_051622035.1. Classification (NCBI taxonomy): domain Eukaryota; kingdom Metazoa; phylum Arthropoda; class Insecta; order Trichoptera; family Hydropsychidae; genus Arctopsyche; species Arctopsyche grandis. The sequence goes on from NC_135355.1 coordinate 8,903,282, forward strand.
ATATTTTTAAGTGTAGAAATATTTTACTGAAGAAATATAAGACTTTTTGTGTGTTCTTTTGTTTTATAATCTAATTATACTTTTTTTCTATTACCGTTTTTTTTTTTTTATATAATATATCAGAAATTATTTTTAAATTGTACATATATTTTTTTAAATGATATAATATTTTCTTTAATTCACACAAATTTTATGAAATGCTTTCAATAACTACTATGTATTTGTTTTATAAAATGTGCATTTAAATTGTCTCAATTTTTAAATTTTGAAAATCACTATTATTTTTATTACTAACAATTTTACACGTTGGCGAGAAAAGTCGATATTACTAAAATCGTTCAAGTCGGAGTCGAAGCATAAGGTAAAAGTCTAGAGTCGGAGTTGGCAAATTTTGAAGCGACTCCACAGCACTGGTTATAAAACACTGTCGAGTGTTAAACACCTTATGAGTTTTTAAATGAAATCGTTTTAATCTACATTTGCTGCTGCAACTGCTTGACTGGTTTTCTCAACCTCGCTCGACGATTCCATTTGAGATATTTTTAAATTGATAGTCGTTGGTTTTTGCACGTACGATCTACAGATTAAGTTTTGGTGCAATTTGCGGTGTTTCGACAGCGAACTTGGATCTGAATATTTCTTTTTACAGATATTGCATTGGAATGGTCTTTCGCCGGAATGTTTCATGGTATGGTTTCGGAGATCGTTTAGTCTAATGAATCTGAAATTTGATAAATTACAGTAGAATGTTACTCAGCATTCGAGTATGGTGGGTATGGAATGTTTTTACCTTTTTGAGCAATACGAACAAGAAAACTTTTTATCGGTGGTGTGAATTTTGGTATGCCTAGATAGAGTTGAATTTTCTGAGAAACATTTTCCACAATGCAGGCATTGGTAATGTCGTTCACTTGTATGTATTCTATTATGTGACTGGGAGGAAAATGTACAGATCAACTTATATCCTCATTATATAAAATTAAATTTAGATAACTATAATAATTACTAGTAAATGGTGATGAACTCTGAATGTTTTACCGCAGATGGCACAAACAAATGGCTTCTCGCCTGGAATGTATAAAGCATAATTTGTACATGCGATATGAAATATTTATTTTTATATTAATTCATAAAAATAAACCAGTATGGGTTCTAATGTGGACGACAAGTTGAGAGTTCTTGTTGAATATTTTTCCACACGTTTCACATTGATGAATCGGTTTATTTTTCTTCAGTATGTTTTTAACATTTTTTGTATCCTTATTCGTCAAACTTTGTATGGGTTTTGAATTAATCTAAAAAATTTCAAAGTTACATAATTGAAACATTTAAAGACTTCCTTACAATTTTAGGTAATGCTTGTACTGATTCAATCAATGAAATTTTTATATCATTAATATGTGAAGATTTTCCCCATACATTAAAGTGGTCAACATGTTTGTTATCACAAGAGGTATATTCGAGATCTGTAGAAATACATTTAACATTGATTAAAGTGTATTTATGTGCACACATATATTAAACTTTAGCTGACAAGAATAATGGTGTAACCTTTAATGAAAGAATTGTGGATCTCAAATATCGTTTCCTTGGAATACGTATTATTCAGTTGAATTCTTAGAGCGTTGTCAGAATTTTCACATTGTTTTCTGAATTCAAAAGCAGTTTCCAATTTTTCGCTGCAAACGGAACATATAAATTGTGGCATACTGTCGTTTTCAAAAACCTGTAATAAAAATAAAAGTGTCACATCCATTTAAAAAGCATCGTTTGAATTATATGTACATACGTGTATTTTAGCACACGACATGATTTTGACGTGCAATAATGGTTCTGAAGAGAAAATCGGTATCAGAATAGCGTCTGTATTTTCTGATAGACATATCCGACAACATACCCCCATTTTAAATCACTAAACACAAATGCAGTTATAACCTCAAATACAAATGTCATTGACCACATTTTGAGGAGAAGTGCATGGTCAAATTTTGGTTCGGTGATTACTAGTCAAATGTGAACCGGTCGCTCTAGATCGGTCACACGTGGTCACCTGTCACACTAAAACTGGTCACACCCTAAAATCGGTCACGAGAAAACTGATTGAGCGATTTTAGGGTGTGACCAGTTTTAGTGTGATGGGTGATCACGTGTAACCGATCTAGAGCGACCGGTTGTCCTGTGACTGGTTTACATATGACTAGTAGTCCGTTTACTCAAATTTTGCTGTTATTTACAATCAATGGTGGCTTGTTGAAAATGCTTTTGGGGTTACTGTATGTCTATGGCTTTTTCGTACAAAGACCGGTTTGGTTGGGGTGCTGCAGTACTGCTGGTCTTAAAATTCTCTTGAATAATTTTTCCAAATTAGATTTTCCAATTTAAAATTACACAGTTTAAGGCTGAACTGGTTTTTTTTTTCTTTCGTCGAAATAAAATTAATAATCACACATTATCCGATAAATTTTACCTCTGAAATGATTTAATTACTTGATTTATTTCGACGAGAGAAACAATTGAAGAATAAAAAAATCCGTTTGATGTGACCGACAACACACCGGGTTAGCAAAAATCGTTGGATCACTAATACTAATACATGATATATTCTCAGTAGCTGTGCTTTACGGGGAAGTAAAAATAATAATTCTTTGATTTTTTTTCGATCTTAGTGCGTATCTTCGTAAGTCAAAACATCTTAAGTCGAGGATTACCTGTATGTGATTGTTGATGATCTAATTTTAGGGCAATTTCGAAAATTTATTTAAATTTTTAAATCTGACTCTTTTCTTCAAAATGTATTAGTTAATAATTATGATATTATCTGTCTATCAGAAACTTGGCTAAATGACTCATTCAATAATAGTGAGTTTTTTGATGCCAGATATCAGGTGTTTCGACGTGACAGAGATTATTCTCTTCATAACCAAATATTTGGTGGTGGTGTAATCATAGCTGTGAAAAATAATCTACCCTCTGTCATTCAAAATAATTGGTTAACTTCCACAGAAGACCTTTGGATTACTATTACCACTAAATTTTTTAAACTGAATATCTGTACTGTCTATATTCCTCCTGGTAATTCTCACCAAACTCTATTAGTTACCCATTTAAATAAAGTATCTGATCTAATAACCAATTATCCAGAGGATCGATTCATTTTACTCGGTGATTACAATCTTCCCACTATTGATTGGACAAAATACGACTCAAATCTGCATCTATTTCCTTCCAATTGTATTAATTTTTCTTCCCTTTCCTTTACTCAATTCTTATCTTATAATAAACTTTATCAATACAATTATTTGTCAAATACTAATAATCGTATTCTTGACCTAGCTATTAGTAGTTTCCCCTTATATATTTCTCGTGCTGACTCTACGCTAATCCATGAAGATTCTCATCATTTATCCTTTTGCATCTCAATAATTTACAACAAATCTTCACCCTTGAATTATAATTATAATAAAACTTTCCTCTTTAGAAAAGCTGACTATGCTACAATTATTCCAATTTTAAGCGATATCAATTGGAATTCACTTTTGTCCAATTTAAATATTGATTTAGCTTGTAAAAAATTTTACGATACCTTACAAAATATTATTGAATGCCACGTCCCTTTTACTCTTAAATCTAAGCGTACCAAATATCCCCCTTGGTTTACATCGTCTCTTATTAAAATAATAAAAGAAAAAAACAAATTCCATAAAAAATTTAAAATTTATTCAAATCCCTTAGATTATCAAAGTTTTTCACTATTAAGAGCTCGAATTAAAAAATATTCTTTAATCTGCTTTAGAAATTATATTTCTCTTATTCAAAATAATATTAAAACTAATCCCAAATCATTTTGGTCATATATAAATTCAAAAAAAAATACCTCCTCTTCATATCCTTCCGTAATGTATTATGGAAATAAGTCGGCTTCACATGGTTCTGAAATCTGTACCATTTTTGCTGACTATTTTGACTCCACTTTCAATAGTGATTCTACCATTAACCTTTCTATCTCTAATACAGATACTTCTTCTTGTAACTTATCTACTTTTCATTTTGACTTATCTACTGTACTCAGTCACATCAACTCTCTCAATGTTAATCTTGGTGCGGGTTGTGATGGTTTGCCTTCTTTTTTCCTTGTTAAATGTGCTGTCCCATTATCTCTTCCCATAACAATCCTTTTCAATCTTTCTATGTCGAACGGTAAATTTCCTGACTATTGGAAATTATCTTACATCACCCCTATTTTTAAAAAAGGTGATAAGAATCTTATTGAGAATTACCGTCCTATATCTAAACTATCTGTCATTAGTAAAATCTTTGAAAAAATTATCTATAATTTCCTTTTCTCCAATTTCAAAAACTACATTATACCTGAACAACATGGTTTTTTTAAGGGGAGATCGGTAGAGACTAACCTGCTTAATTTCACTAGTACTCTCACATCTTATATGGACAAACGAATCCAAATAGACGTCGTTTATACGGATTTCTCTAAAGCTTTTGATAAAATCAATCACAACCTTTTACTCAATAAACTTTGGTCCCTTGGAATCCGAGGAAATTTATTTCGTTGGATCTCTTCGTATATACTAAATCGTCACCAAATCATAATTCTCAATGGTTTTAGATCATCACTTAGACATATTCCTTCCGGTGTCCCACAAGGGTCGCATTTAGGTCCCTTATTCTTTTTACTCTATATTAATGATATCTCATACATCTTCAAACATTCCTTTATACTTCTTTACGCTGATGATTTAAAAATTTACAAACCTATATACACCATAGACGATTGTCATAAGATACAAGAAGATCTAGATAGATTCTCTATATATTGTTTAAATAATGATCTTTTTATTAATCTAGAAAAATGCTCTATTTTAAATTTCACTAGAAATAAGTCAATTATTACTAATCAATATCAATTAAATCATTCAATCCTTAACACGTCATCTTCTATTAAGGATCTTGGTGTAATACTCAATAATAAACTAGATTTCTCTGAACATATTTCTTTTATTTACCAACAAAGCATTTAAATCTCTTGGATTCCTACTCCGCTCAACAAAACCCTTTAATGATCCTTATGTACTAAAATTACTTTATTTTTCCTTTGTAAGGTCTCACCTTGAATTTGCCTCAATTATCTGGTCACCTTTTTATTTATCCCATATTAATTGTATTGAGAAAGTTCAACTTAAATTTATTAAATCCTTACGCTACCTTTTTCCTACCTATACCCATTCTACTGTTTCCGACATTTTAAAAATCCTTTCTTTTAACAATCTTTCTGTCAGGCGACGACATTCTGATGCTATATTCTTCTTTAAGCTCATAAATGATTTCCTTGATTGTTCTGATTTACTGAATAAGGTTAATTTCAGAATCCCAGTTCGATACCCTAGACGCGTTACACTCTTTTCACTTGATCCTTTCAATACTAATTCCCAAAAATATTTTTATCTGCAGCGCGTTTATCGTATGTTTAACGGAGAGCTGAATGAGGTTGATCTGTTTGGTATTTCCCTACATCAATTCAGGTCTAACATCAAGAGAATCTTGACCGATTGATTCATTTTTTCTTCTATTCTATTTTTCCAATATTTCCATTATTTTTATACTTTAGTTTAGTTATGTAATGTGCTATTTAATCATATTATAGCTTTCATTCCTTTCCATTTCATTTGTTTATTTTGTATTTACCTTTTTCATTTGTTTTTTATATTTGTAAATTTCAATTTCTTCTTATATTCTATCTTATAACCTTTTCCAAATATTTTAATACTATAGTTTAATTATGCAATGTACTACATATTTTGTCATGCCTTTATTCTTTACTTTTTAATTTGTTTTCCTTATATTTATCTTTTTCATTTTTGTAAAAATCTATTATTGGACTCGGGTGTTACATATATTATTTATTTACTTTTTGTGTTTTTTATACCTATCTCTGTACATCCTGTCTGTTGATTTTTCAATTAATAAAATAAATAAATAAATAAATAAATAAAATAAATTGTGCATGTTCTGTTTTAACTTTCAATATTTAATTTTAATTTTAATATATTGATTATAATTTTATTTTGACACTTGAATTTAATTTTGATACTTGAATTTAATTTTAATATAATAATAATAGTTTAAATTTTGATATTTAATTTCAATTTTAAAATTTAATTTTTATTTCGATATTTTGTACGCTACTGGTTTTAAAAGTTGGCCTGTGTTCGTGAAAAGTTCGTTGGCTTGGTGCGTACGCACCATAACACATTGTACAGATCTTTTAGTCCACGAAGTAACTTGTTATGTATTGGAAACAAATGCGTGTAAATAGCATACCGACAGAAACATCATTAAGCCAGCAGTATATTTTGTTCAGTTTTATTTCATGGTACACATTTAAGCATATATGTAATTAAAAAAAAACTATAATTGATTAATTACTTTGTGGTAACCCCTAGGTTACCCTAGATTACTAACACAGTCGTCTCACTCACCCTACCCCCATAACTTCATATTTTATTATAAAATGTAAAATAAATAACATTTCACACAAAAAATCGGTTCGGTGATTATTGTTCACAAAGCGCTCGCCCTAAAGTTACTAAAATCTCTATAATGGAACATCTGGCAGCACTTGTGGTAAACGGACTACTAGTCATATGTGAACCAGTCACAGAACAACCGGTCGCTCTAGATCGGTCACACGTGATCACCCGTCAACACTAAAACTGGTCACACCCTAAAACTGGCCACACCCTAAAACTGGTCACATCCGAAAATTGGTCACGAAAAAACTGGTCACACCCAAAAATTCGACCAATTTTTAATTGAAAAAATTTAGATATGGCCGACGATTTCAATAGAATAATTATTTTCGAAAACGCATTTAAAACTTGTTTAAAAAATTGATTTTGCGGTGAATTGTCCGTGCGCTGAATTGTCGTGCGCTGAATTGTCTGTGCCGAATTGTCGGCGCTGAGGTGACGTGCGCTGAGCTGTCGGGGCGCCGCGGCGCCTTCAAAATTCAAAACATCTATAATTCACATCTATATAAAACATCTATAATTCAAAAGAAAAACAATAATTGCATTTAACAATAATTAAATAAAAATTGTAAATTAATATATTTCCTTATTTTCAACATCTTTAAATCAATAGACAAGCTCCCATAGCTCCCGTTAAAGGAATATAGCTTATTATTATAAATAATTTTAAATTAAATGAAGCAAGTAAATAAATTGATAGTATTTTGAGACATCTGTGAATGAAACAAAACAATAATAAGAAGAGGCTACTAAAACTTAATTTAATTATTTTGAATATTATTATATATCTTTGAAATGGTAGCACGGCATAATCATTAAATTAGTTTAAAAAAATATATCATTTTTCAAGCACGGATAATTACGGATAATCGGGAGTTTACTGTATTAAAAAAAATAAAGTAAGTTAACTACTGATATTTTGAGACATCTATGAATGAAACAAGATAGTAAAAATTTATTTAATTTTTGTTAATTAATATTAATATTTTACGCCATCTATGAGTAAATGGAAAAGCATTAATTTAATCGGGATTTTGATGGCACCAATTTATGTTTATATATTGGTTCATAGATGTCATAAATTATATTTTTATCATTAATAAAATTAAAGTTGAATGGCTTTTTCCGTTTATAATTAATGAATCTCCACCATTTTCCATGTGCATATTTTTTCATGTCCGCTTTTTTCTGTGTCTGATTTTTTACAGTGCAGAATAATCTCAAATCCCAGTAACGCCTAAGTGTTAAAACCCCAATTCAATTAAAGCCTATCTATTGATTCATAGCTGTCGTGAAATTCTACCACGTTAACTAAATTAATTGCTTTTTTAAAATTTTGTTTCATTCATAGATGTCTCTAAACAAAATAAGTGGTATGTCAAAGAGAATATGAATAAAAAATTTCGGAAGTAACCAACTTTATCTATATACATATGTACATATATTACACGGTGGCATAACAAATCAGCGCAAACCAACTTAGCGCCGACCTTTCGGCGCAGACAACTCAGCGCAACGACAATTCAGCGCAAAATCAATTTTTTCAATAAGTTTTAAATGCGTTTTCGAAAATAATCACTATATTGAAATTGTCGGCCATATTTACATGATAATTTCATAAATGCGAATAAATTTATTTGATACTCTTTGTGCCTTGAAAAATGCTATCCAAACTTTAACGTATGCAGGGTAATATTAATCAATGGATAATAATAGGATAATAGGATAATAGGATAATTTAAATCAATGGTCGATAAATAGGTCAATACATACATACATACGTATACGCGTACATTTTAGATATGAATAGCAAAACCCATGAAGACGGGCTTGCGAACCTTGATCTAGAATCCGTTCATACGTAAGATTTTTTGCTGTGGTATGCTGGTGTGGAAACTCTTTTTAAGAAATATTTTTTGCGGAACTCATTTGAGAAACCTTGAATACGTAGGATTTTAAAACATAATTTTTGAGGAAAAAACCGAAAACCAAAGATCCTCCCATTTTTATCACAAGCAAAGCCCATAGTGACGATGAGCGAACCTTGGTTTATAAACCCTGCATACGTAAGATTTTGGATAATTAAAAGGTAATACGTAAAAAACCTTTTTTTTTTTTTTAAATTTAACTGCCTGGTTTAGAAACGATGCTAAAGAAAAAAAAAATTGCGGCCTTAGTTTAGAAATCTTGCTTGCGAAATATTTCGTGGACCCCAGTGATAAAATCATATAGACACCTAAATATAATCAAATAAATTTATTCGCATTTTATGAAATTATTTTATAGATATGGCCGATAATTTCAATAAAGTAATTATTTTCGAAAACGCTTGAAAAAAAAAAGATTTTGGCTGAATTGTCCGTGTGCTGAATAGTCCATGCGCTGAATTGTCGTGCGCTAAGTTGTCGTGCGCTAAGTTGTCGTGTAGTGAGTTGTTCGTGCGCCGAGTTGTCTGCGCTGAGAGGTCGGCGCTGAGTTGTCGGGCTACCTCGATTTTTATCACCATAAATATTATAAGCAATGAGTATTGTTGCGTAGGGGTGGGTGGAGGATCCAAGTAAAAGGCCAACAGTCGTTTCACAGCATTTATTGATGATTAAGGAGATACACGCACTGACAGTGCTCAGTCCAGAATGACATGATATCGCCTACGCACCGCCTTATAAAGGGTAGATCTCTCAGGACGTCTAATCTGTTTACCTGTTGTATAGTCACGTATTCGGATATGTATTTCCACGACATTGGGTCTCCCCGTACCGATTCTGAGAAAGGCCTAATAACGGTCATTGTTTAGCCTAAATGCACTTAGAGTCCAGATATAATCTTGGAAGTAAGTGCAAGCACTTAGTTAATCCGTTAACAGATATCCGTTGGTCCTAAGTGCAAGCACTTAGTTAATCCGATAACAGATAACCCTTGAACGGTCACATAGTCTCTGGGATTCTATTCGCTTAATCCGCGGCGTACGTAACAGTATCAATAAGATAAAAAGTCATGTAATATTGTTTAAAAAAAAAAAACTATTTCCGGTTTACAAATTTTGTCCAAAACCTTATCAATTCTAGGTTAGTATATTCATAATACAAATATAAATTTTCAGCTCAATACGTTGAGTAGATAGAGTGATAAAAATCGTGTGGTTTCATGACATTGATTGAATTTTCTAGTGAAAATTACGCATATTTAAAGGGCCAAAAAAAATAGTAGAAGAAAAATCGAACAAAGGTAAACTGCCTTTTTCGGTCGACTGATCTTCACAAAATTTTATATTTTACTTGATATTTCGGTGAATTACTCAAAAAACCTCGACTCTTTGGAGTAATAGTAGTACTTCCGGTTTAGGTAAAAATATTTTTAAAATACTAATTTTACTTATTACATGTAAAAAAAATCGATCAGATTTGTTGAATGGCTTAGAAAATAATTGAATCCAAAACAGAAACTGATAGTAAGTAAGTTTCATTTCAATAAGACTAACGGTGTTCAAAAAATCTCCAAAATATACAACCACACAATTATCATTGAAGAAAAAAATAAAAATCAAGCTCTGGACTATCATTGTGGTTCATTTATACTAAAATGGGATGTTCTACATCGACAAGATCGGCAAGATCGTCCAATAAAATAGCCCGTTATTTTGCGGCAGGCAGGGCTTTGAAACTGTAGAAATAAAAAGAAAATTTTTCATTGAAATCAGTGATTCAACAATAAAAAAATGGAGACCCAGAGAAACTGGACATTACGCCTGGAAATTGTCGACAAGTTATATTTTCCAAATTCAGCTCCTTCAGCACCGATGGCTTTCCGAATTTTCGGCACGTGATCTGGGGATGTTTTTCCTGGTTCGGTGACTACATATTTCGCACACGTCACTAAAATCTCGATCACGGAATATTTGGCACTCGGAAATTTCACCCACACTAACGAGAATTCGCGATTTTCGTGACAACGATTGCTGTTTGCGAGATTGTAAGTTTACTGTTTTCCCTATCATGGAACTGAAAGAGAGTAATTTTTGATAGGTGCCATCGACCGCAAAATGTATTTAAAAAATCATACATACAGTATTTAATTTGCCTACGGTAATTTTATAATCCGGTCGTACAAATAGATAGGCATAATTGCACTTTCTCTTTTACAATATAGTAATTTTTTGCGTTACATTTAACAAATTAACAAACTGGACTAATAATTTTGCCGGAAGTATGACGGTTGAATTTAATCCATAGTTTTTTTTAACAATCAGCTTGTGCTAAATTTAGCATGTAGAAAGTGAACTAACAATTACGTAGGTAAATCGATTATTTCCGTTTTGCACTACTCCTCTATGTAAAATAGTTCCTCTTTCATAAAGAAAAGCCTACAATTATAACCATGGATATTTTTCATTTTAACAAAATGCTTAAAACCGGTTACAATAGATGGGTGGAATCAGGGCCGTGCCTACCATATGTACAAATGTGTGCAACACACACAGGCGGCCGAAAGAAACGAGAGTCAAAAAAAAAAAAATTCTTAAAAAATACGAAACAAGACATCGTACTTTTTAAAATGAATTTAGATTGTCTTGTTGTATACTTGTGGATTGCTGTTGCAAGTTACAACTTGTAACACACGCTATAATTCGAGGAAATGACGGGATAGCAGGTATAGTTTCGGTCCACATACAGCTAGGTCTTTTATGTTCTATTATCTTCGCGACTGCCAGATGTATTTTTTTAAGAATGTTGCGTATTGGTTGGTCATTGAAAGAACAATGTCCTAACTGTGGGATTGTGGGTGAAAACACTATATTTTCATGAATGAACTTGAAAACGTTCAGCCTCTCTTTTCGTCTGGTCCTGTTCAGATCTTCTTCTTCAACAATGTTGAGTATTGGTTGGTCATCGAAAGAACAATGTCCTAAATGTGGCATTGGGGGTAAAAACACTTTATTTTCATAAATGAATTTGAAAACGTTTAGTCTCTCTTGTCGTCTGATTCTGTTCAGAACTAAACGTCTGTTTTTCTGGTTACTTTTTATTGTGATTAAAATTTTCAGTGCTATATTTCTCACACAAGGTATCACAAGGTAAGATTTTTGCACTACTCGCAGGCATTTTTTTTTATTAATATGATTTATACAAATGCTGATAAAATTAAAGAGCGGCCGATTTAAGTTTAAACACAGGCAGCTGAACTCCTAGGTGCGGCCCTGTGTGGAATGTTTCTAAATCATACAAATCTCTATAGCGTTAGTGCTGCAATTGTGAAATCTTTCAAAGAATGTATGTACGTACATACATACATAAGTGCATTCGTGCATGCAATAATTATTATCCAGTGCTCTGCGCCGACTTTTTCCATTTTGTTAATGATTACAATCGTTTTTTGTTTCAAAACATTTGTCGATAATAAGAATTAATAACATAGTAATTATGTATAATATAAAAACTGAAATCTAACATGTACATATTTATATAGAGGAAATTATTTTGATTTCAGCATGTAGTGTTTATTTACAGTGACTGTATTATTATAAATGATAAATAATTTAATTTTTCTAAAATGCAATATCATATTTGATTATTAAGAATTAATATGTCAATTAAAATATACACATTTTACCCACAGGTTGAATGTACATATGTAGTTTGGCCAAGCATAGTATAAATGGAGCACTCACCAGCCAATTTATCGAGTGATAAGTAGAGATCGGACCGGAAGCGTGCCGTTCATTGTTAATTGTTTGCTGTGCTTTGTCCAATTTTATGAAGAACCTTTTTTTTTGCACTCTAGCTTTGTAAATAGACCCAAAACGCCCTGATTCCTAGAAAAAGCACGCTTCCTATCTGTCCTTTAGTGATAAGTCGCTTGTTTAATTGCTTGCTACGATAATTATCGTAGTAGGTGATGCCATGTATAAGTGACCCTACAGTAGAACACTCACCGGAAAATTTATATACCAGTATAATACACAATAAAACTCATTGTTTTCTATCCATTGTGATGATATTAAACTTCAACAGAAATTTAGAAGTATGTGCAAACACGTGTTATTAGGCACATTCAACATTGACCAATTTTAAACATAACAGCGACACTTATAAAACCACAGATTTCTTCACCGGTGCTTCATATTCTTTGTAAAATGTTTTTAAACGTACGTGTACATTTATCTGCTGCAGATGTATTACAATAGAATCGCGTTTTCGTAAAAACCATGATAATTGAGGAAATGCATCATTATTTCCTAACCATTTTAATTATTTATTTATTTAACGTTTTGGACCATTGTGGCATTACAGGAAGAACCTATTGCGCCATAATGGCCTACATAATGAAATAAGAGTGGGAGAAAACAAAAAATAAAAAAAAAATTAATAGATAGAACAAAAAGCAAAAGCAAAAGCAAAAAATTAAGATACAAAAAATTACAAAAAAAAGAAAAGTAAAAAATAATACAGAATTTTTTTACAATCATAAAAAAATGTAAAGTAATAATTAAAATTAAAATAAGTAAATACAAAGAAGGGAATGTCTTGCACCTGCAGTCTGTTCCGATAAATAAGAACAAGCTTCAAGTACAAAACATCCCTGCGAGGGCCAAATGGAAGAGAGTAGATTAAGATTCCACACATGCATACATCACATTCAAATTGAGAGAATAATGATGAGCGTAGGTTACCAGATAAATATGTTAAAATAATATCCGATGATCTACGCTCACTTAGGTGGAAAATATCGCATTCAGGCACGATTTCATTGAGAAGTCGAATAGCTCTTGGAATAAGAGTAGGGTTTCTGATTTCCCGGACTTTTTCAATTCCCGGGACACGGGACGGAGCTCGGGAGTGTTCCCGGGATTCCCGGGATCCCGGGACACATGTAAAAAAACTTTTTTTTCAATTTAATATATTTTTTATTAATAAAAAAATATTTATGTATTTACAAAACAATACATAATATATATGTATCTATTAACTCGAAAAAATGTAATTTTAAAATTAAACTTATTTCAAGTAGCTTCTTAAGAATACTAAAATATTTAAATGAGAATCCGAAAGTCTAATTCTAGATTTGGTACAAAAATTTCCAGCAATGGAAAAAACTTTCAGTTTCGGTCGAAGTTGGTTTTATTGTTAAAAGGGACGAAATTTTTTTTTTAAATTATCGATTTTTTCTCCTGTCAGCATGATATTTTAATTTCTTCTTTAAAGTCGAGGTTATTTTTACTTCCGTTATTTTGTATATTCGTCTTTGATAACTCCTTATTTAATTATTCATTCATCGTCAAACACACAATTGTTTCATCTTCAGCCGAATCTAAAAGAGTTTCTTCCATTGTGGAGTCGTCAATACAAGAAGGATATACTCGCTTCATAATAGTTTCACCATAGGATATATGTACATTCGCTTTTATTACAACATTTAAAGAATGTTTTGTTCGGCATAAAATCAGTTATTTAATTTTACGATTCTTTGTGTATTTGATTTATTATTTCCCTTCGTGTAGTCGTGAAAATGTTGTATGTTTTCAAGATTTTTTTTAAATCCAATTCCCGGGATTCGAGATAAAAATTCCCGGGACACGGGACAACAAAAATTCCGTAAATTCCCGGGAATGTCTGTCCCGGGTCGACCCGGGTCAGAAACCCTAAATAGGAGCCATTCGAAAAAGAACTGTGCGAGCAGGAGGTACAACCATCAAATGATTATGTCTACCACGCACATAGTTATCATGAAGAACATTTCAGAAATTTACATTTATATTACATTTTATATTTATTTATATTACATTTATCTGCTGCAGATGTATTACAATAGAATTGCGTTTTCGTAAAAACCATGATAATTGAGGAGATGCATTATTATTTCCTAACCATTTTAATCATGAAGTACAATGTAGAAATTTACATTTATATTACATTTTATATTTATTTTTATAACATTAATATTACATATATCTGCTGCAGATGTATTACAATAGAATTGCGTTTTCGTAAAAACCATAATAATTGAGGAAATGCATTATTATTTCCTAACCATTTTAATCATTAAGTACAATGTAGAAATAATAGAAGTGTGTAAGGGTATTTCTTAATTTTCTTTTAATATAATATTAAATTAGTTTACACATATACGTATGTACATACTAGCTGACCAAAATTGATGAATCAATTTGTTTCAATAATTACTTTTCATCCACTTAAAAATCCTTTGTGTGGAGCATATAACATTTATTTTTAATCAAAGTCTCAGAATATTTTTTTGAGATAACATATGTACATCGGTACATAGTGTTTATTTTTTCGGTATAAGTGTTTTTATGGTATATTTTTAATTAAATTAAAGTTATACATCCAAGGTAGCTCTCAACGACTTTTATTTTAAAAATAATCATGGGAATACGAAAAAAATTACGATTTTCTGGAAATAACGCTTCCTTCATACGAATACCCATTATTTCGGGGACCTTCGAACGAAACGGTGACTTTTAACTCTCGTAAATCCGTCAAAACTTATTATAATCGACCAAAATAAACTTCAATAGGATATTGGGTGGTTATTTTTTTAAATAGTAAAAATATCGAAACTATTCTCTAAAAAGAGATATATGCAAAAACCTATATTTTCAAAATTTTTGTCGAGGTTTGTCGATTGGTGGGAGGCACAGAACATTGTTTAGAATCAATATTTAAAATAAAATTTTCAACATATATTTTTTAAATACAAAAGAAAAATAGTAAAAAAGTAAGATTTTATAATTCAATTCTTGTTTAATGCAAGATTTTAATTTTTTATCAAATATTCATTTTTTTACAATAATTTTTTGATCTAAAATTTTAACAATATTTTTTAACAATATATTTACAGTACATTTCAAAGGCTATTGAATCTAATATATAATTTGGAAAGAGACTTTGCACATATGTATGTATGTATATAACCTTCGTTCGTTGGTTCGTAGTTTTTTTTTCGATTCATAGGTGCTGATTCGATTTTTTCCAATTTAAAGGATTCAAAGTCCCTGGGGGCGCAGCCGCCGAGGGCGAAGGCTCCGGGGGCGCAGGCTCCGGGACGCAGGAGCCGGATTCTGCTATACATATAATTTCGAAAGAGATTGTACATATATATGTTTGTTAGTTCGTGACAGTCAATTTAATAAAAAAAAGAAATGAGTATTCAAATAAATTTATATAAAATAAAACTATTCAAATAAATTTAATAAAATGTTTACTATTAGATTAGTCATGTTTAAGCGGTTTATATTACAAATACCGAGCGAAGCCGGGTAAAACCACTAGTAATTTATAAAAGATAATATTGATTAATTTGTAAAGTATTAATATTCACAGTTCTACTTCACTTGTCTGAACATGTGAAAATATAACAATGTAAAAAGAAAATTCCATAGAATTCCCTTAGAACTACATATGTTATGTATACAAATGTCATGTTTTCACTTCATCGTAGTGTTTAACTTTCATTCATACATAGGCTGTCTTAGAGTGCCATCACGAATGGCGGCTCAGTTGACTCGATTTACTGTAACGATCAACACGCCTCGACCCTGTGTCAGACTCTTAGACCGAAAAAGTTTTTGGCAAGTTCATAAATCAACGTTCAAATCAAAAATTGTTATAGATAAATCATGAGCGGTCATTAGATTTGTTTATGTGTCAATCGGTGGTACTCACAGTTAAATTAACTATTGTATTTCGGGTATGCATTGATCGATCAACGTGCAACCTGACAAAATGCTTTTAGCTAAATTAACGATGAAAAATTATTATAAATTACTGAAAAATTTCAACGGAAAGTGGTTAATGCCCCGTGGAAAATCTACGGCAGCTACTCACATCCTGTTGAACCAGGAATTTTCTAAGGAAACTACCGACGACGCAGAATGGAATAGTGCTATTCCGTATGATAGAGTTCCTGGACCAAGCTCTATCCCTATTTTAGGAAATAATTGGAGATTCCTTCCCATAATAGGTAAGACAACATACGTCTTAAAGGAAGATTATTTTAAAGTCGATATTAATATTTTATGATTGCATAAGTTCGAACTCTTTTACTGTTGAGAAACGCTTATCGCTCCGAAAATCGGGTACGAACTTACATATGTAACCATACAATAACTATTTTACTATAGTTAAAATACACAATTCAATATTTATTTCGTTTAAACAAAAAGAAAAATACATTTTAATTATACAATATCAAAATTACATACTAATACATTTACATATATGAAAATAAAAAAATCATTTTTCCTCAATCTTGTTAGGATTCTTTTACACATCTTATAATTACGGAATGCAATTTACTGTTGAATTAGATAAACCAGTAAACGGTACATGTTTTGTCTTACTATCGGTATACCGGTATTTACCGGTAAATGATTTTTTTTTAAATTAGGTAACTGTATTTGTCTACTTTTTCTAAAAATATAATAAATCTGAGGTGAATAATGTCATATAATTGCATTAAAGCAAATTTGTAATGATAAATAAAATCATATTTATTTTTGTATTTAAAGTTTGGACCATTTGAAAGTTTCGATCGTAATTGAAACAATCGTCTGATCGAATTTTTACAATGGTTGGTCTGTGTTACCAGTGAATTTATCAATTTGAAATTGCCACATTTAATTTTGAAAATATAAACAAATTCCAGACAGCATTATCCACAACACGCCATTTGCATCGATTTTTAATGTAACATTATGCAATGTTATGCCTATACATATATGTAAAATATATGATAAAATATTTCCCGATAATTATCGGTAAATTTTAGAATTAACCGGTATTTACAGATACCGATTTACATTTTGCCGATTTACTGGTATACTGGTTATATATTTAATAAATACAATAAAAGAAACTAGAGGTTCAAAATATATACATATTTATGGTGAATAAAATTAATTAACAGGATTCATTTCGCGAACTCACCTTTGATGCAAATTAAATCACAAAAACGCGAGAAACCTTAGAAAGAGCTGTCTAGTTAGTCATAGTGAATAAATTTGTTGAATGAACGCAGATTTCGAAAATAAAGTTTCGAAGTTGAATGCGTGTGCCAATTTAAAATATCAATAAAACATCATCAGCCTCGCCAGTTTTTAGCATTTTTCGCAATGTCAAACGTGCGTAGTATAAAATTTCAAATTTGATAGACATTTTTTTCTTTAGAAAGTGAGTATTTATTTATCTTAAACACGTTGCATTTGTTGGTCTTGTACCAATGTCGAATGTAATCGCTTACGAAATACCGGTAACGGCCTGAAATTGTGGCATTGAACTTGATATAACGATCAATGATTTTTAATGCATCGTTTTTGTAACTCTGAAATTCAATCACATTTAAATAAAATGTACATAAAATCATAATATATGTATTATATCGTAAAAATACGTAAAAAGCTCAATCATTGTTGCAACATACAGATGTACTTTAGTACATGTACATATGTAGTCCGTGGCTTAAAACATTTTTTTAAATATTTTTTAAGTATTAATAATTGATCATCTTTTGTTGATAAATTTTATTATTCAATCATGCTTTATTTTCTATTCTCAAGGTGATTTTCAAATAGAGCATATCGATAAAGTTTGTAAACGATTGTATGCAGAATATGGCCCGTGTGTCAAAATCGATAGGCTTTTGGGAAGGCCTGACATGTTATTTGTTTTTGATCCTGATTCTATCGAAAAGGTCTTCAGAAGCGAAGATCAATTACCTCACAGGTAACATACATGTTTTATTATTCTTTACTACTTGTAAATTTACTTTGAATGCATTACATTTCCATAAGCATAAATTCTTTTAATACAATAAAAAAATAGTAGAGGGGCTCCAAATTAGATATTTGCTAAGGATGACAAAAATATTGCTACAGATCTGATCCCGTATATATTTAAATATATTATAAATATTACATACAAAGTTATCAATTGATCATACTATACTTTTCCGAAGCAGTCATACATGTGCATTCGCATGAAAGTAGTACAAGTATCAAAATGTGAATGTTTCACGAACGATGTAAACTTTTCCTACGATTCAAAATGATGTCATTAATTTCTTGTTCTTTGCGGTTAACTCAATTTAACCGAGAAGAGAAAGTCCACTGCAATTGAACCAGTTAAAAGAGAGTCAGCTCTAGTGGATAGTCTCAGTTTACTAGCACGTTATAATGTAATCACGGAAATTTTATGCAAACGTTCATACACTTCCGATTCCAAAGTATGTAAGAGTAGTGATTATTAAATTGCAAATCATCATTTTAAATTCCCTTATCTAAGAATCGTGAATCGTAAATCATCAGTTCGTGAAATAGTTATGGTTGCGGTTAACGATGTAGCAAGCTATTTTAATAAGACTTTCTCCAATTCGTGATTTAATTTTTATGTAAGTAGGTATTCATATTTTTATACTATACGATTTTTTTTGTATATAAAATTTTATCGAGTTTTTTAAAAAAAAACTCATTAAAAGTTAATTAAATCAAAACAAAAAAATTTTTTTTTTTTTAAATGGAAAATTTTATTATTAATAAAATAAATATGTTATTTATAACTACGATATGTAAATCCATTTACAACGTAATCATAAAACGACATCACAAAATTAAAAAATATATTTCTAAATTTTAACGCATGAAAAATGTTTATATAATATAACATGTAAATCCCATTACTAATACTATTATCGGTACATGTAAATGGAAAATCTTATTTAGTAACTCAAACACCTTTTTCTCGATTTCTTACAGGCCGTCCATGCCATCTCTCAACTATTACAAACACGTGCTCAGAAAAGATTTTTTCGGTGAAAACGCTGGTGTCATAGCTGTGTAAGTAAACAGTAAAAGTCTTTGCGTTAAAACAAACAAATCTGCGATCAAGTTTTTATCTTAAATCAATCTTATTCATAGACATGGTGAGGAATGGAACAGGTTTAGATCTAAAGTTCAGCAAACGATGCTCCAGCCTAGAATAGCAAAACTTTACGTCAATCAAGTAGAAGAAGCAGCTATTGGCTTAGTCGACAGGCAAGGACAGTTTTCGTTACACAATACTATTTAATTCTTATAACGAAACGACATGAATTCGTAATGAATAATTGAAACGCGCTATCGATTCTATATCAAATTTATGTGTTACAGAACTCGCTCTATAAGAAATGAAAGTTACGAAATGCCCGACGATTTCTTGAACGAATTGCACAAATGGTCTCTCGAATGTGAGTTTAGCAAACAATAACTTGTTCCTTACACGGAATAGAATAATTTATAGTTATTTATTATACCACAGCTATAGCAAGTGTCGCCCTTGACACGAAACTTGGATGTTTCAATTCTCAAATGTCTAACGACACTCAAGAGCTCATTGATGCTGTTAACGATTTTTTCATATTGGTGCCTGTGTTGGAGTTAAAGATATCACTTTGGAGGTTGTTTAGCACGTCCAACTGGAAGAAGTATGTCAATGCACTAGATACAATAACAAGGTAAGGCTTTCGACGATGTCCACTTAAGTTTATTTAAATTTGATAGAATATATTTATACTGATCAGTCATTCAACTCTATATATGTATGTAGTGTTATTGGCAAATTACATACAAATGTACATACATATATGAAGTCGAACGATGATTGCTAATATAACGTTATTTGCATTATGAATTTAAACCTACTTCATTTTCCACGTTTGAATATTCAGATAGTGTGAATTGAAATAAAGATTTGCAATTACGCATTGAAAAATATGTGTTTACCCTGAAGTTCCATTCAAGAATGACAATGATCCATTAAAAAAATAATAATAGTATGTATATGTACATACACACACACACCCACACCCACACACACACACACACACCCACCCACACACACACACACACTGACCACACACATATATATATATATATATATATATATATATATATATATATATATATACATATATATATATATATACATATACATATATATACATATATATATATATATATATATATATATATATATATATATATATATATATATATATATATATATATAATATATATATATATATAATATATATATATATAATATATATATATATATATATATATATATATATATATATATATATATATATATATATATATATATAAATATATGTATGTAGGTTCCGGATGTGAAGGATTCCAAGTGAAAAGCGCAGATTCGATCAATTCTATTTATTATATAACATGTCGTCCGGCTTGTTATCCAACAAGTGCCCATAGCAACACGCATCCGGTCTCTCCCATGCATACCACATATATATATATATATATATATATATATATATATTGTCAATTTTTAATTCGAAATAAAATTATTTTAATATTAATTTGAAATTACAGGATAACAATGCATTATATAGAAGAAGCAATGAGAGCTGACGAAATTAGCAGCAATGATAAGAAAGAAATGTCTGTACTTCAGCGATTGATTACTTCCAACGATGGTGATCCTCGTATCGCAGCTATAATGGCGATAGATTTATTTTTGGTTGGAATTGACACGGCAAGTCAACTCAGTTACATGTATTGATTATCAAAACAAAACATTAAAATGCAAATTGAACGACATTATTAATTCGTTTTTGATGCGATATTATGAAATTGATATTAACACTTATTTACAAGCTGTTAAATTATACGATTTTTATTTATAAGGAAAAATTTTCCATATAATTATATGCATCAAATTTTGTACGTACAAACTTTATACAAATGTGTTTTTAAAAGGGGAAAAAATGTTTTTGTTTATTCTCCTAATGCATTGAAAAGGCATTTATTATGAATCTGATTGCTGTTATTCGTAAACAGTCATGTAATATTTTTTTATCAAAGGTTTATCCGTTTTTAACGTCACGGTCATTTATAATATAAGGAAAATTTTATTATAAGGATAAGTTTGTTATAAGAGAGTTAAACAACGTATGCAGGAAAAAGTTACAAATAATAATTTTGAAATTATGTCTTACTGATTTTTTGCAGACATCTAATACCGTCGCTTCTATTCTTTATCAATTATCACAACACCAAGACGTTCAAGAGAAATTGTATCAAGAAATATGTGATGTTTTTCCGCAAAATAGTTCAATGACAGCTACAAAACTAGATTCCATGACATATTTAAAAGCCTGTATTAAGGAAAATTTGAGGTTACTGTTGAAATATTGAGATATTGATAATATATTAATTACATACATATATATATATATATATATATATATATATATATATATATATATATATATATATATATATATATATATATATATATATTTATTATATGTATGTATTACGTCAGATAACTCATGTTTTTTCAGAATGTATCCTACTGTTATTGGAAATGGTCGTTGTTTAACAAAAAATACTGTTATAAATGGATATCAAATTCCTAAGGGGGTGACTATGAGGATAATTTATGATAAATTTGGTCTTTAAAATTAAAAAAAATCTTTATATTCTTCTTTCATTTTAGACTCAAGTTATATTTCAACATTACGTGATAAGCAATCTTGAAAAATATTTCAAAAATTGTTCAAAATTTTTGCCTGAAAGATGGATCAAGCAAGAAAATGTGTGTTTTTCTAACCAAAACAAGGAAAGAAATTCATTCGATTTGATAAATTTAAATGAAAACACAAGAAAAGCAGTTTGTCAACATCATCCCTTCGCTTCTTTACCATTTGGTTACGGTAAAAGGATGTGCCTCGGGAGAAGATTTGCTGAGTTAGAAATACAAACAGTGATTTGTAAAGTATGTAAATAAAATTTTATATTCCGACTTGTTTAAGGCTAAACGAATATAAATTTTAGCTAAAAGTCTATTTATTTATTTCAGATGGTGCAGTCTTTTAAAATTGAATATAATTATGAAAAGTTGGATTACTTTATTCATCCAATGTATACACCAAATGGTCCGTTAAAATTTAAGTTAACTGATAGATGTTAATATTTTTTATATCCTTAAATTTATGTTTACATTTATTCGAATATCAATGTTGTAGATTTTTTTAAATATATTAATTATTTAAATTAATATCTTTATATAAAATAAAAATAAATGTAATATTCTCACATATATATTATAATATGAAATTAAAATGACTTTTTCCTGATTTGTTTCAAGTTTTATTAAAATTATACCTTAACTTACACTGCTATAATAAATACAATTTACACGTGTATTTGAATAATCAGATCAAGATAATATAAGGTAAAGTTAATTGAAAATATATAAAAGATGGGTACTCAAACAATATAAATAAAAATTTTAAGTGTATACAAATAAATTGACATCGAATACTTAATTTCAAACAAACAAATGCACTTAAAAATATTTTTAAAATGCAAATTCGCTTCAAAATAATTTATTTGGTAAATTAAGTATTATATAAATATATACAAACATATGTACATATGTACATATATGTATTTATGTTTGTATATATTTATATATACAAACATAAATACATATATAGGTATATGATACAAATTAATGAAATTCAAATTTGTTGTATATTTTTGATATTGAATTAAATACAAAGATTATCGCTTAATCATCCTTATTTTTAATTCACCTTCAGGGGCATACATGAAACTTACAGCATATTTAAGAGGATCATGATGAAATTCTAAACGATACGATCGAATTAGCTGAAACAAATAAATTGCAATATTATGTTTTGCGAATATTGTAATATATGAAATACGAATGTTGGTAATTTTACTTTAAGGAGCAAAATTTGCATTTCCAAATCTGCAAATCTTCTTCCAAGGCACATTCGAGCTCCATGTCCATAGGGCAATGATGCAAAAGGATGTAATTTTCCCTGGAAACCTCTCATCCATCTTTCGGGTCGAAAAGATTGAGAATCAGTCACATACTCCTCCATATTTCCCGTTATGATCGTAGGAAAGACCGTTTGAACCTACGTATGTAAAGAAGACGAAAAAACAATACTTAACGACCAATAACCCATTTATTTCAAATAACAGTTAAGACAAACTCGTTTTCATCGAGCTAATATTTTATCAAAAATTTAAATTTATGCCAGTATTAAGTTTCCTTTTACCCCTTTTGGAATTCTATATCCACATATTATGGTGTCTTCATGAAGCGTTCGACCATTTCCAATGACAGTTGAATATACTCTGGAAATTGCAATTACGTCATTGTTAATTATCGAAATGTAAAAGTATGGTGGAATTATTTTTCGTCAAAAAAAAAAAAAATAGAATGGTTCTAGCATACATTTAAGCGTGCTTAGCTAAATTTTTTACGCTCACCTGAATACTTCTTTGATAAAAGCTTTCACATAAAAAAGATTATCTAAATGATTGGAGGTGACGGGCGTGTTCGGATCCGGCAATACTTTGACCAGTTCTTGATACATTTTCTCCTGTTCATCTGGCCGAGTTGCCAGCTGGTATAGCATCGAGCACACAGCCATGGAGATCTTCGTACATAAAGAACAACATGCGTTGAAATGCAGACAGGTCAGTTGGAATTTAGGTCAGAAGAAAGTGCATTCAGTGTAAAAATCATAGTGTTTTTTTTTTTACCAATGCAGCATTAATACAATACATAAGTATATGTATTTATGTATAAGTACATTAATCATAGACACTTACCGTGTCGATGCCCACTAAAATCATATCCAATGCCATTATACAAGCGATTTTAGTGTTCTTCTCTTCCTTTAGCACTCTTTCTAACAAAGAAAGGTCACTATCTGAAGAAATCGTTTTCTTACTCAAATTTTCCAATGCCATGTCTATATATTTTGAACAAATCCTGTAAGCGATAAATTTTAAATCACCAAGGTTGCCATTAATTTGACGTCAGTAGCATTCTTCATAATCGTGTAATATTATGGTACACATTGAAATTTATGTTGCACTAACTGTCAAATTCATAGTACTTACTCAACGAAAAAGTTCATGTTGTTGACATATTTCGTCCATAGTGGTGTTTTGACGTATCGCCAAAATGGTGCTTTCAATTCCAACGTGGCTACATTGCGAAGAGCATATTTGGCTGCGTCTATTATTTTTTGGGGTTCCGAATCTGCAGATAGTTTTGGATCTAAGCAACCCAATCTTACGTCTAATGCGACTCGGCCAATGCCTGAAAATAATATAAATAAATATGTACATAAAATACACGATATCGTATAGTATTCGCACGATCTATGTACATACATACAATGTACATCCATTCATAATTACAAACATGTATCATCCGGATGTAATTTGACTGCCTTTAAATTTTTAAACGCATGATAAATATTTGTCCATTAAATTACCATAATATTGTTTACTTTGCGCGAAACAAACAATTATTATCGCTATGGTGTTTAGATAAGTGTAAAAAAACGCGGAATATTTACTTTTTTTTTAGAATGTGTACCTAAACATCAATCAAATATTATATATATATATATATATATATATATATATATATATATATATATATATATATATATATATATATATATATATATATATTTATATATATATATATATATATATATATATATATATATATATATATATATATATATATATATAAATATATATATATATATATATATATATATATATATATATATATATATATATATATATATATATATATATATATATATATATATATATGTACATAGATATAAGATATTCACGATGAGTTGCAAATCGATTTCGAACTTTAAATTTCACATAATCTATATACATACATGTGTATGTAGATTGAGAAATTTTTCATCAAATTATTAACCTCAATTTCAAATTCTTTCAAACGTTTTTTACTATAATATGTCCATATCATGGGATAGAAAAGTAGAAAATATATGTACATTATACATATGATATAAAAAAATATCCCCGAGGATGTTCTCGTATTATTTATTATAAATAATATTAGATATAACGAATTCATAAGAGGTAAAATAACACAATTTTTTTTCATTTATGTAAGAAAAAACATAAAAAGCTATAATTATTACACACTTCTCGACGTGGTTACAAAGCCGTGTGAGATTACTCGAGTTGAATGAAGGTCGATGCTCCCTTCACTTGATGGAACTATTCCGAAATGCAGGTTAATTCAGATGTTACAAACCATTTTTTAATTATATCAATATATTTCATAACATGTTTAAAGGTAAACTACTATTAAAAAAAGAAATAATTTCTTCAAAATTAAATAAACCATTACATATGTACTTACATTCCAAGGACCATTTGTGGATTTCATTATCAAAATCAGCTGGCATGTCATCTTTATCATCTTTCATCTCAACCATTCGCTTAATAAAGTCATTAGTGACGTCTTCAATTGGCTCTATATATTTCTTAACAGTTTGTATTTGTAGGACGGGCTTTTGCACTTTGGTTCTAAACAGTCTCCAAGGTTCACCGTGACTAAAATATTGAATAGATATTAAATATTTACATGCATACGTTTTTTTATCGCATGAAATGTAAAATACACTGGAAGGAATCTCTCACGATACAACAAATTCTTTTATAAAAAAAATAATCTTTAATTATTCCGTGCGTGTGAAACATGTTCCATTCGTTTACTTCAGTTAAAGAAATAATTCAAGTTTTTCAAATGTATGCACCATAAAACATTTCATCATGAAAATTACATAAATGTAGTATAATTGTATTCATTATTGTTTCGGTGACCCACAAAATTTAATATGTATGCTAATGTCAACAGTCAATATGAAGCATATTTATATATGAAACCTTGCTCTTTATAGAATCGGTTATTTCAAAACTCTTTTCGATAACTGGTTTTTTTTTATTCAATGGACACACTAATAACGATACGTAATTTGAACTTGGCTGTTAAATGAATTACATGCTCATATGTATTTAAAAGCAAGGCTAATTTTCCGTGGACACATTATGGATCGATAACGCCTCATTTAATTTATTTTGATTAACAGTATAAATTTTTGAATATTTTATTTAGTTAATTTTTATCATATTTAAAATGATCTGTATTTGGACATATTTTACTCTATTTAGCATGCACTCTTTAATTTGAAAAAATCTTAATTTA
This sequence comes from Arctopsyche grandis, assembly GCF_051622035.1. Taxonomy (NCBI): domain Eukaryota; kingdom Metazoa; phylum Arthropoda; class Insecta; order Trichoptera; family Hydropsychidae; genus Arctopsyche; species Arctopsyche grandis. The sequence goes on from NC_135355.1 coordinate 8,929,944, forward strand.
TATCAAGACACATGAACATTATTGTATAATTGAGCAAAATATTTCAACCATTTTTGGATTGACTAAAAGCTAGTATTTGGTGCCCTTGTTCAGTTTGGTTTTTAACCCCCCCCCTTTTTTAATATTTTTTTTTTATAAAAGATACATGTTGAAAAAGAACATATTAAGAAAAAATATAAAATTAAATATAAAAATTTGTATCTACAACAGGCACGTGTGATTTATTTTTTTAAATCTATATTTATTGAAAAAGTAAAAAAACGAATTCATTTCAAGATTTTGATTTAAATTTCAAAATAAAATTATGAAAATTTGGTTATGGCGGGCACACCTTGACTATGGGGCCTCCTAGGCTTGAAGCTTGGTGTGCTGCTTCCTAGAGTCGGCCATGCCAAATTATATTCTAAAATTCACAACAAATGCTAATTGGTGGGAAAGAGAGATTTAGAATGTAATTTTGAAGATGTTAAAAAAAAGAAAAGTCTTCTCGAGGTTTGATCGCTTTCAACCTTATTAAATTATACTAACTCATTTTTTGGAATAGATATTAGGTGAATTTTTTAGCCCATCTGTAGTGGATTCAACATGAGGCAAAAACGTACGAGAATTATACTCACTATTTAATTTGTTATTTTTTTTTATTTCTACATTAACAGATGTTCAATATTTGGTGAGAAATTTGCATTGTGATTTACATTCTAATTCAGATACATATTTATTCGAATAAAGCAATTATACCTACTATTTACGAATATATCAATTGATTGGAAGTCATATTCGATTGCAACGATAGCGTCATCGGGTGAAACATTGATTCGTTTAATAATTTAATCACGTAATATCTATGAAGTATGTATACTAAATACAAACATACATACCTATATGTATATACACACATTAAAATTGTACACAGTTTTGTATATATATATATATATATATATATATATATATATATATATATATATATATTATTTATAATACATACCTGTAAATACCTTTCGCTCTGTTGTCTTCGAACTTTGAGAAATCAAGTGTTTATTCAATCTCAAAAATTTGAACATATATATACATATATATCGCCTTAATATATATCATTTTATTTTACTATGTGTATTTACTATATGTACATATGTACATAAGTACGCATTCGAGCCAATTCACTTAATATGCTTAAAACTTTGTACATATTATATAAACTCGCCCAAAGTCGTTTATGATCATATTAGCACATTTGCTATTTAACGTGAAGATTCTAACTCAACACTACATACAATTACCGCATTTATGTATGTACGTAGTCGTGTTTATGTATATGTTTATATTGTGATACTTGCAACGAACAAGTTAAAGCCCATCACGTACGATCGCACAGAATGCACTTTCACCGTAACAGTTAAAATTGAATAATTAACTTTCATTTTTCAAAAAGGGAGTGAAAAATAATAATAAAATAGTACTTACACTCCAACTACTCCTGGTAGGTCACCAAAGAAATCTTTTCTAATCTCGCTCTTGTATTTCACTAGACATGGCATTGAAGGTCTGAAAGGCGTGGGGCCTTCTCTTCTGTAGATCTTTTCGATTTCGTCTGCATCGTATATGAATAATAGATCTGGTCTACCTATGAGGTTTGAAAGTCTGACGATCTTGCCATATTTGTCATAGAGCATTTTACACACTTCAGCAAATTCCGATATTTGGTATTGTCCTATGTAGGGTATCAATCTCCAAGTATTTCCGAGTATCGGCATCGGCCTAGGACCTGGTAATTCACTATAGGGCTTCACCGTTTCTTGGGCATTGTAAGGACACATATTATCAGTCGTGATTAACTCTTGAACTGAAGATCGTTTCCTTGTTTGCATGCGCGCATCACTGATATCATTGGAATTCGAATTGTGGGATAGTGGTAGAAAAGTGTCTTCAACTTTCGTTGAATACGTTCGAGTTTTAAAATTATCTCCCACGGCAGTAATAGGTGTGCTTTTTAAAATCGATTTAATTTTATTTTCAACTGATTTTAACGGTTCGTTCGCGTGTTTCGACCTTATTTTGGTTAAAAATATCCGCACAGACGACATGTTGGCCCGCGGAGTGCCCGAAGTAAACTACGTGCTTTGCGTTGCGACTAGTTGAAGAAATTCACATATCCCCTTCACTACGTTAACTGAGGTTAGATACAATTCGAGAATTAGTCGTAATTAAATAACTTTGTTTCAAAATATAATATTTAGTTTCAACAATAATATTTAAACAAGTAACATTATGATGGGATATTCCCAAGAATACAGACAGTTTGCATTAAGAGGAACGTTTCTATTATATAATGCTATCTACAATTAAAAATTTTGTATACTTACATCACATAAAACACATTTGTTATATATGGTTATAATCAAATTCATCTTAAATTAGCCGCTTACATACATATGTTAACTGTATTAAAAATATAATTTAAATTATTCCGTTTCACTTTATGCATATATGTATGTACAGAGTTAAATAAAATGATATCATACTGATTAGAGACACGTATTTTGGGCATCTATTTTTGTCAATTTAACCATTTTCATTTTGCATTTTAGCGTTTTAGGGCATTAAAAATGTTCAATTTTAGCGTCTATTTATCATCTATTTTTATGAAGAGTATGATTTTAAATAATAAACAATTTCGATGAATTTTAATAAAATTTATATACATATATACAATTTAAAGACGACACAACAATTAAAAAATAATAGAAAAATATTTTGTAATTAAAATTACTAAGAAAAAGACATGAATATTAAAAAACAAAGACAAAAAATATGAATATAAAAATATAATACCAATTAAAATTTAATAAAACTCAACATGGAGCATATTTCTACAGGTTATTTTTTGAGATTCGTGCGACGATGGGTAACAATTAATTAAATTGCATTTACTAAAATACCTTTCAGCATCCACACTATTGTGACGGGACACCAAATAGATTTTAGAGCTGCACAACCAAACTCTTCATATTTAATTTTTGTTGCCATCAATAATAGCAATATATCCGGCGTGGATTCACTTTTTATATTCTCTATTAAATATCTAAAAAAGTGCTGATATCCTTCCAAACATTGAGCCTCTGTTAACACATTAAACAATGGCAATGACATGTATTGACCATATACAAAGGCCATAGACCAGGGTTTCCCAAACTATGTTCCGTGGAACACCAGTGTTCCGCTGAACCTGAATAGGTTCAATTTGGAAAGGTTTTATATAGGTACATTGCAACACATTTAAAGATCTTCTACTTCATATTGAAAGGCGAGTGATGATCAATCTCCACTGATGTTTAAATTAAATTTTATAGTAGATTCCAAACACCTACATATTTTGAAAACATCTCGTTTGCAATATTTTCCGAACACTAGTAAGGACGATTCCTGGTTTCGGAAATTTTAAGCATCTATTCCAAATTTTAGCATTTATGGCAAAGTGCGCAAAATACGTGTCTCTAATAATGATACATGAACATTAATATTAGTTATACCATCATTTTGGTTTTTTCCAGTTTGGTATCGAGAATATTTAGTATCGAGAGCCGAAATTTTTATTTATTTTATCTTTGGATTTGAAATCTCGATTATAATAATAATAATAATAATAATAATAAATTTTATTCCAGATGATAGGGAGAATAGTGCACTCCCATCGCCCATATAAATATTATTGAAAGATAATAATAAATTTAAAAAAAAATATATATACATATATACATAAACATATTATATACATAATAATGTATAAATATGAATATATATATATATATATATATATATATATATATATATATATATATATATATATATATATATATATATATATATATATATATATATATATATATATATATATATATATATAAATAATAATAATAATAAATAATAATAATAACAATAATAATAACAACATTAATAATAAGAATAATTAATTAATTAATCAATTAAATTATGAAAATTCAAATAGCAAATAATTTATAATATTAAATATCTATACTATAGATATTTAATATCTATATATATATATATATATATATATATATATATATATATATATATTTTATTTTATTTTATTTTATTTTAAAAAATCAATACCACAGAGACTTGACAGGTTGCCCCAAAGCGTCAATGTGATTTTAATACAAATAATAAAAATCATAAATAAATTATATATATATATATATATATATATATATATAATAAATTATATATATATATATATACATATATATATATATATATATATATATATATATATATATATATATATATATATATATATATATATATATATATATATATATATATATATATATATATATATATATATATATTATCCGATAAATTTTACCTCCGAGATGGATTTAATTATTTCATTTATTTCTTTATTTCGACGAGAGGAACAATTGAAGACATTATCCGATAAAGTTAACCTCTGAAATGATTTAATTAATTGATTTATTTCGACGAGAGAAACAATTGAAGACTAAAAAAATTTCGATTGATGTACCGACAACGCACCGGATTGCGACGATCGCTCGGTCACCCATACTAATACATGAGATATTCTCAGTAACTGCGCATTACGGGGAAGTAAAAATAACAATTCTTTGATTTTTTTTCGATCTTAGTGCGTATCTTCGTAAGTCAAAACATCTTCGACAAACAAAAGTCGAGGATTACCTGTATGTGATTGTTGATGATCTAATTTTAGGTCAATCTCGAACATTTATTTAAATTGGGCATGTTCTGTTTTAACTTTCAATATTTTATTTTAATTTTAATATACTGATTATATTTTCATTTTGATATTTGAATTTAATTTTAATATAATAATAATAGTTTTAATTTTGATATTAAATTTCAATTTTTAAATTTAATTTTTATTTCGATATTTTGTACGCTACTGGTTTTATCCTGCTGGTTAAAACGTTGGCCTAAAATCGTCGTTGGTTTGGTCCGTACGCAGCATAAGTAAAGCTGTGCAATAATTATATTGATGACCAAACCGAGCAAAATGGCAAAGTTTGAAAAGGATCAGATAAGAACGCAAACTTCGTCAGACGACAAAATCGATTCTGAACTAAGAAGAGGTTAGTAATAATAAAAAAAAAAAAACATAAAGATTTCCACGACACGCCACTGACGTACAGGTGCTTTTATCACACGATTCGCTCTAGTAAACGAGTCATATTTCCCCCCCTCGAAAAGTGTTCTCATCAGTTTATTATTCGATGTAAAAGGGACAGTGGAAGTTTTTAAAAATAAATATCGCATGTATTGCTGTGGTAAAAAATAATTATGAATAGCGTATTTCAACATTTTAAGCCTGATTCTTCTGAATTTTGAATATTCTTTGATTATATTAAACAAATAGCAGAATAAATATTGTTCATATGTATATATGTACATAGTATGTATGTATATGCACAGAGGTTTTTTTTTTTAAATATATGCCGGAACTCACTTCTTGTCAAAATTTTTCCAAAAGAAAATTTATATTCAAATATCATTTAAATTAAATTATATTATGCCCGCTTCACCTGAAAGCCGCCATACAAATCGCGTAGGGGTCCTGATGTATGTTAGTATGAGGATTTTTCAGAAAATTGTCTTTTTTTTCATATATATGAAATGGCAACATTGAATTCTCGTTTATCAGCTAAAACTAATCATAAACGACTGATTTTAACTAAAATAGATTACTGATTAGATTAGATTAATATAGATTAAAATAAATAATAAATTAAAATAGATTAATAGATTAAAATACTGTTAACTGTATATATATATATTTAAATACTTTGGAAATCTAAACTATTCTAGAAAAAGAGATATATGAAAAAAACCCTTCTTCTTCTTCTTTTTTATTCCTCTCCTCGTAGGAGGTTGGATATCATGATATTGTGGCGGCTCGCTTATACGACATGGTCGAGTTTGGTTGCCTTCCTGCGAGTGGGGACCAACCCGGCTGGGTTCGGAGAGCCGCTACCCACTCTGTCTTCAGCTGTCATATAATAAACACGTGCATTAACATGCCAGTCGTCTCATTCGTTCATCCTCCATACTGGTGACCCCCGACATCGAGTCACGCAGCCTCGATCAATTTCAACATGCCGCTCATCCCTGCCTCGCCGAGCCAGGCGGGAAAGCTACCCGCCGCGCCCCCATCGCCATCAACACGCGTCGCGGCCCGCGGGTGACAATAAACGAGCAGACACGGCTACCTACCTACCTACCTACCTACCTACCGACGTCCAGCCACAACGTCGATGACAGGTGCTTTAAAAAAATGGGGGAGCGAATGAGACGACGATCTTGACAGCTGGATGTGGAGTCATGCGCGATCCACTACACATAGAACGGTCATCCAGCACCACAAGATTCATCACACACCACCTCAGCACCATCATCATCATCATCATCAAGGCCCCGTCCGTCCCCACGAGCGTCGTCACGCCGAGACGGGCGGTAGCGCTACAACACCTCCACGAGCCACAACGACTCACAGTCCAGCTCGGAGTATCATCAACCACATCGATGCCCCTGCCGCCCCCGCCGCCCCACCAACCGACATCAGCCTCGGAAGAGCGGCGCCGCCGCAGCATCGCATCGCATCGGCGCGACCATCGGACCACCCACCGTCCTGCTCGCGACGTCACCGCCCTCGAATCTACCGACCATTCAGGGCGGTACACCTATGTACACAGCGGATGACCCACGTCAACAATTTTTTTTCTCCCCACGTAATAATTTTTTCTCTTTGTGTAACAATAATTTTTTTCTTTTGTAAAATTTGTTTCTTTGTAATTTTGGTATCGCTGATGCTGGGGGGGGAGTGATGTGGCGGCTCGCTTATACGACATGGTCGAGTTTGGTTGCCTTCCTGCGAGTGGGGACCAACCCGGCTGGGTTCGGAGAGCCGCTACCCACTCTGTCTTCAGCTGTCATATAATAAACACGTGCATTAACATGCCAGTCGTCTCATTCGTTCATCCTCCATAATATACATATATCTTCTCTCTATCCATGGTTGCCCTGCTTCGTACATTGTTCGGACGTTCCATGTTGCTAATTTCATGATTGACCCGGAGATTCTTAGCACCCTCTGACCATCTAAGGCCTGCCGGGGACTGAGGGCCGTTGCTTTATTTTTGTCAATCATGATATTTACTTGGAATATTTAATGTGGTGGTTTTCCGTTGCCTTCCACATCGCAGTTACACAGCCGTATCGTTGTCACAACTCCGCCTGTGTATGTCTGGTTCTAAGCTTTTTCGATTTCAATAATAAGTGTCGTTCGTGTCGTGATCGTGTACAGACGTTGATTACGTGTGTGGCGATTTGGACAACGAAATTGTAACAATTAAAAAATTAAAAATAAATTTGTAATATATAATTATGTGTACGTTCTAAGTGTATAATAATGGCATCAGAACGCATAAGTGAAGTAATAACAATTGAAAAAAAAATTATGGACATTTTGACCACAAAAACTAACAGTATATCAAATGACAATAAGACATTTTTAATTACATCAGTAAAAAAATTAGTTGAATATATTTGTGAAAATGAAAATAATGATAAGGAACAATTTTTGGATGTAATATGTGAATTAAGAAGTGAATTTAAAAATTTGAAAAACAATATACAAAAAGACATAAATATAATAAAAACCAACAGTGAATTAAACATTTTAAAAAGTGTAAATAAGAGTGAAAATAGTTTAAGTTATGCAAATGCACTTAAGAAGAATAATAAAGACATAACAATAATTGTTCCGAAAAAAATCCAAGAAACGGACAAAACAAAGGAAGAATGCAAAATTTTAATAAAACCCAAGGAACTAAAAATAGGAATACAAGGGGTTAAAAAAATCGGTAAAGGGGGCATTGCTGTAACGTGTAACAGTGCACAGGATAGTATTAAATTAATAAAAGAAGTAGAAAATAAATTAGGGGAGAATTATAATGTTAAAAGAGGGGAATTAAAAAATCCCAAAATTAAAATTGTAGATATGTCGGAGGAACTTACAAGTGAACAGTTGGCTGAGTGTTTGATGAATCAAAATCAAGAAGTTATAAATGATGGTGAACTGAAGGTGTTAAAAATATGGAAAAGTAGAAAAAATAATAAATATAATGCGATAGTGGAAGTAGATTGCAATACATTTAAAAGATTTATTGAAGATGGAAAAGTAAATATAAATTGGGATAGATGTAGGGTTTTTGAAGAAATTAATATTCTAAGATGTCTAAATTGTTACGGATTTAATCACAAAGCGGTGGATTGTAGAAACAAGGTGACATGTGCGAAATGTGGAGAAGAAGGGCACAAAAGCGAGGGATGTAACAATAAAATAATAAAATGTAATAATTGCTTTAAAAGTAATAATAAATTAAAATTAAATTTGAACACAAATCACGGACCGTTGGACACTAAGTGCAGTGTATATAAAAGAAATATAGAATTAATGAGAAATAGAATTAAGTATAATAATATATAGCAACCACCAAAAGGTATCGGTATAAATGTACAAAGTTTTTTTGCTCACAAGGATGAGGTTTGGAGTTTAACTGTAAGTCAAAAACCATTATTTATAGGTTTAAGTGAAACGCATGTAACTAGTGATTTTGAAGATTTTGAGCTGAATATAGATGGATATTGTGTTTTGAGATGTGACTCTAATTCTAGACATACGGGTGGGGTACTATTGTATTTAAGGGATGATTTAAGTTACGGTAATGTAATAGTTAATAAGGTTGATGGTGAGTTTTGGACAATTGGTGTGGATCTGCTTGTGAATGGAGTTACTGTGTTTTTGCTAGTAATTTACCGCTCTCCGAATGGTAGAAGTGGAAGATTTCTTAAATTTTTAGAAGAATTGAGTGAAAGAAGTATAGATGTGAGTAAAAATATAATTATGTTTGGGGACTGGAATTTTAATTGGTTACAGACAGAAGAATTTTATGTAAAAAAGTTGAGAAATTGGGTAAATGAATTGGGTTTTAAACAAAAAGTGACGGAAGCAACGAGAGTGAATAATTTATCAAGCTCTCTCATTGATTTGGTTATAACAAATATAATGGATCTGCGGTGTGAGGTGAAAGATGTACCGAAAATAGGAGACCATTCTATTGTCAACATGTTTTTGGGACAGCGGTTTAGTAACGGAGGACTTAAAAATATGCAGGTGACTGAAAGAGAAAACATTGATTATCAATTGATGAATGAATTGTTAAAGGAGTGTGTATGGGGAAAGGATGGTGATAGTGTGAATGAAATGTGGGAGATAATGTATCGTAATATAACATATTCTAAAAGTAAATGCGTAAAAACCACAAGAATCATGCATAAGCATAAGCTGAAACCTTGGTTTACCAAGGAAGTAAAGGAAAGCTTAGTTGATAAGAATGTTAGTTATAAAAGATATAAAATTATTAAGGCTATGGATGGAATCCAATTAGAAAAGGCTTGGTTAGAGTATAAAAGAAAGAGGAATAAATGTGTGAATGTTTTACGTAATGCGAAGAGGGATTGGCATGAAAGAAATATTGATGGTGCAAAAAAAGATCCCACAAAAATGTGGCGAATAATTAAAACTTTGATTTCCGGGGGAAAAAATGTTTCTTTGAATGAATTAGAAGTCGAGGGAGTAGTATATAATGATAAAGAGGATATGGTTGAAAGATTGAATGAGTTTTACATCAATAGTGTGAATGATATAGTTAATTCAATACAAACAAGGCATAATAGTGTGAATGATGATATTAATTTGGGTTTAAATAAGTTTGAAAGGTTTAAATTAGTGGAAATGGAGGGATTAAATGGTGTATTGAAGGGCATGAAATCAGTTTCTAGTATGGATGGATTGACTCTAGATATTTTAATCAACACTTGGGACATGGTTGGACCTCAGTTACTGAAATTAATAAATGAATCGTTAGAAGTGGGATCCGTCCCGGATGCATGGAAGGTGTCTACTATTGTACCGGTACCAAAGGTTACGGGCACACATAAAGCCAGTGAAATGAGGCCCATCAATATGTTACCAATTGTTGAGAAGATGCTGGAGGAAATCGTTATGATTCAATTGAAAGAGTTCATTAGTATAAATGATTGTTTGGTTGTGGAACAGTCTGGATTTAGAGTGAAACATTCAACAGAAACCGCTATCCAATTGGTGGTTTCTGATTGGATGGAGACGATGGATGAATCTAGCATGGTTGTTGGAGCAGTTTTTCTAGATTTTAAGCGAGCGTTCGAGACAGTAGATAGGAATATTTTATTACAAAAATTATATAAGTTAGGAATAAATGGTATAGTATTAAAGTGGCTTCAATCATACTTAAATAATAGAAGGCAAAGAGTAAAAATTGATAAGGTGTTATCCTCTGAATTTGTAACACCTCATGGAGTGCCGCAAGGGTCCAAATTGGGACCCTTATTATTTATATTATATATAAACGATATTGTTAAGGTAATTAAGATGTGTAAAATACATTTGTTTGCAGATGATACATTGATATATATAATTGGAAAGAATGTTGATGTAATGTCTGAGATTTTAAATATAGAATTAAATTATGTGAATGACTGGTTGTGTGAAAATAAATTAAAGTTGAATGTGAATAAAACAAAAATGATGTGGTTGAATGGTAAAAATAAAAATATATTGAATGAAATTAGAATTGATGATAAGTTAATTGAAAAAGTTGAAAATATAAAATACTTAGGTGTATACATAGATTCAGGACTAAATTTTAAAATGCACGCTGACTATATAATAAAAAAAATGGCTAGAAAAGTTGGTGTATTATGTAGATTAAGAAATATTTTAAGTAAAAAAAGTAAAATTTTAGTGTTTAATTCAATTGTCTTGCCACATGTGGTTTATTGTGCCACTGTGCTTAATTTGTTTAGTGGCCAAGATTTAGAAAAAATGCAAAAAATACAGAATAAAGCTATGAGAGCTATTTTGAATGTGAGTAGATTTAAGAGTATTGGAAGTATGTTAGATGAATTAGGATGGATGAGTATTAGAATTAGTCTAAATATTAGTACATTGTCTTTTGTTTATAAGTTAGATCATAAGTTATTACCTAAGTATTTTGATGATTATATAATAAGGAATAGAGATAAACATAGTTTTTATACTAGAAATAAGGACAAACTAGTTGTAAGTAGAGTAAGAAAGAATAAGACGGCTGGGGGTGTTTTTCACAGGGGTGTGCTCATGTATAATGCCCTCCCTGAGTGCGTCAGGTCTGCTAAAAACATGGATGCATTCCTGCGAGGTGCGAAGAGACACCTCTGTGAGGGACAGTACATATAAGTTAATTATAAATTTTAGAGTTAAGTATAATAATTAAGATGTATTTTTTTTTAAATTAGCTTGATAGCTAAAATATATATAAATAAATAAAATAAAAAATAAATCTAAAACCTTAGCCCAGTACTGGTAAGTGCTGCTGCTCACTACCAGGGATATCTAGTCATCCCGGGAAAAGATAATGAGGTAGTTTTCCGTTGTTTTCCTCATCTCAGTATCGCGGCCAGTGAAGTCGTCATTCAACTGCCTGAAGATTTGAATGAAGTCGTCATTCAAATCATTTGCTGCCCGCGAGTGTCAGAAAGTGTGCCGAGCTATATGATACGCCATACATCGCCACACCTCTGTACTACTGCAGCTGATGACCTGCAGTAGGGGAGTGTTTGTTTAGTGCAGTGGTTTCTCCCTTACCTTCTGCGTCGCAGTAGTTCTTTTGAATTTCTTTAACTTGTCAATGCTGCTGCCCATTGACAGGGATTTGAAAAAATCCCACTTTTTCTAAATTTTCTTTGAGATAAATCGATTGGTTGGAGGCACAACATATTTGGTAAAAGTGAGAACGCTCGACAGGAAAAGTGGGGCTAGATGTTGGTTGCCATTGGAGTCGAGCGTTCCCACTTTTACCAGATATTTAAGATTTTTTTTACTTAACTCTTAATACGAAGATAATTTTCCACTAGGACCATCGATAAATAAATAATAATAATCGTAAATAATTGTGATAAATAAACAATAATAATAGTAAATAAATATACATATATACATATACGAATATAATTATTTATGTATATGAAAATGTAATTTAATAATTTAATAACATAAATAATTTGATTACTTTTTAACTATTAGTAAAGTTAGTATAGAGTCATCTACGGAAAAACTTAAATACTAAGATAAAATTTTAGTTTCGACTTTAAAGTGTCTCAACTCAAAATAATTTTATTTCGCATCGTAATAATTAGCTGGAGTATTAAATAATAATATGTAATCATTTTATTTTCAAATATACATATATTAAATTTGGTAGCACGACAACTCAGCGCACTTCAAATTTGTACCGACCTTTCGTCGCCGACAACTCGGCGCGAAAATTATAAACGGAAAAAGCCATTCAACTTAAATTTTATTAATGATAAAAATATAATTTATGACATCTATGAACCAATATATAAACATAAATTGGTGCCATCAAAGTCCCGATTAAATTAATGCTTTTCTATTTACTCATAGATGGCGTAAAATATTAATATTAATTAACAAAATTACATAAATTTTTACTATTTTGTTTCATTCATAGGTGTCTCAAAATATTAGTAGTTTAGTTTATTTTTTTTTATTACAGTATTCTCCCGTTTATCCGGGTTATCCGGTTTGCGGATTAACCGTAATTATCCGTGCTTGATTATGTACTAATTTAATGATTATGTCGTGCTGCCATTTCATAGATATTTAATAATATTCAAAATAATTAAATTAATTTTTACTAGCCTCTTCTTATTATAGTTTTGTTTCATTCATAGATGTCTCAAAATACTATCAATTTATTTACTTTCTTTTTTATTTAATTTAAAATTATTTATAATAATAAGGTATATTCCTTTAATGGGAGCTAAGGGAGCTTGTCTATTGATTTAAAGATGTTGTAAATAATGAAATTTATTAATTTACAAATTCATTTACAATTTTTATTTCATTATTGTTAAATGCAATTATTGCTTTTCTTTTGAATTATAGATGTCATGAAATATTATTTTTTACGGCACCCCGACACTCGGCGCACGTCACCTCAGCGCCGACCTTTCGGCACAGACAATTCAGGGCACGGACAACTCAGCGCACGACAATTCAGCTCTGGGGTCCAGCCCTCTTAAGGGTCGGATGATAATTAAAGCATGAATGAAAAAATGATAGCTCCAGGGGCTGAACTAGGTAATTGCTTTATAATTTTCAAGGAATTATTATAACAAGAAGGGAACATTATTCTGGTTGTACCTACATATATAATAGCGTTGTAGTAGCACGCTATACTAGCGTTGAATATTTTTTATAAATCGCTAGTACCAAAATTCTCACTCTAATGAAATAAAATAGTGCATGTGCTCAATCTCAATGTTTATTTATATTATCCAAACGCAAAAATTCAAACGGTAAATGATTTTAAATTACAATATGAAATGTTCTAGGCACTCGTCATCACTCGAAAGCGAGCGTGAGCGAACGAGATGGAGTGATGCACTCTTCATTCATGATTTCACTCTTGCATCATCCCATAAAACAACATTTTTTTCATACTAACAACAACAAAGTTTTTCTCAAAAATGAAACAAAAGTAACTTAATTTTCTAAATTTATTACATTTTATAAATACACCATATAAAAAAAAACAAATTCAATTAAAAATCCAAAAAAGTGCAATTAAAAATCCAAAAAAGTGCAAATAAAAATGCAAAATATAAAAAAATAGTTACTATAAATTATTCCGTATCCGACCAATCACTATCTGAATTCAAGTCCGAGGAATCCGGTGTATCGTTGACAGTAAATGCAACGAACCGTCGTCAGCCATTTTGTCCATTACATGATCATTTTTCATATATTGGTCTTCTACTTTTATTACGTGATCACACACATTTTTCCACTCGTCTAATGGTGCGTACGAACCAAACCAACGAACGGCCTCTAGGCCAACTTTTTAAACCAGTAGCGTACAAAATATCGAAATAAAAATTAAATTCAAAAATTGAAATTAAATATCAAAATTAAAACTATTATTATTATATTAAAATTAAATTCAAATATCAAATATCAAAATAAAACTATAATCATTATATTAAAATTAAAATTAAATATTGAAAGTTAAAACTGAACATGCACAATTTAAATAAATTTTCGAGATTGACCTAAAATTAGATCATCAACAATCACATACAGGTAATCCTCGACTTAAGATGTTTTGACTTACGAAGATACGCACTAAGATCGAAAAAAAAAAATCAAAGAATTATTATTTTTACTTCCCCGTAAAGTACAGTTACTGAGAATATATCATGTATTAGAATGGATGATCCAACGATCGTCGCTAACCTGGTGTGTTGTCGGTACACCAAACGGATTTTTTTATTCTTCAATTGTTTCTCTCGTCGAAATAAATCAAGTAATTAAATCATTTCAGAGGTAAAATTTATCGGATAATGTGTGATTATTAATTTTATTTCAACAAAAGAAAAAAAAACCCTATCAAATCTTGTTCGATCATGGAAAAAGATTCTTCCTGACATGGAACAGATTAAATGGATTCTGAAGAGAACGAAGCAAATGATATATCTGAAATATATGGATTATTGGAAAATTTAAAATGTTTTGAAAACGTGGATAAGGAAAACATCGAGGAGTGGCTCAATCATGATTTAAGTGATCCAGGTTTTAAGCGCATGGATGATGCAGATATCGTTTCTTTTGTTTCTCAAGAGAAAGAAAATGAGAGTGACACTACAAGTGGAGAAGATATCAGTGGTTACATTAGTCATAAAACGGTACAGCACTAGTACTAACTACTAACGGCCACTAATCTGCTTTACTATGAGCGTTTTTCTTAATAAATAATGAGTATTAAAATTATGAATCAAAAATTTGTGTTGTAAATATGATATTATATTCGAAAACAAGTCAAAATTTGATGATTCGGATTATCTGTATTTTTCAATTATCCATGCCCTTCCTCCCCAGCATTAGCCCGGATAATCGAGAGTATACTGTATGTATGTTTCATCGTTATACACCATTGGTCTACCCTTTGCTCTAAATCGAGCTATCGACCTTAAAAATGTGATCCTTTTAAAAACAATGCACATTTTCTCCCTAAAATAAAATGTGCATTGATTTAATTTTTCTAATGTTCGAGAAAGCGTTGGCAAAATTTATTCGGTCACATGAAAGTTGTGGATAGTGCGCCTAATGACGTCTTCGTCAAAACCGTCCACATAGGATTTTGGGTTTTCTCTAAGTTTTTTTTGTTGTTGGAAAAGATAGACATATGTTCTCTTTGTTTTATTTGATAATGTAGGCCATGTGGCGCATTAAGTTCTTCCTGTAATGCCGCAATGGTCCAAAACTAACTATAAATAAATAAATAATTTCTCTTAATGAAGATTCGAAAACTTTTAGGGCTTCTGCAGCTATGTATATCAATGACAGGAATCGTCGAAGAATTAGATGTTTGTGTAAGTGCACACCACATGTAAACATTTAATATTCATTGTTTTGCTTGGCATTGAAAGCTTTGCCTGTTCCGACTTTGGATGGTCTCTCCATTTATCTAAAAAGTGTTTTTAAAAAAGTAGATATATTATACGATATACGGTCGAACTATTATGATTAACTTATTAAAATAACTACCATTTATTATTTATAATTTCGGGAAAATCTCGGGAATTTCGTAACCACACTCTCACTTCAAGCCACGCCTCTAAAAATTAGCAAATAAACGTCACCGTGTAATACGATGCAGTATTTTCAAACGTGTCTAATACGATATTTTTTCACCATCGTAATGGCGGATGATACCTTAACTTATATTGATGACTAAAATGAGCAATATGGCTAAGTATGAAAACGATCGGATAAGAGATAAGAGATATAAAAAATGACGTCTTAACGAAGACCGTGTGAAACGTAAAGGAGGTTTGTCATAAAAAGGCGTGAATTCACCTCGACGGCCGCAGCAAAACCGCAACCTTAACACGTCATCTTCTATTAAGGATCTTGGTGTAATACTCAATAGTAAACTAGATTTCTCTGAACATATTTCTTTTATTACCAACAAAGCATTTAAATCTCTTAGATTCCTACTCCGCTCAACAAAACCTTTAATGATCCTTATGTACTTAAATTACTTTATTTTTCCTTTGTAAGGTCTCACCTTGAATTTGCCTCAATTATCTGGTCACCTTTTTATTTATCCCATATTAATTGTATTGAGAAAGTTCAACTTAAATTTATTAAATCCTTACGCTACCTTTTTCCTACCTATACCCATTCTACTGTTTCCGACATTTTAAAAATCCTTTCTTTTAACAATCTTTCTGTCAGGCGACGACATACTGATGCTATATTCTTCTTTAAGCTCATAAATGGTTTCCTTGATTGTTCTGATTTACTGAATAAGGTTAATTTCAGAATCCCAGTTCGGTACTCTAGACGCGTTGCACTCTTTTCACTTGATCCTTTCAATACTAATTCCCAAAAATATTCTTATCTGCAGCGCGTTTATCGTATGTTTAACGGAGAGATGAATGCGGTTGATCTATTTGGTATTTCCCTACATCAATTCAGGTCTAACATCAAGAGAATCTTGACCTATTGATTCATTTCTTCTCCTTCTCTATTTTATAACCTTTTTCCAATATTTCCAATATTTTTATACTTTAGTTTAATTATGTAATGTGCTATTTAATCATATTATAGCTTTCATTCTTTTCCTTTTCATTTGTTTTATATTTGTAAATTTCAATTTCTTCTTATATTCTATTTTATAACCTTTTTCCAATATTTTAATACTATAGTTTAATTATGCAATGTTCTATATATTTTGTTATGTTATAGCCTTTATTCTTTTCTTTTTCATTTGTTTTCCTTATATTTATCTTTTTCATTTTTTTTATAATTTTTGTAAAAATCTGTTATTGGACTCGGATGTTACATATATTATATATTTACTATTTGTTTTTTATATATATCTATGTACATCCTGTTGTCTGTTGATTTTTCAATAAATAAAATAAAATAAAAAAATAAAAATAAAATAAAAACTGATGGCTTCCAAGCCGGTTTAAACCGAAACCGAAAAGCCAGCTTTTTGACCATTTATCAAAAAACCGAAAACTGGCTTTTTGGCTTGATCAACCGGATTTTTAAGGTTTTCTTTAATTAATGTTTTTTTCCTCAAAATTAACAATTATGAATTTCAAATTTCTATAAAAGATTATAATAAAAGTGTCCTCGTCAAACTGCTGGTTAGGTTTGGGGGTTTTGTGACTCCAAATCTATCGTTTCTCTATCAGAGTTTGCCAATTTTATCTGATCATTGTTGAAACGGTTCCTGAAAATTGGTATTAGATCATTTCCTGTTGTCACAAAATCTGTGTGTATAATTTGTAAAAATTATGCACAGTAATCTGAAATCTATAGATATCTCTATAGACATCTCTATAATTTCATGTTTATTATATCTATAAAAATTGTAATAATAATTGTACACAAAAAATCTAAAAATAATCCATAGATGTCTCTATGATTATTATTTCTGTACTGATTAATTGTTATATGCTATGTATTCTGATTGTATATATATATTATTGTATTTCTGACCGTTATCGTACACTCGTCGCATTGGAGTGATCTGTAATGACGAGTTTATATTGATTGTAACAATAAAATAAAATAAACTCTCTTAGGTAATAGGCGTATATTTCTTTGAACAAAAAAAAGGTACAGTTCATTCTTTCTTGAGCGGTTTCTTTGAGATTTAGTAATGGACGAAGACCAATAAAATATTATTGAAAGTATGTAGTTTCAATGACCTACCCAACTTCAGGTATAGAAAACGTTACTATCTTAAATCCTTGTACATACTTGTCAACAACAAAACAGTAGTCATAAACTCAAATGATTTATGGCAAAATGCATAGGAATTTCCGAAATATAATTGATTTTTCTTCGAAGGAATTGGAAGCCCTTTAAATATTGAAGCCACATACCTTATTTTATTGTGGATTTAAAATATTCGTAATATGCCGTTTCTAACGAATTTGTTTCCGACATTTGTAACGGTTTGTTTTTGGATTTTTAAGCTAAAACAAATGCGTATAAACAGCTTCGAAATGTCTTTATCTTTGATATCTCTTTATCTATATCTTTGAATCTCGGCAGTTCTTAATATCTATTCACGATTCCACAATTACAGTTTTTCTGCGAGGTTACACATTATTTTTTTTAATAATATATTCTTGATAGTAGCTTATTTAAATCATTTAATTATTTGTGCGTATTTAGGATCTGCCATTTTACGGCTGTGATATATTATACAAATGGTATTATTTATAATATTTGTAATAATAATATAAAATAATGATCTTATGAAAGTTCATAATGTTTATAACTCAATTTAATTCATGAAAAACTATTTTTTTGCAAAATATAATATATATTTACAATTTTTTTTTTAAAAATCTTAATTTTCTAAAATCGATGAAAGCCGGCAAACCGGCTTTTTATTTCGGGCGGTTTTTTGGAACCCCTACGAGCACACATATTAAACCAATTTTTCTTTCTCGGTGAACGAACTCTACGTTTCGATAAAACATTCGATAAAAACCAATTCTTATAAACGTGGTTAAGACACATCAATACTAGATTTTGAATTAAATTGCCCATTTTTTTAAACGTTCATAAACGTTTTATAAACGTTTAAACGAGAGCAAGCTAACAACAATCATTGTCATATTCGAATTCGGTAAGTTAAACCTAGTAAAGATTGACTAGTATGGGCTCCGGTATTTTTTTTGTTGCTCAGTGAACGTTGTTTGTTATATTACGGTAGCTTTTAGATATTATTTAATTTATATGTATATGTTACTTTTATATAACAACTTTTCCCGACCCAAAAGGCAATAGCCCTGGTTAAACCCGGGTTTAGTCATCATTTTTTCTCACATCTCACAACTGAAAATGAACTGATTAAATTAAATTAAAACAGTTTTTCTTTTTTTTGTTGTTGATTGATTTTTAATTAAACAAAACAAAAACATTCGCCTATCAACACTGCGTCGCTGATTTTGTCGTGATACTTTAAAAACAATGAAAGAAATTAGCTTTGAATTTTAGTAACAACAAATTAAAAAAATATATATTTTTATTCATCGTAATATAATTTTACAATACATAGTAAAGCACATATGTAGAACTACAATATGCAGTTCTGTAAGTGTTTCTATACATAAATATTTATTTCAATCGACAAATTTATATGATAATTCGATATAATTTTACATACATAATGTAGGGCAGTGTTTCTTCGAGTGTTTATAAATATTACATCATAATAAAAAGAAAAACTTATATAATCAATTTCAAGTAACGAAGAAAAAAAGTAAAAACTTATGGCACAACATTTTTTTTACGTTTATCATATACAATATAAACAGTATTTATGTGAAGTTTAAAAATTATAAAAAAAAATAAATATATGGAAACAGAGTGGATAGTCTCTGTAATTTTATGAATTCAAACAATTAATACGAAAATTTAAAAATAAATAAATTTTTATTTAATATTTGGTTTACAATATATGGTGTCCAAATATAATAATAAAACTAATCATTTTGACGACATAAGATTTTCATCCCGTTAACGTACGAATACATACTAGTGCGTTACGTATTATTTTAAGATGCGTTCAAATTTGGAGTGGTAATATCTCTTAAAATTTTATGGTTTCTTCTAATTTAATTTTGTCTAATTTTAGCCGATTAAACTTTTTCAGAAAATGTTCGCTTTATTGTTATAAAATAAGTAAAATAAAATATTTGAAAAAGTATATGTATTTACATACGTGATCTACTTCACTATTATAGTTATACTGCTGTAGGAAGAGACTTGGGAAAAACATACATGCTGTTACACCGCCTCTCAACCAATAGAATGTAATTCGTGCAGACAGTAGAACATTCTACGCGCAAAATGCTATTGGTCGAAATGGGGCGTAAAGGTACGTTTTACCTATAAGGTAAATGTCAACCTACAGCGGATTGCCTGTATATACTAGAATGTAACGTTTTATGTGATATGTCATTATGCATCAATATTACCAATAAATCGACTGTAATCTTGGTTTTAGTATCAAAATGATCGGCGATGATCTGACCTTATGATCTTCAAATTAAATTTGAATACCTTTCACTACCAGAGGGAAATGGTGGTAAATATGTAGCTGGTGGATTTGTACTGGATGGAGCGAAAGGTTGTGGACAATTGCGATCTCTTGATCCCGGATAACAAGAGCTCGGACACCTGGGGTCATTTGAACCAGGATAGCAGTTAGGTGGAGCCGAAGTCGTTGGCTTAGGACAACGTGGATCGCTAGCTCCTGGATAACAATTTGGTGGGGCTGGAGTCTGTGGTCTGGGACAGCGAGGATCTGTGGCTCCTGGATAACAATTTAGTGGCGCTTGTGTCGTTGGCTTAGGACAACGGGGATCGGTAGCTCCTGGATAACAATTTGGAGGAGGTTTAGTCTGTGGCCTGGGACAGCGAGGATCTGTGGATCCTTCATAGCATTTTAATGTCGCGGGAGTTGTTGGGGTTGGCGGTCTTGGGCAACGGGGATCGTTCGATCCGGGGAGGCACTTCAGTGTTGTTTTGGGAGGTAAGTATGTGGGTGGTGTATTTGTGGTTGTTATTGGAGGCCTTGGACACCTAGGATTATTCGATCCAGGATAGCAGCTAGGTGGAGCAGCAGTCGTCGGTTTTGGACAACGTGGATCGGTAGCACCTGGATAACAATTTGGTGGAGCTGGAGTCGTCGGTTTCGGACAACGTGGATCAGTCGCTCCTGGATAACAATTTGGTGGAGCTGGAGTCTGTGGTTTGGGACAGCGAGGATCTGTGGCTCCTGGGTAGCAATTTGGTGGCGCTTGTGTCGTTGGTTTAGGACAACGGGAATCGGTAGCTCCTGGATAACAATTTGGTGGAGCTGGAGTCTGTGGTCTGGGACAGCGAGGATCTGTGGCTCCTGGATAACAATTTGGTGGAGCTGGAGTCGTCGGTTTAGGACAACGGGGATCGGTAGCTCCTGGATAACAATTTGGTGGAGGTTTAGTCTGCGGCCTGGGACAGCGAGGATCTGTGGATCCCGCATAGCATTTTAATGGAGCGATAGTTGTGGTGGTTGGTTGCTTAGGACACCTGGGGTCATTTGATCCAGGATAGCAATTTGGTGGAGCTGGAGACGTTGGTTTAGGACAACGTGGATCAGTCGCTCCTGGATAACAATTTGGTGGAGCTGGAGTTTGCGGCTTGGGACAGCGAGAATCGGTAGCTCCTGGATAACAATTTGGTGGAGCTGGAGTCTGAGGTTTGGGACAGCGAGGATCTGTGGCTCCTGGGTAACAATTTGGTGGGGCTTGTGTCGTTGGTTTAGGACAACGGGGATCGGTAGCTCCTGGATAACAATTTGGTGGAGGTTTAGTCTGCGGCCTGGGACAGCGAGGATCTGTGGATCCTTCATAGCATTTTAATGGCGCGGGAGTTGTTGGGGTTGGCGGTCTTGGGCAACGGGGATCGTCCGATCCGGGTAGGCACTTCAGTGTTGTTTTTGGAGGTAGGTATGTGGGTGGTGTATTTGTGGTTGTTATTGGAGGCCTTGGACACCTGGGATTATTGGATCCGGGATAGCAGCTAGGTGGAGCAGCAGTCGTCGGTTTCGGACAACGTGGATCAGTCGCTCCTGGATAACAATTTGGTGGAGCTGGAGTTTGCGGCTTGGGACAGCGAGAATCGGTAGATCCTGGATAACAATTTGGTGGAGCTGGAGTCTGTGGTCTGGGACAGCGAGGATCTGTGGCTCCTGGATAACAATTTGGTGGAGCTGGAGTCGTCGGTTTAGGACAACGGGGATCGGTAGCTCCTGGATAACAATTTGGTGGAGGTTTAGTCTGCGGCCTGGGACAGCGAGGATCTGTGGATCCCGCATAGCATTTTAATGGAGCGATAGTTGTGGTGGTTGGTTGCTTAGGACACCTGGGGTCATTTGATCCAGGATAGCAATTTGGTGGAGCTGGAGACGTTGGTTTAGGACAACGTGGATCAGTCGCTCCTGGATAACAATTTGGTGGAGCTGGAGTTTGCGGCTTGGGACAGCGAGAATCGGTAGCTCCTGGATAACAATTTGGTGGAGCTGGAGTCTGAGGTTTGGGACAGCGAGGATCTGTGGCTCCTGGGTAACAATTTGGTGGGGCTTGTGTCGTTGGTTTAGGACAACGGGGATCGGTAGCTCCTGGATAACAATTTGGTGGAGGTTTAGTCTGCGGCCTGGGACAGCGAGGATCTGTGGATCCTTCATAGCATTTTAATGGCGCGGGAGTTGTTGGGGTTGGCGGTCTTGGGCAACGGGGATCGTTCGATCCGGGGAGGCACTTCAGTGTTGTTTTGGGAGGTAAGTATGTGGGTGGTGTATTTGTGGTTGTTATTGGAGGCCTTGGACACCTAGGATTATTCGATCCAGGATAGCAGCTAGGTGGAGCAGCAGTCGTCGGTTTTGGACAACGTGGATCGGTAGCACCTGGATAACAATTTGGTGGAGCTGGAGTCGTCGGTTTAGGACAACGTGGATCAGTCGCTCCAGGATAACAATTTGGTGGAGCTGGAGTCTGTGGTTTGGGACAACGCGGATCTGTGGCTCCTGGGTAACAATTTGGTGGCGCTTGTGTCGTTGGTTTAGGACAACGGGAATCGGTAGCTCCTGGATAACAATTTGGTGGAGCTGGAGTCTGTGGTCTGGGACAGCGAGGATCTGTGGATCCCGCATAGCATTTTAATGGCGCGATAGTTGTGGTGGTTGGTTGCTTAGGACACCTGGGGTCATTTGATCCAGGATAGCAATTTGGTGGAGCTGGAGACGTTGGTTTAGGACAACGTGGATCAGTCGCTCCTGGATAACAATTTGGTGGAGCTGGAGTTTGCGGCTTGGGACAGCGAGAATCGGTAGCTCCTGGATAACAATTTGGTGGAGCTGGAGTCTGTGGTTTGGGACAGCGAGGATCTGTGGCTCCTGGGTAACAATTTGGTGGCGCTTGTGTCGTTGGTTTAGGACAACGGGAATCGGTAGCTCCTGGATAACAATTTGGTGGAGCTGGAGTCTGTGGTCTGGGACAGCGAGGATCTGTGGATCCCGCATAGCATTTTAATGGAGCGATAGTTGTGGTGGTTGGTTTCTTAGGACACCTGGGGTCATTTGATCCAGGATAGCAATTTGGTGGAGATGGAGACGTTGTTTTAGGACAACGTGGATCTGTCGCTCCTGGATAACAATTTGGTGGAGCTGAAGTCGTCGGTTTAGGACAACGTGGATCTGTCGCTCCTGGATAACAATTTGGTGGAGCTGGAGTTTGTGGTCTAGGACAGCGAGGATCTGTGGCTCCTGGATAACAATTTGGTGGAGCTGGAGTCGTCGGTTTAGGACAACGGGGATCGGTAGCTCCTGGATAACAATTTGGTGGAGGTTTAGTCTGCGGCCTGGGACAGCGAGGATCTGTGGATCCTTCATAGCATTTTAATGGCGCGGGAGTTGTTGGGGTTGGCGGTCTTGGGCAACGGGGATCGTTCGATCCGGGGAGGCACTTCAGTGTTGTTTTGGGAGGTAAGTATGTGGGTGGTGTATTTGTGGTTGTTATTGGAGGCCTTGGACACCTAGGATTATTCGATCCAGGATAGCAGCTAGGTGGAGCAGCAGTCGTCGGTTTTGGACAACGTGGATCGGTAGCACCTGGATAACAATTTGGTGGAGCTGGAGTCGTCGGTTTAGGACAACGTGGATCAGTCGCTCCTGGATAACAATTTGGTGGAGCTGGAGTCTGTGGTTTGGGACAACGCGGATCTGTGGCTCCTGGGTAACAATTTGGTGGCGCTTGTGTCGTTGGTTTAAGACAACGGGAATCCGTAGCTCCTGGATAACAATTTGGTGGAGCTGGAGTCTGTGGTCTGGGACAGCGAGGATCTGTGGATCCCGCATAGCATTTTAATGGCGCGATAGTTGTGGTGGTTGGTTGCTTAGGACACCTGGGGTCATTTGATCCAGGATAGCAATTTGGTGGAGCTGGAGACGTTGGTTTAGGACAACGTGGATCAGTCGCTCCTGGATAACAATTTGGTGGAGCTGGAGTTTGCGGCTTGGGACAGCGAGAATCGGTAGCTCCTGGATAACAATTTGGTGGAGCTGGAGTCTGAGGTTTGGGACAGCGAGGATCTGTGGCTCCTGGGTAACAATTTGGTGGGGCTTGTGTCGTTGGTTTAGGACAACGGGAATCGGTAGCTCCTGGATAACAATTTGGTGGAGCTGGAGTCTGTGGTCTGGGACAGCGAGGATCTGTGGATCCCGCATAGCATTTTAATGGAGCGATAGTTGTGGTGGTTGGTTTCTTAGGACACCTGGGGTCATTTGATCCAGGATAGCAATTTAGTGGAGATGGAGACGTTGGTTTAGGACAACGTGGATCTGTCGCTCCTGGATAACAATTTGGTGGAGCTGGAGTCTGTGGTTTGGGACAACGCGGATCTGTGGCTCCTGGGTAACAATTTGGTGGCGCTTGTGTCGTTGGTTTAGGACAACGGGAATCCGTAGCTCCTGGATAACAATTTGGTGGAGCTGGAGTCTGTGGTCTGGGACAGCGAGGATCTGTGGATCCCGCATAGCATTTTAATGGCGCGATAGTTGTGGTGGTTGGTTGCTTAGGACACCTGGGGTCATTTGATCCAGGATAGCAATTTGGTGGAGCTGGAGACGTTGGTTTAGGACAACGTGGATCAGTTGCTCCTGGATAACAATTTGGTGGAGCTGGAGTTTGCGGCTTGGGACAGCGAGAATCGGTAGCTCCTGGATAACAATTTGGTGGAGCTGGAGTCTGAGGTTTGGGACAGCGAGGATCTGTAGCTCCTGGGTAACAATTTGGTGGGGCTTGTGTCGTTGGTTTAGGACAACGGGAATCGGTAGCTCCTGGATAACAATTTGGTGGAGCTGGAGTCTGTGGTCTGGGACAGCGAGGATCTGTGGATCCTTCATAGCATTTTAATGGCGCGGGAGTTGTTGGGGTTGGCGGTCTTGGGCAACGGGGATCGTTCGATCCGGGGAGGCACTTCAGTGTTGTTTTGGGAGGTAAGTATGTGGGTGGTGTATTTGTGGTTGTTATTGGAGGCCTTGGACACCTAGGATTATTCGATCCAGGATAGCAGCTAGGTGGAGCAGCAGTCGTCGGTTTTGGACAACGTGGATCGGTAGCACCTGGATAACAATTTGGTGGAGATGAAGTCGTCGGTTTAGGACAACGTGGATCAGTCGCTCCTGGATAACAATTTGGTGGAGCTGGAGTTTGCGGCTTGGGACAGCGAGAATCGGTAGATCCTGGATAACAATTTGGTGGAGCTGGAGTCTGTGGTTTGGGACAGCGAGGATCTGTGGCTCCTGGGTAACAATTTGGTGGCGTTTGTGTCGTTGGTTTAGGACAACGGGAATCGGTAGCTCCTGGATAACAATTTGGTGGAGCTGGAGTCTGTGGTCTGGGACAGCGAGGATCTGTGGATCCCGCATAGCATTTTAATGGAGCGATAGTTGTGGTGGTTGGTTTCTTAGGACACCTGGGGTCATTTGATCCAGGATAGCAATTTGGTGGAGATGGAGACGTTGGTTTAGGACAACGTCGATCTGTCGCTCCTGGATAACAATTTGGTGGAGCTGGAGTTTGTGGTCTAGGACAGCGAGGATCTGTGGCTCCTGGATAACAATTTGGTGGAGCTGGAGTTTGTGGTCTAGGACAGCGAGGATCTGTGGCTCCTGGATAACAATTTGGTGGAGCTGGAGTCGTCGGTTTAGGACAACGGGGATCGGTAGCTCCTGGATAACAATTTGGTGGAGGTTTAGTCTGCGGCCTGGGACAGCGAGGATCTGTGGATCCTTCATAGCATTTTAATGGCGTGGGAGTTGTTGGGGTTGGCGGTCTTGGGCAACGGGGATCATCCGATCCGGGTAGGCACTTCAGTGTTGTTTTTGGAGGTAGGTATGTGGGTGGTGTATTTGTGGTTGTTATTGGAGGCCTTGGACACCTGGGATTATTGGATCCGGGATAGCAGCTAGGTGGAGCAGCAGTCGTCGGTTTTGGACAACGTGGATCAGTGGCACCTGGATAACAATTTGGTGGAGCTTGTGTTGTTGGTTTAGGACAACGGGAATCGGTAGCTCCTGGATAACAATTTGGTGGAGCTGGAGTCTGTGGTCTGGGACAGCGAGGATCTGTGGATCCCGCGTAGCATTTTAATGGCGCGATAGTTGTGGTGGTTGGTTGTTTAGGACACCTTGGGTCAGTTGATCCAGGATAGCAATTTGGTGGAGCTGGAGACGTCGGTTTAGAACAACGTGGATCAGTAGCTCCTGAATAACAATTTGGTGGAGCTGGAGTTTGTGGCTTGGGACAGCGGGAATCGGTAGCTCCTGGATAACAATTTGGTGGAGCTGGAGTTTGCGGCTTGGGACACCTGGGGTCAGTTGATCCAGGATAGCAATTTGGTGGAGATGGAGTTTGTGGTGTGGGACAGCGAGGATCTGTGGCTCCTGGATAACAATTTGGTGGTGCTTGTGTCGTTGGTTTAGGACATCGGGGATCGGTAGCTCCTGGATAACAATTTGGCGGAGGTTTAGTCTGCGGCCTGGGACAGCGAGGATCTGTGGATCCTTCATAGCATTTTAATGACGCGGGAGTTGTTGGGGTTGGCGGTCTTGGACAACGGGGATCATTCGATCCGGGTAGGCACTTAAGTGTTGTTGTGGGAGGTAAGTATGTTGGTGGTGTATTTGTGGTGGTTATTGGAGGCCTCGGACATTTGGGATTATTTGATCCAGGATAGCAACTAGGTGGAGCCGCAGTCGTCGGTTTTGGACAACGTGGATCGGTAGCTCCAGGATAACAATTTGGTGCAGTTGGAGTTTGCGGCTTGGGACAGCGAGAATCGGTAGCTCCTGGATAACAATTTGGTGGAGCTGGAGTTTGTGGTCTGGGACAGCGAGGATCTGTGGCTCCTGGATAACAATTTGGTGGCGCTTGTGTCGTTGTTTTAGGACAACGGGAGTCGGTAGCTCCTGGATAACAATTTGGCGGAGCTGGAGTTTGCGGCTTGGGACATCTGGGGTCAGTTGCTCCAGGATAGCAATTTGGTGGAGCTGGAGTTTGTGATTTGGGACAGCGAGGATCTGTGGCTCCTGGATAACAATTTGGTGGCGCTTGTGTCGTTGGTTTAGGACAACGGGGATCGGTAGCTCCTGGATAACAATTTGGCGGTGGTTTAGTCTGCGGCCTGGGACAGCGAGGATCTGTGGATCCTTCATAGCATTTTAATGGCGTGGGAGTTGTTAGGGTTGGCGGTCTTGGGCAACGGGGATCGTTCGATCCGGGGAGGCACTTCAGTGTTGTTGTGGGAGGTAAGTATGTTGGTGGTGTATTTGTGGTGGTTATTGGAGGCCTTGGACACCTGGGATTATTGGATCCGGGATAGCAGCTAGGTGGAGCAGCAGTCGTCGGTTTTGGACAACGTGGATCGGTGGCACCTGGATAACAATTTGGTGGAGCTTGTGTTGTTGGTTTAGGACAACGGGAATCGGTAGCTCCTGGATAACAATTTGGTGGAGCTGGAGTCTGTGGTCTGGGACAGCGAGGATCTGTGGATCCCGCGTAGCATTTTAATGGCGCGATAGTTGTGGTGGTTGGTTGTTTAGGACACCTTGGGTCAGTTGATCCAGGATAGCAATTTGGTGGAGCTGGAGACGTCGGTTTAGAACAACGTGGATCAGTAGCTCCTGAATAACAATTTGGTGGAGCTGGAGTTTGTGGCTTGGGACAGCGGGAATCGGTAGCTCCTGGATAACAATTTGGTGGAGCTGGAGTTTGCGGCTTGGGACACCTGGGGTCAGTTGATCCAGGATAGCAATTTGGTGGAGATGGAGTTTGTGGTTTGGGACAGCGAGGATCTGTGGCTCCTGGATAACAATTTGGTGGTGCTTGTGTCGTTGGTTTAGGACATCGGGGATCGGTAGCTCCTGGATAACAATTTGGCGGAGGTTTAGTCTGCGGCCTGGGACAGCGAGGATCTGTGGATCCTTCATAGCATTTTAATGACGCGGGAGTTGTTGGGGTTGGCGGTCTTGGACAACGGGGATCATTCGATCCGGGTAGGCACTTAAGTGTTGTTGTGGGAGGTAAGTATGTTGGTGGTGTATTTGTGGTGGTTATTGGAGGCCTCGGACATTTGGGATTATTTGATCCAGGATAGCAACTAGGTGGAGCCGCAGTCGTCGGTTTTGGACAACGTGGATCGGTAGCCCCTGGATAACAATTTGGTGGAGGTGGAGTCTGTGGCCTGGGACAGCGAGGATCTGTGGATTCGACATAGCATTTCAATGGCGCGGGAGTTGTGGAGGTTGGTTGCTTAGGACACCTGGGGTCAGTTGATCCAGTATAGCAATTAGGTGGAGCTGGAGTCAGTGGTCTTGGACAGCGAGGATCGGTAGCTCCTGGATAACAATTTGGTGGCGCTTGTGTCGTTGGTTTAGGACATCGTGGATCGGTTGCTCCTAGATAACAATTTGGTGGAGCTGGAGTCTGCGGTCTGGTACATCGAGGATCATTGGATCCAGGGCGGCAATTAGGAAGTAATGTTGTACTTTGTTGCAGACATCTGGGATCTGATGATCCAGGGTAACATTGTAATGTAGGTTCAGTGGATGGTTTTTGTGGTTTTGGGCAGCGAGAATCCGTTGCTCCGAGATAACAAATAGGCCCCGGCGGAGATGGATTTATAGGACGAGTTGTGACTATTTCTATGTTAGTTGTTTGATCACCCACGCATTTTCCTTGACATGGCCCAGAACATATCTATAAATTGTAAATTTTTTCGTGTGTTTTTGTTTATAGGATATAAATATATAAAAGTTTGAATGATTTTTTACCTCTATATTGCACGTCAAATATACTTGATCCTTATCTGGAAATTTAAATGCGTTTATTTTATTCCATGCTACAAGTGTCGCTCCAGAATTACCTGCATTATTTGTTGTTTGCCAATACTGTACAAGCTTTTTCTTCCTGTTTTATCAATATATATATATATATATATATATATATATATATATATATATATATATATATATATATATATATATATATATATATATATATAATGTCATTGTTTATCAATATATCAAGGTATTTTAGTGTTATTTGTTTTATTGTTTAACTATGTATCTTATTAAATATACAATTGCACATTACATAATAAGATAAATGCTTTTTGACATACCTTGGACAACCTTCTTTATCTGTTAGTTGTAGTTTATTGGTTTTAGATGAATCATAATCATCATTATCGTATGCCCAGCAATCTCTTATTCTCAGGTCATATTGTCCTTTAGGATCCTTCAGATAGACTAGAATAGATAGATCTTCCCCAATTTTAATTACATCTGACAGAGGAGATATCTGGATAAATTTTCCAATATGTATGTATGTAAGAATAAATTGAATATATTAATATAGAAAATTTAATTTATATATAAGTATACATTTGGGTATACTCCTTTCTGAATATCCATCCAACATTCTACCATTCCTTGAGTAGTTGGCACATTAACAACCTCTAACATGTCAACTACGAATGGTTTGAAATGGACTGTTGTGTCTTTAAGATCACCGTCGGCACACGATATTTTTCGAGCCGTATCCCAGATTTCTTGGACAGTATCATCAGCTTGGATAATCAGAATATTATCTATGGTTCCACACGCTTTACAGACTGGTCTTGAACCACATCCTTTCTTCGGAACTGAAAACGAATAAGTCGTTTGACTCCCGCCGTATGATACGTATCTGAAAGTTTTTAAGAATTTTAGAAAATATTCTTAAAATATCATTAAAAAGTTAAATGTGTTTCCTCACTTGCATTTGGGATCGTTGAAATAACCTTTGCTGTATATGACACCACCGAATGGCTCTGCAAACTCGATGGTGACATCCATACCTCTTTCGCCACATTTTACATCGATGTTATCGATATGTGTGTGACCTATATTTGTTTGTCTTAATTGTCTTGGTCCCCTCACGAAGGTGACTCCTTCACTGAGATCGTCTTCCAAAGAAAATAGTGGCGACCCATTTCCGGAAAGTTCGCTATTCAACTGTTGAGCCGTAAGTACATCGTTGTCAGCAACCACTGACGCAATGGACAGCTGAAAATGAAAAAAGTTTCATAAAAAACTGTAGCTTTAGTATTTTCACTATGATATGACTAGACGAATAACAGATATAATCAATATTAAATAATATTTACAAAACACACGTAGCATTTAGTTTTATGTGTCAAACGTTTACAATTAGTAATATTTCTAAACAATGTGTGTCATGTCATATCAGTTGTTATTATATTCAGCAATGAAGCAAAGAAAATAGCAGCATTGCACAGTAATTGCGCAAGGAAGTGCGGTCGCAATTCTCTTAAACAGATGGATCTACGTAATGTGAAAATCGATAGACAATGGGAATATACTTTACTAAATATCTCCATTTTAAAGTTCATTTGCTGAATTTTCCTTTTGAACGTAAATGATGGTATATTTTACTAATCGTTACAATTTTTATAATGACATACAATATTTACATTATCTATTGTAAAATATTATTGTTTCAATATTTTATGAGTATTTTTCTATTCAACAAGATTAACACATGATTTTTGTATAGATGATATGACCTCAATGAATCATAATTCACAATCATCGATTAGTCCTAATAAAAGTCACGACTATTGTCGACACACATATTTTGCATGCATTTTCAAATGATCATCAATTATATAACCGTAATTGAAACCAGAATGAGGTCTTATTTATAATGAAAATAATGAGAAATATCTTTATGAGTAAAGGGCGTTTCTTTATACAAAAAAAAAATGGTTCACTATTGTCAATTACTGTTGTCAACCATATTTTTTGCTTCCTTGCTTTGTACGGCAATGGAGAGGTCAATTGTTATTTAACGAGCATCAAGCCAAAGCCGAAGTCTGTTTATGAGACATGTTTAAATACGAAAAACATTCCATGATAATGAACGTGAAGAGATGCTGTGCCGTTTTATAGCGGATGAGAAATCGAAAGTTGTTTGAAGATGAACAACCGTTGTTTATGATTAATATATGTATTTACCTACATACGTATATATTATATGTTTGAACATACATAAGTACGTATGTATATGTATGTATTTATGTAGGTACAATACGAATAGGTATTACAATATACTTGACATATCTACTATAAATTGCAAATCGTCAACCTTTGATTTAAATCCTGTATAACAATTACTACAATTAGATGGCAGTAAAAGATGAGTTAAAAGAAACCTGTCCAAGTTACATTGCTTAACAACACCATCGTCTTCAAGAATAAAGTTAAAGTCAACATTGACAAATGCGTAAATCTCTTACTGAAAACTAAAATCCTACCCTTTTCTACACGTATAATCCGTTTAACATCATAATTGTTGCTTTTAACCGATTTTATACCGAAAAGACAGTTTAGTCCAATATAATAATTAATATGTAGCAATTATTTAAAATCGTATGTACATATTTATACGTATTATATTAAAGATTAGATGACATAAAAATGGAAACGTCATTCTGCACTCATAATAAAACTTCATTATGTTATTTGCAATGCAATGTTCCCATAGTACAATACACACAATATATGTATAATGTGTAAGGAAATGTGAAGACATTTATCTATAGGGTTTTCCAACAGGTCGTTTTTTTGGCTGACTTCTAAATATTTTGTAATTTAATTATATTTACGGTTTTATATTATATTTGTAATTATAATTTACGGTTTTTTGATAATAAAATAAGCATTTATATTTAGTTTTTAGTATTTGGGAAGGCAACGGAAAACCACCACATTAAATGTTCCAAGTAAATATCATGATTGACAAAAATAAAGCCTCGGCCCTCTGTCCCCGGCAGGCCTTAGATGGTCAGAGGGTGCTAAGAATCTCCGGGTCAATCATGAAATTAGCAACATGGAACGTCCGAACAATGTACGAAGCAGGGCAACCATGGATAGAGAGAAGATATATGTATATCATGATTTCCAACCTCCTACGAGGAGAGGAATAAAAAAGAAGAAGAATATTTAGTTTTTAATTTGGAGCGTTCCAATTACGCAGTTCAAGGATAATTGAAAATCAACGAGCGCTTTGATTAAAAATGTATTAAGAATATCATTTGATTACTTTTAATTTATGTGTTAACTATGTATATACTTCACGTTATATTATTTTATGGCCAAAAGCTCAGTAGATAGCATTTTTCTAATGGTAAAATGAAAGTGAATGCACCAGCAAATATGCAATGAAATTTCAAGAATTAAGAACATCCAATTAAATTAGCCAAGTACAATAAAGTTAATGCCCGATTCACCAGGTGTAGAAATCTTTTCTATCCACCAATTTGTCATAACAACACATCATTTAATAGTGCAATCGCACGGATATGTCGTCTTTACGATGGTATGGATGATTGCCCTGACCTTTTTGCTGACTCTTTCATTACTATTAGGGCTAAGGTGAAGAAGTAAATCTGTGGTTGATTTGCTACTTGACGTTCATTACTTATTATTTTGAATATGTTTTTGTAATTTTTCTTTTTTGTTTTCTTCATATTACCATGTGGAATATGAAGAAACTGTACTTGGAATATAATATTTTCATTTATATATTTATCTTTTTTGTCTCACTGTAATACTTACTTTTATATTTTATTCTGCATGTATGCTAATTTAAATAAAAAATAAAAATAAAAATAAAATTATTATTTTCTGACCATATTTTTTATAAATTTGAGTTTGAGAATTAAATTGGTACTTATTTTTATTAATACCCGAATTTTCTATTTTTGAACCGTTTCGGATTTTTCGTAAAATTTGAAAATTTCAATATTCTCAAGTCGCGAGTCGCTAATGATTAAACGTATTTTAGTTAAATAATTCATAAAAATTACCTACAAATGATTTCATACCGGTAAAATTTATTATTATATTTAAAATTAAGATAATAGGGGGCCAATATTGCACCAGGACTCACAATGTTGATGATACGCCACTGAGTGCATTTCATATGCCACTGAGTGCATTTATACATAAAATAGAAGTTTTCTGATCATTATTTTACAAATGTTTTACATAATTTTCAAAAATTCATAAAAGTAGTCGGCGTCATTTATAATTATGAATTTAGTGGTCAGAGAGATCTGAAAAGTTGGCGACCGCTGGTCGAAACGATCTAATGCTAAATTTTAAACCAGCTCTTAGAGTCGAGGCTTTATTGTGATTTTTTAATAAAATTAAACATTTTAAAAAATTGGCTTTGCACTTAGTTACCAAACATCCTGTATATACATATATCGATTCGACTCCTTGATCTTTTGACCCTGGGGCGTGTTGTTCAGTAGGTAAGCACTTCTGCCGGTTTTTACTTTTCAAATTTACAATGTGTTGCGAGATGTTCACGACGTGTCCATCGAAAACCTTGACATTTAAAATATATTCTTAAAAAACTTTTTTTCGTGTTTAGTGATTTTTTCTTTTTTTATCGAAAAGTTTGACTGTGTAACGAGCGCGCGGTCAATGAAACTAATTACTGCGTCAGACGCCCGAAGAGTAAAAGCCATGGGAAAATATAATTGTGAACTACTTGACCTTTGAAGATTTTTGACTTCTAAATCCGTTTCAATAAGTTTACGTGACTCATGGTCGTATTGCAAAATCCCAATAGTATAAAATTATCTAGTAATATGTCGATACGTGTTATTTGTGTATATATACACACATATGTATGTATGTACATAACATGGTAATTTCCTTCGTACGTTGTGTGCGAACTTTCTATTGCCTTATAAGCATCAACATTGCCGTTGAGTAGATTTTTTCGTCTTTGATGATACAAATTAAGCATTCACATATGTATGTACATATAGTTCGGTCAAATTAGACATTCAAGGATACATAAATTCACAATAAGCTGAAAGTCAGTAAAATTGTTCAAAACATAATTATAAATGACATGTCAAAACTCCTCATCGTTCTAATACCTGGAAAAAATTTTACCTGAGGTCAAAGGTCGAAAATATGGGTTTTTCGCGATTTTCAGCAAAACGGTAAGTTTTATCATAAAATTACTTCAGACAAAAATTGTAGATCATAAAATTATCTATAAAAAATGTATCAATACTTTTTTTCCTAAGAGCCACTGTTTCTGAGGTATAACGATTCAAAAATTGTAAAAGTTGTAATCGTCATAATACGCAAAAGTACGCCACGTATATTCCAACGCATGAGTATTACTGCAGCATTTCAAGATGAAATAGAGAAATATTTTGAATATGAATTGGCTCCCTACCCTTTATCTTTGTTTGATGACATCGGGATGCGTAAAACACAGAAGTCTGCTATTCGTCATTTATAATTATGTTTTGAACAATTTTACTCACTTTCAGCTTGTTGTGAATTTATGTACCTTCACTGCTATTTTTTGGTCTAATTTGACCGAACTAATAGTACATAGTTATTAAATTTGCCATAAAAGCTCACTAAAAATTGTACTGAATAAGGACATACATATGTACATACATACTATATTATTGAAAACTTTATTATCTTCCTTTCATATATGTATATACTTGGTAATCAAATAAATACCTTTATAAATATATATATATATATATATATATATATATATATATATATATATATATATATATATATATATATATATATATATATATATATATATATATATATATATTCACGCGACGCAAGGGATAGTTGACCTCTTGATCACGATTTTGAACTTGTTGCACATTATTTTCTTGAATGTCGAATGTCGGAGAAAGAAGACACTTTGCAATACCGAAAACGTGAAAGTTTAACAGTTTTGTATACATTATAATTATAGGTTTACTTTACTATAAATGCACGATCATTCTCCCAACACGAATTTAAATACTATCCCTTACACGAATTTAAATACCCCATCAATTAACATAACTACATATGTAATTGTATTATAATATTCCTTAAAGAATTTGTTTATAATTTATTTTGATTTTTTTTTAATTTATTTATAATTTATTTTGAGTAAGTCACCACGCCACATTCACCACGAAATTCTAAAAAATATTCAAAACGAAAAGAAAAAAAAAATCGTATGTACATATATACATATATACATATACATACATACATATGTATGTACACACATTTATGGCCTATTCGTGCAATATTATAGAATACTATTACAATATGGAAGGATGGAATAATAAAACTTCTGGATTAGCTAAACGTTAGGTGGAAGGTTATCTATTTGTTATTTCTAAATATTAGTACTTTGACCACCCCCAATAGGTACGCTTAATTTCGATTGTGTGTCTATTTTAGCACATACATATACATATGTACTTACTTGTATACATACTTATGTATTTTGCACACATGTTCAATATAACAGGTACAAGACAAAGCTTTCGACCGCTGAACTTGTCGGGTCATAAGTTCAGTCGTACAGATTCGAAATTTAAACTTCAACCTTTGTTTAAATTGTCTTTGTGAAAGTGTTATGAGGTCCATACCCGATCAGAGATCTTCGCACTCGTTCGGTGGCCGTTTTAAATTATATAATAAAATTCTATTGTAATTGATGCGATGAGCCTCTACATACAGTTGTTTAGATGAGCAACCAGCTGTACCGCCTTGAACCACATGCTGCGTAAACTCGATAGTCACTCATTGTCGTTTCTCAACACTTGTTCTATTGAAATATTTGGACTATTGAAATATTTCAATAAACAAACATTGCCTATTTTTCGTTTGCAAATTTAAATTGAATGACAGTTTAAAAACTCCTTGACATTAATATTATCTGAGGTTCATTAAACCATTTTCACTTTATGTTTATAAATTTCCAAATTAAATAGCCCCTTTTGAAATTTGACAAAAGTAATTTTAAATTTTCACATTGAATGTACGCGTCATTTGGTTTGTGATTTTATTCATCATTTAAAGAAGAAGGTATTTCTAATTAGTTATTTTTATTAAGGTCGGTTTTCTCTTCGATTATTTCAAATTTATGAAGGGAATTCAATGACATATACAATTTACTATATTCTAGTATTGTATATGTCATTGAATCTAGTATTGTATATATCTAGTATTGTTTTGCATGAGGATGTTTTATTTTCATCGTACCTACATATATGTACCTATTCCAATGTTTGTATTCTTTAATTTTATTCAATAATACATTGATGTAATGTATTTATTTGATTACCATGTTTGTTTGTCACAGTATTTACCAATGAATTGTTCCATAAAATGGCCGAGGATTATTTATAGATATTATAACACCAGAATTGTATTTGATCTTTTAAGCTTTATTATTGAATTTAAAATCATTTTGTTTAAAATTTATATAAAAACGGACGGGATGTATGTATGTATGGGCGAATGCGTGGAGAAGTATGGAGATTTAAAAAAAAAAAACATTTTAGAATACCAGGAGTATACATTCTGCATAGGGATGTGGCGTGACGACCGGTCGTGTCGAGAAGACGCGGGGAAGCGGGGAAGTGAGGACCTGAGCGTTTGACATGTGCTCCTGATACTGATCACTTACGATGAAACGGTTGACGTCAGCGTCAGGTGTACGGGAGCGTACACACATCATACACACACACACACACACACACACACACACACACACACACACACACACACACACACACAAACATTCATTCATCATTTCGACGCGGGTACCGTTTAATGAAAGCTCGACTTTTTACTATTAATAAATTCACGCGCGCGCCCATAAATGACCTTACACTATATTTATATATATGTATGTATATATACATCTGTAACATATAACTTTATTTTAATTCGTGTGTCAATTTACCCGTTGAAATCAACGGGCATAACACTAGTAAATCTATAGTATAATAAGTCTATAAGTAATTTGTGAAAGTGTCTTTCTATTATGTTCGAGACGTTATGCAACTTGAAAAAAAGCTATTATCCCTAATTCATACAATCATTTTGTATAATATAATACATATATTATTGTTAGCGTTTCAATGGGTGGAATGCGTGCCTTGTGTAAATATTTGAATAATTAATTCTCAACACCAAAATGTCTGCGTGTCTGTTAGAATTGAATGAGTAATAGTTACGTGAACCTCTTCAATTATTTATCTGTATATGTATCATGGTTAAAAAACGATTCGTACACTTTTGGTTGAGTGGTACGTAAACATATGTATGTATGTATGTAAGTACATATACAAGTGAAGACAAATATTGTATCATTAAAAGCTGCTAAATTTTAATTTTCATGATACATAGAATAGAAAATCCTCATGGATTTATCTAATATAATGTTCGGAAAATATTAAATTAGTACGTATTATTAATTTTTCATAATAATAATAATTTTTTGTGAAATAGGAACAAAAAATGACCAGTAAAATTAGCTATATAATGCGTATTTGTATGTGTATGGATTTAGATTTTATATATGGATCACTTATAAAACAATTAGTTAAAACAATTTTTATATAATTTTTACAGAAACCATAATTCTAAAAATTCTCTCCATACAATTAATTTTAGCTTTCCTTGAAGAAATGTTTACATAATGTTGCATTGTTCCGTTATTGCAAAATCTTGTCCGGATATGTAATAATCCACTGGACGAACTATTTTGTATTTTCCCAGCAAATTACGCGTGTATTTAGCAGGCATCATAAAAATAATACTAAAAAATGGAAAATTAATTATTACAATTATAAAATAAATGTATGTACAATTATAAAATAAAAATAATAATTAAACCGATTGCAATGTAAAATTTTCAACTCGATTTAAATATGCAATCAACATATTTAAAGCAAACATGGGGTAAGAAAAAATGATCTTAAAGATATTATGAGTATTATATTATATTATTATATAAACACTGAGATACTTAATGTTGGCTTTACGTTTTATTGCAGCTAAATGACTTTTCATTTTGAGCGTTTTTACTTGTTTATTAAATAATTTGTAAATATATGTACATACATACATATGTAATATGTATAATAAAAGAAGCGTCTGTGTTGATGATAATCAACGGTTTTTAATTACAATTTCTTCTTCTTTTAAGATTTAAAAGCATTTAAAATATTCAAAATTTCATAGTTCACACTTAACGTTTATTGTCTTTGTGATGTAAATTGTATGCTATTAGTTTTTGTATGTTCTGTTTTTCTTCAGTCGAATTTGTAAACATCAATGTGTTTGCATTGTTCACAAAGAGGAGAGAGAGAGACAGACAGAGAGAGTTTCACATTTACGAAAGCAGTTTAGAGTTCACAGTGTGCCGTTGACTTATGCTAAAGATGAAAAAAGTCAAGATGTATTCGTCGAAATGAAATGAGTTGTATTCGTATTCGTCCATATTGGATAATAGTATGTAAATTATTGCCATTTTCCTGTCGCTTAAAATCGTAGAAAGTGAAATGACTTTGAAATTGAATAACAATTGGTATGAAACAGCTATAAATAAGTTTCGTTTGGTTATTAATTTAAAATCGCCCACCATTTGAATTAGTGTCGCAATGCTCATTAAATATTTTCCCATGGAATTATATTTTTTTCCATTCCTTTTTTAAGATTATAAATGTGATTTTTCTTGATCTCGATGCGCGATAAAATTCCTAGGTATATTCATACAATAGCAGTTTACCGTAAAAACACGATAAAGTTGCATAATTATTCAATTATTTTATTTTTGCAAGTTTAAACGTAAATATTTACCTCTAGATAATAGGCATAAAATTCGTAAATAAAAATGTCGTCTGAAAATTGTTTTGGAAATTTTTCGAAGATTAGTTATAAAACATATTTTACACCTACATACATATGTATAGTCCGTTATAGAAATTTTATAATATTCACATAAATGCAGTTCATAAAAAAATTGATGCAGATTTAAAAAAAAATGGTTTCAAAATACAAAATTTCAGAAATCAATCATTATAAAATTCAAATACTTTGCACGCACATGGATTACGAATAAAATCATAATAAATATATATAAGAGCAATGCTTTCTCACGCGATATTTCGTAATATAACATTGTAATATAGCTTGAACTGTAATTATCTGTTTCAAAATTTTTCGGTGATGTCTTTGTCTTGTATACAAGTATACAAGACAAAGACATCACCAATTACGTTTATTTGGTGAAAGTATCATTCAGATATTGGCCAATAGAAGATTCATCAAATGTGATCTAAATACATAAATGTAATACTATAATAAATTACAACGTATTTCGGTCTACGGTCAAGTTCATTGCTTCATTATGTATTTAAGTACATACATACATATGTATTTATAATATATGCTCAATATAACTTTAAAAAAACGAAAAAAATTGTGTTTCACTACGGCATTTTCAGTTATTGTATTGTTTTTGCGTAATTTGAAGAGGTTATTACATCACTTCAACTCAGAAAAATGGGATTTATGTTAATTTATCAAATTTACAATGGAACGTTTTCGACCTACGACCTTAACGTTTGCGCTTTAACATATTGTCGTTTTACTTCATTTTCATTGCACAATTGCGGTTTTCACCGAGGAAACGTGCATTATGATATTCGTCGTAAAAGTGTGACGAAAGCAATAAATTAAAATAATATTTGTACAATTTTTATTTACCAGAGCGACGATGGCGTACAGAAGCTTCATCCGCATATCCAATGCTGGGTGATTCTGGAAAAAAAAATAGAATGCATATATGTAGAAATAAAGCAACAAAGCAAATATTATATTTCTTTGGATCAGAATAATCAGCATTTCAAGCACGTTTTCGTATGATTTATCCATCTATTCATATTCATTATCCATTTTTTCAAAAGAAAAAAGATGTGTTATGAAATATTATTTTTTAATAGCCATTTATAACGTTCATAGTGGATGATTATGCAGTCGACAATTTATTGGTTTGATGATTTTTAAATGTTAGTAAAAAAATAAACCGGCTATTGTAATTCGCAATCGTAAATTTAACAATTGACAAATGCGTGATAAAAAAAATACTCAAATATAGTTAACAAATTTATCCATAATTTTTGTTAGACGAGTATTTCCTCGATATTTTCTTTGCTGAAAAAAAAGCCAAGTACTTTTGGTAGAAAAAAAAATAAGTCACGATCACTGAACGAAGACAAATATTTTTGTATTGAAATGACCTTGGTTTCCCTCTCAATCGTAATTCACTTATATTAAATATATTTGATTAGCATTTTGACATCATACTTGGATATTCACGTTCATACAATATTGATAGAAAACGTTTATTAAATGTAATTGAAATATGTACCTAGAAATACCACAAATTTTATAAGAGTACATACATTCATAAATTATATATAAAAATGTATTTTCCTACATACATAATAATTTATTGAATGCTAATTTCATCTATATTTGATAAGAAAATAGTTAAAAATAAAATATACCGGT
The DNA here is from genome assembly GCF_051622035.1 of Arctopsyche grandis. Taxonomy (NCBI): domain Eukaryota; kingdom Metazoa; phylum Arthropoda; class Insecta; order Trichoptera; family Hydropsychidae; genus Arctopsyche; species Arctopsyche grandis. Next base: position 8,970,737 of record NC_135355.1, read on the forward strand.
ATCCTTGAAAAGTGAGAAATATTAATGAAGTGTCTCACGTTTGATAATAAAATAATAAAAATAAATAAATATAAATAAAATAATAATAAAAAATAATAAAATTGCATCGCTTACTGAGAAAACCATTATTTTACATATACATTAAATATAATATATATAGATATATATTTAATATACACATTTTATTACAAGAAATCGCTCATTAATAACATAATTCACACGCTAAGATAAAATTAACGGCCGACTTTCAATTAACCGACTTTGCAATTATTACAATTTCCTAGATCGTTAGCGTAAGGTCACAAGTTCAAAACATTTCTCAGTGCGCAATCCTGTGTGTTCGTATAATTTATGTCCAAATTGAAATGACTATGTATTCACATAATTAAGTATATTTTACAACTAGTATCGGATTGACCTGTGACCTGCGACTGGGTGTGGTCCATGAACCGATCGATCGATTGAACTCTTTTAAACACCTGTCGTCCGCAAAAAATGATATATTGCAATTGCACATACACACAAAATTGTAATGTTTACATGGTCTTTTGGCAAAGGTCATCACCGTCGACGAAGAAGACGTATGGCGAGTGAAAGTGTCTGACGCACGTCACCTACCGCATTCGCTGTTTAAAAAATGCTACTCTCGTCTGCGAGATCGTCACAGACAAAAGGGCGTTAAGATGAATCTTCACTAGTATTCGTATAATGCGGTTTCACTTTTGCGCGGTGCAATCGCCGATGATAATTTCGCCATTGAACACGAATTCGCCACAACCACTTTTTCCTATTGATACGGTTCTTTTAATCTTTTGCTAGACAATGACACTCATTTAGTATAGTAAGCATGTGGTCGGAAACTCTAAAATTACTATGAGACATGAGAGGATTTCACACAAGTAACTAATTAGATATCATTTAATTTAGTGGAGAAACCAATTACAAAAAAGTATTATATTATTGAAAAAGCAGATATTAGCTTAAGTAACTTTGATTATGTATTTACGTTATGTAAATTGATACTATTCCATTGTAGATTCACCAAGAGTTCACTTCAGCTGTTCGCTGTTTATTATACTTCTGGAGAGAACATGTTACATGAACAAAAATAATCGAAATATATTTTTAAAGTTTATAACATATTTATGCATTGAATTTTATATATTTTAGTTTCTGTTACCAATAGATAATCGATATATGTACAACTACTAAGACTACTTTAGAAGTTTACTACTCTATCTATTTACATATGTATGTACGTAGTGACAATAGTATAAATTTTGACCTCGAGATTTTGACTGATTTTTTTTAATGCAAATTTTTTTGAGATTAGTACAATAAACGTAATTCTGTCAGTAGCTTTAATTTTATCTTAAGCTTCCTCGAATTAAATGACTAGTACGTACATATGTACATATATACAAAATATTTTGGAAAGCGTTTTGAATTTTTTAGTTCTTTGATCTTATGACCTTTTATAAAAATAATTAAAACAGTCACATTAAACTTCAATGTCGATAAAAGAGAAATTAAGTGCTTCAAGTGCTAATTTCTAAATTCTATTATATACATACAAAAATTATCTGTAATGTTCAGCATTTAAGTAAATTATTTTTATTAATGCATATTTATATAGTACAATATTTAAGTTGATATTTAATTTCATAATTCATAGTAAAAAGGCATACGTTATATGTACATATAGTGGGTATAATTATCATCAACATTATCATCGTAACCGTATAAATGCCTTTCCTTACGATTAGTACCAGTGTATGAGTTTTTAGGACATAGAGCATAAACCTTTAGGTCGATGATGCAATATGGGCTTTCCGCCGTGCACTTCATTAAATATACAAGATGATTATGTGCCTAACTATTGCTCAATCTACCTTGTAATAGCACACATAAATATCGACGGCGAGGAATCTTTGAACGACGGAGAGAAAGAGAGATGCTGTAAATTTTTGTTCTACGTGTGTAATTTCGTCATTTAATCGCGCACAACAACACTAGCCGAGCTCGTTATTCCGAAAAGTACGTATTTTAACCGCCGAGTTCGAATGTCACAGCGAAATATTATACTATGTCACATCTTGTATTAAAAGTGTTTGTGTCATATGACATAATAATATAATGGTATTGAAAAATCCACCTGTGCGATCCGCTAAAGCCACACCTTTATGATGAGACACAATAATGGTACACAAATTTATTGCAGGTTGAAATGAAAAATAAATATTAACGATACATAGATTTAAGCAATTATTAGAATCAAATAAACTGTGAAGTAAAAATATAGGTTTTTAGTTTTTTACATCTACATATGTACATATGTACATATGTACATATGTACATATGTACAATGTATGTAGATACAAATATATGTGTGTTGATTATATGTGCATACATTCACGATACTTTTTAATTAAAAAAAATTATGTTGCTTTTCGGGAATTATTTTATGTACACTCTAAGTTTATTATAACCATATTTTTAAATATGAATTCTGAGAATTAGCATATTTCTATAGGGAATTTTCTTAATAAAAATGTTCTACAGAGTTTTTGATTTAGGCACACGGTGTAAATATGTATAATACATATTTATTATATGTATATTACATTCATATATTGATTTTTTTTAATAAATAGGCTGCTAACTGAATTATAAAATACTGCTACAAATTAAATGTGTTTATAATCAAATTTATTGGGAAATTTTGACATTGTAAAACACATATTACAGTTACAATTTAGAGTTCAAGATTGAACAACTTATTATCCACGAAACTCAAGGTGGTGAAATATCAATCGTGAAAAATCGAATGTAAACAAAATTACGCATTTTGTCGTATTTGAAAAGACGGATAATGATGTAACTCAACCAACATTTAATACAGCACAATTGCATGACCGGAACAATTGGTACCGTGCGAAGTTTTTTACTCGAATTTATTATCTGCGCATCTCTTCGTTATATCACGCGTAAGAGTGTACGAAATTTTTTTTGTTGCGAAAATTTCACTCAGGTCGAACAACAATTGTCTCGTTTTCGTACGACAAATTGCACATGTCCACGCTATGATCTCTGGTATCGTGTCAAATGTTAAGCGGTCAAAACTATTGCGATCGGTTACGTACATATATATCGAGGCGAAACATTGGGTAATGTATGTATGTATATGTATGTACATATGTACATCCGCACTGCTAAACACCCGTGAACAAGTGTTGAAACGTTCAATAATTTGTTGGATATACACGCTTAACTATTTCTTTGACATAGTAGTCAATAAATCGTTTCATCATTTGCTTATCTGCTGCGTCGGTGGTAAAATATTTGGAAAAATATGGTACAAAGATTAACCTAAAAAATAATCTTTAAAATATTGAAATTTAAAAGTCGAATCACGGAGTAAAATATACTATACATACACAAAAAAATGCATTCAAACTATCAATGCACTAAAATTGAATAATCTCGAATAGAACGATGTTCTTAACTTTAGGTATTAACATGATAGCTTGTGAAAACAGCCACATAATGTTTTATATATTATAAATAAGATTTATTTTTTTTGAGAAATATGCATTACCTACATATGTACATAATTACCAAATTACCTACATGTTGCAGTGAAAGCATATTTCAAGTGAAAATATATTTTCACTAGTGAAAATATATTTTCACCAATTCAAGCGGTGAAAATGTATCAAAAAATGAATTTACAATGTTTAACTATATAAATTTAGCCCTAACAACCCAATCTTAAATTAATAGGGCCAACCCTTACTTAACCTAACCTACATATACTACCCCTTAAATAATACCAACCGTAACAATCTAATCTTAAATGAATAAAACCAATCCTATGATAGATTGAATTGTATGCATATGTCACAATGAAATTATATTTATACTGACTTTTCAGTGAAATCATATCCAGTTACATTTTCAGGATTGGTTTTCAGAATCTTAAATGAATAAAACCAATCCTGACTGTAACTGGATATGATTTCACTGAAAAGTCAGTATAAATATAATTTCATTGTGACATATGTATTCAATTCAATCTATCATAGGATTGGTTTTATTCATTTAAGATTAGATTGTTACGGTTGGTATTATTTAAGGGGTAGTATAGGTTAGGCTATCATAGTACTGTTAAATAGTTAACATAAAAAAGGATGTTTCAAAATTGTCGAAATTTTCATTAAATATGTTATTAATAGCTAAAAGCTTTTTGGAAAAACCTTCACGCATTATTAGGGAATAGATTGTGCAAGCACCAATATATGTACATATGTACATACTTAGGTCTCCATTAATTTCCAATACAAATCTTTAAATAAAAGCAAAAAAAAAAGCAAGTTAGAAATTTACAGTTGGAGTTTTGCGTAACTATAGTTATTTACAACTACATATATGTATGTATGTACCTGACGGAGTAATTAGACATCGTCTGTTAAGAGTGCGTAAGCGATTTCTTCCCTAAGAGCACTTCGAAAATTCTATCAGAATGTTGTCTCAAAAAGTGACTGTTAGTAACTGAAGGTTGGACGTTCACTGAGCCGTGTGAAAATTGCAAAATTTTCCTCGTTTTTATATTCATTTTTTAAATTTTATTTTGCGTTTCCCTATGCATGGTGTTAGCTGTGTTATTAGAAACATGAACGCGCAGCTGTGAGCGCAACCCAAAAAATACCGTGACGTAGTTATTATTAAGCGCATTGCAAATTAATATTAAAATATTATTTCACACAAATCGACTGTGAATATTAAATACCATATTATAATAAATAATTTTTTTTTATAATAAATAAAAAAAAATTCAGAAATGAAAAATAGGTACAAACAACTATAAAGGTAAATTAAATGATTTTTTAATTAAAATTAATCAGGACACGGGAAAATATTGCCAAATAGGTAATTTTATATGTACGTTGATAAGTATATGTAAAGTTTTCTAATAACAGGTAGATATGTATTTTTTTAATTTATTCACTTAATTTTGTCCATCTTATAGGTATGTAAAATATTCATTGCTATATTAAATATAAAGTTTGTCAACTGTTTATGAATAATATTCACTAATTCCTCTGTTCACAAAAAGCACTGAATAGTATACCAATATGCATATATGTACATACATACTTACATACATAAGATGAATTAAACATTGTCTGCGCTTACCGTTTGAGAAACACTATTCGAAGTCAATGTCAATATGAATAAACAAATTAGTGTAATTTGAATTTAGATTTTTCTTTTTCAAATTTCCAACAATAATTTCGAAGGTTGTCTATAAATTTTTATTGTATTCTTTTATATGATTTTATTATAAATAACTGATTTTGATGAGCTGTTTTAAAAACTAAGAAAAACGTGGAATGCGGAAAAATACGACAAACTTGAAGAATAAGTATTTAATAAAGGTACTAACTATCATCTCGTAGTTCAATAGATTATTGATTGTTTTTGACAATTCAATGAATTTTACATTTAATATTCATTTATAAAAATATTTTTTAAAAGATGACAATATCAAGAGAGTTCATTTTTTCAAACCAAATATTACATTCATGAATTAGTCAATTTATTTAAGAAACAACAAATCAAAAAAAATTACGTGTCGCCATCAATCCATTCAATTGAAATTGAAAGTGTTTCAATAGCAAAATAAAAAAATAGTATATTCAGTAGAAGAAAGTCGAAGAATCGAACCTTGACCCACAGCTTCTCAACTGTTGTCTCGACTCATTCAAGCGGTTGCGACACTGTCGCATAATAATCGAGATGAGAAATTTTTGGGCCGGCAATTCTCTCTTATCTTTCGCCATCTATAACGTCTTTCTCCAGCTCGATAATGATTGTATTGTGCAACGTGAGCGAACGAGATGATTGCACAACGGAAGAGGACCGATTTCAGTGACCTCTTTCAAACTCATCGACATTTCGCACATGTGGGCTTTCCGTTAAAAGCCCCCGGGGCTTATTTTTTACACAATCCAAAGTCGAAAGGATGTTTGCGTTGGTATTTTCCTCTACTTTAATGATTGTGCGGTTCAGAGTCGACCGTTTTCAATATGAAAAGTCATAGTGCTTGGCGTAGCACGCAGAAAAATCAATCAAGTTGATGGATGCCCACCTCTTAAATGCACGAACCTATTTACTAACATTTTTCTTATTATTTGACGTACAATTTAAACTGAATTCGTGTGGGAAATTGATTTCTAAATGTTTTTTGACAGTTATTCTTATTTCCAATATGTACAAAGAAGACGCATCTTACTATATGTATTTAGAAACTCTTACCTAAATTTTTTCAATGTTTTCACTTTCAATTTTTTAAATTTGAAAGTGTTATGGTATCATTGCAACATAAGATTTATATAAAGTTAACTATATTAGCAACTATTATAATATATATGTACATATATACAAGCAAATATTATAAAAAATAATTTGATAAACGCGTAAAATACATATGTATGTATTAATAGAATTACTACATAAATGTATAATATAAATCTTAAATTCGGGTCTACCTCACGGGCCCGAATGTGAGACGCTCGAAAACGCAAATATCGGAAGGCAAAGATCGAAAATCGAAAGATCTTAAGTTGAAAGATAAAAAAGGGTGCATGGTAAACGGTACATACTCACTTAATTTGCCCGAGCAGGATACAACAGGAACAAGAGGAACAGGCTTTTCCTCCCGTATTTTACGCGCGCACATTAATACGGGAGGAAAAGCATGTTCCTCTTGTTCCTGTAGTATCCTGCTCGCCAATATTAAGTGAGTATGTACCGTTTACCATGCCCCCTTTTTTTATCTTTCGACTTAAGATCTTTCGATTTTCGATCTTTGCCTTCTGATATTTGCGTTATCGGGCGTTTCAAATTCGGGCCCGTGACGGAGACCGCTAAAATTCATAGCACAAATATCGATCATAATTTTTTTTCGTACATTTGTGTACAGACTACCTATATATGAAATAATTACAGTATGTACATATATTAAGAGTGGCCCTTATTTTTAAGAGAAATTTTATTTAATACATGTATTAAGAAATTTTGTTTAATAGATAAATTGTTAAAGTGTTTTTATTATTTTATATTATACATTTATTTTTTAATCTTATTTTTTTCTTATACACCCCAAATATGAAATTTAATTCATGTATTAACGCAAACATATCTTTAAACTAATACATCAAACATACTTATTGTAATATCAATAAAATCAAATGTACTCTTCAAAATGAGGGGACACTCTAATATGTATATCAAACATATGAAAATATAATGGATATATGTATGCATGTATGTACTATATGTACATTTTTCTATAGAAAAATTTTAAGTCCATTTTGTGCAAGACGAATTAAAAATTTGTAAAAAAATTGTTAGAGCGGTTTATTTATGTTTTGCTATAGTTGGTCCGCTGTAATAAGACACTTAGGAATGCACAATGCAATTTGCACATACAATGCTGACAATAAATCATTGTATGTGCAAAATGCTATTGGTTGGGATGTAAGGGACAGCAGTGCGTTTTACCTAAGTGTATTCCTAGAGCGGAAGGACTATAGTATAAATATAAATAGTGGTAACTAGCTAATTTTTCTTATTAAATTAAAATAAGGTATTCTTGAAACAGATATATAGAGTTTACTTGGCAGACTGTTGCCATGTAGTGTGTATATACATACATAAGTAAATACGTACCTAGTTCCAAAAAACAGTGTTACATCCGTATGTATAGGTACATATATGTACATACGTTAACTTGACAACAACAAAATTTGATGAATTTTAATTCATATAACAATAAAATAAAAAATTTTCAAACTGAATTTTCAAATCCAAATTTATAGTTCAATCATATAACATTAAAAAGATTGGTATGTGTAATAAATAAGACAACTACACCATAAATAAATATATGTATGTACATATTTACATATGTATAAGCTACTAAGGAACTTTAATTTATCTATTGAGAAATTTCAAAAATTGGTTCCAAATTGAACCCTCAGATTACATAATTTGGATTGTTCGCGGTAAAAAAGCATAAAATTCAAAGTAAGTAAAGAACATATTTAATTCAAGATTCGCTCTAATATCTTAATACTACGAATTATTCTACATATATATAGCACGATTATTAATTAAGATATCACTGAGTTAAAACGCAATTTGGATCGTCACTGAAAATCACTTACCACGTATTTAAAAGTACGAATTCACAGTATCGGCAATCGCGCGAGTTTGCGAAAGCTCTCGAAAGCTCCTCGCGCAAGAAGCTTTCGACTCTCGTTTGCACTAACACTAGAACCGGCGCGTGGTCACCGCAATATACCGGGACACTATACAACGATTCTCTATGTAGTATTAGATGTCAATGTGCATTAGCGGGCACCCTAACCGGTGTGTGTCACCGGGCCCGCGATCATCGTGCGAATGTTCACCGTCGACATTCAGTGAAAGTATTTATACGTAACACACTGACTGACTCGTCTTGCGATTGTTATCCGCAGACGCAGCATACGCCCTCACCCCCACCGATTTTCGGCTCATTGATGACCGTTCACCTTCACCTTACACCCGGTACGATTCACTTTTCGATATACAAATGTATATGCAATTGTAGTGTGGACTTCCCTCTGTATACAGTTATGCATTAGGTGCTAAAGATCGCCGGTTGATTGATTGCTTCAAATCAAAACAAATTATTTTTGGTTGAAATTATTTTTCAGCTGTAAACAAGCATTCAGGGAAGTTTTCCAATTTATTTAATTATAAAGTATTCTACAATGTTAAAATTATTGAAGAAAAAAATGTTCAATGCCGGAAAATAATGGTCAAGAATAAGGCTTCCAATCCCGGGATCCCGGTGCTGAAACTAGTCTGAATACCGGGATTACGGTGCTGGCAGAAATTTCTTTAAAAATATTATTTTTACAAAAATAATATGGAAAAAAACATAAAACAACATTATGTAATGAACGATGGTGGGACGAGCAATCATAGTCCATAATCATAGACAGTCATAGTCCATTTGTTTGCCACAAGTTTCGACGCCGGCTTGCCGTTTCCACGAAATGGTATGAACGGCCTGTATTGTGTCGCAGATATTTTGATCAACTGCAATGATATTTGAAGCATATTTTAACTGATTCGAACTCATAATCGACCACTGATCCCGTTTTCGTGATCTAGAAAAAATCTGTGTGCACCTGTGTTGTATGTAATGTGAGTGTCTGTATGTTTATTGTGTGTCTGTGTATTTTGGGGATTTTTTGAACACTGTTCGTTCTATAGAACTGAAACTTAGTAATGGTTACTGAAATTTTTATCGATACACCGTAATTTTTTTTCAAATTTTTAAGTTGATCGTAAATGGTACCTCCCCTTATAGGTGTCCTCTTTCTTTTTAAGTTTTTGAATTAAATTATCTCCCAAACCACTCATCAAATCGGACTGAAATTTCTTACTTGTAATAGAAATTATTAATATTATACCCCAATATTTTTTCCTAAACCGAAAGTAGTACTTTTAATTTAGATAATCAAGGTTTTTCTAAGAAATCCTTTAATTTAATGAACTGAAATTTTACCAAGTTATGTATAAAAGTTGGTAAGCATCCGTCAACCAGAAGTACTTTATTTAATTATATTTTCGGATGTTTTATTTAATCTTAGAAATTTATGGATGCGAACCGAAAATTTAAAAAATGTAGCCAAACTCTCAAAATTAGTACGCCTATATGGGAGTATTTTTTGCGTGAAACATCGGGAGAGTTTGCAAAATGCAATTGAACGTTTATGAAATATGAAAACATGCAATTGAACTTTTTTTCTTATACATTTGAAATCCCGGTGCTAGCACCGGGGCCTTCGCCTCCAAGGACTTCGCTCCCGGGGGCCTTCGCCTCCGAGGACTTCGTTCCCGGGTCCTTCGCCTCCGAGGACTTCGCCCTCGGGGAATTCGCCCTCGGACACTTTGCCCCGGGAGCCTTCGCCTCCGGGGACTTCGGGCCGGGGGCCTTCAAATCCTTTGAATCGAAAAAAAAATCGAATTTGTTTGTATTCAAAGTTCCCATCCAACTATAGTTACAAAGTCTCTTTCGAAATTATATATTAGATTATACACATAATATAGTCTATCTATATATATAATTGAATGTCTGTTTGTCTGTCTGTCTCGTATAAGATCCTAAATCACTCAACCGATTATGATGAAACTTTCAGGATTTGTTGTATGCATGTCCGCGATGGTTTTTGTAAAATTGCCCAAAAACGGGAACGAAAACGGGAAAAACGGAAATGAGTGTCATTGCAAGGCAATCATTTCAAACGTTTTCGCGTCGCGACCTGCGTTGTAAGGGAGAAATGAACAAACAATTGAATAGTTTCAAATGTGTTCGCCGCCTGCGTTTTTCCGACAAATTGGAACAGGAACGGAAACGGGAATTGCATGCGTTATTGTGGCATTGCAACGCATGCCGGGTTCAGCTAGTTTTGTATAAAAATAATGTATTATATTAAATAGCACTAATTTATTAAAACACGAATTTTTTTCTCGATTCTCTAGGGTTAATGAAAAAAAGATTTTTTTATAGGTACATACTTACTATGTGAAGACTCTTAAGCGCTTATTTATCTCCTATTTAATAATATAAACGATTTTCAAAAAGAAGATAAATTTATTTACAAAAAAATTAATACCACAGTGACATAACAGGTTGTCCCAATGTGTCATTGTGGCTAAATTTATACATATGTACATACATATTGTTTAAAAAAAAACAATGCAGTAAAAACATCATCTTGATACGACGCGTCGCACACTGGTCCAAAAAATAGAATGCGTCCAATCAATATACATATGTACATACAATGAGTAGAAGGAAACATGACGACTAATTTTTATCAAACGTATATTTATCATATGATAATGGTGTCTACAAAATAATAATAAAAATGGTAATAATAACAAGTAATAAATTTTATTAACTAAAGCACTCAAAAAAAATTAGCTTTTTTTTATTTGAATAGGCTAAAACTCACAATATTTCCTAATTCAAGCCCACTGGTTACGAATATGATGCTTATTTTTTTATATACTAACGGTTTTGAAATACAAACAAATAATAAATTCATTTTTTCTCTCAAAAATATGTGATCGAATAAAAAATAAAGTAATAATTAGTATCATGATTTATGAATTATTGTGATCATTGAGTACGAATTAGTGGAGATTTTGTATTTTAGTGCTATGAAAATATTGCTAAAATGTCTGTTACCATATAAATTTGTATATAGTAAATTTGTACATATGTATAATATATCGAATATCGCTAAAATAAGATTTTTAATTCGAATATATTTTAGACCACGCGAATGTAATTTTCCGGTATTTTTTATCTTCGTGCAAGTGTGTTATTTATAGTTATAAATGATTTCGAATGAATACAAAAGCTACTCAGGTCTCAGACTTATGAACGGCAGAATCTTCAATATAGAATACACTTATATGTATCTTAAATACTTAAAACAATGGACAAATTTAAAGGATATATTCGTAATGAATTATAATAATTATTACATTTAAAATGGTAAAAAGTTATTAGTAAGAATAAGCACTGTATCGTTTTTTATTGAAGTCCGAATCCGAAGTATGCGAATGGAATGGAAATCCGAAGTATGTGAACCCTTTCGTGACCATTTAAACTCAAAGTTTTCCTTTAGACAAAAATAATAATTTGCTTATTATTAACTCAGATATCTGGTTAATACTAACCAAAAATACGAATCAAACAATTGATGCTTAAATTGGTACAGATATATGTACATATGTATATGTATATGTATGTCGAGAGTTTCAACATATGTACATACATTCTACATATGTCTCAACTTGAGACTTAGAATGTATGTATTTGGATTTTTTTTCATTTTAAACCAATCTTTTTAAACAACAAAGAGCACAAGGGCTATCAAGACAGTATAAATTTAACGCGTTCCACATTGTCAATTTTGTGATGCATCTCGCAAAACTCGGTTACAGTGCGATAGAAAAATTTAAATCAAACCATTTAATTCCACCTATTTTTGTAAACGTACAAGAGTGCGTCGCGGCGCAAGTTCTTTTACAAGATTTATTCTGCGTTCATCGTAAGAAATACAAAATTTTGATTTTTCACTCCGGTCTCCGATACTATTGTATTATATGTTAATGACAATACAAGAGATAAATCCATATTTATATATATACATACACACAGTGGCGGACTGGGACTGAAATCAGTGCATGCCAGGAGTCAAAGGGGGCCCCACCCAGGGTTAAAAAAAATTGTCCCCCCCCCACATATAACAAAATTTTCTTCTTTCCATCACGCTAAAAATCAAGGGCAAAAAATAAATAAAATTTTCAAAAATGGGAATAAACAAATTTAGGTACAAGAAAAATGGCAAAAGCAATATATGTAGATCCATAAATTACATTGTATATTTCGTTTTAATCCTTGTCCTAGGTAAATAGAATGCATCATAAAAGAATGCGGCATAAAAGCGGCTTTTACTTTCGGTAGAAAACAATCAGGGACGTCATTTCAGCTTTTGCCTGGGGGGCAGGCAAAGATTGGTCAAATTGAATTTTTTTTCAAAAAATCTTTTTTATATCGGAATAAAAATTGAAAATATACAATATGAAAAAATAAGCTTATTTTTGAAAAAATATATATAAAAATATTTTATGTAAAAAGCCAAAAAAGCGCCGCAGGCGAAAATTTTTTTCCAAAAATCTTCACATGGTCGCAAAACAAAAGTCGACCATCAAAATGTATCAGTATATAAAAAAAATATACAAACTTTCGGAAAAATAAACGATACACATTTGAGACAAAATAAAGTAAAGGCGACCTTTCTAACGATTCGCTCAATGGGATAAACAGTTTCTAAGAATGTTACCCAAGGCATACCACTTAAAAACCAAAATATATTTGCTTCAAAATAATAAAATCTTTTTTTTTCAAAGCACATAGCAGCGATTATTTTATTAGTTACACAAAAGTAACATAATATAAGAAATAAACGCAGCATTCATAGATCCATAGTATCTCATTAATCATTAAATTCATAATATTTTCTAAATTCACCTATTCCTTAATTTAGGGGGGCGAGTGCCCCCCCCAAATTACGTCCCTGAAAACAAAAAATGCATAATATTTTCAATTAATGTTAATCGAAAATCGAGATTTTGGGGAGGGGCCCCTATCCTATGTTTCTATATACATGGATGTGTCTAGATTAGGAATAGATTTTATATTCGGAAACTGTTTAAAATTGTGTATTTAAATCTTACTATATCGTCGAAGTATAATCAAATGTTATTTTGAAAGTATGTATGAAGTAAATTTAAATCGCTGGTTGATGATGAATCGTCCTATCAAAATTGTTTTAAGCAATTCAGTTTATATTATTCACGGAAATTTGTTTATTCCCATTTTTATTTCATTAGGTAGTTGTTACATAGGTTGGAAATATTAAATAACCTTGAGATTGGAAATGGGCCCGGTAAAAGGGCCCACGCAAATGTTGAAACTTACATTTCGAGCCTAATAAAAAAAGTTAACCGATCCTTGGGCTGTTAAAGCAGGTATTAGTTGTTTGTGTATATCGTAAGAAATTTGTTTTGTTGAAATACCCAAACTCTAGGTCCCAAAGTGCAATATCCTATAAAGTTTTACACACGTGAAATAGTTAAAAAGTTATTTAATTTTACTGAGGGCCCATATTTTCTAACGGATAGTGGGGCCCACATGCCATCGGGCATGTACGCTTGTATGGCCAGTCCGCCACTGCATACACAGTAGTGTAGAGCTAAATAAAAAAGTACCAGGGTGGTGTGTCATTTTTACAACCCCCCTTCCTTACTTTTTTCGTTACTTAAAAAATATGTATCCTAATATTGGTAGTTCAAAATATTGGTAGTTCCATACGGCATCCTCTTCAACATATTCGATTTTGCAAACCCGTTTTTGTGAGTATTATTTTTTGTTTTTGTTTTATTTCCCTTATTGTATCTATCTTCAAGTGCGTATGTGCGTTTTGTGTGGATTTTGATAAAAAAGCACATACGTTTTGAACATGATCAGATTACTTTTTGTGGTCACCAAATGTTATAACGAGAGTCTGCTCACAATATTTGTATACAAAATTTTATATGAAATATTAGCCAAAATATTTTTTAATTATACTCATAAAACAATTTTCATATCAATCAAAGTTCCAGGGCGGCGACCTGGCTCAAAAAGAAGTGCCACAGGGCCCCGACTAAAACACTGTACATATATGTATACACATGTAGTTGTTACAGTAGGATTGAGTGAAATATGAAAAATTAGAATTAATTCAATTGATTTAGAGAAAAACTTGGTTACCGATTATTTATTTAAAGTGCATACATATGTATGTATGTATGTAGATCATTTTTGTGTAAGCGAAGACATGCAATTAAAGTCCGTACATACATACAAGTCATAGTTAAATGTAAATGTCTAAACCACGTATCGGCAACCTTTTTTGGCTGCCGATCAAAATCGGACGGGTTAAAACCGACGCATATTCTTTAATATATGTAATTTTTTAGTAATTACTTATATACGAAAAAAAATTCTACCCTTAACCAATGTATGTCGGTTAAGGCTTAACCGATTAACAGACTTGAAATTGTTAAATGAGTCACTTGGTAACTCGCGGGGCATACATACATAGGTAACCGATGACTGTTATAAACATAAGACATGCTGTATAAAGTATAAATTATGTCTCACCTAGCTAAGTACCGAGAAAAAATATAAACTGAGAGTTTTAAAGATCATCTAAGGTTTAATTCAAAACAATATAACTTTGTACGCGTTCGTCTTTTTGTGACGTACATATTCTCAATGTTTAGTCAAATAAAGTAAAAATAATGCAATGGCACACTTTTACACGAGGTTTTCATATGAAATTGTGACGTTAATCTGATGTGACAAAACGCCAACACCCACGAGTAATTTTATGACTAATTTGTTTATTTTTCGCAATTTGAAATACTGTTGAGTGTATGTATATTTAAATTTTTGCTACGTAATAAGGAAAACGTTTAGCTGTAGTTCAGAGGTCCCATGGAAGCGTTTGATTAAACGAAAAGCATCGTTTAATTTGAAATGTAATGAAGTTGTTGAAAAAAAAATAAGTATGTACGTAATTTTCATTACAATTAAACCGTGCATTGGCTATGGTTTCGTGACTTTGTAATATATAAAACTTTGAACCTTGACCTATCAACATTGACTCCAGTATGATATTTTATACGTGACGACATAGGGACATACATATGTATGTATGCAGTTAATATGTACTTGCAAATATTTTTATTTCCAGGTTTGATCGTGTACATATTAAATTTATATATAAAAAAATTGTAAAGCTATTTAAAAAATATATGATTTCATTTAAAAATTTCGTCGCGTAATTAAATATTATGAATGTAATAAAACACTTTTTAATTAAGTGAGTCGGTAAAGCACGATAACCTTTACAATGCACAATTTAATTATTCTAATACGTGCAATCATAAAAACGTGCTGTTTTTACTCTCATACTATGAATGTTCACACGAGCTTATTAACATATAAATTATTTGCATTTTTATGAATTACCTCATATCGTACTTGTGGTAGTGCAAGAACTGCGAAATAATGGTGCAACCCGTTGTAACACCGGGTTCAATATCGTTTTGGCTGAGAATTTGTCCCCAAATGCAATATGCCATTTTATGATCTGATAATAAGAATCTCAGAGGCTTGTGAAAAAATTGTATTACATATTTCGGTCAAATTTATTACTGTAACTGTTTATATCTAATCGAACGATGCGAATGAATATTGAAATCGATAAAAATAGGTACGATTTTTTAACTTTATTTTAAATTGTAATAATTAAGCACTGTTAAAATATATAAATTTATTAGTCTTATGGTATGCTAATTTGATTATTGTATTAATTACAGTATTAGTGACATTAATCAAAATAGTAATTAAACCAAAACAGATTTTCTATGGATATATGTACTATATATGTATGTACATATGTGTACATACATATGTACAATATAATAGTATTAAAAATTAAAAATTTAAAACAATAAAATTAACATTGAAGATGAAGGAATTCTTAAGTATCTATTGAAATGCATGAAAAGTCGCTAAATCCATGACTGGTTTAGGTGCATCGCATTATTATGTAAATTTTTCTATTGACTTTTTTTAATTTTATTATTTACAATGTATGTATGGATTTTTAAACGGTTGAAATTTCATTAAATTTTGTAATATATGTTTTAAAATTTCATGTCTGTTTTATGTGGCAGTAATTTAAAGTTGAATAGTGTCATGACGCACGATAAAAAAATAATTAATCGTAATGTAAAGTTGATGGCTGCGTTTGAACTTTAACGTATTTTATGACAATTTGTGTTTATTAGTGAAAGGAAAATTTGTATTATTGTGTTATATGTACGTGACGAATCCGTGTTAATTTTCCCGCTTTTGATAATGCGCATGTACATATGTATGTATGTACATGCGCATGTATATGTATAATCTCAACTTAAATCAAATAATCATACGTATTCATTTACTAATTACGCAAATTTATTGCATTTTCGACGTCCAAAATTTATCGAGATAGTATTATCATTTGGCAGTGTTCAGATTGTTTTGTATTATATTTAATTATAAATCATGGCATATTGTTGTACCTATTAATTTTCATCGATATACGTAAACCTGTTTCAATAAATGTATTTTTAATATATTCTTAATATCGCATTTTTTTACCCGAAATTTATTTTGTTTTGGGTTTATTTTTCAAACTAGAGCTAAATAATCAAGATTTAATTTTAATTTTGATTCAAATTTAAAAAAGCAAAATAAAAATTATTGTGAAATTCGTTTATTATGTCAAATTATCACGCTAGCACCAAGCCGATCTGCACAAGGTCAACCACATCTGTCCATAGTTTAGGATTATGTATGTATGCATGTGCATATACATATACATATATGAAAGAGACATGATGTGTATGTGAAATTCCCATAAAGTTCATCATAAAGTTTTCCCAAAGTTATTTTGCGGTTATATTTCCAAGAAGATCAGACAATTTAATTTACAATTTAATATTTTAAAATACAAATGTATTAGGTAGTCCGTTACTGGTTTATTAAATTTACTAGTAAATATTCCCATCTATGTACGTATATACGTACATACGTACACGTAGTAACAATAGATGAAGTTTTGTAATCATGCGAAAATTCGAACTCGAAATTTTGACAAAGAATCGATCACGCTTTCATGGTTTAACACTGTTAGTCTAATCAAACTGAAACTTACATAGTATTGGTTACTGAAATGCTTATTTATACGACGTAATTTTTTTTTTTAATTTTTTAAGTTGACCGGAAGTGGGGTGCTCTTTTTATTTAATTTTGATTCAACTATCGCCTAAGCCGCTCAACGGATCAGACTAAAACATTTTACATGTAATTCAAATGATAAATTTCATACACAAATATTTTTACCTCAACTGGAAGTTGATATGTATGTACATATATGTACATAGTATATGTACTTTTACTTTAGAGAATCGAGGTTTTTCTCCAAAACCATTCAGTGTATTGAACTCAAATTTCATATCTACAAGTTTAAGATTAATATTGAGTAATATACAATATTAATAATATACAAATTAATAATATACAAAACCTTAAGTGGCAGTTTACTCTTGTTTGATTTTTCTTCCATTATTTTTTTCGACCCTTAAATATGTGTGTTCATCACCAAACAATTCCAGTATCAATTTTCATGTAAATAAAAAAAAACAAATTTGATAAACTGGAAGTGTGATTTTTTCCTCTGAGAAAAGTCAAAAATGTTTTGACCACATGATTCTTTCAACACCACTGAGGGTATTGAGCTGAAAATTTATATTTCTATTATTTATGTACTAACTTGTCAAGGTTTTGGTTAGAATTCCTAAACCGGAAGTAGTATTATTTTTTAAAAATGTTTCATTATTTTATTTTGAGCTTTTAAAATATTTCTCTCTTCTTGATATTGTATACTTTTTAATTTAATGTATGGTGATATTGTATAATAAAAAGTTTAAAAAAAAATCTAGCAACCGGAAGTAGAACTTTTGTCTTGTTTGAGTCTCCCTACATTAGCGCTCAAACTTGTATCGAAAATGCTTTCATAGTCGGTATGTGTGGAGATGTATGTGTGCGGCTTTATCGAATTTTGTTTTTTATACTTCTCATATTCCTCAATGGATACTGAAAAAGAGAAAAAGGGACATTCTAGATTCATTCCAAATTGGTGCTGGAGACGGATGCTGCGCATATCATGGACCGCAAGACGCACGAACATCTCCATCCTCAAAGAGCTGGAAGTCTCAGAGAGACTTCACAATATGTAGAAAAAGAGTTATTTCATACTTTGGCTATATGGCCAGGAAGAATGTAGAGAGTCTGGAGAGGCTGGTAGTCATGGGAAAGTTCGAGGAATTTCTACATTACATTAAACTGATTTTTCGTATTTAGCGTACAAGATACATGAATCATTGCGTAACACTCTAGGGAGGTTGTTAATAACTATTGTACCTATAAATAGTAAGGGGCCTAAAGTGGGCCCCTGAGTTACACCAGATCGCGTAAAAAATGAAGGAGATTCATAAATACCACATCTAACAAATTGCTTAAGATAAGAGGCAAAGAGTTTAAGAAGATGTGAAGAAAATCCCACTTCAGCTAATCTGATCAGAAGAGCGTCATCATTGACATGATCAAATGCTTTACGAAAGTCAAAGTAGGCTACATCAACTTGCTAACCACCGTCAACTTTAGACATGGTATAATTTGAAAAGCAGGCAAGATTAGTGGTAGTGGAACGACATGGTGAAAAACCATGCTGCTCATCACACAACAATCTTTTGAACTGCATAAGAATCAAACGGTGAAGGATGTTATCAAAAATTTTGGGAATAGCCGAGCTGATAGCAATAGGTCTGTAATTTTCACCCTCATTTTTAGAGCCACTTTTATGAATAGGAATGACTCTAGATAATTTCCATTTTTCAGGATAATTACCAGAACAGGGATGTCATTTGGGGGGGGGGCATGGGGAGGGGGCAGTTGCCTCCCCTTAGTTTTGGGATAGTGTGAAATTAGAAAATAGTAAGAATTTAACGATTAATGAAATAGTACGATCTATAAATTCAAATGAAGTCGGTTATTTCTAATGTTACTTTTGAGTAGCATGGACTAGGCCAGAAATAGAATCGCTGTAATAAAGCTATGTAAAAAAGTAAAATGGTATTCCTTACGTAAAATTCTTAGAAATTGTTCGACCAGTGGAACGAATTGTTAGAAAGGTTCACCTTATTTTATTTACATATAACTGAAACGGTCGTTTGTTTATTATTTCCGAACCAAAAATACAACTGCAAGAAGATTTACTTTAAGTGAAAGTCAACGATGGTATTCCCACTGTTAATCTGCAATTTTCCAGGGACGTCATTTGGGGGGAGCGTGGGGGGGCACTCGCCCCCCCCCCTAAATTTAGGAATAGTATGAATTTAGAAAATATTTTGAATTTAATGATTAATACTATGATCTATGGAGATACTATGGATCTATGAATGCTACATTTATTTCTTATGTTAATTTTGGGTAGCTTAGTAACTAATAAAATAATCGCTCTACGTGCTTTGAATAAAAGAAAGATTTTATTATTTCGAAGCAAGTATATTTTGGTTTTGAAGTGGTAAAATTCTTAGAAATTGTTCATCCTATGGAGCGAATCGTTAGAAAGGTCTCCTTTACTTTATTTTGTCGCAAAAACAGACGGGTAACGTTTATTTTTCCGAAAGTTCGTATTTATTTCTTGTTTTCAATAAAAGTTTTAAATTAATATTTTACTGAATCGGTTCAATCACAAATGATTTTATTTCTCGTATTTTTATTTGCAGACGTCCATTCTCACAAAAAACAACGAATGAGATGGATTTAATCTTCATGTGTAACGAATTCAGTCCGAAAAAAGGTTTAGTTATTTAATAAAATTGCTTTCTGACCAAAACCTTATCAAAGTTAGTACATAAAGAATACAAATAAAAAATTTCAGCTTGACACGTTCAGGGGTGTGGTGAAAAAAAACGTGTGTTCACAACATTTTTGACTTTTCTAAAAGGAAAAAATCCCACTTCTGGTTAATTAAATTTAATGATTTTTTTATTATATTTTCATCACCTTCGGTGAACTGTAAACTGCCAAATCCGTAAACTGCCACTTAACGGGTGTTCACGAATTTTTATATATAACTTGGCATTAAGTTTATAATACTAGATATGAAATGTCAGTTCAATACGCCGAAAAGTTTCCGAGAAAAACATAAACATAGATAAAGTAAAAAGCTTCGATCTTAGGGCCTCAGCACACTTGTCGGATCGTCCGGTGCGGTTATCCCGTTGCGTACGCCAGTACGTCCGTTTTCATATAAATGAGCGATAGCCGCCACACTATGCGGACCACCCGCAAGCCCGTAGTGCGAACTGCAAGCCTCTGCGGATGTTATAATTCCGCGTGCGGTTGTCAGTCGTTCGTCGGCACGCGCATTCGTGTATAGCTTGAGTACTACACGATGTTCGACACCGGTAGATTCATTTAGAAGTCCAAAGTAGAGTATGCCTTTGGGACTTGAAAGACAAAAGCTACAGTGATAGGACGGCAAAGAGACGAGCATGGGACGAAATTTTAAAAATTGTTACGATCGAGGCGGATTGCGGTTTCCCCCCTCAATGCGGCCGCGATCGTCCGGAACGGCTACCTGCAGCTTACGGGCCGCACCGGACGATCCGGCAAGTGTGCTGAGGCCCTTATAGGGTAAAAATACTACTTCCAGTTGAGATAAAAATAATTTTATATTTATATATATAAAATTTACGAGAACAACAACGGTCAATTTCCCGCTCCGGAATCGACACACGGCCAAAGGGTTCCTGCAGTATTGCCTAGCGAAGTAGAGGCCGCGCTAAAAACTGCAAAGAACGGTAAAACCCCAGGGGAAGATAATATTCCCATTGACTTACTAAAATGTGGCGGCCCCCCCCTAATTAATATCTTAGCTAGGCTTTTCAGCAAATGCATCCAGAACCAAGCTATACCAGAAGGATGGAATAACGCAACTATCATTTTAATACACAAAAAAGACAAAAGCGATATCAAGAACTACCGACCCATTAGTTTACTTTCAGCGGTCTACAAGCTCTTTACGAAGGTTATTACAGAAAGGCTGAAGAATATCCTCGACGAGAACCAACCTATAGAGCAGGCAGGGTTTAGGGAAAATTTCAGCACAATGGACCACCTCCAAGTAGTTGGCGAACTAATCGAGCGCGCCAACGAATATCAACGGCCATTGTGCCTAGGTTTCGTCGATTATGAGAAAGCCTTCGATACAGTTAGTCATAATGCAGTACTTAACGCTCTACAAACACAGGGAGTGCCGGAACCCTATGTGGGACTGTTAGCTGCAATATATAAGAATGCCACAGCTTCGGTTAAAATTTTTTCAGGTACAGATAGATTTAGCATAGGAAAAAGAGTAAGACAAGGAGATACAATCTCGCCCAAGTTATTCAATGCGGTGCTTGAGGGAGTTTTCAGGAAATTGGATTGGGATACAGCCGGAGTAAGCATCAATGGTCGCTTCTTGAGTCACCTTCGGTTCGCAGACGATATAGTTTTAGTAGCTCGTGATTCAGCTGACCTACTTAACAGACTAACACAGCTGGACAGGGAAAGTAGAAAAGTAGGATTAAAGATTAACGTAGATAAGACCAAACTAATGTTCAATAGTTATTGCATGCCTGATGGCATCCCATTAGATGATAAACCAGTAGAAGTAGTAAATAATTATTTATATTTAGGTCAAATAATTGACATGTCTTGTAGTAAAGATGAAGTGATAAAGAGACGTATGAAATTAGGATGGAGTGCATTTGGACGGATGAATGCTGTTTTTAAATCAAAAATGCCACTCTGCCTGAAGAAAAGGATCTTTGATCAATGCGTTTTGCCAGTGATGACGTATGGATGTGAAACTTGGACACTGAACGCCAAGATGCTAAATAAAATCCAATGCACTCAAAGAAGTATGGAACGCTGTATGCTTGGCATAACGAGGAAAGACAGAAAGCGGAACACGTGGATGAGAAGTATGACAAGGGTAGTGGACATAGTGGATAGAGTGAAGAGATTGAAATGGCAATGGGCGGGTCACGTAGCTAGGAGGATGGACGAAAGGTGGACAAAAGAAGTGCTTGAATGGTACCCGAGAGAAGGCAAAAGAGTAAAAGGAAGACCGCAAGGAAGATGGGTGAACGAAATTAGGAAAATGTGCGGAATGAGATGGATGAGTGTTGCGCAAAACAGAGACGAGTGGAAGCGTGTTGGAGAGGCCTTCATCCAGCAGTGGGTGGCGAATGGCTGTAAATGATGATGATGATGATGATATATAAAATTATAAAAATACATCTATAAAATTATAAAAATAATAAAGAGACAATCAGAAACACACAAAAACACACACTCAGTCACACACAATTTTCTAGATTATGAAAACGTGATATATGATCAATTCTGAGTTCGAATTTTTGCATGATCTCAAAACTTCATCAATTGTTATTATGTACATATTGTGTACCTACATAGATAAAGTAAAAAGACACTCGGTAGAAATTAAGTTAATTGTTAGTTTTTTAGTGACACAGTTTGATGGACGATTTTTGTTGACTATGTGAAGATTTTTGGAAAAAAATTTTAGTCTGCGGCGCTTTTTTGACTTTTAACATAATTTTTTTATAATTTTTTTTTTTAAATAATCTTTTTGTTTTTTATATTTTAGAATTCAATAAGGTGTATGCAAAGAATATTTTCCATTTTTATTCCGATATAAAAACAAAATTGAAAAAAATTCAATTTGACCAATTTTTGCCTGCCCCCCCCCCCCTAAGAAAAAGCTGAAATGACGTCCCTGTACCACAACCAAGAATACTGAAGTATATATGTACATATGTACATACATATTTCTTAGATTCGCATTTGATATTTTTTAGTGTATGTGTCGAGTACCTGATTAATTATAGGGTTAAGCATTTTAGCGTCTATCATATTCAACAAAAGATATTCATAAAGCACACGTAAAAATATACCTATTGACCTACTATATAATACCGTGAAAATATTAGAGTTCAATCAATCATGCGCGACCTTGATAAGCCAAATTATTATCAATGAGCATTGTTCAATTTTTTTAGCTCAGGCAGTGTATCCTCTTTTACCTTAGGTCAACACTTTTTTCACGTACGAATTTGCCATTTAACGTATTATTTATCACGAGACCATTCCGGCATATATGTATGTACTATTTATTTCCTGTAGCGTTAAAAATGTACAAATTGAATCACATATCAATCAACACCAAAATCTGCACATATGAAAACGTCTTAAGATTATAATGGTGTTTGTATCACGAAGCCCAAAGGTCAACGCGATGCAGCCTTGGGTTGTGATTAAATAATCTTCTCAGTTCAAAATTTCGGTGTTCGCCATTTACGCGGCATGTCAATGGGTCATGGTGTGGACCATTGTTTCTCGTTAGTTGTTCATTGATGCCGACGATGTACTTTATAGTTCAAAATATCATCGTGTTTTCGTGACTTCACATGTCGATTCAATTAAATCTGACCCGAGCGAAGATCTGTAATACCTACATACATATGTATAATGTATGTATGTATGTACATACACATGCAAATTAAGCCATCGCGTTTGCCGCGTACTCTACTGATCCGATGCGTGCCTACATATTATATTGCTCAATGTTACCCAAGAATTCTAATAGCTTTCTCCCAAAGTCGATAATTCGAAAAACAAGCGTACAAAAGTCGTCGAATGCAATTTTTGCAATATACGAGATCGAACGACACAGATATTGAACGGTCGCGTATATCAATCGGAATAAGGTTATCCAGTTAGTAAGATGAGTGTTTGATCTTTGCTGAGATTTTACGCGAGTATTTTTTTTTTTGTTTCTTGGCATATGACATAATAGTTTATTGCTAAACCATATAGATACATAGATTTACTTACATATAAGGAGCATTAGTGCGCATCTGCTCGGAAGCTCTAGTGGTGCAATAAACCCAACAAGATAAGAAACTTTTCCGGGTTCGCATTCTCGACACGGTTTGATAACATTTTTGTAGATTATCTATATTTTACTTAATGCATACCAATTATAAAGCTCGATTTTATTTTTTTACGTGCTTGATTACATGTAAAGTTTTTTTTTAAATATTTGTACACGTGAGAAAGAGGAAGACAATTATAGCTGAAAATATGAAAAGGTATATTTCCGATACATTTCGCAGACCAGATTCATTTCGAGTCGGGTTGTAGTCTAACGTCTGCTGACCACAGAGACAGTGCATTAAGCCAGGGGTCCCCAACCTTTTTGGGAAATGAGCCAGATCTGAATTTCAAAATTTATGTTAGGCCAGATGATATAAAAATCATATTGGAATTCAGTTTGAAAAAAATTGCACAAGTGTAATAATTTTGCAGGAATTTATACCTAATGTGTATATCAAAAGCCGAGTTTAGGAATTTGGAAACAGCTTATGTTGAAAGAGACGGTCTGTATCATGGAAAATCCGTAAAAAATAATATAAAAATTCTGTAAAAATGATTTGCACTACCGCCAGCCCATTAAAGTGTGTGAAAATCGTCTTTTTTACTGATTTTCGAATGTTTTTTCTAACTTAAACACCGCTTTATTAGTTTTAATTTTTTTATTCGCCCTTATAATATAAACGAGATGATTTCATATTAAAAAAATCTTATGTGGGATTTTTTTTCACATTGCTAAGGTATACAATAATCTGAAACTTTGTCCAGCGTACCTTAAAAGCTAGTATCGGCGCGTCTCCAGTCCATTACCAATCAACATTAACATTGTTTCTCACTTCTACTACATTTTTTTTTCAAACCACTTTGTATTTTGATCGGTTTTGAAAAGGAAAACGTAATTTTTTTCAAAAAAAAAAACGGAGCTTATGTACTTACATACATACTTACATACAGTGGCGGACTGGGATTGAAATTAGTGCATGCCAGGAGTCAATGGGGGCCCACCCAGGGTAAAAAAAATTTTGTCCCTCCCCCCCATATAAGATCATTTTCTTCTTTCCATCACGCTAAAAATCAAGGGTAAAAAATAAATAAATTTTTCAAAAATGGGAATAAACAAATTTAGATACAAGAAAAATGGCAAAATCAAAATAG
This sequence comes from Arctopsyche grandis, assembly GCF_051622035.1. Taxonomy (NCBI): domain Eukaryota; kingdom Metazoa; phylum Arthropoda; class Insecta; order Trichoptera; family Hydropsychidae; genus Arctopsyche; species Arctopsyche grandis. The sequence goes on from NC_135355.1 coordinate 8,996,202, forward strand.
ATCCATAAATTACATTGTATATTTCGTTTTAACCCTTGTCCTAGGTAAATAGAATGCATCATAAAATAATGCGGCATAAAAGCGGCTTTTACTTTCGGTAGAAAACAATCAGGGACGTCATTTCAGCTTTTTCTTGGGGAGGGGGCAGGCAAAGATTGGTCAAATTGAATTTATTTTTCAAAAAATCTTTTTTATATCGGAATAAAAATGGAAAATATTCTTTGTATACACCTCATTGAGTTTTAAAATATGAAAAAAATCAACTTATTTTTGAAAAAATATTATATAAAAAGTGAAAAAAGCGAAATTTTTTTTCCAAAAATCTTCACATGGTCAACAAAAATCGACCATCAAGCTGAGTCACTAAAAAACTATGAATTAACTTAATTTATACCGACAGTCTTTTCACTTAAAAACCAAAATGTACTTGCTTCGAAATAATAAAATCTTTTTCTTTCAAATCACATAGCAGCGATTATTTTATTAGTTACCCAAAAGTTACATACATAAGAAATAAACGTAGCATTCATAGATCCATAATATCTCATTAATCATTAAATTCATAATATTTTCTAAATTCACACTATTCCTTAATTTAGGGGGGTGAGTGCCCCCCTCAAATTACGTTCCTGAAAAAAATGTATAATATTTTCAATAAATGTTAATCGAAAATCGGGATTTTGGGGAGGGGGCCCCCTATCCTATACTTCTATATATGTACATGGATGTGTCTAGATTAGGAATAGATTTTATATTCTGAAACTGTTTAAATTTGTGTATTTAAATCTTACTATACCGTCGAAGTATAATCAAATGTTATTTTGAAAGTATGAAGTAAATTTAAATCGCTGGTTGATGATGAATCGTCCCATCAAAATTGTTCTAAGCAATTCAGTTTATATTATTCACGGAAATTTGTTTATTCCCATTTTTATTTCAGTAGGAAGTTGTTACATAGGTATTGGTATATACATAATATTGAGGTTGGAAATGGGCCCGGCAAAAGGGCCCACGCAAATGTTGAAACTTACATTTCGAGCCTAATAAAAAAAGTTAACCGATCCTTGGGTTGTTAAAGCAGGTAGTTGTTTGTGTATATCGTAAGAAATTTCGTTTGTTGAAATACCTAAAGTGCAATATCCTATAAATTTTTACACACGTGAAATAGTTAAAAAGTTATTTAATTTTACTGAGGGCCCATATTTTCTAACAGATTGTGGGGCCCACATGCCATCGGGCATGTTCGCTTGTATGGCCAGTCCGCCACTGCTTACATATCTTTAATATTGATGGAACGTGTGCGTAGATTTTATATTGTTTGCGCTTGTTTTAAATAATTTTTTTTTTTAATATCTATATAGTTTGAAATTTTGACGTTCATGTAAATAAAATTGGTTAAGCATGATCGATATATCGTATTAGTAAATTTAATTTTGGAAAACATCTATTCGCGTATGGACGTAATACCAACAATTGATATAATTATTTTTAATGCTTTTATTTATTTAGCGTGTAATTTGATTAAAGTTCAATTTTAAATAATGATTTCAAGCTATCTTTTGCTTGAAGATCGATCAATTCCAATCGAAAATAGATAATCCGTATTCGCGATTTTTGTGGCAAAGATTATCGTTTGCGCGATCGCAATGTGCGAAATTATCCATGTACCTTTTTTTATACTAAATTAAGAGAATCCCAAGGGTCATTTTGGATTCGCGCAAAACTACCCGGAACCCCGAAAGCCATATCTTCTACCAAAATAGTGAAGCGAATAGAATAGCGGGCCGTTCCGGCCCGCTGGCCGTAGGTTGGGAGCCCCTGCACTATGCTATAGTTTCCTAATAAAAAAAATATATATCTATATAAATATGTATATTGCTTACTAAATATGTATATTGATTTTTAATAACATGTCGAGGTACATGTGGACAAAAAAAAAATTTAATTGACTAAAAATTCTGTATTGTAATGATAAAAGCAGTGGTTCAGTGTAAAAAGTTTTTTGATTGTTGATTTTTGATGACTGATTTTTGACCAGTCTAGACAGTTTTGACTAGAACTGGTTTAATCGATTAACCAAAATTTCTGATAACCAAAATTTTAGATTAGATTTTTTTTTTAATGTCCGAAAATTCAAATCTGCACACTGAACTCCAATTTTCAAAGGTCAAACAGGAAAGGGTTGTAACAGAGATAAACTTGACATAGAAAATACTATATAAAGATAGTATTTAAAACTGAGACCTTCTTCTAAAATTAAAATATCTATATGTGCTCTTCTTCACAAATATAAATATAAAATGGTATAAAATACAAATATAAATATAAAATATCAAATGGTATTCTCATACTTGTCATCTCACGGATATCATAAATTTATGTATGCAACAAATTCGATTAAATCAGATAATAATCATAGCTTGTGAATTCTCAAGTTTCACAATATAACTTCAAACAATTTAATTAATACATATGTATGTATACATATACATTGTGTAGTCATCCGGTTGCGAATATCCTATGAATATTATTCATCCTCATATTCACTTAAATCGATAATTTTCTTATGACCTCAACAATATATTACAGTTCCATGACAACGTACATTTATATATATGTTTGTATATACAACTACATACTGATGCAAAGGGCTGTTATTAAATAATAATCTATTATAACGAGAATATTGAATATCGATAAATATTAATATGAAGCTAAGAACTAACATACAATTCCGATATATTTGAAATAAGCGCATATTTGGAAAAAAAACATGATATTCCTAAACGATGAAATAAAATAAAAACAAACAAGAAAATATTTGAATAGTTGGAGATATGGGAATAATAATGACTGAATAAATAAAATAGAGGTACACACATGAAATACTGTGGCCATCGTTGATCAATTAAGTGAAAGAAGGGGTTCGTGATCGTAGGTGAAAATTGGGAAATTCCAAAATAACCATGTTCAATACGGGTATATTTATGAGTTTTCGTGTAAACGTGAATGCACAACATTCTTATTATTCTGAATTAATTTTGCAACGTGTATAAACTATTATTTCTCAAAAGTTTTGACCCGTGACCTATTGTGTTACATTCCTGATGGTTGCTTTGTTGTTATCTTATGTATGTGTATGTATATGTAATATTATATTTGGGAAACTGTCTGAGACTGAAGATAATTCCTACCATACAATCGATTATTTAATACGACGGCTAATTTCCTCGTTATATTCACACATCGTTTACTATAATTAGTCAGCGCTTTCGTAATAATAAATAATATAATGTGATCATTACGTCGGAAAAAAATGTAATTATATGTATCCTTTATAATCAGTTAAAATAATGGATTTAAAGCATTGAGATATTAACCTACCATCAATATTGCGTGGATTTATTAATACAGATATTACAATATGTACATATGTACATATACATACATATAAGAGCTTGTTGGCTTTGTCCAATGAGAATTATTCAAAATAATGGATTATACATAGGTTATATTACATACGATTATTTATTACATGTAATGATGGTCGTAATTGTAAACGTCATTGCGTTTCACAACGAAAAACGCGATAGAATTATCTCGAGATTTATATGTTTTTGATACGTCAGTAGCCGTAGTCTTCAGCAAGCACAAATTTCACTAATATTTCGTAATATTTAATTTGAATTACAAGACAAATAGTAAAAAAGCGTCTTATCGAGTTCTCACGTATCTCAAGATTCATTGAATGAATGAATCAATTATCATTGATTTCAAATTTAAAACGTGCAAATTTCAAATAATTAAGAACGTTGTACGCGATATTTTATTACTCATAATGAATGGTTAACTTGTGTAAAAATTAATTTATTAAAACAAGATCTACACATAATTTTTTTCATATTGTTTTGCTGTTTTGATTTTGTGTATGCAAATTAGTGGCTTTTATATTTTTCCAGTTCAAAAATAAGAAGAGTAGTCACTGTTACGTAAATTCTACATTATAATGTGAGAGGTCAGTGCTAATTGCAAATCAAAATTTCATAACGTTGCCGTTACATCAACATATTCCGTTTATTTGGCGGCAATGTTTAATCATCGACGTTACTGCCATTTTCGCGATGGATCATAATTTTGCCGACAAATTATTATAAAATATGCAATCACGTTAATATGTATATTACGCCCATAATTAATAAAAAAAATGAGATTTATCTCATTTTTTTATAGACATAAAGGGCGATTTAGAACATGGACGCGAAATTAACATACATACATAAGCATGACGAACCCACTGTGGATCGATAAACGTTTATTCCATACTAGGGGATTCGCCTTTGTCTACTTTGATGTGACAAAATGACAAGTTTATTGTCGAAGATTTTTAACTGAAGACAATAAATCTAATCATTAACCCATATACCTCATTCTGATGCCATTCTAACATGAACATTAAGGCTTACAAATATTTTATTTCATTTAATATCTATACATTATGAAATTGCATATAAACAATATTTAATATTTAATCAATTTATAATAAAATAACTAGACTTTTATTGCAATTCTCAAAATCAATGATATTTTGTCTACGGTTTTGGTGATTTTTATTTTGTAAAAAGTTATTTATATACGCCACTAGGCAAGCTTTATTACAAATTCAAAAATTTAAATGCTCATTAAAATTATTTATTTTCTTTCATTTATAATATAATAACATGTAGTATTGATTTCAAAGTACATTTAAACGCAAAATTCGTTACGATTTTGAGAATGTAACTTTCACATCTTAAGCTTTGAAATTTATGACATTTTTTTGTTATTATTTTGCGTCAGTTTATTCATAATTCATGGACGGTCGATGAACTATGAATTCGATGTTAAGTTGTGTAAATATAAGATAACTTTCTTCGACATTTTTTTTTTTCCGTAGTGTGAGACTTATATTTTGCACACGGATAACAATCGAAAAAGACTGGCGTAAATACAATTATTATTTCAAATTTCTAACACAATCGACGGTAATAACTGTCATGATTAAATTTGATAAAGACAATATTGCTTGACATGTGCTATATCGTACTTATTAAAAATGATGAACAGAATCATTATAATATTAGCATAATACTAATTATAATCAATCAATTTAAAATTGGTTTACTTTCGACAAGCTATTGTACATATAGTAAATGCAGCGTCACTAGGGATTCATGTAATGATGCAAGCGTCGTAATTAACAGTTCAATTTAATTTAATTTACATAAGTGGAAAATGTTGGCGATTTTTTTTATCTGCCAGCGTTTGTGAACGTTGTGCAATACGCAAAACCGAATTACGCCGATGGTGCATGGATATCGTGTTAATTCTTGTGGGAAAACGCCACGATTTCGGTCATTGTCGTACAGATATGTGTATGCGTGAGTACGTTTGGCTGTGTGTTTTTAGGTAATTTAGACCAAATTAGACTTTAGTCAGATTCTCAATGCCGTTTTGAATTTTTCCACGTTTTAATAGGTTCAACAATACGGTTAAGAATTAACTACATAGTTCCAATTAGTCCTGAACAACGCGCAGTCTCTCACGTTCGATTAATGTTTATGGTGTTATTGTAGATAACGGCGTACATTACTCACTAGTTAATTCAAGGATTTATGTAGTTTCATTAGTATTTTAATCGATTATTTACACACAAAGTAACTACAATCTTCATTGGGATACTTTTTTCAACTACTGCCGTTAGAAAACGAAAAGCAATGTCACAAATAACCCTTTAAATACCAAGGTCCACCGTCATTATAAATACTTATAGTAAAAAAAAAAAACTACCGAGGATTGGGTCATGACGGTGAATGGTATCGTTCTTTGGTCTACCTTATTTTGAATTCATAATATTTCTCTATTACTCAAAAGATAATTTTCATACTTATCCGCGAGCATTAGATCTTTTCAGCAATATCAAGTTTTGCACTTGCATTTGCATCTTAGTATGTACATACTTTGTTTTGCATCTTTTACTGATATTTATTTATTTATAATAATAATAACAATAAAATGACCAGTGTGACCTGAGAGGTTGTCCCAAAGCGTCACACCAGATTTACAAAACAAAAGAAAAAAAATAACAAAATAAAAACAATACAAATTTCAATCACTCATCTCATTCAAATAGTCTCAAGAAACTAACCAGCTCATCAACTTGACAATTAAACAGGTCCAAATGCCCATCAATCACATTAAGGAACTGGATGGCCTTATATATATATATTATACTTATTATAATATATCTTATTAGATATATTATAATATAGATATAACAAAATGTGGGGTACTCCTTCCAGTGCTATATAATTCAAGAAATTAATTATTTATTGATATAATTTTGAATAAAAAGGTGTTACAAAAAGATGTAATCTTTTATTATCGAGTTTAATTTTGACCTTTACCGGTCTGCGAAAATAACTATTATAAACATACAAGTAGATTTTGTGGTAGAAAGTGCGCACAAGTCCTGGCCTTTATGAATGACGACTATAACAATATGCAAATGTCATTACTGATGACTGCATATAAGGTCAAAACGATATCGCAAATAAAAATAATTTAAATATATTACAATTAATATGTATGCAATCGAAGTTCAAAAAAGAGTTGTGAACAAAACAAAATACATACTAACCTTTTTCAAATGAACAAAATATAACGATTTACTTTATTTAGTTCATTTTCCTACATATGTATGTATAAAAAAAAGCTTGAGTATATACATACATACATATATTATTTAATAACATGGTTAAATTTTTGAAGCTTCTGAATGATCATAACTTTTTTAAGTTTGTTTAAAATATGTAGTGAAAAATTTATGTCTCAATAACGATGCTTCGAAACACGAATTTCGCAAAATCATATTTTCCATTATAATTTCAATCGCATGTTTATGATAATTTTCGTTTCGATACAAAGCAAATAATAAAACTAGCCAGAGTAAGAATAGATGTTTGTCTTTGAAATATCCGCGTATTTCGATACAGACGTTCAAATATTTATCATTGACTAATTGTACACATTAAATCAATTTTAGCACAATGTGAACACATTGATGGATCGTAAAGGTAATTGTTTTTGTTTATATCGCATCGATAAATTTTCGAACATATTTTATTTTAAAATCAAAAACACGATGTCGAGATCTCGAGTGGACCATTAAGAAATTTCGAATTAAAAAAAGACATCCTGTTGCACCTCAGATTAAAAGATGGTTAAATATATATGTTTTTTATTATTTTGTCGACTGTGGTACAATCGTGTCATGGAGTCAAGGTCCTGTCCGAAGTGGTGTGAGAGGATATCGATGCCATCATCATTATCATAATAGTCATAGGTGTCATGATCTACCAACCAGCCCATTCAATTATAAACGAGTCTTTGTTTCTTATGCGTACTGTTGAAAATCATAATCTGTCGTGAAGCTAATAGGTCAAATGTCAAATGCTAGTACCTTAAAAATATGCCTGTAATAATTATAAACGAGTCTTTGTTTCTTATGCGTACTGTTGAAAATCATAATCTGTCGTGAAGCTAATAGGTCAAATGTCAAATGCTAGTACCTTAAAAATATGCCTGTAATAATTATGAATAGTACATGGGTGTTCAAAATGACGCCTTAGCTTATTGAGATATCATGACTTTTTACTTGTAATAAAAACACGCATAGCGTGTATCTAAATTTATGTGACAAAAAAGTTATTAGAATACTGTTAACCTACTTTGCCAATATCACTTATTCAAATAAATGTTTTGGAGATATTTTGACATCGGATGTGTTATTGTGGGAAATTTTCGATTTTATTTATCGTTGTTGATTTATTGTTGTATTGAACCTTGAGGTACCGGTCAAAGAAGTTACCTCACAAGTGCGTCCCTCGAGGTCGCAAGTTTAATCATAAAATTCGACAAAAAATAAGTCCTCAATGGGAACTATGGATCTTACATCACTGGTCGAGAAGGATGTGCTTCCAAGTGAAAATCAAGGTCACTGTGAAAAAAAAATCCTGGTTGAAGAATCTCATAAAGTGTGCACAAGTGACCAATCCTACAAAGTTCAAAGGTAAAAGTACATATAACCTATTGGTTAAATTTGTTCTATTTAGTTTTTTTTTTTTTAATTTAATGAAATAAAAAATATTGTAATAAAAATGTGTGTTAGAATTAAACTCCATTGTGCTTACTTCAATGGTTTCAATCAACAAACAACGTTTCCATAATAAGAAATAAATCAATTAAATGAAAAGATTTTGATTGAATACGTTGTTTTTTCAATAAATCACGATTATCATTAAATTCTTTCAAATTTTTAGCAATCGTGATATACAGACAAATGATTTTTTATCGAATAAAACATGCAATTTTACATTAATTTAATTGCATTTGATGAAACAAACCAATTTTTTTTGATTTATTTAAAAAAAAAACAACTAACATGCATACATAAGTGTACTTTTATAATTTGTTTAACGTATGAGATAATGCATTCCAAAAGGCAATCTTCATTGAAATAAAAACACGCAATTGATTTAATTTATTAAAAAAATACAACACTCATATATAATGTACTCAAACACAATTAATATTATTTTGTCGATTGCTACGAATCGTTCCCGATGAAGAAATCGCAAGGTTGAATTTATGAAAGATCGAGTTCGTTTTTTTCATTCGCAACAATAATAATCGGTTATTTAAAAGATGATTGGAGCATCTTTAACGGCCATATTTTAAATGCCACATCTTTCTTATTCCTCGAATTGCAATTTCAAAATATTCAGGTCAACGACATGAAGTACAATATAATGTATTACACACACATTCATGTTGAATAAGTGAGAGGAAAATAAATAACAGAATTCGAGATATTGATAGGATTTTCGTGTATAAAATACCTACGCAAATCTGCAATCATAGAAACAAATGATTTTTAAATTTGGCACAACAGATATGAAAATCTCGAAAATCACTTAAAATTTGTTTACTTTTATAATTATTTAAATGAAAAATTGAACGATTTTCCACGATAATTAATCCCGAAATTAACCTGATCATTTTTAAATTTAAAAATATAAATAAATAAAGTCATACTCATAATATTAACATATGTATAACACATTACTTTATGTATGTAATCACGAACTATCCACGGTCGTTCAATTCAATATTTTATGCTATTTTTTCATATTAAAACTACTTATTTATATTGTTAATAGTTTTCGCACCCGAAGTATACGATCAAAATGTGTTAATTTAATAAAAATACTGTTTGCTTAAAACCCAAGTACCCACGCTCAAATACCAAGAACCATGCAAGTGTGTACGTATTACTTATTGGAATATTATGGTAAACGGATTATTTCGCACATTGTGATAGCGCACACGACATTCGTTGCCATGAAAAGCGCGAATACGGAATATCTGGAACTAGAATCCTCGTTACTATGATAGTTCGCGTGGGTAGCTCTCGATGAATAGAGTTTTTGGGTGCCAGACGTTCCGTGATCGAGATTTTAGTGACGTGCGCGAGATCGCTTTGTGCGAAATAATCACCGAACCGAATATTATACAATAACTATGTACGTGGTAGACATCATCATTTGATGGTTGTACCTCCTGCTCGCACAGCTCTTTTTCGAATGGCTCCTATTCCAAGAGCTATTCAACTTCTCAATGAAATCGTTGCTGCCGTGCCTGAATGCAATATTTTCCACTTAAGTGCGCGTAGATTTTCGGATATTATTTTAACATATTTATCTGGTAACCTACGCTCATCATTATTCTCTTAATTTGAATGTGATGTATGTGTGGAATCTTAATTTACTCTCTTCCATTTGGGCCTCGCAGGGATGTTTTGTATTTGTAGCTTGTTCTTATTTATCGGAGCAGGCTGGAGGTGCAAGACATTCCCTTCTTTGTATTTTTACTTAATACTATAAAGGTTTTTATGATTGTGTTAAATGCTGTATTATTTTTTACTTTTCTTTTTTTTGTAATTTTTTGCTTTTGCTTTTTATTTTATCTGTTAATTTTTTTTCTTTCTCCCTCTCTTATTTTAATATTTTATTATGTAGGCCATTGTGGCGCATTAGGTTCTTCCTGTAATGCCACAATGGTCAAAAACGTTAAACTTTAAATAAATAAACGTTAAATATGTATACATATGTAATAAGAACGTCGAGATTTTAATAAATAAGTATGGAGTGCTGTATTCTCGGCATAACGAGAAGAGATAGTAAACGGAAAACGTGGGTGAGAAGTGACACGAGTCGTATATTCAAGAGCTAGAATGGTACCAGAGAGATTGTAAAAGGGTGAAATGAAGGCAGTAAGGAAGATGAGTTGATGAAATTAGAAAAATGTGTGGGGTGACATGGCCGGTGAATGGCTGTGAATAATGATGATAATATACATATATGTATGTATGTATTTTTTCTTTATAATTCCCCAATGGACCGTTCCTAATTACATATTATTAAATTATACAATTCAGCATTGCATTTAAAGTTTAAACGGACCGAATCGACACTGTACGAAAAGATATGTAGGTATATTTTGCCATTTATACAACAATGACCAATCATTCGAATCGATGGGTAACACAACATCTACTTGTACTACTTACCTAGCTGACATTCATTAGCATTGATTTGAGCTCGAGAATCAGACTTAGCATCAGTCTTTAACGGATCAAATCACCATTCAAATTGCATCGCGGGGAGCGCATACAAATCACGACTCTGACATACAATGATCGATGGGTCATTTTGGCTTATGGTCTGCAAGTACAAATGACCTTTCGAATTTCGACATATGAACGAGCAGCAGTCAATGCAGATGTCCCGGCCAATTACTGGCACACTTCGTAATAGTTATGACTCGTCATAATAATAAAATAATCATCGTCTTGTCCACGGGCTTCTTGACATTCTCTCGACAAATGAGACCGCCATAAATTTTTCTCATTTTGTATATAAAAAAATACATATCGTTTGCAAATATTTTCAATGTTGCGATTGAATGTTAAGGACGTTATTCTAATTTTAAAGCAATTTAAAATTAAATGTTAATATTTGAATGAGAGTTGATGTGGTTTGTACTGACAGTGTGAAGTTGCATTTTCATGGGAAAATGATGAGTAAGCGCATTCAAGATCGAGTACTAAATATGATTAAAAAATTATAAGGTATGTATGTAAGTATAGCAAATAATTATTATTTAAATAACGATGTTTATTGACGGTAAATCATTGAAAATGTCATTTGATATTATATGACATTATTATGTTTTTATAACTGTTAATTATGCATCCAAACAAATTATTCATTTGTCATTTGGATATTTAAATTCTCAATTCCTAGTTGTAAAATGTAGATAATAAAAATACTAATTCATATTATATTAATAATAAATTATCGAATTTATTACGGAATTGAGTAATAAATTTTTCATTTAATACATGTAAAGATTGATATAAGACAACAATAATAACTGATTTAAATAATAATAATGATTAAGAACTACTGATAATTAATATTTTTAATTATTAAAATAATTATAATATTACACCAGGGATCAAAAATTAAAGTTTAAAACGGAAAGCATATTTCAGCTCAAGTATTATATTATAATATGATAGATACTTATGTACATACATATATACATACATACACATATATATATATATATATATATATATATATATATATATATATATATATATATATATATATGATGATGATATATATATATATATATATACAGTGGCGGACTGGCCATACAAGCGAACATGCCCGATGGCATGTGGGCCCCACTATCTGTTAGAAAATATGGGCCCTCAGTAAAATTAAATAACTTTTTAACTATTTATAGGATATTGCAACTTTGGGACCTAAAGTTTGGGTATTTCAACAAAACAAATTTCTTACGATATACACAAACAACTAATACCTGCTTTAACAGCCCAAGGATCGGTTAACTTTTTTTATTAGGCTCGAAATGTAAGTTTCAACATTTGCGTGGGCCCTTTTGCCGGGCCCATTTCCAACCTCAATATTATGTATATACCAATACCTATGTAACAACTAACTACTGAAATAAAAATGGGAATAAACAAATTTTCGTGAAAAATATAAACATAATTGCATAAAACAATTTTGATAGGACGATTCATCATCAACCAGCGATTTAAATTTACTTCATACTTTCAAAATAACATTTGATTATACTTCGATGATATAGTAAGATTTAAATACACAATTTTAAACAGTTTCCGAATATAAAATCTATTCCTAATTTAGACACATTCATGTAAATAGAAATATAGGATAGGGGCCCCCTCCCCAAAATCCCGATTTTCGATTAACATTCATTGAAAATATTATGCATTTTTTTCAGGGACGTAATTTGGGGTTGCCATAGGGGGGCACTCGCCCCTCTAAACTAAGGAATAGTGTGAATTTAGAAAATATTATGAATTTAATGATTAATGAGATACTACGGATCTATGAATGCTACGTTTATTTCTTATGTATGTTACTTTAGGGTAACTAATAAAATAATCGCTGCTATGTGCTTTGAAGAGAAACAAAACAAAACTTTATCTATTGTTATTACGTACATGTACATAGATAAAGTGAAAAGACAGTTGGTAGAAATTAAGTTAATTGATGACTCAGTTTGATGGTCGATTAATGTTGACCATGTGAAGATTTGTGGAAAAAAATTTTCGCCTGCGGCGCTTTTTTCTCTTTACATAATATTTTTTTATAATTACTTTTTCAAAAATAAGCTTATTTTTTTCATATTTTATAACTCAATTAGGTGTATTCAAAGAATATTTTCCATTTTTATTCCGATATAAAAAAGATTTTTTGAAAAAAAAATTCAATTTGACCAATCTTTGCCTGCCCCCCCCCCCCAAGAAAAAGCTGAAATGACGTCCCTGACGTGGTGGAAAGAAGAAAATTTTGTTATATGCCCTTTGACTCCTGGCATGCACTGATTTCAGTCCCAGTCCGCCACTGTATATATATATATATATATATATATATATATATATATATATATATATATATATATATATATATATATATATATATATATATATATATATATATATATATATATATATATATATATATATATATATATATATATATATATATATATATATATATATATATATATATAATATATATATATAATATATATATATATATATATATATATATATATTATATATATATATATATATATATATATATATATATATATATATATATATATATATATATATATATATATATATATATATATATATATATATATATATATATATATATATATATATATATATATATATATATATATATATATATATATATATATATATATATATATATATATATATATATATATATATATATATATATATATATATATATATATATATATATATATATATATATATATATATATATATATATATATATATATATATATATATATATATATATATATATATATATATATATATATATATATATATATATATATATATATATATATATATATATATATATATATATATATATATATATATATATATATATATATATATATATATATATATATATATATATATATATATATATATTATATATATATATATATATATATATATATATATATATATATATATATATATATATATATATATATATATATATATATATATATATATATATATATATATATATATATATATATATATATATATATATATATATATATATATATATATATATATATATATATATATATATATATATATATATATATATATATATATATATATATATATATATATATATATATATATATATATATATATATATATATATATTATATATATATATATATATATATATATATATATATATATATATATATATATATATATATATATATATATATATATATATATATATATATATATATATATATATATATATATATATATATATATATATATATATATATATATATATATATATATATATATATATATATATATATATATATATATATATATATATATATATATATATATATATATATATATATATATATATATATATATATATATATATATATATATATATATATATATATATATATATATATATATATATATATATATATATATATATATATATATATATATATATATATATATATATATATATATATATATGACGAGTTCGGTCTTTCGTGTCATGTGAGGAGGACGTGCTTCTGCGTTCCTCCCGCTATTACTCGCTTAAACCCGGCTATTGCACGAAATTTAACTTAACCATCTAATCACTTATTTTACTAATTGCATCCTAGTATAATTTAAGTGTAAAAATAAACAGCAAATCGGTCGTAAAAAGCGGTTTTATATCAGTTATTTCGAAAAATTTTGTGCTAATTTTTGTGTCAAATCGGTGTCAAACGAGATACATCTCCCTACCTGAATACAAAAAAAGGGTCCTTCGCCAGCCAAGTCGGTCCCACAGAAGCAATAAATCTTCCACATAATTGCTTCCAGCCAAAAATCTTTAACGAACTTTACTTAATAGAATAATAGCAAACAGAAACGGTGTTTCCCAACTGTCTATCAGTTCTTTTTCATATTTAAATTATATTAAAGTAATTCGTGTAATTTTATATACTTTACTAAAGTTATTATTAAAATATTAAATTGCAAACCGCACTCACATATATAAATCCGTTGTCTCCAAAGAGGCGTCTCACGATAAAGATCTGTAAAAAAGTAGTATAACAATTGCTAATCTATTATTATCATAACTAACTACTTTCACTTACAAAGTAACCCTGTTAAATGGCATGTAATAACTCATAAGTGATCCAAGTGATACCTAGGATGACTATATGTCAAAGCTGACCACAGAGAAGAGTTTATGGCGGTAAGAACTCACTCCTTGAATGGAAATCTCTCTCAAGTACCGCCTTTTTCTCAACACATCTTGGATAAATGCGAGAAAAATAATATCCAAACCTCCAACAAGGTAAGAGTGACGATGGATGATAGCTTAGCTAATAGAAACCTGTATTTAGCCACGTACAATGTAAGAACGTTATCGAGTGAAGGAAGTGTGCTTGCATTAGAGAATGAACTAGAAAGTATCAAATGGGATTTAGTAGGACTTAGCGAAGTAAGACGAAAACAGGAAAACCAAATAATCCTAAAAAGTGGTAACTGTCTCTACTGGAGAGGGCTACCAAATGGTAGAATAGGAGGAGTAGGGTTTCTTATCAATAAGAGAATAGAAAGAAATATTATAGAAATAAACGACATATCGGAACGTATATGCTATGTAGTATTAAGAATCTCGAGCAGGTACACTTGTCAAATCTTCCAAGTGTACGCCCCCACATCTAGCCACCCAGACGAGGAAATAGAAGACTTCTACGAAAAACTACAGGGCGCATACGATAATAGCCGCCACCACTTTAAAATAATCATGGGCGACTTTAACGCAAAAATAGGACAAAAGGCAAACACAGAAAGAGCAGTAGGCAATTTTGGTACCGGCCAAAGAAACGACAGAGGCGATCGCCTCATAGAATTCGCAGAACACAACAGGCTCTTCATCACTAATTCATTTTTCAGGAAAAACACCAACAATAAGTGGACTTGGGAGAGTCCTAAAGGAGACAGAAACGAGATCGATTTCATCCTAACAAATGCCCTGCACTCCGTTAAAGACGTTAGTGTTTTAAGTAAAGTAGATATAGGCAGCGATCACAGATTAGTCCGTGCCAAGATGGCCATTAATATAAATTGCGAACGTAGGAAATTAATAAAAGGATGCAGTAACTCTCCAGATTTCGCTCAACTAAGGTCTAGGAAAAAGGAATTCGAACTCGAACTTGGAAATCGATACGGGAAATTAAACCCAGAAGCAGACATCGAGGAATTGAACACTGTAATTAGTTCGGTTCTAACCTCAACAGGTAAGAAATTAGGTGGTTTCAGGAAACAGATTAAATTAAGCAAAATTTCAGCGGAAACAAAAAACCTAATTAAGCATAAAAGGAATTTAGATAGGGATAATAATAAGCAAGAATACAATCTAGTAAATAAGGAAATTAAGAAGAGAATAGTCAGGGATGTCAGGGATTTTAACAGCAAGCTAATAGAAAATACCATTAAGAATAACCGTAGCCTGAAAAAGTGCAAACAGGATCTTTTCTTAGGCAAAAACCAAATGATCGCAATCAGATCAGAGAGCGGAGTAATAATTAGGAATAGAGAAGAAATCATAGACAGAGTTTACACGTTCTATGCAAAACTATACGAGAACGACAACGGCCAATTCCCCACTCTGGAATCGACACACGGCCAAAGGGTTCCTGCAGTATTGCCTAGCGAAGTAGAGGCCGCGCTAAAAACTGCAAAGAATGGTAAAACCCCAGGGGAAGATAATATTCCCATCGACTTACTAAAATGTGGCGGCCCCCCCCTAATTAATATCTTAGCTAGGCTTTTCAGCAAATGCATCCAGAACCAAGCTATACCAGAAGGATGGAATAACGCAACTATCATTTTAATACACAAAAAAGGCGACAAAAGCGATATCAAGAACTACCGACCCATTAGTCTACTTTCAGCGGTCTACAAGCTCTTCACGAAGGTTATTACAGAAAGGCTGAAGAATATCCTCGACGAGAACCAACCTATAGAGCAGGCAGGGTTTAGGGCAAATTTCAGCACAATGGACCACCTCCAAGTAGTTGGCGAACTAATCGAGCGCGCCAACGAATATCAACGGCCACTGTGCCTAGGTTTCGTCGATTATGAGAAAGCCTTCGATACAGTTAGTCATAATGCAGTACTTAACGCTCTAAAAACACAGGGAGTGCCGGAACCCTATGTGGGACTGTTAGCTACAATATATAAGAATGCCACAGCTTCAGTTAAAATTTTTTCAGGTACAGATAGATTTAGCATAGGAAAAGGAGTAAGACAAGGAGATACAATCTCGCCCAAGTTATTCAACGCGGTGCTTGAGGGAGTTTTCAGGAAATTGGATTGGGATACAGCCGGAGTAAGCATCAATGGTCGCTTTTTGAGTCACCTTCGGTTCGCAGACGATATAGTTTTAGTAGCTCGTGATTCAGCTGACCTACTTATCAGACTAACACAGCTGGACAGGGAAAGTAGAAAAGTAGGATTAAAAATTAACGTAGATAAGACTAAACTAATGTTCAATAGTTATTGCATGCCTGATAGCATCCCCTTAGATGATAAACCAGTAGAAGTAGTAAATAATTATTTATATTTAGGTCAAATAATTGACATGTCTGGTAGTAAAAATGAAGAGATAAAGAGACGTATGAAATTGGGGTGGAGTGCATTTGGACGGATGAATGCTGTTTTTAAATCAAAAATGCCACTCATCTTTGATCAATGCGTTTTGCCAGTGATGACGTATGGATGTGAAACTTGGACACTGAACGCCAAGATGCAAAATAAAATCCAATGCACTCAAAGAAGTATGGAACGCTGTATGCTTGGCATAACGAGGAAAGACAGGAAGCGGAACACGTGGGTGAGAAATATGACAAGGGTAGTGGACATAGTGGATAGAGTGAAGAGATTGAAATGGCAATGGGCGGGTCACGTAGCTAGGAGGATGGACGAAAGGTGGACAAAAGAAGTGCTTGAATGGTACCCGAGAGAAGGCAAAAGAGTAAAAGGAAGACCGCAAGGAAGATGGGTGAACGAAATTAGGAAAATGTGCGGAATGAGATGGATGAGTGTTGCGCAAAACAGAGACGAGTGGAAGCGTGTTGGAGAGGCCTTCATCCAGCAGTGGATGGCGAATGGCTGTAAATGATGATGATGATATATATATATATATATATATATATATATGGAGTTCGGTCTTTCGTGTCATGTGAGGAGGACGTGCTTCTGCGTTCCTCCCGCTATTACTCGCTTAAACCCGGCTATTGCACGAAATTTAACTTAACCATCTAATCACTTATTTTACTAATTGCATCCTAGTATAATTTATGTGTAAAAATAAACAGCAAATCGGTCGTAAAAAGCGGTTTTATATCAGTTATTTCGAAAAATTTTGTGCTAATTTTTGTGTCAAATCGGTGTCAAACGAGATACATCTCCCTACCTGAATACAAAAAAAGGGTCCTTCGCCAGCCAAGTCGGTCCCACAGAAGCAATAAATCTTCCACATAATTGCTTCCAGCCAAAAATCTTTAACGAACTTTACTTAATAGAATAATAGCAAACAGAAACGGTGTTTCCCAACTGTCTATCAGTTCTTTTTCATATTTAAATTATATTAAAGTAATTCGTGTAATTTTATATACTTTACTAAAGTTATTATTAAAATATTAAATTGCAAACCGCACTCACATATATAAATCCGTTGTCTCCAAAGAGGCGTCTCACGATAAAGATCTGTAAAAAAGTAGTATAACAATTGCTAATCTATTATTATCATAACTAACTACTTTCACTTACAAAGTAACCCTGTTAAATGGCATGTAATAACTCATAAGTGATCCAAGTGATACCTAGGATGACTATATGTCAAAGCTGACCACAGAGAAGAGTTTATGGCGGTAAGAACTCACTCCTTGAATGGAAATCTCTCTCAAGTACCGCCTTTTTCTCAACACATCTTGGATAAATGCGAGAAAAATAATATCCAAACCTCCAACAAGGTAAGAGTGACGATGGATGATAGCTTAGCTAATAGAAACCTGTATTTAGCCACGTACAATGTAAGAACGTTATCGAGTGAAGGAAGTGTGCTTGCATTAGAGAATGAACTAGAAAGTATCAAATGGGATTTAGTAGGACTTAGCGAAGTAAGACGAAAACAGGAAAACCAAATAATCCTAAAAAGTGGTAACTGTCTCTACTGGAGAGGGCTACCAAATGGTAGAATAGGAGGAGTAGGGTTTCTTATCAATAAGAGAATAGAAAGAAATATTATAGAAATAAACGACATATCGGAACGTATATGCTATGTAGTATTAAGAATCTCGAGCAGGTACACTTGTCAAATCTTCCAAGTGTACGCCCCCACATCTAGCCACCCAGACGAGGAAATAGAAGACTTCTACGAAAAACTACAGGGCGCATACGATAATAGCCGCCACCACTTTAAAATAATCATGGGCGACTTTAACGCAAAAATAGGACAAAAGGCAAACACAGAAAGAGCAGTAGGCAATTTTGGTACCGGCCAAAGAAACGACAGAGGCGATCGCCTCATAGAATTCGCAGAACACAACAGGCTCTTCATCACTAATTCATTTTTCAGGAAAAACACCAACAATAAGTGGACTTGGGAGAGTCCTAAAGGAGACAGAAACGAGATCGATTTCATCCTAACAAATGCCCTGCACTCCGTTAAAGACGTTAGTGTTTTAAGTAAAGTAGATATAGGCAGCGATCACAGATTAGTCCGTGCCAAGATGGCCATTAATATAAATTGCGAACGTAGGAAATTAATAAAAGGATGCAGTAACTCTCCAGATTTCGCTCAACTAAGGTCTAGGAAAAAGGAATTCGAACTCGAACTTGGAAATCGATACGGGAAATTAAACCCAGAAGCAGACATCGAGGAATTGAACACTGTAATTAGTTCGGTTCTAACCTCAACAGGTAAGAAATTAGGTGGTTTCAGGAAACAGATTAAATTAAGCAAAATTTCAGCGGAAACAAAAAACCTAATTAAGCATAAAAGGAATTTAGATAGGGATAATAATAAGCAAGAATACAATCTAGTAAATAAGGAAATTAAGAAGAGAATAGTCAGGGATGTCAGGGATTTTAACAGCAAGCTAATAGAAAATACCATTAAGAATAACCGTAGCCTGAAAAAGTGCAAACAGGATCTTTTCTTAGGCAAAAACCAAATGATCGCAATCAGATCAGAGAGCGGAGTAATAATTAGGAATAGAGAAGAAATCATAGACAGAGTTTACACGTTCTATGCAAAACTATACGAGAACGACAACGGCCAATTCCCCACTCTGGAATCGACACACGGCCAAAGGGTTCCTGCAGTATTGCCTAGCGAAGTAGAGGCCGCGCTAAAAACTGCAAAGAATGGTAAAACCCCAGGGGAAGATAATATTCCCATCGACTTACTAAAATGTGGCGGCCCCCCCCTAATTAATATCTTAGCTAGGCTTTTCAGCAAATGCATCCAGAACCAAGCTATACCAGAAGGATGGAATAACGCAACTATCATTTTAATACACAAAAAAGGCGACAAAAGCGATATCAAGAACTACCGACCCATTAGTCTACTTTCAGCGGTCTACAAGCTCTTCACGAAGGTTATTACAGAAAGGCTGAAGAATATCCTCGACGAGAACCAACCTATAGAGCAGGCAGGGTTTAGGGCAAATTTCAGCACAATGGACCACCTCCAAGTAGTTGGCGAACTAATCGAGCGCGCCAACGAATATCAACGGCCACTGTGCCTAGGTTTCGTCGATTATGAGAAAGCCTTCGATACAGTTAGTCATAATGCAGTACTTAACGCTCTAAAAACACAGGGAGTGCCGGAACCCTATGTGGGACTGTTAGCTACAATATATAAGAATGCCACAGCTTCAGTTAAAATTTTTTCAGGTACAGATAGATTTAGCATAGGAAAAGGAGTAAGACAAGGAGATACAATCTCGCCCAAGTTATTCAACGCGGTGCTTGAGGGAGTTTTCAGGAAATTGGATTGGGATACAGCCGGAGTAAGCATCAATGGTCGCTTTTTGAGTCACCTTCGGTTCGCAGACGATATAGTTTTAGTAGCTCGTGATTCAGCTGACCTACTTATCAGACTAACACAGCTGGACAGGGAAAGTAGAAAAGTAGGATTAAAAATTAACGTAGATAAGACTAAACTAATGTTCAATAGTTATTGCATGCCTGATAGCATCCCCTTAGATGATAAACCAGTAGAAGTAGTAAATAATTATTTATATTTAGGTCAAATAATTGACATGTCTGGTAGTAAAAATGAAGAGATAAAGAGACGTATGAAATTGGGGTGGAGTGCATTTGGACGGATGAATGCTGTTTTTAAATCAAAAATGCCACTCTGCCTGAAGAAAAGGATCTTTGATCAATGCGTTTTGCCAGTGATGACGTATGGATGTGAAACTTGGACACTGAACGCCAAGATGCAAAATAAAATATATATATATATATATATATATATATATATATATATATATATATATATATATATATATATATATATATATATATATATATATATATATATATATATATATATATATATATATATATATATATATATATATATATATATATATATATATATATATATATATATATATATATATATATATATATATATATATATATATATATATATATATATATATATATATATATATATATATATATATATATATATATATATATATATATATATATATATATATATATATATATATATATATATATATATATATATATATATATATATATATATATATATATATATATATATATATATATATATATATATATATATATATATATATATATATATATATATATATATATATATATATATATATATATATATATATATATATATATATATATATATATATATATATATATATATATATATATATATATATATATATATATATATATATATATATATATATATATATATATATATATATATATATATATATATATATATATATATATATATATATATATATATATATATATATATATATATATATATATATATATATATATATATATATATATATATATATATATATATATATATATATATATATATATATATATATATATATATATATATATATATATATATATATAT
Organism: Arctopsyche grandis; assembly: GCF_051622035.1. Taxonomy (NCBI): domain Eukaryota; kingdom Metazoa; phylum Arthropoda; class Insecta; order Trichoptera; family Hydropsychidae; genus Arctopsyche; species Arctopsyche grandis. Next base: position 9,018,191 of record NC_135355.1, read on the forward strand.
ATATATATATATATATATATATATATATATATATATATATATATATATATATATATATATATATATATATATATATATATATATATATATATATATATATATATATATATATATATATATATATATATATATATAAATTGTTGCTTAGAAGTTGACAATAACATCTTCTAAAATAATTATCTCTCGATTTAATTTTATGCAATCTTCGTTTTGTTTATGAATGTTGTAAAAAAAAATTACCATCATAAATCACCATATAAATAGGACAAATATAATTTAAAGTAAAAAATATATTTTAGCATATTCTTACTATTTTCTTAGTATCTCAAGTTGTAGTCATCACTGTGATGACCTTTTGAATACATATCTATTAAAGTTGAATTATGACACATATGTATGTATGAATTTAACAAAAGCGAAAAGAGAGATTATCTTACGTAAAATGTTTAACATATTTATAACGAAACGAAAAACGAAGAACCTATGATTTATTTAATATGAGTGTATAATATTGATAAGATATGATTCAATCATCGGGATAACTTTTGAGCTCAATTAAAAAAATCGATTTATTGTTCAATTCAAATATTTCTAAACGCTTCTTTTGAGACTATAATATGTATGTAGGTACATACATACTGCACTGTGCACTAAGCACTGTGACTATCCTACCTCTAGTCATGATGACAGATTTTATCTTACACTGCTTTGAGTATCGTATTTAATCTATTCGAGAAGTCTTCATCAATGTAACCAATATATTACATAAGATTTTTATAAATGTTGGTCACTAAATACAGTTTCAATTTACACCTATTTATTTTGTATAAATTTAAAACCTGCCAAATATAATTGGTAAAATACGCCTTTGCAAGATGAAAACATTGTAAGCATATAGCAGTTTTCTGTATAAAAAAGTTTTTATACAGAAAACAAAATTTTCAATATGCGAATTTAATTTTCACTCTTCAAATCCAGGTATTGTACAATTTTATTTAAGCAAATACGTTTTTAGTTCTGAATTTATTTGCAAAGAATGCAAATACTCGACATTCGCTCACTCGTAGTTTGGAATTTATATGCACAATAATGTACATAATTATTTGCCATGTTTAATAGGTCAAAGTTGAAAACCAATATTTAATGCGACAGATGTATTGAAGCCAGAAAAGTTATATTTCAATATCTGTTTTAAACCAATAAATTAAAAGGAAAATCAACTAAGAAACGAAAATTCAAGTGTAATCAATAAGCACCATATACGTTTATTGAATATGTATGCAGGGCCGCCGATAGGAATCCCGGTAGTCCGGACCCTGGAACATTACTCCAACTCCCCCCCCCCCTCTCGTTGGCCCTGTATGTATGTATAATACACAGTAAAGTCAATCTAAATGTGAATAAGTGTTACACTGTAGACGAAATGCATACAAAATAAAATGTTCAGTATTGAGCTATCTAAAAAAAAATTAATTCAAAAGAAGTTTTCATCCACGTTTTCCCACAATAGTTGAACTCACCGGTCAAGGCTTTATGTCGTTTACATTCGAGATGCTGTACAAGATCCGCTTCGCCTTTGATGCCATCACTTTCGATTGTCCATATTTGTAGTTGGATTGTCGATAAAACCATACAAAGGGTTCATCGCGATTCAGAGATATGAAGTATAAAAATTAGTGCTTCATTTTAAAATATTTCATTTGAATATATTCTCAATTTCATTAGATATTGATACAAAAATACATTCAACAGACAGTTTTCATGCTATACATGACAGTGGCTACATACAAACATGGCGTATTTAAATATGAATACAATGTATGAAAATACCCTGACATAAATGTTTCACTTTAGCTATACAAATGTATCTGGATGAGCAATCAGATTTGAAATTTAGTACATAAATGTATAACAAACCAAATTAGCATGCTTTACTTCGGTAAGACATTTTCCAACAGTAAACACAAAAAAATATTTCTTATCGAAGATAAGTTTGGACAGAAGGTAGAAATTAATATCTGTTATATATGTACATATGTATAACATGTACATATATATGTTGTGTACAATGGGAACATATAAATTACATGATGATATTTAATATTGGGTATTAAATTTGAAATGATTATTGATATGAATTTTGTGGTTTTCATTTATAACTAATCATGCACTATAATAGAAATTCGATACTTAAATTTCAATTACAAATAATAAACATAGTTTAATTTGCTCAGGTGACTAGATAAAATATTTAAGTATATAAACTCTATAGATACTATACATTCTAACAATTACATACATAAATTATATAAAATTAAAAAGTTATACGGCAAACTTGAGGAACTAACGTTATGAAACCGCTTTGTAAATACAAATTAAAAACAATATCAATAATGAATTTTACTACACTAATACACACACACATACACTAATAACTCATTTGAGATTCTTATTTTAAAATAATTATAATTTCAAAACCAATCATTTTCATGCTCAGTGAATACAAAACATTTAACGCAGATACATTTAAATATAATTAAACTTTATAATTGATAGTTAAATTATATAAATAAGTTTTGACTAATCCAAAAATAAATTCAATAAATGCCATGTAAGTGTAAAAATGTCATATATATCAAAAACCCAAGAACTAAACACTTATACAACCATGGTTATTGTTTGGCACATAGCAAGTGATGAATGTAATTATTATGATTTTGATTTGTGTCTACTCCGTTTCACTGACTTGAAATTTCTCAACCCCCTGTTTTCTCGACTATTTGGGTATCTCGTTGTCGAGTTTGTACATATACAAAAATATTTTACATAGTGAAATATTTATATTACAATGTAAACATTAACTGAGCCTTTTTATTTGAAAGTGGTAAAAGTCCACTTTTCTTCTTTTCGACTAATATTTCGAAACTATTTTAAAATAGTAAAACAATATTTAAAAATACTGGTGGCCGTCTCTGGTATACATCTATTCTGCTTATCCGAGATTCTGGACATATCGAATTAAAATAAGCGATAACAATTTGTGAATTAAGTTTAACAGAAATAGTGTTTTTGGAACTAAAAAGTGGATTTTCGCCACTTTCAAATATAACAGTACAATTATTAAAAAATACAGTAAGAATTGATTTTTAAACGTTTTTTTAATATTTTAAAGGTGTAAAAATATATGAATATATGTTGTAAAATATATGAATAATCACAATATGTATCGTATATTAAAGATATTACATGTGTACATGTTTACAAAAAAACATTTTTGTATACAATATAAACTGTTCAAGCAAACGAAAAGGTGAAAAAACGAGTGTCGAGAAATTTCAATTATATGTACATATTATGTAGGAGAATGCACAAGTTCATACTAGGGTTTCTGACCCGGGTCGACCCGGGACAGACATTCCCGGGAATTCACGGAATTTTTGTTGTCCCGTGTCCCGGGAATTGGATTTAAAATAATCTTGAAAACATACAACATTTTCACGACTGCACGAAGGGAAATAATAAATCAAATACACAAAGAATCGTAAAATATTCTCAAAAATTAAAATCGAAGAAAGAAGAAGCCTAAAACTGATTTTTCTTACACAAATTTTAATTAATTCTAATTTTATACCGAACAAAACATTCTTTAAATGTTGTAATAAAAGCGAATGTACATATATCCTACGGTGAAACTATTATGAAGCGGGTATATCCTTCTTGTATTGACGATTCCACAATGGAAGAAACTTTTAGATTCAGTTGAAGATGAAAGAACTGTGTGTTTGACGATGAATGAAGAATAAAATAAGGAGTTATCAAAGACGAATATACAAAATAACGTAAATAAAAATAGCATGTTTAAATATATTTTAAGTACTTTTAAAGTTAATTTGATTGAGTTTAATCAATTAAAAACGTAAATAGAAATTAAAATTCAATATATCAATTTGTGCATGTTCGATTCAACTTAAAATAATGTATATATATGTAATATCCGTGGAAATTCACAAGTATTACTAATTAATTCAGAATATATTAAAAATAAATCACAAATGAATAAATAGCACCGAATACACTGCCTCTCGTAAAATTTAATTTAAATTTGATAATTGAGCATTACATTTTACATTTATAATGTTATTTATCAAAATGGAAATTAAACTTTGTAATATTAAAAAAAAACCATTAAAAATTTGTATATTCCCAATTTTCTTGTGTAAATAATTTCTTTTTACAAAATCTCGATTGAACAGGCTAGTAGAGGGTATATCTGAATTTAGTCAAAATCTGTTACAATTTAAATTAAATTCAAGTCATTAAAAACGACAAATTTAGCAATGTTTAAGTACATTATATATCAACTATGTATCTATGTATTTAAAAATAAATTACGGTTTTGTAACGACAATACTAATAAGAGGTTGGTGTCTATTAGTCAATCGAAAACGAATGTACATACATAGATATATGTAATATCAAGAAAAAAAATCGAATAGTAATGTAAGATACCGTCTTGAGAATTCACACAGCATAATTTCAATAATAAATACACTAAGCAATAAATGAACCACATATACAGGTCAACACTGATTATACAATATCGAAAACCTAGTCCAATACGTCTGGTAGGTGTCAATGAATAGACAGATACCTCATGTATATCCCCATCATTAATAAAAAAAATCTAGTATAAATATATGTATATTATATGAATCCAACAAAAAATCGTAATTGCAAAATGCAACGATTGAGAAATTTTATGTGAAATACATACATAAATTAAAACAAAATATTTATTCTTTAATCAGATGTTATAATTGTTAGTACATACATATGTATGTATTTGATATAATATGTATATAGAAATGTACATAGTTGGATTAAAAAAAAATGAATACAAATTTATTTGTAATAGGAGAGGCTAAATATCTTTTGCTAGCTACTTTGTTTTAAATTTAATTTGTAGAAAATTGTGCAAAGCCCTACAAATGATGTAAACTGTGATTCAAAAATATTCCAATACCAATCTAAAATTTACAATTCATCTACCTTTAAAGCATATAGGACATAATTTTATCTGCAATACAGACAAGCAGGTTCCATGAAACGTGTGACCGCAAGCAAAAACCCACAACCCACCATCTGCAATAAGGACTCTGCTGGTCAACGGAAGGCAACAATGAAAGCATTCCCTATTCGGACAGATTTCATTAACATATTCTAATGTCTGCTCCAGATCCATTCCAACTCGATAATGCTTCCAATTTCTGATAGTATTTGCAGATAAATCAAGATCAATAAGATTCTGCAGTAAATCTGGCTGATGTGGACCGCTCAAGTCTTCGGATGATGTTTCAATATATTTATAACGAATTTTCAATCCCCAGTGCTGGGATTTTGAAGCTACCGACAATGGAAGTGCAGTATGGGACAAGTTTCCATTGAGACAACACTTCAAATGATTGCACATCTAAAATAAAAACGCATTTTTAATATAATAACGAAAAACAGTAAAAACATACTTGTTTGAAACTTTACCTCCAAGACTGCTTCTTCAAAATTGTACGAGTCATAAATAGTGTCTATTATTTTATTATTTATTGTACCGTCATATTTTTCAAATAGCTTAATAAACAAGCAAGAGTGATAAAACTTAAGCGACAATTCATTGGTGGGTATGAAATCTGAGTAGGTTTTCAGTATATTAGTGGCGTTTACAGAGCCGACTGTCTTCAGCATTAATCTTGCGATAGAATCCCAATTCAGCATGGCTTTACTGCGAAACCCGCCTTCTACTGGAAATTCAAAACGTTTACCACAGTTGAGACATTCTTGTTTCTTTAATGTTCCCAACAGTTTAACGGCAATCTTCCAAGTGTCAACGGTGAACCGAGGCAAATACATGTAAAGCAACTCTTCATCCAATATTTGTAGTATTAAATACAAGAGATTCACCAAATCCTCACTTTTGCGCAAAAGTAATATCTTCCTCCACATGTAAGGCACTTTTTTACAAATGTCATAGCACTCCTCATTCTGACTACTACTCCATCGTTTCTCAATAAAAATATTTAATACATCTGTAAACTCTGGAGTTTGACTGGAATATCTGGTAGGCAAGGGAAATCCGCAGTCACAGCTTGTCATAAATTTTGAACAGGAATTTAAATTAATAAAAGCTTGCAGGAAATACGAGCATACAACCTCATCGGCTATCACAGAATCTATTGTATCACTCAAATTGGAGGTTTTGCAAACATATTGTAAGAGAAGTTTACCACAACAATGCTTTGAATAATCTAGAGAATCCCCCATTGAGATCATATATTCCTCGACGTTTTTGATTATTTGATAAACGCTGCAAATATCACAAGCAACCCTAGTCAATATTCTGTAAATTGTGTCACTACAATCCAATTTATTTATATCGCTCAGCTTTATATGCTGATAAATTGATTTCACTGTTAAATTTTCTTTTGTCTCTGTATTAATTGATTTAGTTTCCACTGTGTCATTTTGGTTTCTGTTATATACAATATCAAGATTTTCTTCAATCAAGTCAATATTATCAACTGGCGCCATCTCCAAATCATCATCACTTTTAACGTTTAGTGGTTCACAGTATTTTTTATCTGAACCTATCTTCTTCATCTTATCTTCCAAATTGTTCCACTTTTGCATCAACTTTAACGTACCAACATTTAATTTATCACTGAAGGTAATACTTATATCTTTTATAACTTTCATAGCTTCTGGGTGCTTTTGAAATAAAGACGACTCCTCATCATTATTAGATTTGTTAGGCATATCTAAAGAAGATATACTTATAAATGGATTTCCATCTCCATCATCAGCAGATGCAGCCTTAGCTAAAAAGCTGTTTTCAACAACTACAATTCCAGATTTCAACTTTTGACCATTACTTTTCTTCAATTTGCCAATTTCTTCCAATACTATGTTAATTTTGTCATATAATTCTACTTCATTATTTTCCAAAAGTTTTTCACCGAGACCTGATATCAAGTGTAGTTTGTTGAAATTAGGAATAAATTCAAGAAGTAAAGTGGCGTACAGTGCACATACTTGCGCACAAAGTTTATATTTAAGATTTGTATAACATTTCAACAAAAAATTCTCTACAGTGCAAAAAGATAATAAAGTAATATTACCAGATGTTCTCCACAAATAAATTAGGTCATTGATTATTTTACAATCTAATATATCATTATATTGGTCTGTCCATAAAACTAGAGCAGGTTTTTTCGGATCAAAAATATAAATACCTTCTTTGGTGAATGTTACTAAATATCTATTTCTCAGCATTTGTACTTTAGAAAAGCTTAAAATTTGTATATCTTGTACTTTATCGTTGTTGGAAACAACATCAAAATTGTCATTTTCAAAGTGATTTGCAGAGATGATATTAATTGGAGGTACAGCTAATAATTGTTTAAACTGGTGGGTGCAAATAACAGTTCCGTCAGTTCTAACCTCCCAAAACCGGGACCCGGGTCTGGCGCAAAATATTTTTAAATGTTCTAAAGTTTCCAAATAATTCAGTTGTTCCCCATCTAAAATGTTGAAAGTTTTATCTACTCTATTACAATTTTGGTCATTTAAATGCATATTACAGTCTGGAGATTCACTGCAATTAATTTCATAAAAGAAACATGCGCCATATTCTCCATCTCTTAATTTTTGGCCAATTTGAGCATAATGCTCTTTTGAAGTATCACAGATAAAGCACCGTGTAAGTGTTGATACCAATAGTAAATTTTCTTTAATATCCAATTGAACAATACGAGAATCTAGATGCATTAGTGAAAATACAGGTGTCTGAAAAACATTTTTGGTCTGAAAAGAAAAAAAAAACATTAAATCAAATTTGTCTCCGAGAAATGGTTTTAATATTTTGAATGAGATTTATTACTTTTTATATATTTTCCAGCGTCTTGCAAACTAAAGAAAATACTCACAATTGATTTTGAAACATGCAACACAGACACAGTTCCGACATCATCGCCGATATACAATTCACTGCCATTTTCATTCCAAATCATAAAAGTAACTTCATTTCCCTGATGTTCTTTAGACATTTGTAAGATGGACGATTTCATATAAGTACCCACATTTGTTCCACAGTCACAAACACACACAATGCCTTTGTGCGTTGAAAAAGCGAGACACTTCTCATCTGGCGATATTGTAATTTTAGTTATAGCCCCTTCCTAAAACAGTAAAAAAAAACTTTTATTGATAAGCATTTAAAATATGAACTTTAGTAAATTTACCAGAGTGGAATTTTACTCGGTTCGACTGATTTGCGTTTGACCAAAACTCGGAATTTATAAATTCTTCGTCTGCTTGATAATAAGTGATAAAAAACATACAAAAATAAATGTTAAAAAGAGTGAAATGCTTATTTTACGAGGTGAACATCAACTATTAAAAAAATATAGCAAGAATTGATTTTCAAGCGTTTTTTTTTTAATATTTTGGTGTGTGAATAGCTTAAAAATTGTATACATACAAACTTCTGTTAAAGCCGACGAGAAATTTAGAAAATTCGTTGCGGTCAAACGAGGATCGGTCGAACAGAGTACATAGACCTTAGATTTTACCTTATTCGGTATAAGTTGAATAAATTCACACGAATCTCGATTAAAAACGTAGAGTCCTCCACTAGTAGCGCCGAATATTAGAAACAAATTAGATACATCAAAGCATGTGTACTGCAAAAATAGTTTGTACATTTTCAGTATGATTATAAATATATTATAATTGAGTTATTAATAGATGATAAATTCAAATTCATTAATTATTTTTAGAATCAGAAAAATATACAGATAGACATATTGAAATTTTCACTTCATCGAATTTTTTTATTAAAATTTATTTGTTTTTTAATTAAGCCAAAAATAACTTATTCAATGTTGTATTGAGATTAGAGGAAGCAGATATATGGTTGTTATCTGTGTAATTTAAATACAAACATACCTATGTGTATGTACATATGTTTATGCAAGCAACACAACAATAAGTTGTGCACTCATTTGATACATTGAAATTCAATATTTGATCATTCAGATAGTGAAAATATTTCATGCAGACTAAAATTAAATATAGGTCAACGAAAACCGGCAACTAGGAAATGGATCGCATCGATAGTGAAAACTGGAAAATGATAGTAAGGTTATGTGATGAATGGGGAAATGGCAAGTCAGCTGTTACAAATGAAATAGTGCGCATGTAATTAAAACCTTGATTCTATGTGAACAATTTTGAGGGAATGCGAGCCCCGGGGGCAGAGGCCTCTCCACCAACAGTTGGGGTGCTTCTAAGGTCCCCATCCCCGGACCCACTCCCGTCTCAGCTCCCGCTATCCCACCGGAACACACCTCCACACCACTCGACATCCCACACTCGACTGGTTGCAGAAGTGACAGCTAGTGCTCGCAGTGCTGCCAGCACTCACTGCTTCAATCAATGCTACCACTCCTATACAGCACAGTGCGAGCAGTTAAAATTTCAACAAAAAGGGGGGGGGGGGGGGGGCGGGAATATATGTACCTAATTTTAATTTGGGAGAATTGTTCTTTGTTATATTCGCATACTTCATACTCTTGAAAAAAGCGTATGTGCACAGACGGACGTTGCTGTTTTACTTAATAAAATCAGTTTGTTGTGTATTCAAGATGAAAATATCTTATATGTACAGTACATAATGTACTTAATAAATAGGGGTCCCGTATTGGGACGTTCGACTGATAGATATTGATATTTTATATTATTATACATAAAAATGGTTCGGTGATTACTAGTCAAATGTCAACCGGTCACAGGACAACCGGTCGCTCTAGATCGGTCACACGTGATCACCCGTCACACTAAAACTGGTCACACCCTAAAATCGGTCAACCAGTTTTCTCGTGACCGATTTTAGGGTGTGACCAATTTTCTCGTGACCAGTTTTAGGGTGTGACCAGTTTTAGTGTGACGGATGATCATGTGTGACCAATCTAGAGCGACCGGTTGTCCTGTGACTAGTTCACATATGACTAGTAGTCCGTTTACCCATAAAAATACATATATTTCTTTAATGCCAAATGTTTATTATTTTTCGACCGCGCATTCTTTGTTTCATGTGAAATCATGCCAGATATATCATACTTTCACATTCGACTATTTCAAAGAATAGCATTAAACATATATGTACATATGTAGGTATTTTTTACATACCTCCTTTATCTAATAGTTCTGATAGATTTTTCTCATATTAAAAATATATCGTACTAGTGGTTTGACCCGGCTTCGCTCGGTATTTGTAATATAAACCGCTTAAACATGACTAATCTAATAGTTAACATTTTATTAAATTTATTTGAATAGTTTTATTTTATATAAATTTATTTGAATACTCATTTGTTTTTTTTTTATTAAATTGACTGTCACGAAAAAACAAACATATATACTGTCTCTTTCGAAATTATATGTATATCAGAATCCAGCGCCTGCGCCCCCGGAGCCTTCGCCCCCGACGGTGCCTGCACCCTCGGCGCCTTCGCCCCGGGGGATTTCGAATCCCTTGAATCGAAAACAACCGAATCGGCGCCTATGAATCGAAAAAAAAATAAATCGAATGTACGAACCAACGAATGAAGGTTACATACACACATATATATGTATATATATACAAAGTCTCTTTCGAAATTATATATTAGATAAGATTTTTTTAGGGTTGTCATAGGGCAGCGTTTCCCAACCGTTTTTGACACACGTACAACTTGATAGTACATAACACTAAATTGTACCACCATATAAAAATGATTGTATTTCATGAAGTTTGTTGTAAGTGTAATTATATAGTATTTGCATGATAAGGAATATAAAAACAGGATAGACGCAATAAATCTGTTTTATTAAGAAATTTTGTGGAAAAAAGTTATTTGCGGAGTCACAATTATAATATGCTCAAAGTTTAATATATTTATCTACCATTTTGTCATACATACTTCTATTATTGAAAAATGGTTTTAATTAATTAATTAAATCTCTAAAAACACAAAATTAATTAAATCTCCTTACAAAATAAATTTAATGAGATCCTTGTGCTTGTTTCGAGGAACATAGTTTTTTAAAATTTCATTCAAATGATGCGAGATGTACCCTTAAGTCTGGAGCTGCATTCAATCTATTTCTATTTATATTTGTCTTTTATCAAAATATGAAGAGAAAGTTCTCTTAACCAGTTCGGGGCTAATAAATGGCGACAGAAATTTAAGCGCATGTCACAAAGCTGTTCATATTCTTCACTAATACCTAGCCAAAAATTTATGACCGTATTTATTTTGAATTCGGTTTTTAAATGCTATAATTTGAAAGTTCAATCAAGTCTTCCTTTTCCTTGATTAATAATTACGTAGCTCTCCGAAAATATGTTTATTATCAAAGGGGCTTGAAATCCAATTGTTTGTCTTCTTAAGGTTTGGGGAAGCACTGTGTAAAAGACGATTTCAGCCCTATTAAATTATTATTTTTTCACGTATATCCCGAGACACACTAATCTTGTTTTCAGATAAGAAATTATGTAAAATTTCAAATACATCATTTTCGATACATAGATTCCAAAAATCTAATTTTCTAATCATGCTTTCAATTTTATCTGCAATATTAAAGATCATTATCGAGCTGTTCTCAAGTGTCAAATTCAAGTTATTTATTTATTGGAGCGTTAACGCGGTAAATTTAAAAAGGCACGCCAAAATCCATGTCGGATCAGAGGAAAACGTATCGATTGCTAGATTTTCGATCATCGACTGTACATATTGACGTCGACTGTGATTCATTAAGATAATGTTTATTGATTATATAAAAATATTTATATTTTTATTATTGTAAATCATTCATTCCTGCATGTCTTGCATTACTGATTTTTTTTCACGTACCAACCGCAAAATTTTGTTTCGCGTACGCGTACCACAGGTTGGGAACCGCTGTCATAGGGTATGGAATTATTTTTCCAGAGCCCGGGATTCCTCTCGGCGGCCCTGCATACATATGAGTCGGTTGATAAAAATAAAGCTTCAACAAAAAAAAAATACACAGACACACACACATTTTTTCTAGATCATGAAAACGTGATCAGTAAATGATTCTGAGTTCGAATCAGTCAAAATCTCGAGTTCGAATTTTCGCATGATCACAAAACTTCATCTATTGTTACTACGTACATACATATGTAGATAAAGTAATAAGTGGGTGAACATCGGTGCTATGTACATATGTTCATATGTACATATATATATGTATGTTTATATACCAACCAGTGTTTTCCCTATGCATTTTTTTGTTTTATGAAAATTTTCAAAATATTGTTTTGTTATAAAATATTTATTGCTAATGATTATATGTACATATGTATATATAAAATTATTCTCTGAGTATGAAAATCTATCTCTTATTTTTTCTTGTTTGCTCAATGCTGAGCGTCGTGGTCATTTGTATCATTTGGAAACCGGTAGGCGATTCACCACCACTGCTCCCGGTCCTGTGCTAAGTTGATAACATTGTTTTGGGGACGATTCCGCCAATTATTTAATTAGGTCTGACCATCTTATGGTAGACCGTCTTCTCGCTCGCTTTCCCTCTAGTGTTCCGAAATGGAAATCGATATAATATAATAAAATATTTTGAATGAGCTTTTTAATACTGTTACTTTTGATACGGTAAATTAAAAATCTAATCTGCCATTATTATTCTTCCATGCGATACATCAAATGGAAAAGTTATCATTCTGTGATATTTTCTCATAATTAATTATAGTACATATGTAAATGATTAAAACACATAAATTATACTGATTAAATTTTATTTTGGCACAATAGACAAATAATGAGCCTTCAAATATTACAATAAAGGTTCCTTTAATTTCCATAACATTTTATTTCACTATCAAATTATCAGGTCAAAAATTAACAAAAAATTATACAAACTACAGTCACATATCACACTGTATTTAACGTACACGTGTTCCAGTCATCAAATAACTGATTCGATCAAGGGAATAATAATTGTATATACTTATGACACATTGTTAATTTTAAGAGATGCATTTGCTAAAAATGGCGTAAAGGATTCGTCACAGCAAACTAATATACATTTTTCAATAGTTCAAATAGGCTTAACAAAGTCATCTACTGGATCATATTATGTACCGTAACACTAAATATAATGTTTTCTACAATGGAATTTTTCATTAATACAATGAAACTATAAACTTTACAATAAATGAGTGCTTTTGACCAATTCCAAACATTTATGAGCTAAATATCTAACTATACCATCTATAGATACATACAACAAATGTTTGAGGGAATAGGGGAATACATGTATGTTTAAGTTTACAAATGTGTGTATGTATTTGAATAATTTTACATGCTATCCATTTATATAGTATAGTACCGGCCACAAAATTGTTTTCTTAAAATTTAATATTTATGTTTATAAAAACTAGTAAAAGATCACAATTTACATTACGATTTTAGTTTTAGAGTGCATTATTGAGTGAAGCAGTTTGTCATTATTTGAAAAAGAAACAAATTGCGAACTTTTTTCTCAATTATAACGCGTCTGTAATATTGCATTTATCAATAATTTTTAGTTAGAAATTAAATTTAGAAAATTTCAAAAGTGTAATTATTACGAGTGCAGACACTTAAACATAGTGGTATTATACATATGTAATTACAATGTTCACAATATTTACAAAATTCCAATTACAAGTTGCTTCAGATACCCTGGGATATAATAGGATGACACCAATGCTTATATATTCGATATTTAAATTTTACAAGATCACATATAAAAAAAAATAACGAAGATAATATAAACTGATTACAACTGATAAATAGTCGAATAGCACCTTTTTCTAAATATCAAAATATAAATTTGCACTCTAAAATAACACAAAACACAATTTTTAATAATACATATGTATGTATATGTAAAGTGTGAATTTAGTAAATTTAAATTATTTTCTCTAACATTGTTTACAGATTCTCACAATTTTCAATCAAATAATATTAGTACTCTTTATTGTAAAGTTTTTATATAATACATATAAATATTTTTTAATTGATTTGATTTTATGATGATTATATTTTTGTTTTAACAACACATTGTGTTTGTGTGTACTATAATCGATTATTATTTTTTAAGTAGCCTATCCTAGCATGAATTATACAATTAAATAATTATATATACAAAAATTATCCAAAATAATAATATTAATAATAAATAACATACATCTTATTATTATATACATATGTATATGTATATGCATATATTTAAAGAAATTCTATGGTTTAAATTTTAAAGCAAATCACACTACAATATGAGATATAATTTTACATTTACTGGCATCAAATATTAGACTTAATTCATCATAAGTTATATTTGCATATATTCAAAATAGATAAAATAAAATTTATTTTTATTGATGTACTCTTATATTGGAACTCTTTTTTAGTAACAATTCATTTTATCTGCATTTTATTTTTCAAATATTTTAAAATAAAACAATTTTTAAAATTTAAAGTGAAAGCTTTATCAATACCCATAAATAAATAGTGTTTCACTATTAATTTTAATTTTAATATGACATTTATAGAAAAATAAAAATTTAAACTGAATTTTATCGATTTTGAAATATACAAACATCTTCAAATTAAAATTCAGTAGAAGGATATATCAAAGAAATACATATTATATATTTTCTTAAAAGAATTATTGAAATAAAAATTAAGAAAATGTTCATTTGGGAAAAAAATTACATCCAGTAAACAATACATATGTACGTTAATTGTATAATTTCATTAAATATTGGTCACACTTTTGACACTAAAATATGTATGTATAATACATATGTAGATCCATCAAATTGCTCAATATTAAACCCGGATATTTTGGAACAAGCGAATAGTTTGAGCGAATATACATATGAGTCATTTGAACGTACATTCATACATATGCACATTTGAATTTTATTGGATAACTGATTGAGGAACGTAACTGAATTCAGATGCATTACTTTTTTTAGCATATAGATAATATATTTAAGTAAAAATTGCTAATTGTGAACCTTTTAGATGTATGGATGATATTAAAAATATATTATAAAGACAACAATAAAGTAAAGAAATAAAAAATAACAAGATATAAAAAACAAGTAGTGAAAAATGTTTATTACTAAGAATAACTAGTCGCACTTATCACCCGAAAAAATGATACCGTGTGAATCACTGGCAGCAAAAATGAAAATAAATACTTAACGAATACATATTATTCAAATTGTATTAAGTAGGTACATAAACATTTAAAAATTACACGGGACGAAAATGTACAAGTGTCAATCGAGAAAAAAATATCGCTTAAAATTAATTTATAATAAATTCGTTCTACGCTTTTAATAAAAATAATAAAAAAATATTAACTTATAAGGTACTCTCAAGAGCTGGCTTGATTTACTTACATTTTTATCAAAAGAATCACAACCACTTAAAAATAAGTACTGTCAATAATTAACAACGATTGAGTATTTTCTTTAGATATATAGAATTATAAGTTGTGATATCTTACGTCATGACGATAAAATTGCTAAAATTTCAGCAACATATAAAAACCAATGATCGATAGATATAAACGAAAAATATTAATCGCAAATGAATCATTACCCTTTGGTTTGATTTTGCCTACATAGAAATTCAAGGTACATATAATATAAGATACAAAGCGTCCTAATTCATTTTATTACATCATGTATGTGTGTATGTGTATGTACACTGCCTAAAACATTACAAATTGTGTTATTTTTCACTGATTTTTCATTTAATACTTATGAATGAAGTAAAATATGATACTTAATTAAGAATTTTTGACTATACTTTGTCGTGTAACTTACAGTTGAAAATTAGTTGCTATAAGTACATTATTATTTGATATATGTATATGTAATATGTAAGTATTTATGGTGCATAGACACATCAAATATAATATTGTATGTAGCATTTAAAAATTGCACGCATTTTATTTTTAATAATTACAAAAAAAAATGCTATAGTACTGAAGTGCTATAGTATATAGTATAGAAATAGGAAGAACGATCGTTAGATTATTTACAGACATAGAGAATGGCAAGTTTCAATCCATAACTTAGGATGAAAAAACTGGCGTAATAATTTAGGTCGTTTATATTTTCAAGTATTTTATCGTCAGTTTAACACGCTTCGATAAATTTATGTCGCGTAGTGATAATGTTCATGGCACATTGTCAAATGGAGAAGAGATGCTTTAGCATTCGTTGAGGCTTACCAAGGCTCTGGGCGAGGAGGCAATTGGTGTCCAAATCCAGTGAACGGTCCATAGGGACCAGGAAACGGGAACCATGAGTGCGGTCTATCCCGCATAGCCTCGCCTCAATCGTCTTCTCGCCCAGGACTCAAGTCGTATGCTGTACCATTTTCCGGCGAAAACGTCATGGCATCTGGAGGTGAGAGACTGTCTGCAGGGTAGTAATAATGACGATCATTACTGGGACCTGCTCCGTTCAGCATAGTCGGCGGTGAAGCTGACGGTCTCCCTGAACCGGAAGTTCCAGGAGAGGTGAGTTCTCCACCGGGTGACAAGAATCCCATATCAGTACCGCTCTCCCTGCACCACAGCTGTCTCATTTCCTGCCTCCTTGACCTCATCAGAGTCTTGTACTCTGATATCCTCATTTTCTTCCCGTCAACGATGCAAGTCCTCTTCGGACGAGGTCTATACCTATAGTCCGGATGTTTTTCCATGTGTAATTTGGACAATCGCGATTGTTCTTCATAGTACGGCTGTTTTTCTGCGTTCGACATAGATTTCCACCGAGCGCCGAGGATCTTCGATATGTTTGAATTATGCATATCTGGGCAAGCTTTCAGGATCTTTCGTCGTTCGTCTTTAGCCCACACCATGAAAGCATTCATCGGCCGTTTTATATGTGGTTTGTTTTCGCCGTCCCTCTTCTGCTGGCGAACTATTTTACCTTTTTCGGATCCTTCTTCTGTGGGCTTATATGGACTGTCAGTACCCCAAACTGGAAAGAGAAAACAAATAATTACATCATCTGTGGTTTTTAATGCTCCGAACCCATGCCATGCAACTCAACTAGTTAATATAAAAATGTGCAATATCTAAATTCGAGTCCATAGTTGGAAAGCTATTCAATACAGGAAAAAAATCAAATTTTCACTACCACTGTAGCTGTTTAAAATAAAGTTATTGAGGATTTAAACTAAACAAATGTATAATATACGACGATTTTATTTTTTTAAGAATACTTGGGAATGGGTGGACTCAATTTCATTGCATAAGTTCGTTCCCGTTTATCGTTGAAAACATCAAGCATGAAAATCAGGCACGAACTTGTATATGTAGTCATCAAATATTTAAAAATAACTATTTTTATATATTTATGAAAATTAAAGCATTAATTTGACAAAACTGTTTTTAAATCAGTATTCAAGAAATAGTGTTCCCTTACATTATTTGTGTAAAAAAATTAAACAATTTTTTTTAATGAAAATACGAAAAATTGAGCACCTGTGCTTTATTTATAAACTAGTTAAATTACAATATGCAGTAAGTAATAGAAGTTATCGGCATTTGATGTTGCGAAAATCATTTTTGACAGTTTATTGTATTTGCAAATTCAACTGCGTATTACCCAAATCGTCCAATTTTATAAAACGCGGATGAAAATGAATTAGATAGTTTACATACATATGTATATATGTACGTATATACGAAGTATGTAGGTGTAGGTTAGGTGTAGTTTGGAGAAGGTAATTAATTATTTAATTAGTGGAATCAAAGCAAAATAAATGGCGATCGGCGAAATAGAAGGGAGGAAAAGATGAGGAGGTGGGTGTGGGGAGGGACCGGATATGGCCGGATTCCGAAGCCCGAGCGCAACGTCAGCGAGATTAATCGGAATTGAATTTCTGGCGCAGATCGTCCATTTCGGCGGCCATATCAAAATAATATGAAATGCGGAAACGAGCTTTCAAAGCGCGGCGGAAAGCGCTCTGGCGGACGTGTTTCGTAAATTAATATTACACGCCGGTCGGTAATTTATAACGTCCTACGCTGCGCTGGACGGACAACGGAGCCGCTCATCTCTGATATATGTACATACATATGTATATATGTAGCTCATGTGTAATAGTAACTGCCATTGCATATGCAAGTTCACGTGTCGAGTATTGCTCGTGGACAAGTGCGAATATTAATCTACGAGTGTGCAAGGATTCGATTTCCGCACTTTCGTCCGTCTCGATAAATGAAAAGCAGAAAAATCACACACATAGCAACTCACAGACAATTCAACTATTTATATATGTAAATAAGGCTTTTATTTTTCTGTTTTTAAGTATTTCTGTCTAATTTTGTCAGTATTTAAATTAAAAAGCCGGTACCTATCCATATTTAAACATAAATTGTCAGGATTAATGTTAAATGGTAAGTTTTATTTTAAAGAATAGCCAGTATTACTTTTTGATTGGTATCAACACCAGATTGGTACGATCTTGATAGAAAATTCCATCCAAGAGGCATTGCCATTTGTTCTAACGAATGTACGTCAGATTTTTATACTGTTCATTTGTTATATATACTGACATTTAATAATATAATACTGACCATTTTGTAATAAAATACTGGCTGAGAACTGATTTATATTCTTATCGAAATTGATGAAAATACTGGCTATTTAATTTATTGTCTATAGATATTAATCGAAGTGGACAAAAAAGGTATTAGATCTACTAATTATACTAATTCCTAATTATACTACTAATTATATTTTAATAAATATTTATAGTATGTAGATATTCATATTTCAGGAAACAATATAATAAAAAAAATGTATTTAGGAATGAATTAAAAGTTATCGATAGAGTAAAACGGTGACAAACGTAACATGGAACAATAGTAACAGTCTTAAAATGGAACAATAGTAACATGTATGTAGATATACATATGTATGTATATATATGTACCTACGAAGTTGAGACTGACACCCAATGAGGACATCTATATGCTATATTTACTTTATCTATGTACGTAGTAACAATATATGAAGTTTTGTGATTTACTACAAAGTGACATTATTTAGCTTTAATTTTGAATTGGTAAATTTTAATTTAGACTTGCATATTAACCTATGTCCATCTAATTTAGAATTTAAATGTGCATGGTGGGGTTGTTGCAATTGTAACAGATTATTACTAAGGTGAAACAGAAGCTACATGCCATAAAACGTAAATTGCGTTTTCATTGTTGTTTTCGTGTCGTTTTAATTATAATTGATGTCATTGAAATTTTTAATGTTACATAATTATTACCGAATAGATATGTGTATAATAACAGTTTGTTACAATTATTATTTATTTTTGTATCATAGGAAATAAATAAATAAAATGTTTATACTATGGCTACATTTGTTGTATTGAAAATGTAGTAGTTAAACTAGAAAAAAATCCCAAAATCAAAATGTTATTTTTGCCCCGGTCTACCCTACACATATCATAAAAAATTGGCTAAAAATCTTTCCTACCTACTATGTCACCACTATTTGAGTATGATTAATGTACATTAAAATTTATGTACAATTCATAGATGTCGCGTTAAATTGCGAGTTTAAGTCAGTGTCTCGTAACTCAGCGACTTTATAATAAATAAAAATGCTGTATTGTTTGTAATTAGCCAGGAAGGCGCATTGAGGTTTACCTGTAAGGCCTTCCTGGTATAAAATGTAAAAATAAATATCAAAAATGATATTTAATATACATGTACATATGTATGTAGTTGCATACATATGTACATATGTAGTTGCAGTTGTGGAATATTTTATGAATTTGATCATGTTTTAGGAACTTCTTGGTTAAAAAAGTGAACTTGACAGTTGAAAACGAATTGATTTGAATATGTAAATAAAGTAAATTACATACAAACAAAAACAAGAACGTTTCCGAACATTAAAAAGCCATTACTACTGAATTATATTATTTCATGTATGATATATGTATTTATGTACATACACAGTGGCGGACTGGGACTGAAAACAGTGCATGCCAGGAGTCAAAGGGGGCCCACCCAGGGTTAAAAAAATTTGTCCCCCCCCCCCCCACCCATATAACAAAATTTTTCTTCTATCCATCACGTACAAGAAATTTTTTATAATTTTTGAAAAAATAATTATAAAAATATATTATGTAAAAAGGGAAAAAGCGCCGCAGGCGAAAATTTTTTTCCAAATATCTTCACATGGTCAAAAAAAATCAAACTGAGTCACTAAAAAACTATCAATTAACTTAATTTCTACCGACTGTCTTTTCACTTTATCTATGTACATATGTACGTAATAACTAATAACAATAGATAAAGTTTTGTGATCTTGCGAAAATTCGAACTCAGAATCGATCACTGATCACGTTTACATAATATAGAAAAATGTGTGTGGCTGTGTGTCTGAGTGTGTGTAAAATTTCGTGAACACCCGTTAACCGAAAGTGACAGTTTACTCCTGTTGGAAGTTTACCGGATTTTTCTTCCACTATTTTAATCGACCCTTTAAATATGTCTGCTCTTCACGATTTTATGTATAATTCCTAGTATCAATGTGATGAAAATATAATTAAAAAAATCATTAAATTTAATTAACCAGAAGTGGGATTTTTTCCTCTTAAAGAAGTAAAAAAAAATTTTTACCACACCCCTGAACGTATCAAGCTGAAAATTTATATTTGTATTCTTTATGTACTAAATTTGATAAGGTTTTGGTCAGAAAGCAATTTTATTAAATAACTAAAACTTTTTTTGGACCGAATTCGTTACACATGAAGTTTAAATCCATCTCATTCTTTGTTTTGTGAGAGAATGGACGTCTGCAAATAAAATAAAAATACGAGAAATAAAACCATTTGTGATTGAACCGATTCAGTAAAATATTAATTTAAAACTTTTCTTGAAAACAAGAAATATACGAACTTTCGGAAAAATAAACGTTACACATCTGTTTTTGAGACAAAATAAAGTAAAGGGGACTTTTCTAACGATTCGCTCCATAGGATGAACAATTTCTAAGAATTTTACCCAAGGCATACCACTTAAAAACCAAAATATACTTGCTTTGAAATAATAATTTTTTTTCAAAGTACATAGCAGCGATTATTTTATTAGTTACCCAAAAGTAACATACATAAGAAATAATCGTACCATTCATAGATCCATAGTATCTCATTAATCATTAAATTCATAATATTTTCTAAATTCACACTATTCCTTAATTTAGGGAGGCGAGTGCCCCCCTATGCCACCCCCCCAAATTACATCCCTGAAAAAAAATGCATAATATTTTGAATTAATGTTACTCGAAAATCGGGATTTTGGGGAGGGGGCCCCTATCCTATATTTCTATTTACATGGATGTGTCTAGATTAGGAATAGATTTTATATTCGGAAACTGTTTAAAATTGTGTATTTAAATCTTACTATATCGTCGAAGTATAATCAAATGTTATTTTGAAAGTATGAAGTAAATTTAAATCGCTGGTTGATGATGAATCGTCCTATCAAAATTGTTTTAGGCAATTCAGTTTATATTATTTTTTTATTATTTGTTTATTACCATTTTTATTTCAGTAGGTAGTTGTTACATAGGTATTGGAATATACATAATATTGACGTTGGAAATAGGCCCGGCAAAAGGGCCCACGCAAATGTTGAAACTTACATTTCGAGCCTAATAAAAAAAGTTAACCGATCCTTGGACTATTAAAGCAGGTATTAGTTGTTTTTGTATATCGTAAGAATTTTTTTTTGTTGAAATACCCAAACTTTAGGTCCCAAAGTGCAATATCGTATAAAATTTTACACACGTGAAATAGTTAAAAAGTTATTTAATTTTACTGAGGGCCCATATTTTCTAACAGAACAGATAGTGGGGCCCACATGCCATCGGGCATGTTCGCTTGTATGGCCAGTCCGCCACTGTACATACATATTTACATTTGTCAACTTCTAAAATCTTTGCAATAAATTAAATTAAATTGAAATTCGATCGATGTTTTGATTGAATATGTTCATAAGAATAAGTTACCTACATTCATATTGCGAGTAGGGAAATAATTGTATTTCTGTTTTGAATGAGGTATCTATGTATTATATGCATATACGTAGATATATAGATACATTATATAAATATCCAATGTAATTGCATTGTTGTACCTACATATTTGTACAGAAAAGAAATAATATCATATATATGTAATTACATTATAATACTTACTGTTGAAAGGTGCTCCATAATCTTGTTCGTCTTTGAGTTGAGATGGGGGCGCCGTGGGTGCCGGCGCTGGATCTGAACGAGGAATAGTATAGAGGGGACGAGGGTAGGCAGCAGCGGTAGACTGCTCGTACTGACTAAAGGGGGGTACAGCTGAGGGGACTGTCACTCCGGGGGCACCGGGCGTTCCAGGTACTCCAGAAGCCGAGACTGAGCCCCCACGAGGCTTGCTCAGGTTGAGAGGGGCATCCAAATCTCGAGGAGGACTCACAGGAGGGCTTACGGCTGTTCGAGTTGACCTTCCACCCGTCCATTGAGGCATTGATACCATCTAAAAAATAAATAAAAGGATTAAACACACGCGTAAAAATCATCATGGTTACATCACGAATATACACTGCGTATTCAAAATTAAAATTACAAATATTTACGAGAAACCCATAACATAATTCAACTTTTATCCGTTCACTTATTGAGCAAGTGAGTCTCACTAAAAAAATAAAATGAAATAAAAAATCGCCTTTTTATCCGAATGATTTTTATGTGTTTAAATGAAATTGTGTCACACGTGCAAAACGACCGAAAGAAACTCGTCAGACATTAGTGTTGCCATCAAAATAACGATGTATTTCTTTCGGCACGCATCTTAAATTTTTTGAGTCGCCTTTTCTCGCATACTTGAGTGGCGAATCTACCGAATAAAATACGATTTAACAAAACGACCGAGAGTGTAATTTATTTAAGATAAAATTTAGCAAAAAAAAATGTTTTTCAGATAAGTAGGTGCATATTATATATGTACATACATACATACATATGTATGTATATTGATTCAATTACTTATTTTTGTAATGTCAACGAAGTGATTATCATAATCGAAAAGTTTATTAACAAAAAACACATTTAATATGACCAGTTTCTCATTTTTTTTTAGGAATAATTATGAAAATGTTGTTTTAATGCGTAATTACCCAATCATGCAATTAATGATGGCATTATACAGTATTATAACTGAGGGAACGACATTTGTTTTCAAAGTAAAAATGAGATTCTTTCTAGATAGTTGTTTATCACCATAAAATTAAATTCATATTAGAATCTAATAAGAAGGTTAACGAAGTATTTATTGAATATCTAGGCAACGGCCGTTGAGAGCTATACGTTTCAATATGTTTTGAAATATTCGTCAATTGGTTTCGCTCGTGCCAACAGTCGCATTCGATGTGAATACGTTGTTGGCAAATTTTTAAGATTTTGACGTGGGAACAAAATGGCGGCCATTGCGCGAACAATACGTTTTTGTTTGCGGGCTGGTACTTGTTACGACAATTGTAGGACGGACTTGGCTTGGATTCGTCGGTTCGGGCACGCCTTCTCTGGGGGGGGCCGGACTAGAATTATTTATTGGCCCGCAATCGCAAAAGATAACCAACTATTCTTGAAAAATCTTGGCAATATCCCATACGTTTTGTTGGACGCGTCTATTATGTTCCGTGCGCATGCGCATTGCCGGGGAAAACTTTCGAATACACGAGAGAAAATCACTTTTCTTTTATCACTCATAGTTGCATAGAAAAATAATATCCAGTAAATTATTTTTATGAGAGACTTATCCGGTTTATTAACGGGTGACTTTAACCGATACAAAAAAATAAAATTTAATTTTCATTTTACTTGTCAAATTTAGAATAAGCCAAAATTTTAAGTTTGATGTTTATTCTTATAATTGTTTCTAGTTGTTTTAACCGGCTTCGCTCAGTATTTGTAATATAAACAGCTTAAACATGGCGAATCTAATAGTAAATATTCATTTGTTTTCTTATTTAATTTATTTGAATCGAAAAAAAAATTTAACCAATCGAATCGTCATAGAAACTGACATGTTTTAGATTTCCAACCAACTATAGTTACAAACTTGCAAAGTCTCTTTATTATTAGATGTATTATATATTAGATGTATTATATATTATACCAGAATCCGGCGGCTCCCCCGGGGGCATTCACCCCCGGCGCCCCCATCCCCATGTCGTCATAGAAATTTTGACTTGTTTTCGAAGTTCCTAACCATTATCCAACCAACAATATTTACAAACAAAGTCTCTTTCAAAATTATATATTAGATAACTGTATATTATAAATAAAATTAACTAAAAGTTCTTAATGAAAATTTTGATTTTCTCCAGATATTTAGCAAGGAGATTGCAGTTTTTAATACTTTTAGTGAAAAATTCTAATGTAATTATATATGTATATATATATATGTATAATATATGTATGTTTTCAGTATGTTAATTAAAAAAAAGGAACAATCCACATTGTCTACCATATTTTTGTTAGTTATGCTTGTGCACGATAATACGGGCAATAATGCTTGGTAATTTGTGTATAATACTAATATCTTTACGATCTTGAATAATTTTACTCATACATACATATATATTTTAGCAATTTAAACGATTTGTACTTTTCATTATTTTTATTACACAAATTCAGTAGTCACATTTGTTACTTGTGAAAAATATATCTTAAAAGTCAACCTAAAGACTACTAATAAAAAGTATATCAAATTTTATATATGTACATATCAACTAATATGAATTGGAACTTGTTATTTATAAGGCTTTTAAGGATTTAAATAAAATTGATGTGAAAATCTTACGTTGTGTTGTTGTGACTGTTGATTGGCGTTCTGTAGCCGCTGTTGGTGTGGATGGTGTGGATGATGGTGTGGCAGAGATCTCAGGTGTTCTATGAAGGGCAGAAAGACAAGGGGTTGAGCTGACATGGGTCCTGAGCCATCCAACAGGGGTGCAGTCGCAGCCCCATACTGAGCCACCTGCTGTTGCAGTTCGTGCAGCCGCCTCTCCTGAAGTCTACGGGCCTCGATCCCACCCTGGACCGCCAGTGATGCCTGAAAACGAACACGAATACAATTTTAATGATTGTCGATAGGTGAGGTTCAGTTTGACGCCTAGATAAATATCCGGTTATTAATAAGCACCGGCGTTGGATCAATCTCAAAACGGGTGAAGCGCGCGCGCACCGAAATAGAGCGTAAGAATAAGAGCACTGCGCCGGAATAAAAATGTTTGACGTATACGCGCGCGCGCCGGCTATTATTAGTGTCGCACTGTAGTTTTGTTGTGCCTATTAATAAACACCCATAAAAACATAATTAATGGAACTGTATCTCTTATAAATAAACCGGAACACGATCTTTTATAACTACACGCGAGAGCGCCCGCACGAAAGCTCCGAAACGCGAAAAAAATAATGTAAATATGAGCCTGCTAATGCGAATCGTCGTGTGGGCTTCGGAACTTTCGTGAACTTATCTGCCCAGTGTTTTTTCGCATTGATTTATTGTTCGTTTTAGTTGGCACGCGAGTAATAATTTGTCAAATTTTCAATTTCAAGATCACCGGCGAAATGTTATCTTTCTTAATTTTAAAAGTTACAATTAAAACACACCGAATATTAAAGCAATCGTAAGCGTGTTCTGATACAATGAAATTTTGCTATTAATCAACTTAAATTTTTAGTAGTTGAAAAAATGAATCCTCTGTGTGTTGGATAATGTTTAAATGATAAATTTTGATTTTGTTGATTTGCTGTAATTACATATAGCACTGTTATTATAATACAGAGATCATATTTTTAATTTTTGGCATCGATAATCGTATCTGTAATTAAACATAATACAAAAATATAAAGTCGGTGTCTCGTAACCCTCGGCTGGAAGTCGATATAAATATTTATTTCTGAAAATATCAATCATAATATGTAGGTATTTAAGTGAAATTGAAATAAAATGAGTTTCACTATAATATGAGCCGTTATATTTGAAAGTAAAGTCCAATTTTCAGTTCCAAAAACACTCAAACTAACAATTAACTCAAACAAAAAAAATTTATGATTGAGTTAATTCACAAATTGCTATCACTTATTTTAATTTAATATGTCCAGAATCTCAGAAAAGCATAATAAACATATTACATGTCACCAGTATTTTCACATATTGTTAACGCAAAACATTATATTTAATGTTTTGCGAGATATGATAACAATCGAATATCAAAAGAGAAAACCCGTTTCAGCTGTAAGAACTAATTAGAATATGTAAATGCCGATTGGGAAAATGAAACATGGAAAATTCATGCAAAACGCTGTTCACACGGTCCGATTCCGGTCAATAATTGCAATACTGCCCACATCTGTCCGTCCATAGATCACAGTGATCCTGTTTGTTGTGACGATTCGGTCGTACTTCACAGTTTATTAATAAACAATACCAAATCACAGGTCGGTATTTTGGAATCGCTCGCTTGGATGTGACGTGCAGCGCTCGATTGACGTAGATTCACACAGTACGGCCCACCGACAGTCAAAATCGCTCACACGTATATTATAAACTCAAATCTAAACGAACCAACGACTTGTGACATGGTAGAGATTTTTGTTATAATATTAAAATTTGAACTCTAATCGGATAAATATCGGCCAGACGCTGTGCGACCGGTTAATAGACGATCGCTCCAGCGCGTCAACGCTTGTTCCTAATAATATTATCGGCAGTGCGCAGACAAAAAGGGGTAAATCATAAATATAATAATAATGTGCGTGCGATTGATTTATCTCCGGTGAATTTTGGATTCACGTTGTGTATTGCAAAACCCGGAAAGACGGATCCGTTTCGTGTTGCGTCGCCATCTGGCACGTCGGAAATTTTATTGCCATTTTGTGATTCGGCAGTTCACTATCATTTATTATTTATTATTACTAAGAGAATTTTTAGTATTAAAATAATCAAACTTGGTGACTGTGTGGTCTATTTAAATTATTGACTTACGTATGAAATCTTCGATACATATGTAGAAAGTGTATATATATAGGTAAATATTTCTACATTAAAACTGGTGTGTTTTGTTAGTGTCATACATATGACCCGTTATATTTGAAAGTGGCGGATGTCCAATGTTCAGTTCCAAAAAAACTATTTCTGTTTCACTTAATTCACAAATTGTTATTACTTATTTTAATTCGATAGTCCATTCGCTATAAATATTTCGCAAAACATCATATTTAATGTTTTGCGAAATATTTCTCGAAATGAAGAACTGTGGACTTTTGCCACTTTCAAATACAACGGTTCATATGTATATGTATGTAGGAAAAATAATGCATGTACAACTTTCATATGAAACAAGTTCAATAGCAGTCCATAATTTTTATTTAAAAACAACAGTGTTTGAAACTATTTTGAATAAATTTATATAATTAAGTACATGTATTTATTTAGTGTATGGACAAATATTAAAATTTAAATCCAATCGTAGTATTTTACATGTAATACAGCAAAAAAAATTGATATTTACTTTATTTTTTTTCTATATACCTACTTTTTATCTGATTTCTTTAAACATATCAAAACTAACGTGTAATATATTATGTAAAATATTTTAAATTCATATTTTCGTTGATGTTATATTAAATCACCAACAATTCAGTTTTGTTTTTGAATCATGAATGACTCAATTTACCAAAATACATATGTATATTCCATCATCATATTAAACTTGCCATCGCCTATAATATCACAAAATGTAAATATTAATATGAATAGCTACATAGAATAGGTATGCAACATCTATATGCAAAACTACGTATAATTTTTCAAACTTGATACTGCCAGATAGTCTCATTGATGCGATATTTAATGTTGGTGACCCAAAATTATTTAGGTAAACAGAATATAATAATATTTCATCGTCAAAAAGCCGATGGGATCTCGTGTGCGTCATGTCATATTCAACCGGACATGCCCACTTGCCGGAGAACAAGAAATCCTTTCACGAACGGCAATAATCTATATTTTACGACGCGGTCGTTTTAGCGATTGCAGCAGTTACATCTGTCAAAAATACGCAACTGTGCTGAAATTTTGCTGAAATCTCGGCTGCCAGATCTCGTCCTCCGGAACCGTTTAATTTCTCGACTAATAACCGAGTCAAATTCTCGAAATGCCACACGCAGAATCGGCGCGGAAAACATTTCCAGGCCCATTCCCACCACCATGATGGCCTGTCTCCTGCTATTACGCTACGGCGCGAAAGAACGATCGTCTTAGTCCAATTATAACTTTGATAGATGAAACACCGCTGATTCGTTTCGCACATCGACCGAATCGAATAAATCACGCGGATTCTGTCTCTCGCGATATCTAATCCTCCTTGCAGATGATGCATAGTTCGCACCGGGAAAAAATTCCACAATCTTGACATTATTCATAATTAGCCACAGCTAGCTCAGTTGTAGGTATAATATTATTTGACTGATAGATCTGGTAATCCAAAATGGAAGTAGATAAATTGATTTGATTTTCTCGATGGTTTCTTATGTACGAATAATTATCAGCCAGACTTTTTCTGTCAGAATTTGGCAACGTGTATTTACATATGTAATTCTGAATAGCAAGAAAAAGCCACAGTGTAAACTTGTATTGAAAATATTTGATTGTTGATGGATGTATGCTGATTCAATCCTTTCAATTCAAGAATGACGATTTCAATGTATTTCGAAATTAAGCTCATCCTCATAAATCATAATATGTACTATGTTAAATTGAAAACTGTAAGAAATTTAACAGAGAATTTCGTAAACAATTTGCTAACAAGATGCTAATTCTACCCACGAAATAATTTCTAATCCTTCTCATTATATTCGATTAAAAATCAACCTCTACAAATCGTCATGTAGCTGTTTCAGTTCTGCCAAAAGCGAGAACACACATATCTACTAGTGCTTCCAATCCCGGGATCCCGATATGGATGATAAAAAAAACGGAAAAAAATGTTCAATTGCATATTTTCATATTTCAAACTCTCACGATGTTTCACACAAAAAATACTCCTCATATTGGCGTTCTTGTTTTGAGTGTATGGCTACATTCCTTAAATTTTCGGTTCGCATCCATTTCTAGATTTCTAAGATTAAATAAAAGACATCCTTTAACGTAATCAAATAAAGTAAAAAACATCACTTTTTACAAATAGTTTGTACCGTCTAGTAATTATTCATCGAAACAATCCACCTAATATAAAAACTGAAATTACATTGATTTTATGTAAAAAAATTAGGATGTGACCAGCCCACAACTTTATCTATGTACATATGTAATCAGTGATATGTGTGATTAGTCACTAATCACACATATCGGCTATGAGCATTTTCAATACAAATTGAAAACAAATGTTGGGAAACTTACACAAGATAAAAGTTCTACTTCCGGCTTACGAATTCTGACCAAAACCTTATAAACTAAAGAATACAAATATATATTTTCTAACTACATAAAGAATACAAATATATATTTTCAGCTTAATATGATAGGAGGTGTAGAAAGAACATTACGGTCACAACATTTTTGACGTTTTTAAGAGAAAAAATCCCACCTCTGGTTCATTGTATTTAGTATTTTTTTTTTCATCATAGTGATACAACAATTATACTAGAATTTTTTCGTAAAGATCACATGTTTAAGGGGTCGAAAAAAATTGTGGAAGAAAAATCGAACGAGAGAAACTGCCACTTCCGGTTGACGGATGCTTACCAAATTTTATAGATAACTTGGTATTAAACTTAAAATTTCAGTTCAATAAACCAAGGGGTTTCTGAGAAAAACATAAAAAACCTTGATTTTCTCGAATGGAAGTACTACTTTCGGTATAGGAAAAAATATTTGGGTATAAAATTAATAATTTTTATTACTTATAAAAATTTTTTAGTCCGATTCGATTAGCGGTTTGGGAGATAATTGAATTCAAAAACAAAAAAAAACACCTATAATGGAAGGTACCATTTCCGGTCATCTTGAAAATTTGAAAAAAAATTACGTCGTATCGATAAGAATTTCAGTAACCGATACTAAGTTTCAGTTCGATAGAACGAACGGTGTTCAAAAAATCCCCAAAATATGTACACTGACACATAGACACCCACACAGACACATTTTTTCTAGTTCCTAAAAACGTAATCAATGATCGATTCTGAGTTCGAATCAGTCAAAATATGCTACAAATATAATTGCAGTTGAGCACAAAATCTATGACACAATACAGGCCGTTCATACCATTTCGTGGGAACGGCAAGCGTCAAACAGGGTCAGAGAAAACAAATGGACTATGACTGTCATTGCTCATCCCACCATTGTTCATTATATAATGTTGTTTTATGATTTTTCCTTATTATTTTTGTAAAAATAATATTTTTAAGGAAATTTTTCCAGCACCGTAATCCCGGTATACAGACTAATTTCAGCACCGGGATTCACGGTACCAGAAAACACCGGGATCCCGGGATTGGAAGCCTTAATATCTACCTATACATACATAAATACGTACATATGTACATATGTATAAATTAGGGATTTAAAAAACACCCCATCTACTGGTTTTAACGAAAAATTTTCCCACTACTGATAATACTGGTATTCGTTTATTTAGTTAATTAGTAATTACCAATAAATTGTCGATAAGCTTGTATTTTTGTTCAATTGAATAGTGGAAAATTGAAAAACATCTGAATAAATTATCCTCTTTTTTATACGATTAATTATTTATTTTCTAAATTCGTTGCTCAATACGCTAATCTACATACACAATGGTTTCTTCCTATGAACATATGTACCATCTAATTCTGTATTGACGTTCTAACGCAAAATACGAATAAAATGTAAGAAGTTAGAGTTGAAAATAAAAGATTGGAAATCTATTTCGTAATACCGGTAGCATTGAAGGAAGGTCACATTTGCCCCAAATCCAGTACTGGAATCACTGATAATAATAAACATCAAAATACTTTTTTTAATTGTGTATATACCTATGTATACCGACATACATATGTACATACATATATACATATAAAGATATAGGAATGCGACATTCTTTTGAATGTGGAAAAATAATCAGCAATTGTCCCATAAGTTTTATAATTCGCATAAAATTATGCATGTAAAATATTTCCAAATCACCTGGCTATAATGTCATGCAATAATAATTACATACAGATATAATTTTTTATTCAATTAAACGCGAGGGTACTTTAAAACAGTAAGTCGCTAATTATCCTGCAAAACTTGTTTCAACAACGGTACAGTCCAATTACATTTTAATTTATTTAATTGCAAGTTTAACTTACATCCTACAATCTCAAATATTGCATGCATATGTTATTTTATAACGCAAAAGTCATACATCTTTTATATAAATAAATCAGAAAAAAATTACTTATGAGATATTCAATTAGTTTTGATTTATTAAATTTAATTAAATATATACCACTTCAATCATGAAAGACGGTAAATTTTACCTCAATATGATGCTATTAAATTGTTGCATCCGAACATTTCAGGTGATGAAGTGCCAAAAATTACTATGACTTGATGAAATATTTATTGCAATTGATCATCGGCTAAGAGGGCTACTTGCCAGTACAAACACTATGGATTCGTCAGATCAATACATACACATATGTATGTATATATTTACATAAATGAACAACATAATCGTGTTATGAAAGCGCATAGTGTATGTCTATGAATGTACAATGACCCGATTGATTTTTTTTATATGGAAACTTTTAAAGTACGAAGAATTTTAAATTTGCAGCAATGCTTGTTTTCGCAATTTTTCTCCGCACATCTCAGCAAAGGTCGTTATGAGAAAGACTTGTACAGCAAGCAAATTGTTACGCTGAAAAGTCACGTCAGAGATTTTGCATCAATGAAGAAAGAAACATTATGAAAACAGCGTATATATACATATACATCAATTTGAAACATATTTGTCTTCTCATTAAAGTGCTTGATGACTTGTCTCCGGTACTGTTTGTTTTGAGCTTTCTGTTTTATTTTCCACATCTCGTTTCCACGTTCATTCATTATTATATAGAAGGGGAGTGGTTGCCTTTTTTATGCCCGTTTGTTTATTGTCTGCTTTTTGAACCTGCTCTCCCCATCTCCCTTAACCGATGAGAGGTCCTAACCAGCAAACCCACCCCAACTACACGTACAATTACACAACCACCCCCTCCTTCTGCACAGTCGAAACAACAATACATCTAATGATGTCAAGTGACTTCAATTGCTTGCAAAAATTTAGTGGACTCTGTTCGTATAATTAAATCGCAATGTCATATCTTACGGGCTTACCGCAAGTGGCGATAATATAAATATTGACAGGTCATAAATTAATGAAATATAAAATGTATCGAGACCGCGCTACTTCGTGCGGTTTCTTTGAAGCATTGCTAAAGATACATACAATGTCGGTCACACCAAATTAATTGTCGGTCAGATATGAAGCTGAACTCTGGTTCTGTTTATTTGTTCGTTACGATTGGCGGCAAGCCGAAATCACACTTCTTATACATCGGGCAAAATAAATAAAATATGTATACTCGGCGAGAGAGTGAGGTGTGCACGCAACAGGCGCTACTCGTAAATTTACCCGATAATCAAATAAACACGTCTCCTTATCTATCCATGTCTCGATAACATAGATAGATCTCCTCAGATCTCTCTCATGGGTCGGTAGTGAATTAAGAGATGTAGGAAGAAAACACTCAACGCGATGCATGGTGGCGATGGTTTAAAGTAGAATATAATGTGCTTTTTGTTATTATTTGAAGACACGTGCGATTCATCTATCATTTCTAACGTATACGAAACTCGAAAAGAATCGTAGAATTATGTTTTGTTTATAAAGCCATCCTTTAAAAAAAAATTATATACCACTCGATTTGTGATATATCTGCGAATGATCGTAACGAAGTGTGCGATGATGTTACCGTTTCCGACATTTCTGTGAATTTAAAACATATTCTACATATGTATCTACGTGCTTTTTTTATAATTATGTCAGTGGCGGCTCGTGAGAATTTGTAGTGGCGGGGCTGCACTGATAGTTAAAAAGAAAAAATGTCACCATAAATGTTCTATCATGTCATAACAGGACAAGATAAGTATAGTTTTTGGCGTACGAAACTAGAAAAATCGTGAGATTATACGCATTTTTTAAGTGTTCGACATTTCCCTCGTGTTTTTTTTTTTAATTTTATTGTTTAAATGTTTTAAGTCAATAATTCTTGTTTTCGTCCACGATGCGTCACCTGGCGACTCAGCTCTAAGCAAAAGTCAAGATTATTAAATTGTTGATACCAAAAACATGATATATACTGAAATATTAGTGTATTTATATACTGATTATTGTATATTTTCGTAATTTACTATTTTCAGTATTAATGTCAAAATTTTACATTGAATATTGTGTTTATTTAAAAATAATAAGCACTATACCATAGATTATCATATATGTATTAAGTATAATAATGGACACGTTCTTTTAAAATGTTTACAAAATAAAAACGAAGCAAAGCGCAGAGATGTCGCTCACCACCATTCCAACGTCATCTAATCAATCGCGCTTTGATCTTTCGATTCCAAATTTGTAAGGGGGCGGATGACGATAAAATAGGGGGGGGGTTGAGTCGGTGGTAGAAAAAGAGGATAAAAAAGTCTCCTTTGTAATGACATCGACAAACTTGAATGAACTTATCAAAAAAGCAATTTATTATGTGACGAAAAGTTTTCCGTAGACTTTGGGTGCGCGCACAACAAACACCTTTACACTCTTCACCCACACTTAAAAATAATAATAATATTAATATAAGGGACTGCGAATTTAACTACTTTCGCATTTTTGGGGGGGAGGGAGTGATTTAAGTCCCTCGAGAGTGGCCAGGCTCGTTATGAGAGCACGTGCCGCGCACGCGCAATAGCACTCGAAACACCACAATGTCCACTCCGAAGGTACTTTACACTAATAAATCATTAAAAAGTGAAGTTAAAGTCAACGTGAATAAAGTTGGCGTCACACTTTTCGTACTAAAAGTGAGTCTTGGTGTTTTTGCGTCTACCGGAAACAGTCTCCAGACACAAAGGGGATCCTTCTCTGCATTAGAAGTGGAAACGATGGTGGGAAATGTTGAATGCATGAGGGGAGGGGGTGTGGGAGAGAAGGATCGGAAACAAAACGTCAACACCATTGAGGATCAATGTGGATAAAATGTAAAACACGTGTGCGCTTCTCCTCTCGTGCATTGTTTAGAATTTACATAATATGTATATGTACGGATAATATTGTATACATACATATGTATATTCGCATATCATTGAAGCGCATGTAAACACACGCAAGTTTGGGTCTTTTAACTCGGGAGACCAAAAGCGGCCAATAATCCGCTCAATATAAGCCAGTGCGACTTTTTTGGCCAACTAGTTGCGCGACTAGACCAAGGAGTTGAGGGGTGTGGCACGCTCCATCTAACTGTATATATTTGATTTGATCGTGCGACTAATTGGCCGACCAAAACCACACGGTGTGGGCGGGCTTATATTGAGCGGATTTTTGTTCGCTTTTGGTCTCCCGAGCTACGAGATAAAGTTTGAAAAGGACTGTACAAACATACATATATACATAGGTATATCATTCATACAATAAATGTACATGTAAATGATTTTGATGGGTAATATTACTGGATACCAACAAATGTATAATGCACATATGTATGTATATCGACGATATTTAGAGGGTAACATATCTAGTGCAAGGAATAAGGCTGACTTATGTACATATGTACATACATACATACATATATTTATGTATGTAAGCTTGGGAATTAATATTCATACAAATTCGTAATGACGTTAGTGTTTATTAATGGGGAAAACACAGTCTCGTTGCATCAAACACTCTAAGTAGCTTACATATGTGTACATAGATATATATATACATATATAAGAGTTTGTGTTCATGAGCGTTTCAGAAGTCTTACCTTTTACAAAAGACGTCTACGAGCATACTGAAGCGTATACAAGGAAATCTAAGTTGCAAGTTGAGCATATGTACGTGTCTGTTGAGAATTTATGCGTACATAAGTAGTAAGTACATAGTACATATGTACATTCAGTATGCACTTCGTAGTGCCTTTTGATTGTGGAAATTATGACGAAATTCAGACTGAATACCACAATTTTACTATATCGCAGCAAATATTCTAAATTTGGAAATATACTATACTAAAATAGGAAATAGAATAAATATTCCTTATAAAAGGTTGTATTTATGGTAGAAATTGTGTATTTACATACACATGTATACGTTAGACACAATCGTCAAATGTACATACATGTGTATGTAAATATGTTTCGTGCAGGATTAATATTTGAGTTCAGAGTACTTGTCGTCTTTGGTATAGTTCAGTTCGCCTTCCATGCATCCTCGCATTCAAGAGCTTAAGTTTGTCCAAATATGTAGAGCTTCTCAGCTTCCAGACTGCTAGCTCGTGCCGCTTTTCATGCAAGAGAAGATGTCAGCTTTGATTTCATCTGAACAAACAGTAGCAAAATCTTCGGGTGCAATGTAATTATTCTTGGCTTCGACTGTCGCCACGATATCATGATATTCTGGAAAAATTTGCACTCGTCCCCTCCATTCTCTCGCTTTTCCACGGGGAGCGTCTTTGAACAAACACGCAGGGTGGTCCTTCCCTCGGAAAATGACCCGTGCTTTAATAATTAGCAAAAGTCAACAGCGAATTAAAATCGTAGGACTTTGCGCCTGACAAAGGGTGTTTGTCTGCGCTTTTCGCCCCAGGAATAAGAGTGGTGCAAATAAAACAAAAATCGGACGGCACTGAACAAATAAGCGAAACACAGCAAAGGGAATCAGAGATGTCGAACGAGAGATACACTAAAAGAGAGGCTAACAGTAAATACAGCTTCCCTTTTGAAATTGACATTTTTTTCAAGTCTACGTTGAAATTCAAATAAACAAATACCTTTGTTGACATCGTGGATAATATTTACAATTACGAGAGTAATCAGTGTATCGAGTAAGAGAAAACGGGAGAAAGTAATATAACGGGGAGGTCGTACTCCCTCAGGAATGGTATGTATGATGAAAAATAACTTTTTCCATTTTTTATATCCTAACATATAATAATAAATGAATAAATTAAAGATAAAAAACAATACCCCTTTTCTATAATGTATCGCCTTTAAATTGTGATTTGAAATAATATTATATTTAATTTATCTAAATAATGAACTTACTTTTATGTGTGACTTATTTTACCATGTTACAAAATTACGTAACTAATCGTATTAATATGAATTTATTTTGAGCCAGATTTGGAAACTACTCCGAAGATGCTTGATTACTCTTCCATTAATACATCAATTAGAAATAGTTTTGACCAATAGTTTGGTAAATAATGATTGAAATGATTGTAACCTGTATTTTCGATATGAACTAATATGAAATAGAAATAAACACACACCGTAATGTACAACACATGTGTATGTTAATTTTATATTATATAGATTTGTACGTATATACATATGTATGTATGAAGATGTACCTATATTACACATTAAAATCGAAAAAAATATTTTAATTTTGCAAAAATACACACATACATATATATGTATGTAAATATATGTATGTGGAGTTAATTCATTTTTAAGAACGATACGAAAATATAAAATACACTGCAGATTGTTTGTGTTACAATGCTTCAGCAATTGCCGAGTGCAATTCATCCCTTTGATGTTATATGTAGCATTAGCTCGGTTTTGTTTGCCCTTCCAATAACGATATATTAGCTGTTTTTATTCGGCACCTATACAATAATAATACAACGTTCTTCGAATAAGATTTTACGGAAATAAAATAAAAAAGAAAGGGTATTGACGAGGAAATTTAATAGTCGCAGAATGTTTCCAACGTTATTTATCTTGAAGTTGTTGAGAGGGGTACTCGAGTAATATTTTTCCGGTGGAAATGCACAATAACGACCATTCTGGAAGTAACGTACTGGAAAATTGTTTATAGCTCGGAATAAAGAGAAAATTTTCAAGAGACTACAGGAAACCAACGAGACTGACTACTTGAGTTGGAAAAGCGGAATGGACAAAAATAAACTATCGCGATTCGAATATAAAGAAGTATTTATTATTATAAAATGCATCTTAGACCAATTGAGAATCCATTAAATTGATACATTAAGGTTGAATAAGTATATTAAAAAAGTGACATATCCATGTTGTTTCTTGACAATGAGCTTTTACGGAAGCGCGTAAGCATACTTTTTACTTGTATGAAAAAGACAGAGCTAGTGTTATGAAACAATACAAATCGTTATCATTTCCATAATGATCTTACGGTAAATTATTATTTAATTTTAGATGAATGTATAACATGTAGGTAGGTAATATGTACAAGTGTAGTCAAAACTAAGGAATAATTCAAACGTGATAGAGAGGTCTTTATTCAAGAGAATATAATAAATGTAACATAAATTCTATAAAGAGCCATACAGTTATTCTGAATACGTGCATTAATGTATTATATATAATTTCTGTAAGTATGGAAAGATTCACTAACAAGTAATTTTTGAGCCAAAAATGGATTAAAACACCACATCGGAATCTAATCATTTTAGTTTATAAAAACAAATTCTAGGCAAGATCCAGATGTCTCGATCGAATCGAACTGTTGATGTTCATCTCGTGTTGTTTGAGCCGTAGAAGAGCGCTTCAGACTTTTATTGCCGCTGTAGACTAAATCGTAAGAATGAATTTGTATCTGTCCGCGTCGGTTTGGTTCTCGTAAAGTGGTCTCTTCTTACTAGCCAATTCAATTTAATGGTTTATGAGCTGCAGAAACCGACGAGTAGCAGACGAATTGTTGCAAAATTAAAGTAGTCTCAAACACACAAACAACGAAATGGATATCAAAAACCCGACAAAACTCGCGAATAAACACTCGTCGAAATATAGCGCGAGCTTTAAAAAAAAATATTCATAGGGATCACACATATACACGCCCGGAATAAACATAGAAACTAACTGAACAAATCAACAATTTTGATAGATGTTATTTTATGAGGAAATATAAAGATTAAAGTTTTGTGGTGCAATATTTAGCACACAATACTAACACTATGTACATACATGTTTCAAATGGTAAACGGATTATTCCGCAAAAAGTCCAGTTCTCTGTAGTACAATATTTGGCGATTGATGGAGTTTTTGGGTGCCAAATGTTCCGTGATCGAGATTTTAGTGACTTGCACGAGTACGCCTAACCGTTTCAAATCTGTATGTATATGACATAAGCCCATATATGTGTAATAAGTCCGTATATGACATAAGCCCATGTAGTGTAAAATGAAAAGCACGTGCATTAATACTTAACATGTTCATTAGAATTAATGGAAAGTGTCATGGTATGACTTACGTTTTATTGATTTAAGACATGTACATATGCACATACATACATGGAAATATCTTTTATGCAGACAATAGTATAAAGCGCTAAGTATGTATTTGGTTAAATTCAAATGAAACTTGAGCATTGAATCGAAATTTATCCAAAGTAATTTCACTGTGAGATTCAATTTCAATTCATCCCCGTTTCTGCTTTTGCTGTGATTTAAACTTTCAGGGCTGGGAATTGGTAAAAATTCAAAAACGATTATGAAAAAACGGAATTGAAGAAGAGAGAAGAAAGAGAAAAAGAAGGGTTGAATATATAATGACAAAAAGCGAGCTTCGCTTACCCAACCCACCCACCCTGTACGCTACTGGAAGACAGTGGCGGGGAGTATGCGCCGATAGTCTATTTGAATAATAATAATAATAAAGTTTTCAATCAACGGCTTCTCTTTGAAAGGCACATAAAAGTTGGTGGAGTGAATATCGGAAAGTTTATACAGCGAGGTAAGCTTGAGCGAGATTCTTCCGACCAAAAGAAAATATTTGGCATCTTAATCTCAGGTTCCAAGCATACCGACATATAAATTTTCTATAGCTATATTACAATAAAATTAAATATATCATTAAGCGCATTTGATAATAAATAAATAAAATATTTTGCATTTTGATCTTCATATGCCGAATTTCATATGATAAAACATTCATATGGATACCATTTTCACAGTGGAATCAAACTTGTGGTATGATATATATTTATAATCTAATATATAATTTGGAATTACATATAAATTGACTGCTGAAGATATTAGCAAATACATTCGTGAGTATATTTTTCAATCGTAGATTATTACGAATTGTTTTTGTAAGAAAAACTCCTTTTTCCATTTGTCACCGTCAGACGTGATTCCAATGCCGATGAATATTTAAAGCTGGGGCGTTCTCGGTTCCGGTTCGTTCGAATTAAAAAGTTTATCAGCGAGAAGAGTGGGACAAACAGGAAATAAGCTTTTTGTGATGATGGAAGCAATAAAACCGGTGAAACGATAATAAAATGATTGCTCGGGAGAATGAAAGGTTTATGGACTTGCAAAGCCCGAGGTGTAATATTTTTGGCCAAACCGTTCATTATGACGAGCTGACGAACAAGATGACGGTTCTGGAAACACGCATTGGATAAAAGTGACTCTTTTAATTGTTATTGGTCGGGGTGAGTTGTCTTGTCGGTCTCTTATGTCGGATTAACGGCCGCTTAACGACCCCCTCGTTACAGTGTTGGATTTCATTTTCGAAACCCCGAATTTTCGACCGTTAACGATCGCGATGAAAAGCCACTCGGATCTAAATTTGTGTAATATTTAAGTTGAATTTATGTTACAACTACAGCTATGGCTGCTAACGATATGACAATCGGCTAATTATATTTAATACGAGTGCTACACTGCTACAGGTTTTACGGGAAATTCAAATAAAAATATTAAATCTTTTATGTTTATTTAACGATTTTTTCCACCGTAAATTATGATCTATTTATTATTTTATAACTAATATTATAAATTCCCTAGAATTAAACATTCATTTAAAAGCAAATATTATGTACATTTTCTCTGAAAAGTACGTACATATGTGTACTCACGTTGGAATTTTAGAAAACTTCTTTTAGTGTTATAAAAATTTAAACTTTATTAATATTCATACAGAATAGCACAATATTATATAGAGATTGAACTTCGTCATAAAAATTCGTCTTCCAAATAAATACTTCCGGAGAAGTCAGGATTTATGTAATGAATACTCAAATATGTATATTAACATTATAATATATATATTTTTATTTTATCAGTAAAAAAAATGTTATGTAAGTATGATGAAACCAGACATTAAAAATTGTGAAACATATTTTATACATGTTCGAATTCAAATTACTATTAACGTATATTTAAAACTGTTTTAAAATGGATAAATTAAAAAAAACTAGGGCATTGTCGGAATACGTAATACAAAAAGGAACCAAGCGTCAGATGCATTTGTTGCATCGCTAACGTATCAAATCCGGAACGCGTTTAATATAAACATCTTATGAGAAGGGTCTAAGGATTAATTTGACGGACACACCTTCTACATATATACACTGACATATAATACAATACGTTTCTGTACTTCTATTGATGCATCTTCCGGTCCATTTGGATCCGCAACAAAAGACGACTCGGACAGAGAGGATTAATCTCTTCGATGCGCGTAGTATCAGTCGCACATGTCAAAACTTAATCCTCGAACAAATTAAAATAAATGTATAAGAATAATTATGCCCTTATAAATACACATATGAGGAGAGAGGGGATTATTTAGCATTATGACTAATATCGAGATGTGTTTGTCTTGTCGAGGAGGGTACACATTTTGTTTCTCAGTTGACGTGTTCATCCAGTCACAACGCATTATCGGATTGCGTTCCGTTTCTTCCATCTTCACAACATTTCGCCACTAATCCCGTCCCGCGGGACTGTGCTCCTAATGGGACTACACCAGAAAAGTGTACTTTTTGTTTTCAACGCACATTTATTTATATGTGAAAATCGTGTGCGTATTTTTCAACGCTCTAAACATCATCATATGCGTGTTTCATGTTGCTCTTCAAACGCTTCACGTCGGTTACGCTCGTTAGAGACGCTTCTGAACTTGATATATGTACCTACATAAATATATATTTTTCTCCTCTTTATAGTGGACCGGTGATCGTCAGGTCCAAACAGTAGGATATTTCGGACACCTTTATGACCGTTTGAGATTCATTATTTCAATCATAACTTGTGATCGGTGCACGCGAGCTGTAAATAAAACCCCCAACCGGCCGTGTCTGTCGGTGTATCAAACAAAAACATGTGTTTCATCATAAAGGCGGGATAGACACACACCGGGACAGGAAGCTGTGATCTTCGAGACATTATTCTCGGAATGGTTGCCCGCACACCGTTGAAAAAGTAATTAATTGCGTTTAATTAATCACTAAATTTGACTTAATTGCTCAGAAATTGATGTCGAAACCAGCATAATAAAACGCGATACCAACGTTGGCTTTTTTTGTATATTTTAATTTGTATTATAATAAATAACTAGAGTATTCACGTGAGCGGTAGAAAACATGTTAATTAAATCAATCTATTTTATGATTCAATTTATTTTATGTTTTAATTCATATAAAAAGATGATTTTTAGATAGGTTACTAAGGAACACATTTCCTATGATTTTTATTTTATATCTACATATATGTAATGCAGCAGTTTTTCATTGTATCACCTAATCGTTTTTCCTGGAACGGTAACTCTTCCGGGGCTAGTGGTTTTTATTTTGTTTTCCGCTCTTGTGAAAATGACGACGATTGTCTAAATATATATGACGAGGAGGATGAAAACTTTCATTGATCATTAGTCAGACCTGATTATTTTGACACTCGGATGATCGCGAACGCCATTTTTCCTTGCACGTTTAATTTACTAGCATTAAAAACAAAATAACTTTCA
The DNA here is from genome assembly GCF_051622035.1 of Arctopsyche grandis. NCBI lineage: Eukaryota > Metazoa > Arthropoda > Insecta > Trichoptera > Hydropsychidae > Arctopsyche > Arctopsyche grandis. The sequence continues at coordinate 9,060,424 of NC_135355.1, forward strand.
TATTTCGTTAAATGTTAACAAGCTGATCACCATGATGGAATTATCGCATCCTCAATAAAAATCCCATAATGATATCTATTATAATAACTTTCCTTTAGACTGGATAAGCATATCGACTTGATGACGTGTATCGTTATTTTTGTTCATTTTTATATTAAATGTTTAGACGAATTATATGAATCGTAATAGTAATAATATGTATGCATGTATATTATGAATCATAAAATTTGCAAATTTATTAGATTTGTAATTAATTTTGGAATCATATTATTTGCGCGCCCGATTTAATATATTGGTTAGCATTGGGATGAAATTAATCAAAACTAAAATGGACACGTGCACTTTTGGCAAATTTGCATAATGTTTGTTTATAATCGTCTATTATAAATACATAAATATGCGAACGCTCGAACCTAAACAGCATTAAAATATTGTAATTAACGAAACGCATAGAAAATCACGCAGAGAATTGGTTCAAAACAACGACGGTAAAATGTTACGTTCAAAACTGGCACAATTAATCGAATGCTGAATTTACGGAAATATTTCATTACAGACTATTCGGTACCAAATATGATGTAGTCTAACCTCCATGGTATCGGTTATTAATTTGATAGATTCGAATATACATACATACATATTTTCCATCGCCGTTAAATTTAGAGTAATGATATCGTCGTCCTTCAAGTTATATTTGCACACCTTAGTTTTCTTAGATTCTGACAAATACCAGGATTGATAATTGTATCGGACTCGGATTATTTCAGAACTGGCACAGCGGGGTATTTATCGTTGACACCAGGTCGTTGAGGGGTTTGTGAACGAACCCGATCCGTCCGAAACCAGATGGCCCGGAGCTTGCAACACTAAACAAGCTACAATGTGACCGTTGTACGATGCTGGTCTCTGGACTTCTTTACAGCGTCTTCCGCGGGAGATGAGTCCATTATTATTTCAGGACGTGTAAGATATCGTAACCGGGACTCGTAAAGAGACGTGTCAAGAGCTTTTAAAAACTCCTCTATGCCAAAACACGGAACAACTTCCGCAAAGGATAATATTTCCACATGACACAATACACGGGAACATTTGTATGCTCGAACGCGATCTGTCTATAAATTTGGATGAAGCTTTCGGCAACTGGACATTAAAAGTGACAATAAATCTCGTAAGAATAACATGATACATGCGCGTTAAAAAATTAAACAATCTAATATATTTGTCGAGACGAAAGACTATTTTATTACGATTTGTATCAAAACAATATTCAAAACAGGTAGGCAAAATTAAAAATGTCACTTTCGCGACGTGTATACGACTGCGTTAACATTGTCTATTACATTAATTTACTTCACAAAACATAAGCATAAAAATGTTTTCATTTATTTTTAATCATTTTGGGTATTGGGTTTCTTATTACTGCATAATAAAATAACACCCAAAATTGTTCATCCTATGTGGAGCGTGCTAAGATTCAGGAAGAGGGATTTTGAACCATATTATGTTAAATATAATCGATTTGGATACAATTACAATTAGGATTACGCGTAATTCTAAAATGGTCCAAACATTGTATTTGTATCAAATAAATATACCTATGTATGGATGTACATATGGATACATGTAAGTACATATGTATGTATGTATCTTATTTGTATGCAGATGAATACAGTGATACCGTCCAAGTGGTTTTTGACAGTTTCAAAGTACTTACAGTACATATGTACGTATGTACATATCGATGGTTTGGTGCATAGGTATTGTATGTCCATTTTGAAATTTTAATCGAATTTTAAGTTTGTAGATGCTGGAATAATTCAGGTGTTTCTTTTGAAGGTAATTTATGTGGTATACATAAATTACCTTGAAAGGAAAATTACTCCAATTATTGAATTATTCCACCATCTACAAACTAAAAATTCGATACAAATAAGAAAAATGGACATACAATATCTGTGCACCATGGCATCTATATGTACATAAATATGCATTTTAATATACTTTTTAAATTGTTATATACGTATATCACTTGCGATTTAATTGACATTTTTTTCAAACAAATGTAAATTTCTTTTCCAAGAATCAGTGTATTGCAAAATTAATATTTTTAATGCAAAAATAACATTTATTAAAAATGTCATAGATATAAAATATAAAATTCACGTATTTCGCAAACATATGCAAACATATGTACATATTAATTTAAATATTAACTCGAAATTTATTTGAAAATGAATATTAATATTCACCATCATGTAATTAGCCGTCTACTTAATCGATATTATCGGTGACTATCGATGCATTCTTTTATCAGGGAAATGTCCATCAGGGACACATTATGTACCTACACAAGTACATACATATGTGCGTAGTGGTTGGAGGGAGGAAAATGGTGCAAAGCACGAGGACGACTGTAACGATTGAAACAACTCGTTTTGTCCTTCATTTAGGTCGGCCTTGCATGAAGGGTTACCGCAGTAGCAAAAGGCATAATAACCCCTATGCCGATATAATAAGCCGTATTCGACTGACGTATGTGTGTGTTTTGTAAATGTGAACATTCAATTGATATGCGTCAAAGTCTGAGCGCATCCACGGGACCAATTAACCCCTCGGATGCGGCGGCCCATTTCGGTTCGAATGCCATAATTCGTTCGTCGGATTTGCACTAACTCTATTCGGCATCCCTCAATCTGTCCATCTAGCTGTTTCAATCACCATTGTGGCTTGCACTTAGTGGTGTCATCAAAATTTCCGTAACAACTGGTTTCCAACAAAAACAATTCAAAAACGAAACCAATAAAACCGAATGAAAAATTGCATCTATCAATATATTTACGAAATTATGGAGTTCTACAGTATGCGTATATAATTTTATGGTAACTTAAACAAAAAATGTTATATATTACATTTGCACATATGTATGTACATATGTACATACGTATAATGCAATGTATATTCAATTATTCTAAGTAGTGTATGAATATCAAAAAAGGTATATTTTATTATTCAATATTAAATGAGAAAATCGTTTGAACATTAAACTACGTGTAATGGAACTTTTCATTTCCACTTACATTGTTTTACAAATGTATGTATAATACATAGGTAAAACAAGTAAAATATACTTCTTGGTCAAAAAATCTTGTTTGTATAATGAAATTTAAAAAAAATAATCTTACATATATATAATATGTACATATGTGCATTTAGGACTTTTGTCCCACATATGTACATTGAGAATAATTGTATTTAAATTAAGATTAAGATAAGTATATTTTCACATCAAAAAAAATAATTAATGAAAATTTTGAACATATGTTTGTATACATATATGTAATTAAAATATTAAAAAATATCATAAATAAAATAATCAACTTAAATTAATGTGTCATTATTTATTTTATTGAAAAATCTTTTATCATTATACACCGATTGTCATCTTCAGGATTATCATTTATTATAATCTGGAAGCACTACAGTCCGAGTTCAATACATAAATGATGTTTTAATTTGAAACGAACGAACGGATTAAAAGAGTTGTGTTTGTATAACAAAGAGCTATTTTTTGTCAAAGGGCTGAAGCAGTAGTCGACGCTTTGTGCTGTTCAGATTGCACGACCAGATAGCCGGATGTGCGCTTTCCACCCTTTTTCACAATTCGTCCGATATGAGCATGTTGTCGGACGATTCACCTGTCCAAACGCATTAAAATTCGGAAATAATAAATTATATTAATGTACAAACATACATACACGATGAAAATTTATTCGAAAATGGCTCAAGTCTCAAAAGGATCTTACTAATTGCATTAACGGACTAAAACGGAGGGAGATGAAAGTTCCCAAGTAACTAAAATCAAGACAGAAGCTTTGATCGACAAAACTTTCGTGCTCGTTCTGCGTAAACTCAACATTTACGTTTCAATGAAGTAATTCGAAAATATCTACTTACAATAGGCAAAAATACGTATGTATATCTTCGCATCACTGCACGATTCGTCGTGCAAACATAATAACTTTGCAGTTGCAGTGTACACGTGACGGTATTAAAATACTAAATGAACATGTACTGATATATGTATATGATATGTATGTATGTATGTACATATGTAGGGGAGGGATGGTTACCGCATGTTTGTATTTTAGTCCTCCCCTGCTTTTGACAAATTGTAATTTTCAACAAATGTTCGAAACGGGGGACTTGCGGCGAAACGTATTACCGCTCCAAAGCGTCCTCAGTTCTAAGTTCATTTCGTTTCCAATTCGTATTGAAAGAAAGAGACACAATTGACTGTTCGATGAGTACGTATACAATGTATGTACTTATGTATATAGTACCCATTTGATTGGAAAAATTTGAATGCAAAATTAGAATTATTAAAAATTATATTATAAATTAAGTATATACTTATGTACATATGTATAACAATGGAAAATCTATACTTTATGTGTGCACTAGTGGCATGCCGTGCAACTCTCTCTATTTTTGTCGCACAGCCACACGTGCGCGTTAGCAAGACACAAGACTAGGTATGATGTCACTTAGGGCGATAACACACAGCGATGAACGGCACATCGTGTGCTAGGATCCCCGCTGTGGGGGGTCTCCTACATTTCTTCAAATATGGGATACAACGTTATCGATCACTGTCAAGCAAGGATAAATACAAGGATACAATTTTATCGAAAACAGTCCAGGGGGTCATTTTGGGACCGGGGGTGCTGGGCGTTCTATGAATATGTGAAAGACACGGTCCATTTTTTCGCACGTGCCATGAGCATCGCTGTGTGTTTTCGCCCTTAGTCCCCTCGTATCCTGCTCGCGCACACGTAAGTAAGGCTGTGCAATAAAAACAGGGAGATCTTCATGGCAAGCCACTGGTATGTAAATACAAACTTATTAGTATATGTCATTATTAAAATTAATTGAAATAAAAAGTATATATTCGACTATCTAGATTGCTTCTTATAATTGACGAGATTTGAATATTGAACATGAAAATACACATTATTTCTTGTATCTCTATGAAATCAGTCGGTTTAATTTACTGTTTCACCCAAAATCGATACCGAAAACATAATTATCACCCAAAAATAGTATCTCTATATATTGTTATTGCAGTGAAAGACCATTTGAGAAGCCACTCGATTCCCAAAAATGTAATTACACCAAATTTGTCATAGTAAAGTCTAAAATAATAATTCAATAAATATATGAATTGCAAACTACCATGAGAATTAATATTTTGTAATTGAAATAATAAAATTATTGGTTGTGTACCACTGGTTATTAAGAGTGTGGATCGGCATTATTTCGCAGCTCGCACAGACACATTCACAGTCAGTCAATCTCCATTGAAATCTCCATATCGGCAAAAGAGCTATCTCCTCAAAGAGATCTATTCAAACAAAGATTTGTTTGCCGACCCAAGTTTTTGGGGGTGCTCCGGTCAAAGGGGATGGGGTCTCTCGAATACACACAGATTTGGTGATTAGAGTAAAACAAACATTAACGGGAGAAATTGTTACGCGAATTCATCGGGGCGTTAACATGGGAGAGGGGGGGGGGGGAGAGGTGGAAAATCAACCCCGTCCCATCCGAAAACATCCCAAATCCACCCTTTAATAATGGGGTAATGAACAAGACCCCTTCTGAATGTAATAATGCCGAAACGATAACATGCATTATACTTTTATATATTAAGGTGCCTTTTCTTTACTACGTACGAGTATATGAAAGTTGTATTGTGTACACATTCCCAACGCTCGCTAGTGCAACACAACATTACCATTTACCGACGATACAAATTTATAAACAATGAATGCATCGTGGCGTCGTAAATCGCATCTAAGTGCATAATCAAGTGCATACTCACTACACAGTTTACTCAAAGCAACACATTCAAAACACCCGGTGTTTGCGTATGCACAATAAAATTGAAGGAATTGAAAAATTATAATCCTAATAAATCAGTAAACAGAATGTTTTATTTTAATTTTATTATGTATATATGTATATCTCATACATAGATAAAAAAAACATGTTTCAATGAAATACAAAGAAGCATCCCATACACATTTGCATTATACATATATAGGTGCATATGTACATATACATACATATGTATGTATATAGCCTAATCATTTCAAAGTATACTCAATGGAGAAACAATTCAACTCAAAGCAGTCTAAAATAAATAATTAATCAAGAGATTTCAGCAAATTAACCAAGAGATACATGTGTATAACAAATTAGTGAAAGGTCTCGGTAATTATAATAATATATCTCTTTTTGTCAGGCTAAAACACGGAATGCCAAAGCCCAACTGTTTAAAAATCTGAAGAAAGTTGTTCTTTGGTAATCTGTTTATATGAAGTCTAGATAGTTGACCCAAAAGAGTCGTTAACATAAAATGAAACGTATGTAATACGAACATTTAAAAATAAATTTAAATACCTTCTTATCCTATTATGATTTGAGCAAAATTTAAACACGAGATGATTACAATTGTCAATTTACATACGATATTATATGATTAGTTTTCATTACAAAAATGTTACTTCATAAACAGACTGCGATCGCCGCCACTGTAAAGCAGGGTCGGCGCCGGCTCGGTCAACACTTTGAAACAACAAAACGAAAGATAATCTCATTGCATATTAAAAAAATGCAACTATTCATCATTGTTTCAACGATCGCATTACATTTGCCGCAAACACACACACACACACACACATATATAAATATACAAATGCATTCATTGTATTGCATGATCAAGAGAGCCTCGCGATGCCACAAACAGATATGTATAAACGGCGCGTCTTGTGCAAACAACGGCATACAAATCGATGTATAGTATATGCAAAAATATGCAGCGTGTACAATCGTTCCTATTGTTGAACACAAAAATGTTATTTGCAATAGTTAAGTTAGCAATAATATCTTATTTCGACACTTTTTTAAGTTACATGCTTCAATTAATTAGAAAACACGACGTATTCAACCATTACAATGCAAGTAGGTAAGACAAATACAAATTTTTGATATTGTGTGTAGCTTCTATGACTCGTATTCACGAAGCTTAAATATGTTTGAAATACATTCTAAAATTGATTTCAATAATTCTAGTCCACATATGGATATACAAAATCGTCAAGTTAAATGAAACTATATATAAAAAAATTATCACATTGTAATAATTAATTAACGTCCATTGAGAATTATCGCCAGCAATATGTACATAACCTTGTTCGACACTATGACTATTGAACAATTTGATGATAAGCTTACAAATTTATAAATACACGAGTTTATATTAATACACAGATACACATAATCAAAATGTTTATAAATAAAACACAACTTTGGCATATGGACGTTAAATCATTATAATCGTACTTATCGCGCGTGTCCCACAAATTTTATACTTTTGCGGTCAAAGCAAAAGCAAAACACATGTACATATACATATGTATGTATGTACATACACATATTATATGTATATGTTTTGATGAATAAATAATATTAATTTCTATTGTAAAATATATTCATGTGTACGTTTGATTAAGCTATAATACAACTTGATAAGCTAAAGATTTTGCTTATGTATTACCAAAAAAGTATGAAAATCAAAACTCATTTTCAAAATTAATATGTACATACATACACGTTGGTATTTGATAACATATTATATCACCAAATACAACCTTATGTATTTATATATTTGTATACAAATTAGCATTTTTATAATATACACATATGAGCCGTTATATTTTAAAGTGGCGGAAGTTCAATTTTCAGTTCCAAAAACACAATTTTTTTGTTTGACTTAATTCACAAATTGCTATCACATATTTTAATTCGATATATCTAGAATCTCGGAAATGCATAATAAACGTATTAAAGGCCAGCAGTATTTTTAAATATTGTTAAACGCAAAACATTACATTTAATATTTTGCGAAATATTTCTTAAAATGAAGAAAAGTGGACTTTCAGTGGAAAAGTGATATTTCAAATGTAAGGGCTCATAAGTATATTATGGAATGTGACTAACTCTAAAATTCACATCCATGTCTGTTTGCGGCAATATGTAAACGAAGAATTGGATGGTAATATGGATCATTTCAGACTTTGCCACGTATTTGAGATCATTCCATGGAGAGACTTTGGAATTTAAAAAAAAAGACAATCATCGACACAATGATGAAATGTAATAGCAATGAAACAGCTATGAATCATATTAAGTATGATTATAAGTTAGTTATTAATAAGTAATTCACATTAGAAAAAAACGCACATACATATATTCTTAAAAATTACACAATATGGCACTTAATAGTGCAATCCAAATTGCGCAAATTGTCAGTTTTGTCAAACACGTATGTATACTTGCTGGCACGCGCGATTATGGTATGTTCATGAGGTGACTTGCAAAAGCTTCGTTATTTGTATACACGTTTGAGCAGACACTGTGTTCACACGACACTTAACGAGATTACAATGCGGCCGTGTGCCGAATCGCGTCCCTGGAGCTTTGTCCGCAAGATCAACCCTCAGATTGTCACGACGATGTATGATGATGACAGTGACTGGCGTAATCTTTTCAAAAAAATTTTTTTAGTTAAAAATGAATCGCGGAGATACCGCAAAAGAGAAGCTGGTTGGTGCGAGGGCTGACAGATATTGCATTAAAGAAACGCGATTTCAATAGGTACACATTGTAATGATATAAAAACTTGTATTAATATATGTAAACTTATATCACGTACATATAGTATATATTATATACCCCACAACGCTAATTTTAATAAATAAGAGATCACTTTAAGAAATTAATTTAGGACAAATCAAAATTAAGAAAAATATGTACATAGGGATTCATTTTCATAACGGAACTATGTAGATTATTAACATTTAATTTAAAATTCGAATTACATTTTCATTTACGTTTCCGTAAATTTGTCATTTCCTCAATAGATATATTTATTTCATTTCACATTATCATCATAATCATTATTAATAGTCATTCGTCATCCACTGTAGGATGAAGGCTTCCCTAACACGCTTCCATTCGTCTCTGTTTTGAGCAACTCTCATCCATCTCATCCCACACATTTTATTCTGATTTCATCCACTCATCTCCTCCGTGGCCTTCCTTGCAGTATTTTGCATTAAATAGCTTGGGGGAGATGGTGTTTCCATGTCTGAATTATTTTCCTATGTTTAATCTACATATAAGTATCTGTCTGAAAAAGGGTTAAACGAAGCTGTGGTGTTCTTAAATATTGCTGCTAACAGCCCTAAATAGGGTTTGTAGGGCAACTGTGATGACTGTGATGATTATGACTAACTGTGACGAAAGCTTTTTCATTATCTACAAACCCTAGGCCCAAAGGTAGGCACAATTTCACATATCATCACATAAACCACCGTAAGACCCAATCCTCAATAGTATTTGTATAGTGGGAGTAGTCGGGACTTGAAGTTGTAAAATCATTGGGACAAAATCATAATTTTTGCATATTCAAATGATGATTACTTTTACAACTCAACATTTAACTAGGTTAGAAATGAGAGCTTAAAATTTATTATTTGAAATTGTTTTAAATGAAAATTGAAAAATAACGAATACTGAAAAATATGCCAAGGTACCGTTGCTATATGTATATTAGAATTAAATACTGTATAGTAGAATTTATCAATAACATATGTAAATATTCATATAAAGTACATATTACGTTATTATAACTTATTTTATTCCTTATGTATTTACATATATGTATTACATACATGTAACATAGTCGTAATTCCCGATTGATTACTGGGTAAGTGCGTTTGCCAAATCGGTTTAACCCTCGCAAATCGGGTCTGGTGTAGTAACAAGGAAATTATTACGTCGTCACGCGAGGTGGCAAACCGGTGGGGTGCGTGCCTACCCCATTGTTGTTCAGTCAACCCCGCCGTTATGAATATGATTAAACATCGTTTAGTTATGACGCGCGGGGATTGAAAAGGTGTTTGATGGATGTGCGCCTCAGCAGCCCAAGTGCTGAAGGGGGTGAAAAATCATTACTTTTTTTTAACACCCCCCCCTTTTACCCGCTTGGCGCTTTGCAAACTTTTAATGTATAAATACTAATCGATCCACTTGAAATATGTTGTGATTTGTGTTTGCACAAATTTTGGAGTCAAAATGGCGTTCATTTTGAATTTGGAAGAAGTAGATTAAGTAATCTATACATCCTGTCCACCTTCATACATTTAAACTTATTTTCATTTCAAAAGAAATGGGTTATACACATGATATCATTTTTTATCATATTTATTTGTATACACATATCTGCGCATACGAATTTACATATCGAAATTTCCATATCCGTACAGATGTGACGGAAGCAATAAAACTGACTGACACAGGAACAATGATTTATTGACAAATATATATGTACGCATTATTGACATTCGCGACGATATATTATAGGTTCTGCTTTCCGTTATCCCCTATGCCTATTATATATATATATATATATATATATATATATATATATATATATATATATATATATATATATATATATATATATATATATATATATATACATGCATACATATATCATACAAGAGCACACTTTATCTCGCAAACATCCTTCCGTGTCGCTGAACTATTTATTATATAAGTGTAACCGAGAAAATCCACAGTATATATAAAATAAAAAATAGACATCCCCTCAGTATAAAAAGTGGGTTGTTATAAATGACCACAGGATGACTGGGTCGATCTTTTGTTTTGTGGTTGAAACACAAAAAGCGGCGGAGGAGCTTGCGATTGGCAGGAGTAAAAAATATATATGTACATATGTAAAATATCATAGACGTATCTATGATTAAAATAAATTATTTGCATTAAAAGCTATTCCGAAAATAAATGTTATCTGGAATACACTTTTATGAAGAATTAATTACAAGGGCTTTGTAGAATTGAATATGGGCTTTAAAACAATATTAAAATGTAAATTATATACGTTCAACTATTCAATAGAAATCACAAATGAACCCTTAAAATTATTTTATTTTAAAATTCTTCAATATTATTTCAGATTTCTCTACTTATAGCAAACCTAAGCTTGGATATATTATATTACTGTAACTTCAAAATTGAAATTAATCACTATATATATATATATATATATATATATATATATATATATATATATATATATATATATATATATATATATATATATGTTAATCATAAAAGTTGCACATGTATACATTGTATTTACGTACATATGTATGTACATACATGTAAATTTATCATTTAAATATTACGGAAAATTTTTAAGTGAAGCCTTATTTTTGGCTTCACAAAGTTTCAATAATGGCATGATAAAGCCATATTTACATTTTATTACATAATAAATTATTATGGTGGTAAATTAAAAAAAAAAAATCACAAATAATTTTCATCGTACGCCCTTTGATGTGAGTCCTATTGTAATTGTGTAATAAGGCTTGAATAATATGAAGGTTTGTGAACTGCAAACACACCCCAATCATTTGAGGGTTAAAAACTTGGGCTCGTGAAGCTCGTCATCCATATAACGATAGCTTTCACCAATATTTACAATTTATATCAATGCGAAAAATCCTCAAAAACATATTTTCGAAATAATATCAGTTAAAAATTTATAATAGTATTCATCAGGAATGATTGGATTTCGACGAATTTAAAATGTGACATTTAAATGTGTACCTATGAAATCAAACCAAATTTCCATCCACCCCTCCTTTCACCGTCACAATATGGCGGTCGCTGATGAGGGAAAATTAATCATCGTACATACCCATACGAGTACTAACGAGAAAAAAAATGAACGATTACTCATGTTAACCACTTGTTAGTGGACCGTCATAACAAATGCAGCTTTTTTCGCTCAGAATTCATCCAACCATCCATCCATCCATCCATCCATCGTAACAAACGACTGTCGGTCGAGTCAAGTGTTGTTTGTTCCGCACAATGTACGCTCCACAACGAGAGAGCTTTCAACGAAAGCTCGCGCTATTATTTTTTCCATCCTCTAAAGCGAAAAAAAATGCTTTTGTCTTAGCACCGACGCTATTTTCAAACCGCACAATTGAACCTGCTCTAAGTGGTCTTCCCTCAACATAATATTTTTTTATGAAAAACAGTCCACAACGCAAAGTAAAGTCTCGGCTCACAATAGCGCACAAGAAAGGGGAACAAAGTTTAAAAAACGAAGCGAAGGGTTGATGAAAATACTGCACCACACTACAGATACGAGATGGCAACGTGTAAATATTTAATTTTACATTTATTACTAACTAACTATTGATCATGTTGTCGCTTTATTTCGGTGTGGCTCATTCATCACGCGCGAGTGTCATACTTAACACTACAATGACGACGGGGCACCGACAAAAAGCCATTATGCTATTTTTTCCACTCGTATATATAAAAGAAAAACTCATCTCTCGAAGACAAAATGGTCTATTTATCATGGCAGGATTCACACGCCTAATGTGCCAAGGTCGCAAAAACGTAAAAGTGATGAGCTTTGTGAGCGCAAAAGCGACGCGTGATTGCATCGGTGTCTTTATTTCAGAAATGTATACATACATCTAATCATTTGTCAAACAGTTTTTTTATTATAGTTATCACTAGTAAAAGTGCACCGTTTGTTGCTTTCTCCGATTCCTATACTATTTCTAAAAATTCTTCGAACATCTTTACGTTCTCCAAGAATTATTGAAAGTCACATAGTGAAACAATACTTCCATTTACACTGAATTGATTGAGCGATTTGAGGTCGGACTTGATCAAGCGACCGTGGGAACGTCAGACAGTGCTACATACAATATGGGTCCAGCCACGCACACGGCATGAATTATATGTGCATTAATTAAGAGCTTAAGTGCATGACTGAAAACCTCTTTGTATAGAGAGGGAGCACTCACATTATCCGCATCGATAGTCGATGATACGAGCAGGGGAATAAAGTACCCAGTTTTGTTTATAAAGAGGACATTTTACATTGATCACAATCTAGTTAGAATTTTTGAATTATATTATATTTACACTTGTAAATATAATATAATTTAAAGGTGTTTAAATTACAAAGGTGTATAAGGCAAAACTTACAGTGCAAATATGTAATAATATAATTCGAAAGGTAGACTACATATGTATGTGCATATATTCGATTGTACATTAGTACAAAGCAGAATTTTCCTTTTCGCTTCATTGTATGTTTACCGCTTTTATTCGTCACCAAAGTATAGTTATTCTCCATTTGACAAATTACGTGCGGTCGTTAAAGCCCTGTCAAAATTGATACAGTTAACAAGAAAGCGAAATTGTCGGTTAACTAGATACACTTAGCGGCGTGGGATCTTTCTAACTGACAAGTTAAATAGGCGATGGCGAATATAATAAATGACGACGGATACTTGTAACGTAACAAAGCGGAAATTATTTTTAAATGCATGTGTAAGTAATGTATGTACATACATACATACGTCTGGATATCTGTAGTCGGATTGTAAGACAGCGAAAACAAAACGGACGTTAGTGTTGAGCGCGATTCATAATATTGTACATTACGAAGTCAATAATTCAGCTGGAAAAACAAGCATATGGTGAACGCGTCCGAGAAAATAAGTTTTCCTTCTGGACACGTAGGTAGGTAGGTAGGAGCCCTGTCACATTCGTTTCGGTGAGTTGTGCTGTTTTGACAATGGAAACAATTTATGGGGTGTAAAGTTAGTACAGCGCGTCTATAAATCAATACGGATAAAAAGAAAACAATCTATAGCTGGTATCAAAAGCACATCGAGAATACGTACGACTTCTATAAGAAAAATTCCACTGTAAATAAATTACTTTTGACTAACTTATTGCGATATATTGTAGACCAATTAATTATTGATTATAAAATTAATCATATCATTCATTGCCTTATTTGGAAAATTTGTCTTTAAATTCGGAGAATCCGTGTCTTTTTTTATAATAATGCATAACAAAATAATCCATTCATATCTTATCGGAAAAGAAAATTTTGAAGAAAACTCAAATTCCCGAATCCTTAATTATGTATATCACCGTGAATGAATACGTTAGAAAAATAATTCCGGGCCCTATGACAAACGACATTATAGATATATTTTTAATATTCGAAAAATCTATCAGCACTATTAGAAAAATGTCTACATACATATATGTATGTTGATAGCTATTTTTTTAAATAATTGAATAAGAAAGTACATATGATATAACGGGTGCGATTTCACATGGACACTAAGAATACGTGGATCGAAAAATAATAAACATCTAGCATAAAATAAATTTATGTATTTTTATGTAGAATAATATAAAATATCAATATCGGTCAGTTGAACGAACAGACACGGGGGCCCCTCGAGTAGTCTGGGCCCTGGAACTTTACCCCTGCTTTCCCCCCCCCCCCCTCTCATCGGCCCTGCATATGTATGAAGATTTTACAAAATATTGTCTAATTAAAATCGGTACCAAAAACAGATTGTTTTAATGGATCAATAACATAAATAACTCTAATTGTACGTATTATCACTAACGTATTATTATGGGGTAAAGTTTTAACGTATTATTAAATAATCTATAAAACTTTACCCCGAACAAATAAGTGTGCTGAATTAAAATGAAAACCAAAGATCTACCATTCAATTTTCTCTTAGGTTGCATTTATTTTATTTATATTTTTATTTTAATTCAATTAATCCGCCTAACAGATTGCTCCAAAGCGGCGAGTGTGCTAAGCAGATTAAGACTCGAGAAATTATATATTACATATATTAAATACATAATTATTACATACATACACATGTAAATCGAAACAACACCTGACATCTATGGTCAGACATTACAAATATCGTTCACAATACGATTAATAACATTTTTCATGTAACAATACGAATTTTTACATTCAATAATCATCCACAGTGACATCTTTGGAGAGACATCTGGTGAAACCTGATATATAACACTAACTCAAGGTTTACAATAGAAAATTGGATAGGAAAAGCCAATTTTACAGGAACCGTTTCAATGAAAATCAGAAAAATTGGCCAATTCTGATAAAAAACAATCGACCTTGACAAACCAAGGTCTAGCCAACAACGAGACTCTAGTGGAAATCGAACCCGTGACACCTTGCACGAAATAATACAACACTCACCACTAGACGACGCTGCTGGTATATACTACACATATGCATTTAATAAATTACATGAAATATGTATTACTTTATATGAAGTATTAAGTAAATAGACGAATTTTTGCGATATTCATTTGCGTTTTGAAAAGTCAAACGCATTTTATATTTATTTAACTAAATACTGTATTGCTAATTGCTCTAAAGTTATGAAAGCACAAGTATCTAATATGTATATGATTTCGAAAGAGACCTTGTAAGTATGTAAGTATTTAAATAAATATGTAATGTTGGTTGGTAACATCGATAACAAATCGAAGTTTTTATGACGATTCGATATATATATTTTTTGATTCAAATAAATTTAATAAAAAAAACAAATAAATATTTATTATTAGATTCGCCATGTTTAAGCTGTTTATATTACAAATACTGAGCGAAGCCGGGTAAAACAACTAGTATATGTATTATATAGGCACTCGTGTCTACTACATGCTGTAATTAGTGCGCGACATCGACAGGGCGTCAATGTTTGGTGGTGCGTTTCGGCGACGACACGCGTCCCGTCATCAGAGCAGAAAAAACATCGTCGGTGGTCCAGCACCGATCCCGACAGGTGGCCATTTAACGGGCAGCTCCCCTTTATTCCAGAACGGCTTTAACGGATCGTTGGTGTCGGGCTTCGTTACGGCTTCCGGGACGCGCGAAAAATCGACGCCGACGCCACTACTAGACCAACGTGAATGGTCCTCTTTGTCTTTTGTATTTTTCTACTCAAGAGACAAAACGTAACACAATTCACAATTCCGTTTCGTTTGCGACGTGTACATAGATTAATGCTATGCAAATTGTACAGCTGGTGGTGCATATAATTTGTGGGTTAATTTATGCGAGATTGCATCGCCGTAGCGCGTTCGTTAAACGTTCTAGATTCGAACAATAAGGAAATAATGATGTGAAGTTCGTGAATGTAAAGAAGCATCTCCGCAACACTATCTGAGAAGTTCTGTTCAACTGGGTAAACTAACACAAATGTAATAAGGATATATTCATACGTCATGCTATGCAAGTGCGAATAATACATATGTACATATACCAAAAGTTTCATTGAACCATGGCATAACATAATGGGAATTTATCAAATTCAGGTCTACAGAATATTGAAAAAAATTTCTGCTATGAAAAATATCACATACGTACTATACATTTTTGCCATAGTGACATTACAGAGTAGTTCCAAGTCGTCACTATGGCTAAACAAAAACAAGAAAAAAGAGTACATTACAAATGTATATGTACATATCTTATATATATATATATATATATATATATATATATATATATATATATATATATATATATATATATATATATATATATATATATATATATATATATATATATATATATATATATATATATATATATACATATATATATATATATATATATATATATATATATATATATATATATATATATATATATATATATATATATATCTATATATATTTTTTTTTTCAAATACATTTTCAACCTCGGCCCACCAAATTTGGTATACTATATTTGGGTTTTGGAAGGGTCGGAGCGCTTAGAAAGTTTTTCAACTTTCATCCGCCCGAGTAGTGTTTAATTTATGATTAAACTTCATATAAAAATGAACATGTAAGGATAAATAAAAAATATTAAAAACTACATCGATTTTAATTGTAGATTTATTTAATACTAGTGGTTTTACCCGGCTTCGCTCGTTATTTGTAATATAAACAGCTTAAACATAGCAAAACATTCTAATAATAAAATTTATTTGAATCGAAAAAAAATTATATTCAACGATCTCGATATCGTCGTCATAGAAACTTTGATTTGTTTTCGATGTTCCCTACAAACCTTACATACAAAGTCTCTTTCGAAATTATATATTAGATTATGACGACTGTAATAATTTTATATTTAAGTTATGCGTTCATAATAGAAAGTTTGTATTTAATTAGAGAAAAAAACTCTGGATGAGTCCAGAGACATAGTTTTCACGAATATGATAACGACTCCAATAAAAACAATTTCTTCACGAGCACTCATGATTTCATTGTTGATTATTGAAAAAATCCGATCGAAATTTATTTAAGAATTGACTTATTCAAAATATATTAGTAGTGGAGAAAGTATTAACGAAGAAAATTAAATAAAAATATGCGTACTTCAAAGTTGCTGTTTTTTTTTTTTAGATAGACATTATAAGGTATGTAGAGAAGTATTTGAAAATTCATGCTCGTCTCAAGTGAGCTTTGAATATGAGACATTCTAAAGGAAAACAGATGAATGTTAGTTAGAAGCGAGCTTCTGGAAAATCACATTGTCATTTCTTCGAATTCTCGGCACGTCAACTGCTGTCGTTCAGTAGACAAAGGTGAAAGACGGAAAAAATAAATAGAAAATGAAAGCAGGAGGGAAAATTTTTCAAAGGCGAACGCGCCCATTGTCATTTGATTTATAAATAAACAAATGAGGGGCTTTGAACGTGTCGCTGGAGAATGTGAAATGGGAAATCCATTATACGCTCGCGACGAATTAAGGGGAATGTGCGAGTATCGAAAATAAATCGTACGCGCAACAGATATAATATGATATGTTTCATATTAAAATTATCGCAAATTTTTTTTACGCGCACTCATGGAATGAAAAAATGAAAAAAAAATTAAATCCACCCGGAGAGAGATATAAATATATGTATATACATAATAATGAGTCGAAGCATAAATATAAATTATAATAATTTCTAGATGATTTCTCGTCACTCTCTCGATCCGGATTCTGTCCGTTTCATTTCGTTGGGCTCGTTATCTTGTTGTGATTATTTTTTTTAACGGGTGAATCTCTTAGCGACGTGTATAAAGAAGAGATTCTCAAAGACAAATATGAATAGTAAGTTCTGATGATATATTGTTTCCGCTTACCTACAGCAAAGGATGCACTCAAGCGATGAATAATGGCCCATCCGAGAAAAGATACTTCGCAATATATGCGTGACGTATATTTATGAATATCTTTATTCTTACCTGAAAAAAAAAATGATACAATCAATCAAGTCCTGTATAGTTCAACTTAAATATATGGAATAGCTACCCTGATTTGTGAACATTTTAGCATTGGCATCGTATATGTCTTACAAAACATCCACTTTAACCATTCATCGATGAGCACTAACGACGTTAAAAGATGTGAACCTCGTAAAACATAATAGCTCAATATTTCTTTGAGCTTCTACGCTTTTTTCAACACTTTTCGTCCCCAAAACGAAAACAAAAAAAAACATAGAATTTGTGTTCGAAAGTTGGTGCGCGAAGTTTGTGTCGCTTCGAAAATAGACGCACGGGGCAAGTGTTAAGTGTTCACTTAGAGAGCTTTCCTGAAGAAATGTGACGAGCTTTAAACAATGACGCATAAAGCTGTCACCGAGTAATGGTTGGATATGGCAGCCACCGGATATTTATATACATATAAGAAACTTATGACGTAGAGCAGACGACACGTGGCGAAAAGTCACTGAAAATTCCTACACCGAACTCGTCATAATCAGTCATGACGTTCGAACAAAAAAAAACGGCCACTCTATCTTTGACGCGCTTTAATACATCACAAGACGATTTTTTTCACGTTTTCCAGTTCACAAATATTTACGTTTCCACTCTCTGAAACTCTCTAGTAAAGAATTGTGTATTCTAAACTAAAATATACGAACAGCTTTAATTTCTTCAAAAATTAACGATACGATAATCATTTTGATATACTGTCTGTGAATAATTTGTTATGTAAAAATAATATTAGTTTCGCATTAGACGTAAGGAATTACAATACACTTGAAGAACGTTTATCATTTTATAAATACCATAAAGTAAATAATTTGACGAATGACATCACGAAGCGTGAACTCTAATCATCGCCAATTAGTCACGGCTTTGCGGAGTCGACGATTGAATGCGCATAAATTTTATTATTTCAGCGGGAATTCTCGTCACGTTGCGATTTTCATTGAAATTTTCCGCGATTTCCTCAGCTCATTATGGTCATCGTCAAAGGGTTAAAAATCGATCTCTTTTCAGACGAGGCAAACGAACGCATAAACTTGTCAGGCTCGTACAATGGCCGCCTAGCGTATAAACGTTTCAGCGCCAACGCCAATAACGACCCGCGGCACAATAATGGTCATCTTTGTGTCACGTGAGATGCATAAGTTATTGTCGACGGCGAATGGTTATTCATATGCGTCTCGTTTCAATGAAGACGAGCCAACACAAGAAGTCGATTATTGTTGGTCGGCGAGTTGAAGAAGACATAACTCTACGAGTCAACGGAAAAGCACCATAGCGTACGACAATATCCTTTTGATAATGTATATATACATCAATGAAACATTTGCGGCTAATCGACAAGTCGTTCTTTCAACGAATACGCGAGATTCACCTGTTTTTTTTCTTGTATATAAAAAAGTAATAATAGAAATTATGTCATCTTGAAAATAAAATTTCACGTTCCCCGCAAAACAATAAATTTCAAATTTTGGGCTTTTTCAAATTTTCCAATGAAAAAAATATCTTTTAAAAGTATTCCGTTATGAAAGTTAACTTCTATATTAAATATTTAAAACCATAACTGAAAAATAAAGTAATAAAAGCACAACGAAACAGATTCAATATAGAGTTTGATAAAATAATATTAATTCTGTCTCGATTATTATGTAATAATATTGATTTAAAAGTTATTGGATTGGTATGTAATATATATATTCTTACACGCATTACATTTATCATTCATGTAAGTATAATATGTATATATGTATGTACCTATGCCCACATACATATGTATAGGTCAATTTAAACTAACCTTACCTAACCTAACCTAACTAATATTATAATAAAAAAAGCAACCAAAGCGACGAATTAAAAAAAATTGAAATTGAAATTTATTCTAGTTAATACAATTTATTTGCTTGTAGTACAATACTAACCGATTATATAAAATTCAAATCATACTACGTGGATTTAATAATGAAAAATCGATCAAAAGGATGATAAGTCAATTAACAGTGCACATTGGTGAGATACGTGTTTAGATATAACTCAATGCAAATGACATAGAAAATCAAAGGGTAATTGCATCGTTACGAAGAAAAGCTATTGTATAGTATAAAATTGACACATGAAACTGAAAATTTCTGTTCGTCGGTAGCTGAAAGCAATTTTAGAATGCTTTTGATAGTCGGCACGAGACAGAGATTATTGTACATGACGAACTCATAAATTACCTTTTGGTACAAGCAGGTATACTCGCATAGTGGAGCATCGTCTTGTTGCGAATTTTCAAATGACATACTACAAGGTAATAACGGAGCGCAAATATAGACGTGTAATTTATATGAAGAGGCGCGTACAACCGGTCAACTAGCACTATTATATAATTATTCAGATATACATAATATAATAGAAGAAAATATTATGTAAAACAAAAATGTATACATATATGTAGGTATAATATATGTATATATACATATGTACATACATAGATATACAAATGTATAATACATAGATCTGAAAGATATCAGTGAAAATTTATGTAATTGAAGTACACGCTTTTTAATGAAACTTTTCTTATATTTACGCCAATTAAATAGATTATGAAGATTTGTATAGAAGTCTTTTTTATTATCACTATCAACTAATTATTTTTACAAACATACATATTTTTGAGAAGTACAAGTTAAAACATCTAATTATGTACAAATAGATGGAATGAAAACAATCTACAAAAAGTTACCTAATTTTCTGGTAATTTCTGATCCAATTGAAATTCGATTCCGCTATATTTTTCTTCAATTTTTTTATTATAAATAGCCTTGCTATGATTGCATTCCAACGCATCACATCCAAAATATAGAGTGAAAACTAATGAAGAATTATATCAATGTATAAATTAAAAAAAAAACTTTGGAATATTGAACGAGCATGTGACCATTCTTCAGAAGAGTTTCACTTATATTCAAATAGCTTGCATTCCTTTGACAACGTGTACAATTAACATGTAAATAAAAAAATATATATTCCGCGTTATGTACATGTGTTATATCTTATTGAAGTTAAAGTAATTAAAAATAAACGCAAACAAGTGTTTGTTGTGAGAGTGTATTTATGAAATTTTCAAAGCTTTCTCAGCCAAAGCTACGCCATCGTTAATGCGTGTCGTTTTAATAAATGTAAAATAGCATAAAAAACAGGGAAGTGAGTGAGAGGCTAAAGAGAACATTGTATAACGAGAATATATTAGAGGATTAGATATGAGAGACGTCTAGGGGTGAGAGTGAACAGAGGAACTGTAAAAAGTACCCCAAAGGAGGGACGGAAAGAGAAGGCAGAGAGTAGGGAGACTTGAAGACCGTAAGGTTTTCTTAATGAACTCTGCACTAATTGAAATTTTATACGAAGCACGAAGGCCTTTACGTGGCCTTAAAAAAGCGCATTTTCATTAAAAACAGCGTACTACGTGTCCATCTACGGAATGTTGTTTTTCCATTCGACTCGCGTACAGCAAAGCTACGCCGTAGCACTTTTCCATTACCACGCTCTTGTAATCGTCTATTATTTAATAAAATTCTATTTTTAAGCATATATAAGTAACTATTTTCCAAGAAAATATCGGTGGACATTAGGATGCATTCTATGCAATAACCAAAAAGTATACATACAAATATTAAGAAAATATATTGTTATACATATGTATGTATATAAATGTATTCTATGCATTTAAGCTATGAAAATAAATTCAGTATGCATTTTTTTCAATGCAAT
Source organism: Arctopsyche grandis (assembly GCF_051622035.1). Lineage (NCBI taxonomy): Eukaryota > Metazoa > Arthropoda > Insecta > Trichoptera > Hydropsychidae > Arctopsyche > Arctopsyche grandis. The sequence continues at coordinate 9,082,480 of NC_135355.1, forward strand.
GAGTATTTTTTGTCTTCTGCATTCTGAAATATGTATGTATATGTATTAATGTACCTATATAATCATTAACAATGTATCACTTGTTGAAAATTATAAATTGTTCATTGGCAATAATATAAGCGCAGTGTGTCCATACTGCGAAGTATATATGTATGTACATACAAATGTACATATAATATGTATATACTGCGCTTATTATGACGTGAAAGCTTTTTTTTATGAAAGATGGCGCTAATATGTTACACAAAGTCTATTCGCCAGTCAGAACCAAGTGTTCCCAGGGTGGATGATTATCATACTTATTCAAATGAGACTTTCCAAAGGTCGGCCCTTGTAAGCTTGTGGCTCTAGAACTCGAGAGGGTATATTGCGAAAAGTATTTCTAGGAAAAGTCACCGCGTGTAATTGTACAAGAACTTTTTCACGTATCAATAATTGCAGTGCGTTAAAACCTCACTCATTTTCATCACGCATCAAAGGCACGTCAAGCGTCGTGCAATCTGTCTATATGAAACGCCACGACATTTAGCAGACGCTATAGCACAGGCTATTTGGTATATTTAGTGCGGTTCCGTTGTCATTCTCAAATAATTCAAAACTACACAGATAAATATCCCAAATTTCACGTTACACAAAAGAACGGCGCAATACTGAGTAAAGATTCCGAGTTAAAACTGAAAAATGATTTGAAAATCTGTGTAGCTTTCAGTTTGGCTATTGACAACTGTACATACAGATATACAAGATAATTATGATAGAAGAAATGATCGATTAGTAGCATACAAATAATCAACCCACGGTGTTGATATCAAGAATGCATTAGATACAATATTGAACAAATTTGGTGTGTCCCTAATCAAACTTATAATTGTAGAAAATGAAAATGAACACCAGAAATGTTCGATATAATGTATGTAGGTCTCATTGGTTTCTTGAAAAGTGATGCTAGATTTCCGCAGTTTATACCTCTTCATTGCATAATTTACCCGACAACATCTGGTAGCTAATTATTTCAAATACGGTGATATTGTTAAAACGATTCAACAGATCGTAAGTTACATTCGAACAAATGCATAGAATCTTCGCCAATTCAAGAGTTTCCTTGAAGAGTTGAATGGCTACGTCCACACTACCGATATCTACGAATTTTTCCATAACCAGTTCCTAAATAGCAACCACAGGCTGCAATATGGGAACTGGATATGGAAAATTTGAAAATATCGAGTGTAGATATCGGTAGTGTGACGTAGCCAATGGTGAAGATTTTCCAAATGATGTATCTTTCTATTGCTTTAGGATTTGATTATCAACTTACAAGGTACTTAATCAATTTGTTGAATTCCTAGAGACTCTTGTAAAAGTTCTTAAAGGAAAGGAAAAATCTTACCTGCAACTCAAAGATAATAACTGGTTACTGGAATTAATGTTTTTGACTAACATATTGGAACATTTACAATTTTCAATCTTAGCACCACAAGGAAAATAGATTTTTTTTAACCGATTCAAACAATAAAAGGCCTTTTGAAAAAAACTGAAACTTTTGCAGAAAAATCTGAAGATAAAAAAAATTTATCATTTTCCTCGTCTAAAAATCAGATGAAAAAAATCTCCTGAAAGACGAAGTTAAAATAATTATCGGGAGATTTTGGTTTAAGATTTGAAGATGTGAATAATTTAAAATCTACTATTTGTTTATTTACTTTTAAAAATAGTTTGCATCTGTACAAAATATAAATATGTAACATACATATGTGAAATTTTATAGAAACAATTCTTAAAGTTATTCATTGTTTACGATTCCCCGATTAAAAGTATAATATTTGTGGCTTTCTGCGGATTCTTGTATGTGGCTCGTAGTGACATTAAGTTTGGCTACCCCTGTTATAGCACGTCAAACGCGAGTTTATATAAGTATAATACGTGGCACTTGGGAAACAAACGTCAATTATCCTTTTTTAGCTCGAAGGGGAGACCACATTTTTTGTTGTAAATGCATAAAACGTGATGCGATCTTATCTCGAAGGATAATCTTTTCACGCGTTTCGTTCTCGCACATTTGTGCACGTTTTCAGTGCGATCGCATTCATTTGTTTATTATTGTTTCCTTTACTTATTTATAACGATGTTGCGGATATGTGCATGTATCCGTGAAAAGGAAGAGCAATTGGGAAATAAGTGATATTTTTTTTAACACTTGGTAAATGGCGCGAGCTAAAGCCGTAAATTAACCTCAAGACTGCAAATAAAACAACAGCGACAAATTGAAGCTGCTGAATGATACACGAGATTCGTATCTTACAAAAAATATAATCCATAACTAATAATGTCACCATGGTTTAATTATTTCATACATTTTGGAAAAAAGAATAATTGAACATATAATATATAGGTAAAACATATACACGTATGCTAAATCAAAGTTAACGCTTGGCTCGTATCGAACAGGTGATACGGAAAAGTATACTCTCGGTGAGGCGATGTCAAATATTTGGCAGCACAATATTATCTATACAAGCCCATGTTTCTCAAACTATAATCATATGAATATATATATATATATATATATATATATATATATATATATATATATATATATATATATATTTGCGGCTGTCCCTGAATGTGATATTTTCCACCTTGGGGAGCGTAGATTATCGGATATTATTTTAACATATTTATCTGGTAACCTGCGCTCATCATTACTTTCTTAATTTGAATGTGATGTATGAGTGGAATCTTAATCTACTCTCTTCCATTTGGGCCTCGCTGTGATTTTATTTATTATTCATATTTTGTTTTATTTTATTTTACTTTTTCTTTCTCCTTTGTACATTTTTATATACTATTTTAATTTTGTTCAGTGTAAACAAAGAATGGGATTTATGGATTTTATTTTTGATTTTTACACTTTTGTTATTTTTTTTTTCCTCTCTGAATGATGTATTATTTTCCTTTTGTTACTTTTTTTTATTATTATTTTATTTTACCATGTTTTCTGCTTTTGCTTTTTTCCTTTATTTACAGTTTACTTGTTTTTATATCATGTTTTTATATATTTTTCAATTGTAGGCCATTGTGGCGCATTAGGTTCTTCCTGTAATGCCACAATGGTCCAAAACTATATAATAAATAAATAAATATATATATATATATATATATATATATATATATATATATATATATATATATATATATATATATATTTATTTATTTATTATATAGTTTTGGACCATTGTGGCATTACAGGAAGAACCTAATGCGCCACAATGGCCTACAATTGAAAAATATATAAAAACAAGTATACTGTAAATAAAGGAAAAAAGCAAAAGCAGAAAACATGGTAAAATAAAATAATAATAAAAAAAGTAACAAAAGGAAAATAATACATCATTCAGAGAGGAAAAAAAAAAAATATATATATATATATATATATATATATATATGTATATATATATATATATATATATATATATATATATATATATATATATATATATATATATATATATATATATATATATATATTATATACATGTAATAGTATAAAAATAGAACGTTTGAATGATATATTAGAGCACACGTCACAAAAAATCGTCAGTATTTATTTATCTTTCTGGTGGCAAAATTGCAAACCACACTTGGAAATTCCTATACGTCGCCTGGTGTGCTATTTCGCCCCGCGCATATTTAACCTCGCGTCAGCCAGGAATCCGACGAGAGTTAAAAGAGATTTTTATTGCAGCCGAAGGATGCTGCGACCCGTCTTGTTAACATTTTTCACCACCCAGGATATTAGAAGAGTGGTCAGAGCGCATTGTCACTGCATCAGAATGCACCGAGTTAAGCCGAGGTGAAACCGCTTTTCGTTCACCCCAAAAAGGAAAAAAATGAAAAATGGAAACGGGTGGGGGGCTAGGTATAGAAACGCGATATATTCGTGTTTTATTTTTCGCTTTGAAGCGAGAACGTGTCGGAAAAACAAATACTTTTCTCAGACGCCGTCAATTTTGTCCAATTAACATGAGAAACGTTTCTTTCACGCAGAGATTCGAATAATTTGGAACGACGCCTCCCAAATTGTTACTGATTGTCGATCGATATCTACACGCGGTATTTTTTTAAGCGAAATATTCACGATATGTGCCAACCGTTAATTATTTTCATAGACTACGAAAACAATCCACTAATAGTATACGTAATATTTAGATACATATTAAAATAATATATGTAAACAGAGAAGCGTCTGTCAAACTACGATACGCATTTGCAATTTTATTGAAAACTTATTAAAATTTCAATCTATTATGTCTTAATACTAAATAAAGTATTTTATTAATTATTTTCCGTGGCATCTAGTGTGAATGGTTTGAAAAACACTAAAAATATAAGAATACTAAGCGGAAAGTGATGTCTTGGTATCAATCATTCGTTGTGAAAAATCGCGCCAACAATTTCAAGAATTGCGTCTTGCACGTTTGCTCTTCCGTATTCCACTAATTTAATTCAACGGAAAACAAAAACCTTTCGCCAGAATAAAATATAAGAATAAGCTCTTTTATAATATAAAATTTAGCAAAAAATATTTTTGAGACGTACGGAATGCCGAACGCGAGAAACTGTTTTAATTTTCTTTTTTTATTTTTCGTGCAATATCAACAGCTGAAAATATTTATAAATGTGTATTCAATTTGAGTTTATGCATCTGCGGCGGAAAAATTCAAATTTGACATTAATAAATTCATATAGTACGGCAGCCGAAAAACCACAATTAGTATCACCGGCTTTTCGCGTGCGTTGTGTAAAAGCCTTTTTTCGTGCGATTCGTTATATTCATTTTTATTTTTTCGAATTTTTAATTGGCCATTAACCACTGCTCGCCGACCAGGAGGGTTTCACTACGCTTGTTTTTCACCGTATAGCTTTGATGCGGTATGAAAAATCCATCATGTTCACCATAAGCCCACCGCGGCACTCTGCCTATGTGATAAATTGAGTATTTTATACATATACAAACATTCATTAATACAAAATTATTAAAAAAAAACAGCATTTCGCGGTCGCGCAGAGTAGATAGTTTATTTTACTAATAACAGAAATTTAGGTATGATTTATTATGTTATTTTATTGGCACCTACAATAAATACATACGTAAAATGTTCGTTCACTAAAATAAAAGCTAATTTATAATTCACAAATCTCATTGGAGCATTATCGTCGATATCGGAACCCAGTGGCGTAGCTACCTCATAGCAAAGTCATGCAAATCATGAGAGTCCAGCCTGACAGTGGGTCCAAATTTATACATACATACATTGGTACACTCAATATAATTTAACCTGGTCGAAAATATCGAAAGTAAGGAAATTAATTCGAGTTATACTCTTGTACATATATAACGATATTTTGATTCACTTTTATTTCACGACCCAAAAATGTGAAAAGATCCGAGCAAATGGGCTTTTATCGTTGCAGACCATAAAAAGCCATTTGGATTCAAGTGTGATAATAAATCACGTAACGCTATTATTAAAAATAACTTAATTAGAAATATATTGAGAAAGATAAACTTTTAAAATCTTTTTTAAATTCTTAAATTCTTTTTTTAATTTTTTTAAATTCTTAATTGAGAAAGATACATTTTTAAAATCGGTGAGATAAGTAATTTTTTTTAGAATTATAATACTAATAGTCTATCTTATTATTATACTAATAATCTATGTAAATATGTATCAACAAGGAATTTGAATTATTTCATTCCCATTTTTAAAAGTCAGATTAAGGGGAGTGTGTGGGGGCATTGGGTAAATTTTTCATGAGGGCCCAAAATTACTAGCTACGCCACTGCGTAACCCTTTATATTCGCCATCCATTTATGTATTTTCGTTTATTTATTCGAAAGTGCACACGAGTGAGCAGACGACCATTGGCCATTTTTACAGCTGAAGTGAAATGAAAAAGCTGCCCGCTCTTTTTTATTAGCCATGAATTTGCGTCGTTAACGTTCATAACAAATGAAGGGATGTGATAAACTCGCCCATCGAACCCATTGAAATGAATGTGACCATTAAAAACGGCATAAGAATCGATGAGAGAAAATCGAAATATACAATATTCAGTTTTTTAATATTATTAATATGAATGTTAGTAGATTCGTCGTTTTCACGATTTCGGTTCGCACGCCAAACTCTAAAATTTCCCATGGTTTCCAATTTACAATAGTTTCTTCGTGCGACACGATTCTTTTCACACGTCTCCACTGAATTCGTATCACGTACGATGTGTGTCTGTTTTATTTACAAAAGGCTGTATTGCATTGTGCAAGTTGGAGACAGATATATAGCATTTGTGCTCCATACAAAATCTAGCACTTTCCATAGTGAATTGATTACACCGTTTATTACAAACCACAACGACGAAACATGCATTGTATTGTCGACGATGAAAATTGCCATTCTATTTTTTAACAGCCATTTTATTAGATTTTTTCAAATCAAAACGAAAATGAATGATATCTATAATTGTTTGCCGTATTTACATACATGCGTGTATATCGTATATATACATATATTTTAAACGTGGTTCAGAACTAAATTAAACATTTATAAAGCAAACGGACGAACGATATGATTTTTTTATGTACATGCATGTATATTTTGGGTGAAATTTTATTACGGCCGTTTTGTTTTCAAACTCGTATCGATTCATTTCTAAGTTGTAAAACGAGTCGTAATGTAAAATATATAAACAAATCCAATCCATTCAGGAAAACCTATAAAATTCATTTCATTTTTAGCAAGAAAATACAATAAAATTGTTGGAATTACGCAAGACAGACAAAATCAAAGCCATTGTATATGTTAAATAATGTAGGAAAAAATTTATGTTATAAAAATATTAAACAAACTTAAAAATAATAAAATAAGTAACCTGAAAAAAGTAGATAAAGAGCCAAAGATTTTATATCAAGAATATATGTATGTATATGTATGTTGACATACTGCATAATATGTATACGTATGTACAAATAACATATCACACAATTGTATTTGATTTTATATATGTATGTACATAACATAATATATGTATATGTATAATATAAATCATAAAGCTGTATTTGATTTTGTATACATATGTACAGATATACTTGTATGTAATACGCATTATGAAAATTGTTGACGCAAAAACAACGACATAATTCGAATTTCGTTTGCGAATAGGCGACGCTGGCGTACAATATTATATACATATATTATACGCCAATTATTTGTGTTTGTCGACGTATCGAAACAATATGTCGAAAGTGGTATTAGACTACACATGTGTGGCGGATAAATTATTACCGACCCACCATTCACCCTCCCACCCACCCCATCGATGATGGGGTGAGTAATTGAAACGTAACGCTCCACAATACAAAACTCGTGATCAAAAGCCTCTCTCCTTCTGAAACATGGGTCCTTTGACAATTCCCACGTTTGTGTTTCCCGCGCATAATACGAGCAAACGATTGACTGTGTTCTGCCACTATTGTGTGCCACATATGAGCGTATTATTCGTATTGAAATTCAACATGGCTGTGTTTATACATATATCATGTATGTGTATGTGAATGTATATACATATTATACTACATATGTATGTGTGTTTTACGTAAGTTCTCATTGACGTCAATGTTCGTTGTTGGGATATGTCCTGGAAAAGTATATGTATATGCTTATACATATGTATGTATTATATAAATGATACAATGAACACATATATACATACATATGTTATAATTATATTTTTTAAAACAGCAAAATACAACTTCTTTGTGGTTTTTTCTCGTCATTTGAAAAAACAGTAAAATTTTTAAAATTGCTCCCAATTCTCTACTCGTCAAATTGTCTGTATTTATCTATAATGCTCGAAATATTCTTTTGGGATTCAATTAGATATCAAATAACATACATTTGTAAAATCCTTTGAACCTTTATCTTTTAAATTTATCTAGATGGGGAAAACTGAAAAAAAGAGAAAAGACCAATGGGATACTAAAATTAGTGAAGAAAGGCGTGCATTGATATTCGAGAAATGGTGTAGGAAAGATTTTCCTTGAAGAATGGAACGGCTGGGGCCCCAATTCATGTAAGATTAGTGAAAATTATATGCATGCTATTTTTTTATATAAACGTAGTTCGTTACTTAAAACTTTATGGTACTTTGACACCGTTATTGAAAAATTTTCATTTTAATATAAAATTTTCTCTCGTTTTAATATGTTAATTTATGAATATGAATTCAATTTGAAAATATGAAAATATTGTATTATTCTAAAGAACTCCTGATAAATACATCAATTTGGGTGGAATTTAATTTCTATAAACATGAAAGCGATAATTAATTTTAGGAAAACATTTTCACAAAGTGGGTACATACCCTTATAATATACATGTATTATATATACATTAACAAGGCGTGTATAAATAATATACGTATAAATATTAAATATATAATCGCATTACATTTTCCGGTTCGGCCATTGTGTGATCTCGTCACCGTATTATTTGGGAAAATTAAGCCCCTTGAGTGAAGAGGACTGCGAGACTACGTTTTTCCCGGGGAAAAAGCTCGTTGTCAATTGCACGGACCATACAGCGGGGACAAAAGCTTGAGCGCGCTACGGAGGTGGAGCTTTGAATCTTTTTCGCCCATTCACCCCACAAATGCCTTTCTTCGCCTTTCTCTTACGCGCGGACGAATAATAAGGCTTTCTGTTTCTCCAGGCGCCTTTCTTCTCGGAAATAGAGAGATGAAAAGCCCCGTGTCCCTTTCTCTTCTCCTTCATATTCCGTGTCTCCTTCACGTTTCCTTCGGCTCGTTCCTCTTCCTCTCGCTCTATATACTCGGGCATTTTTCTCTTTGGCAATTCTAGTGAGAAGCTGTCGCTACGTATACGAGGATTTTCGAATGTATGTATGTATGTTTTTATATAGTTCATGCCCTACATATTCACAGGCTTTTCCATTTATATATTGGATGAAGTATTGATAAAAATTGGGGAAATTTTTGAAATTTATGATTCTGAAAAACAAAATTAATTGAATTTGGTTATATAATGGCAAATAAATTGTTTTCTTTGTGCATAAATATATTATACTTTTATTTTTCATATGTGAGGAGGGTCTGCCAGATTGACCCCTTAGGTGCAACTGGCGACGATAATAGAAGTGCTGATGCTCGAATATAATAAGTTATTGATAAACATATAATAACAATAATGTGATAATTAATTGAATGCTGGAAAACCCTATATATGCCAATAGTGGCCATAATAATTCTCTCCAGACATCATTAAAAAATATTAGCAAAGAGAAAGCGTTTATTTTCATATAATGAAATCATCTATATCAGCTATGAAGTTCATATTAGATTATCAAGTAAAAAAAGTGAATTTCTTATTCGCTTATGAAAGTTTGAAGTCTGAACTCGTCGTAAAATGATACTCTCGTTTTAAAACCATCTTTTAATATCATATCCCGCCTCTTGAATCGTCGAGGAAAAGCGCAAGATATTCACTATGGTAAATTATATTTCACATCGTTAACTTCACCCCACGAGTTCGGAAAACTCGTTTCTGGAGGATGAGGAGGCGAGACGTCGAGGAAAATACTGTTAACGATTTTAATAGGGGTCAGTTGAAAACGAACCGCGTGTTGGTTAAATTCAACCGCACAAAGTAAGTGCACTAGATATATCATACGTACATTAAAGCAAGAATTTTTCTATCTGTGAAATAAATATTTTGAAGTGCCTATAATAGTAGATCGACATTTTGCAAAAATATTGCGCTTAATAGTGAAGTGTTTTATATGTACCTATATTTATATAAATATATAAATTTATACAAACATATAAATATATATATTTCATCATTATAAATTTAAGCTATGAAATTGTATACACAAAAAAATTTAAATTGTGCGGGAAAATTGTGACACATGTGCGGTCATAGAATGAAGGGTTGATGGTCGGTTTTTTTTTGTGGTTAAATTCGCGTCGCCGCTTAACGATCAGTCGTTAAGCAACCACCACTACAATTTCGTTAGAGCACCATAACGACGGTCGTTAAATGGCAACGGACGCCATGTAATTCACTGGCCATTGAGGAGAAATTCACCCAAAGATAATCTCAAAAAAATGAGTACGCAAAATTCATACAAAATAATATATATTGTATACAAAATATGAAAATAATCCTTTCAAGTAAACGTCTAAAGTCTCGTTGATAATCTCCGCTAGGGTGAAAAGAATGCAAGAACTGGGTCAAACAGGGCAAGCAAACTCAACATAAAGCGCATGCAAATTGCACTCGTGTTGTAAGAAATGTATGTATGTATCTATGTATATACATACCTGTACAAAAAATTATCCTTGGAAAAATTTTAACCAATTTCTACACGTTCACTACCACAATAAGTTTTACGTCAAATTAATTAACCGTACTTATAATAAATAATAATTTTAATATTGAATCTCAGACGAAGAGAATAGCGTGTGGTGTGTAATGACCGTTATAAATTTAAACCTCCTGCGATTTGTCGATACGTATCATCATCGTACCACTTTCACACCCCATCATTATTAGCATTATTGTGTCTTAAACATCAAAGTGAAACGTGAGATGTTTTGCGCACAATCTTCAGGGAACTCTTGCTGTAATAATAACGCCTCGGAAAATTTGTACCGGAACAGCTCGAATTGAACTGGACCGTTAGGCCGATCGCATATTTCGATAGATGCGCTCAAAATAAATAAATAAAAAACACTCAAGCGATATTAATTTGAAGTCTATAATAAAAGTGTCCGTCCGATGATAATGAAGAAATTATTGATTTTACGACGCGACGCCGCAGTTCGGAACCGGTGTGTTGAGCTTTAAGCACCGAGGCTTTTAAGGCTGTAAATTAGCCAAAAAAAAGATAAAAATATATATTGTCGTAAATGCTAGGTGGGCCCATTACGCGTGTTATATGATCAACGAAAATTCGAGAACATAAAGCAATTTGTATGTGAATACGTTTTATTGTTATTAATTTATCGTGAGAAAATGCACCATTTTTCAGAACATGCCTGCGTAGGCGTTAGCCATAAAAAATGCATATAAAAAGACACAAAATTATTTTATAATAATGAAAGTATGATAGAAATATTTGGAATTATTTAAGACGTCTACAGACATGCATCATTCACTGTTGCATGAAAGCTTCACCAATCCATTTAACTCTTTACTACACATTTATCTAACTTTGTGTATTTTGTTTCCGCCTATTGTGCATTATTTTGGATACAAATCCATCGTCCAATCTTCTAACCATGTCAACTAACTAATTTCAATAAACCATATTAATTTATCCGTTCTATTCGAACTGAATTGTGTTCGACATACATACATATTTCTTGCGCGTGTGTTTTGCTTTCTGCCTCATCTTACCATAATTCTTTAATTGTATTGGGTAATATACTGGATAATTACAATACTGGAAAAATAAAGAATATAATATAAATTCCGCATTCATATATTATTATCATTCTTGCTTTGGGTTGTTCAAATTGCAACCGTAGTCACCAAAATTTATAACATTAATAATAATAAATATTACTCTTTAAATAATAGTAAGGAAATAGGTTTAAATCCATACATAAATATTTTTTTCTATGAGTAAAATATTACATCTTACACAAAATTTTTTCGATACAATTAAGCGAAACCTACTGCCAATTTTTGAGTTAAATAACGACGCGGTAGTCTGTTAAAAATATTCGTGAAAAATTAACGCATGAATTTATCTACCAATTATATTATACGAGTACATATGTATTCATACATATGTGCATACACATTTTCAATTTAACACACGTTACACAATTACCTAATGAGAAATATGTAAATACTAGTACATATTTTGAACAAGTCATTTTCTTTCGAGGACACAAAAAAATCGAAACGTTCTTTTAGACGATCACAAGCCTAAATGTGTATCCCGAATAATCCATTCATATGTTTCATTAACAATTTTCAGTATAATTTGACGTATTTCTTTCACGCCTCGCAGCAATAACAACGCTTACATAAATAAAGTGTAACCGCTGTTTAGAAACGTTCGCAGTCGATATAAACGTCACCGTTTCAAATTTTCATTATTCGGACGTGTCCACACTGAGAGGGAAGTCGTATTTTGCGGCAAATCTATGGCATTCGACAAATTATCACCGATGGAAGACGATACAATCTCTGTTCTGGCAAGTAAATATACATTCACGAAATATTGAAACGTTTTATTTGACAATGCGGCCACTAAAAACGACTTCGAGCTAGAAAGACAATAAAATGATAATAAATCGGTTATTTACAGCTCGACAGGCTGCGTCTTATATTGAGCCGGCTCGAAGGACGGTAGCCGTTTCGTCAGATACATTAAAACGTCTTTATTTATTGATATTGCAACACGTTACGTAAAAATCTCACGATAATAATAATAGATATTCTCTGTCGATAGATAGACAAGTCCAACCAGAAAATCTCAAACTGTGAACCATAATATGATATACTTAAAATTAATTTAATACATTAAAATGGCTTATAGGAACATTTATGTAAGTATATAATTTACATTGATTAAATCATTAATTTATATTGATCAATAAATTTTATGTTTAAAAAAATAAAGTCATTTATACATATGTATGTATGTAGGTATGTACATATTTATAAGCGTACTAAACACGTTAATCAGCGCAGTTCAACAATAAAACCTAACTTTTAATGACGTTCATAAGTTAGGGAAGAGATAATTTTATTTAAATAAAAAGTCGATTTATAATTTTTTTACAAATTTACCATTACCGATTGATATGAAATCGTCGTCGTTTTACGATACAATTAGCATATGTAATACCATTATATTAAACATATTTACAAATGAACATGTAAGAATTTACAAAATCTACATACATCAATGCTAAGGACAAAATACGATACCGATAAAATCGATCAGATTATCAATTCATAAATCCAATTTTTTATTTATGTAATTTTATAGTAAAAGTGTAATTATCAAAAATATTATTAATTTATTAATATACACAGAAAATTAACCTTTACGCTGCTATAAGAGTTCAATATCAAATTTTAAACATTATTATGCAAATTTATTAGGTGAGTACTTTTTTATTATCAAATTGACGACAGTTTTTTCGCAACAATATAAAACACTTTGAATGAATGTTTTATGTATTATACATATGTATGTGGATACGTTTTTTAATACTTGAGTGATTGTAGTGGTCGGTTGTTAACAAGTGGGCGCTCGTTACGCGCGCGTCAAATCGCCGACGAATAATCGATGCGACCGCAACGTAAGTATATTACGAAATCACCTGTAACTTTACTAGTTTTAGTTATATAGGCGATTCGAGAGCAGGTGAACAAACACGCCGGAACGGGTTGCTGCGGATGAACAAGAATGCCGTTCACCGGTCACTTAACTCTCGGGCCTGTGCACAGGTGAGATTGCGCAATAGTCGTCGGACGCTTTAGCGGGCCAAAAACACACAAAATGTGGCGATGCATTCCTGTCAATTAATTTCACAGCCGTTAGCCGAGCCAAATAAATACTACAAGCTGGTTATCGACAGAAAAGACGTCAAAGACAAATTAATTTTGGATTAAAATTTAATCCAAAATCTCGAATGAACCATATTAAACGACGCATATGAAGAATAATACTAACGGTAAAAATATTATCCACTTGTACGTATTTCTATGTAGGTTTAATATAGTGTAGCTATTTATGTACATTCATGTATGTAATTCTAATCACTCAAATAATTTAATTTGAATTTAAATTTGGTTCATCTTAATGTATCTGGACGTATTAAGAACACTTAATGAAGAATGCATAAATGAAGTATTGGAAAATGCTATTTTACGAAAAAAAAATGATTAGAAATCCGTTGTAAGAATGTTCGATGTCCAATGAACTTGCGCTGTCATTTTTGACGTTAGAAACGTAAATGACGCAAGAGCCTTAGCGAATAGGTACACGATTATATTTCTTGTGTCATGATGCGATAAGGTTTATTTTTGAAGAAGCGTCTCGCTAAAAAGTGTTCGCGCATCGGAACAATAGGAGGAGGAACAATGCGCGCCAAAGAGTTGAGTGGGGAACAAGGTTATTCACTTGTAGTGAATGCAGGTGCTATCAACTATTTGATATTAATAAGGCTGTGACTTTAAAACAAATTAAGTTATGTTATTAAATACTTATTCTAATCACTAAACATATTTAGACACGCTTGACTAATTACATACATATTTTAAGCTTTTTGTTTACACTAAAATAGGCATTCAGTATCATTGAATATTAGTATTTTAAAATGGGTTTATTTGGTAAGGTTTTTTATCGATAGAAATGTCAACTTATAATATACATATTACAGGTAGGTAGGTATGTGAATAGTGTAATTTTTATTTGAAAGAAAAAAACAGAATAATTTCGAATTAAATTTTCGCTTGATTTATGTCTCATTTTGAATCAACTGCAGCTTTTTAAAATGTATAATTTTAATTGAAATAGCAGTCATAAAATTGGAAGAATATAGAGACATTTCTTATTGGTAGAATTTGGCCTGTATTTGTTGTACATACACATATGCGTAAATGTTATTTAGTGTACGTTATTGCTATTTGTATTACAATATATTGATGGTGCACTCTAAGAAATGTGGAAGTATGGAACGATGTATACTCAGCGTAATAAGAACATATAGGAAACAGAACATGTGGTCGAGAAATGTGACAAGGATAGTTGATGTAATGGAGAGAGCGATTGCCATTCAAATGGCAATAGCAGGGTTACGTAGATAAAAGAGTGGACTAAATAAGTGTTTGAATGGTATCCGACAAAATGTAAACGGGTGCAAGAAAGGTCACAAGAGTAGATGAAATTAGAAAAATGTATGGGATGAAATGGGTGAGAGTTGCTCAAAACAGAGACGAATGAGTGTGTTTCCGTGAGGCCGTTCATACAGCAGTGGATGATATTGATAAAAAGTTAATTAAAAAATAAAATAAAAAAATAATAAAGTACAAAAGATAAATTTTAGAATCGATTATGTATGTATGTATGCCTTTTTCAAATATGAGAAATATTTAAATTAATTATGTATCATTGAAAGTAAAAGTATTATGAAAATATAAGATGTAAAAAATACATACATATGTATGTATTCGATGTAATCTAATATATAATTTCGAAAGAGACTTATGTATAAGTATGTAAGTATGTTAGTATGTAAATAAATATGTAATGTTGGTTGGTTACATCGAAAACAAATCGAAGTTTCTATGACGATTCGATATATATTTTTTTTTCGATTCAAATAAATTTAATAAAAAAACATATGAATATTCACTATTAGATTCGCCATATTTAAGCTGTTTATATTACAAACACTGAGCGAAGCCGGGTAAAACAACTAGTACACTATATAAGATCAAAGTGAATATAAACGGTGCATCATTTCGACAATCTCTCAGGCGATCGTGTTTACCTCAAATCAAAAAAAATAAATAATAGAAAGTGCAAGAAAACAGCAATCGGCAATGTTCGTTATCTTCTGTAACGACTCGAAAGCTTCAGAATTTCACTCGCAGCGGTAATAAATTTTGAGCGTCGCGCGTAAACAGGTCGAGCCACATTTGAAAGATTGCACGTTGTTTTCAGCTTAGCATCGATTGATTTAGACGTAATTCAATATACCCGTTTTAATAGCGGCGGTTGTTAATTTATCGGCGAATCTAATAAATTGCGTGTGATATTTACATTTGAGTAAAATTAATTGTAGTCATTTACCGTTTGCGAAAGTGAGTTTTCTACCACTGGAAACAAAGTAGTGGGGGAGAGCTATTGTGTTGAAGGCGGAGCTTCGTAGCATTGTCTTCCCCACCCACTGGCTATTCGAACAGACATTGGACATGCGCATTTCTCATACATTTTTATTTCAACACTCACTCGACCAGAGCTAAATTTATAATCCTATTTAATTATGAAAATAATATATCACAATGATTGGAACCGTAACTTTCCAATAAAATATTGAAAAAGTTTTTTGTGTTTAAAATAAAGATAAATTCTAGGAATTGCAATTTACCGTCAAATTTCATAAGCCGGTAAAGGATTTTTCCTACTACCGGAATACCAGCATTTACCGGTAAATGAAAAAAAAAAAATTTTTTTTTGATTAGATACCTGTATGTGGTTATTTTTTCTAAAGACGTTAACTTAGATTGAATTGTAAATAATTAAAAATAAATCTCAGGAGAATAATGTCATATAAATGCATTAAAGTCAATTTGTTATAATATATAAATATTTATTTTTATTTTTAACCAATCATATTTAAATGTTTAAAGTTTGGATCATTTGAAAGTTTCGATCATAATTGAAACAACCCTCTGATCTCATTTATTACGATTTGGTTGGTCTGTGTTTCCAGTGAATTTATCAATTTGAAATTGCCACATTTATTATAATACTGAAAATAAACAAACTCCAGAAAACCTAGTCCACAATACGTCATTTACATCGATTTTTAATGTAATACTATGCAAATATGTACTTAATTCATGATAAAATAAGTTCCGGTAATTACCAGTAAATTTTAAATTTTACCGGTATTCTAAAAATTACAGCTTTCTTTGCGCTTTCGCCATACACATAAATAGCCGATGTGAATATGTCGCGTTTCATATTCTCAGTTTCTAGCAAAACGACGACTTTTCGTCAATCAGTCAAAACTAATCGACTAAACCACTAAACAAACAATCGATGCAATCCAATTTTTTTGTGGTAAAAAAAAGGAACTTTTTCATTTTGTTGATTTAATTTCTTATTAAAATCGATGAAATTTTTTGATTAACGTTAATTTGATATGAAGCAAGTTTTTTCATATGGATATTTATAGGTCCAAAATTTACATTTTTAGCTCCGGCCTTATGAAGATACATATACAAAAACAATGTACCTACATACTTACAACTGTATTCAATTATTAATTACAAACTGCTGTACATATGTATGAAATATTTAAACGGTAGACGGTTGATCTGGATTTAAGAACCATCCAGATTTTTCCAGCACCGATAGACGTATCGAATAAATTTTTCAATTCCCGGCGGGATTTAAACCTATGTACAATATCTCTAAATAAACAATCGATTGACCAGTGACCTACGCCGTGGCTCCAATATGCATATTATCAAATACTAGTGGCCTGGAGCTTAATTTTTTGTACTGGATTAAATGTGAATTTTTGAAATCCATGAAATGAAAATATCATCTTGAGCCAATTATCGAATTCAATTGTTACCCCTGCCATCTCTTTTTTTCATTTCTGAAGAGACGTAAACGCGAACGTGAACTTGAACAATGAATGAACTGCCCAATATGGTGGCAATTAAGTGTGAATTAATTATAAAAATAAAAGAGAATAAAATAATATAATATGTCGGCGCATACGCGTTGGGTGTTAGTTCGCGTGATAGAGAGCATTGTAATGAAATAAGCCTATAATTTAATAATAATTTACATATAATTTTAATACAATTTAGTAGTATTATATTAAAATTTAAGTAATCGTTTCGATTAAATTAAAATCTCATTGAATATTGGAGATTAAATCGAATGTTTTTATTTGTTTTGAGCCAGGAATCGTTTTGTTATGCATGTCAGATTGTGAATATACGATTTTTAGTACGGGAACACCCACGAAATCGAAACATTTTACGGTGACCCTGCATTAGTGACGCTCGTCGGGATGCCTCGCGTTTATTTTCATTTTGCCAAGCGATTGTACCTAATATTTATTTTTGAATACAACTTATACCACCGAATCGAAACAAAACGCTCAAATGCCACAGATCATCGAGCGGCATAATCAATTATTTACTCTTTTTTGCCCTTGAACACTTCAAGGATTGCTTCTTCTACATATGTACATCCTAACTGACGAATAAATCATCCTTGGTCGTTCTCGCCGTTGCAACAATGGAGCTGTACACACGGTACAAAAACAATTTATTGTAGCTGGTTTTTATGTGCGGTATTTTTGTGTTTGTTCTTCGTTGCGTTTAGAGACCCATTGTACCGGAGACGGATAATTACGGTCGAAAGAACGCGTTCCACTGCTTCTGCATCATCGTACCAAGAAGCTCGGCATCATTGTCCAACCAGAATAATAAAAATGAAGCGCATTAAATAAACGTTGAACTTTCAAAGATCATCTGCGTAAGTATCAAGTTCGGTGAGGTTTTTCATTTCAGATTGTGGCAAACACGGGGATTTTTTTAAAGATACTTTTTGCGCCCTAAATTCTTGTAAAATTTTAAAATATACATATACATACATACAGAATAGTTGCAAAGTCATTGAATTACATGTAAATGAAAATATATGCCCTTAAGCATTGGTGTATTAAAATTAATTTTATGATAAAAAATGTACGTGGTGATTGGATATACTGAGCTTATTCGTATGATTATAATTAACTGTATAAGGCATTATTAATATTAATTGGACATTAAGTAAATAATGATTAATAATAATAATATCCGATTAAAAATTAAATATAATTTGTCATTTGTAAAAGAGGTGTAATAAGTATTAGTCTGATGGATATTATGGTTTTATAAGCGATTGTCAAACAAATCATGAATTAAAATTTAATAACTGCACGTTAAGGCTATAAATGTAACAAAATATGAATTTTAATTATTTAAAATCTCGTTTGCTATTTTAAAAAGTATAAAAAGAAAGATAGCTCAATTCGACATAGAAAACCTGATCGAACCGTGAACATTTTAACGTCATTTATTAAAATTTTAATCGTCTTCGAGTCACATTAATTATGTTGTAAAATCGTAAATCATCAAAGCAAGAAACTTTCTCTCATTTCTTATTCGAATAATGTAAAACTCTTATAGTTACGGTGTGGTAATATAGTTGCCGTAATTTTATGCATCGCACATCTTGAAAAGTACCCGTACATTCAATCGATTTAGGTACCTGTACGATTGTACATTTATATAATTATACATATGCTAAATTTGACAAACACCGGTGGCAATTAAGCCCTTTAATCCGTTATGTTAATCAACGACAAATTTCACACGGTAAAATCTGCAGTTATCGAGGGGAAATTGACATTTTATAAAAATAATAGGGACAAAAGGCGCATTACGAGCACAAATTATTTTTTTAATTTGCTCACATGCGTATAATATACGCACTTGGACATTATACCAAGCGATTACAAGCTAACGTCTTTAATAATTATTTCCTTGCAAATTGTCAACATTAAAATAATGTAGCTATAAATGAGTCATCGTGGATGGGTAATTAGGAGAAATGGGATACTCTTTACGAAAGGTTCCCACACTTTAGCACTTATTAAATTTTGTTTTTTCACTTTTTTATATGTTACACTTATTTTACTAATTTTGATTCATTAATATAAATAAAAATCACATGTAAATATTTAAATATTTCTTGCTTTCGATTGTTTCAGTCAGAGCTCAAATTACGTATACTCGTATAAACTCGCTACGATACGATTAGAAGAATTTGAACAATAGCACAATATGGGATGAAATGACGAAAAACAGACGGCCCGTGTCTGGTTGCAGATGAACCGTGTTTCTAAAAGTTTCGACCGAGATTCATATCGTTCAACAGGCTAAAAGAATAGGCAAATTTTGTGTGGGGGAAGTAGTTTTTTGCGTTCAAAACACACATGATGCTTCTGAGTGCTCGTAAGCGCAAAGCATAGGGGAATAATGGATTTCTGTGATTATTTGGAATGGATACCAGGGTTGGCACATACTTGTGAAAAATATTAAGAAATTTTATTGTTTTAGTTGAAATAATACCGTGTCCAACTCTTGTGCATATCGTTCATTCCCATGATAAAATGTTATTATTAAATATTTGAAAGGAAGGCATAGTCATAATAACATTGTTTTATGTTGACGCAATTCCCCGGGATGCGCTAAGAAATATTTCGGGTTCACTCGGTCGTTATCCATATCCGCAGGTAGCGGTATCCTTACAGGACACACGTGTTCGCCAGCTTTCACAAGCGGATGTGACAGCAGAAGTTAGCTTTCAGGTTTACCAAACTTTGGTTCAAGGGCGTTCAACAATTCACTTAATGGAAATACATGGTGCGATGTGATCATGTGATCTCGCATTCGAAATCATATTTCGATTTTAATATCCCAGAACAAATAAATTTGTACAAAAATACTTCATCGTAAGTACTCCCTACTTACATACATATACAATACAATCTATTATATGAGACGTTATATTTGAAAATGGCAGAAGTCCAATTTTTATCCAAATTTTGTTCCAAAAACACTATTTCAGTTTGAGTTTTAATTCACAAATTGCTATCACTTATTTTAATTCTATATGTCCAGAATCTTTTTATATACTGTTAAACAATATATTTCTCGAAATGACGAAAAGTGGACTTTCCATTATAACGGCACATATGTATGTATGTGCGTTTGAAATTGTGCATTATTTTATAGTTCCTACATATATGTACATATTTACATTTGTTGTTGTTGTTTCTAAGAACCGATTTCAGTTGATTTCATATAATCCGATTAATTAAATTGTGTGCGACGAGATGACAAACATCTCATTGAATCACAGTTATTCTTGCTTGCCTAATTAATGGGTCGCGTTTTGATTCGTGCCTATTGAATACCCGCGCATTGATTAAGCATCACCATGACGTAATAATTTAATTAATGTCGGTACTTCGATTGTTAAATGTGTGGTTTAGATATTAATACTGATTTTTTATTATTTTTTTAATATTCTCATGAAAAAAAGAAACTTGTTTAAAGCATGACAAAAAATATTATGGCTGTACAATACGTTAGGGGCATTTTTTACTTTTAGGTACAATAAAGTAAAAATAAATATGTAATTGATGGTTATGGGAACGCGTCAAAACGCCTTGCATACAATAAGGACAATCCGTCCGCACCTACAAAGGAGGAAACGAACGGGGTCCAGTCTTTTGACATGCGGCAAACGATCGTATCAATCCATCATTGTACATTACTCATCTCGCAAACATTTCAAACAGGGACAATGCCGAAGCACCGAGTTCCTCCCGTCCTCTTATCTCCGGGACGAGGTTGTTGTGGGAGGAGAGGAGGGCACCGTCAGCCAACTTGGCCTTATTAATATACCCAAATGAATGCAGGACCTTTTCATCCCGAGGCCCCCATTGTGATTGGAGAGAACAAGGCTTCTCGGGGGTTTGAGCGCGCTGAAAGGCCGACAAAAGCTGTGCCTGGCCGCACAAAGGGCTCCCGGAGCCGAGGCTACATTTTCCCAGAAGGAGCCCTCCTCCTCCACCTCCCACGACCCCATTTGAATGGAAAATGTGCTCCGTTGACCATTCAGCACTTGTTTAACAATTTATCCGCACGCGAACACAGACGGGTTTGTTTCGTCGGTTCAGGGTTCACAATTCAACCTAGCCGTTTACAAAAACAGTTTGAAAATTATCCTACCTGAGGGTGGTCTTGTTGCGTCAGCAGCTTTTCTCTGGCTAACTGTAGTTGTAGAATCAATTCGGAAAGACGCCTCTCCCGTTCGTGTACGGTTTCTCCTCCTCCAAAGAGTCCACCTCCTGCCAATGCCTGATGTAGAGCGGCAGCTTCGAGAACAGCTTGTGCCTCAGTCGCAGTAAAGTCACTAAAAAAATAGAAAACAAAAATGAATTTTTGACATTTGTAAATTGGAGACCGTCGCGATATATTTAGTACGTTTACTAAGCCCAATAGTGAATGTTGGCCATGTGGTAAATCGTATTCATTTCTATCAGCTGATCGTATCGCACATACATACATACATATGTTTATCCAAAGACGCCCGAAGTTGACGCAACAACACGTGCAAGGTTTGTTAGGATTTGAAATTTCAATATGCATAGATTTCACGTCTTTAGAACACAACGGCGATGTGTTTCAAGACGCAATTAATCAAGGCGGCGTTTTAAAGATTTTAACAAATCAGGGGGACTGAATATCAAAAAATAATAGTTCGTCATAATTGCCCTATAGCTAGTTATCTTTCAAGACTGTTTTGTTGGCTTTTTTGGAAAATAAATTTGGAAGGAAGTTATTTATATGGGTAGTATCTAATTTAATAAATATATAAGTGGACAGCACAAATAAAATTTTAAAAAATGTTAATTTTAATATGCATACGTAATCAAAAGTATACTTTGAACATTAAGTGATTCTATGAGATCGATTGTTATCTATTTTATAAAACATGAGGCCAGTTTTTCAAATAAAAATATTGGAGATGCATAGAATGTTTGAAGTGTGTTGGATCGAAGAGAGCCGTGTGTTGCCAGTTGCCACGTCTCCTCAAGCCACTTGTGGGATACAGGAACATCCATCCTTTTTACAGTTGCAGCCAAAACCATGAATAATTTAAACTCAGACTCTACGGGGGGGCGGCGTGCATCCACCTGCCCCACCCACTGCATTTGATACGAGCCACCAAAGAAAAACCCAGAAAACGCGCAAACGATTCTTACGAAAACACGGAAAGCACTCAGATAATCTCGACACGATTGTGTTTCCTTCACCAGAATAAATTAAGACGGAGAACGGCAGCAAATTATTCATTGTTCGATTACTCAGAGTGGCCTCCCTCTTGCA
Organism: Arctopsyche grandis; assembly: GCF_051622035.1. NCBI lineage: Eukaryota > Metazoa > Arthropoda > Insecta > Trichoptera > Hydropsychidae > Arctopsyche > Arctopsyche grandis. Next base: position 9,105,278 of record NC_135355.1, read on the forward strand.
AAAAGGTCGCCCAGACAATTGTAACCCTTCGCCTCTTTCCGGAGGGTGCTGTAAGGAGGTTGCGGAATAAAAAAGACACAATACTCAATACGAGGGGAGAGAAAAAAGGTGGCAAGCGACTGAGACTAGAATAAAAAAAAAGCGACGGAGAGTGCGACAGTGAAAACCGGCAATAAAGTTGTCAGCAAAAGATGACGGCTTCGTAGTGCCCCGCTGTGCGAGCGACAGAAAGTAATTTGCATGGAAACATCTAAACTGGTAAGATCCTATTACTTACTCATCACTTTTTCATTATAATACTTGAGATTCGCATAAACTTTCATTGAAAAAATAATCTTTTTCAAAAAAAATACGCAGTAACAAAATCAACACCAACAACCTTTCAAATAATATATATTAAGCAAAAGTTGATCATAAAATATGTAATTGTGTACACACAATATAAAAACTTATCCATATAAAATATAGGTATAATAATATTTTATACAAATATATACATGTATACAATTTATATGTATGAGTATATAGCGTACACATTATACAACAGGAATAATTTATTTCAATTCAAAACAAACTTGTACTCGTATTAATTTTAGATAGAGAGGAAAATTGGAACTGTACCGTATAAAATAAAGCATGAACGCCTACTCTACAATAATACCCTTAGTTTATATAAGACATGTGCTTACAGAAGAACCCCTTTTTACGATTCCCTTTCTTTCACATCGCTCTCGGCCACTGAACAAGAATCGAGTTATCCTTTTATCACTCATGCTGAATAAAAAATAAAAACATGTGCTCTTTCCATCTCACCGAGTGAAACATGTCGAAAATTTTTTTGGTACCAGTATTTTTCAAAGGCGGAAAACTTTTTTACGAAATGAAAACAATGAGTAAGTGATTGGGTCAACAATATACAACATTATCATGCAGTCCATGACCTGTAATCAAATATGACCAAGTGCCATAAAAATATTCACATTTCCGTCTGAGAGTTTTGGGCGACATTGTTATGAAATGCCGACGATATCTGGAACAATGAGATATCAAGGTTTTTGGGGTTATCAAGACCAAAAAAAACCAACAAATAATATGGGAAATACTTTCTAATTATGTATACTAGTTTATTGTCATAAAACTCAATATTATACAGGGCGTGTAATACAAATGGAATTAATAATGCAAGTATACCTTAGGAGCATACGTAATACCCTTTTGTAGTCGAATCGCATACTTTTATCGTCAAGGCACGACATCAAAAAGGATAATAAGAAGCAGATCGAATCTCGCATGCGATATTATCATTTTTACTGGCTAGGAATCTGATGGAATTTTAGATGTTATTTTTTGGGCGACCAACCGACCACTCTTGACCATTTCGCCACCAATGAATATTTGATGGTCGTATTGGATGCAGCTCGCATTCAATGCAAGCGGGAGTGGGAAGGTGGGTGCATTATGCACCACCTTATCCACCCTTATACCCGCGTTTGTGTGCACTTTGATTAATTCCGTAGCACAGTCACATAAAATTTTCATTTGAAAAATCGATACACAATGTTTTTTGTGTTTTTTTTTTGTATTAGGGGTATGTACCAGTGTGAGAAAAATTGGCAATAATCCAATTTTAGATAAGAAATTAATGCAGCATTTATATTCATAGATATCGTGAAACCTTTTTACTCCAATGAATAATATCATAGCAATTCCTTTTCGTTGTTTTACCTTAAATTTACTTTTCATATACGAAGTATCAATCGACTTATACTAGACTAAATTCTAGTTGATATACCAATTCTTAAATTTTGACTGCTCATTTAAATGACATCTCGAAGTACGAGAATAATAAATAAAAAATATATTACATTAAACTTACTTTTTAAAATACATAAGTAATAAAAACGATCGGGTGTAAACAAACAAACAAAAATACATACATGCATTCAAATACATACGTATGTATATCAACCTACTGATTTACATACATATGTTATAAAATTATCTAGTTTAGTCGTATTCCATATTTTGAGAGCTAAAATTAGTGGTAAATTGTCGGATGTACATACATATGTAAGTCATCGGAATAAATCTGTTAAGGTCAGTCGGTCAATGGGCTGATGCTGCTCGTCTGTGGCAAATTCATTACTAAGATAATGAAGCTCCGTTATCTACATTTTTGTTTTAAGAATTAATTCTGTAAGTGTGCGTAGGTATTCTAATCGCTTCATTGTTATGAAATCGTTTTATATGCAACTGTGTATGCGGAATTAAAATATATTGTGAATCGACTGATATGATTGACTTTAAATAAATTTTATCTACATACATATGTAAATATATACATACATCCTCATATGTCGGCAGCCTTTTGGGCTAATAGCATTCGAATCATACTTTGGCATTGTTCTCTTGATGAGTGTTGGCGATGGCGTAATCAACCTTTTGTCCTCAACGTTTGACCTCACCACCATACATTAACAGCGTTGGTAACGTCTTCATTATTAAAAACAACCCAAGAAGAGGAGATCTTTCGCGGCGAACAATGGCCGACCATTGTGCGCCTAGCTCGTCCCGGGTAACAAAGTACGACAAAAAAGTGGCCAAGATAAATTGCTCAAGTTAAATGGCTTTTTGTTAGAAACAATACATAATGGGCCTCGACTGTAATCATTATCATTTTTATTATTGCCTTGCTGCACACACACACATGCTCAAAGTTGGCCGCATTTTTTAAAAAGAATCTCGTTTTGTTGCCTTAATGATGCATAACCCATACAGAAACGCCAAAGATTGATATGAGAAGTTTTTTCACCCGAGATCAATCGACCATATAAATTACATATTTCTATGACTGGACCTATATGTATGTACATAAATACATACATATGTATATTTCTATACGTATGTACATAAATACATACATATGTATATAAATTTCTACTTAAAAACTCATCAAAGCATTATTGAAAATTCATAAAACTTCTATTAAAAATATTTCATCGTGGAATGAGAATGAATAAACAGTACAAGTACTTGCTTACAATATAATGTAAAAATTTTATTTCCAAAAGCTGATCATATTATTTAATGCTCGAGGTAGTTGTATTTAGAACTAATGTATATATACGCATTCGACTTCTATATTTTAAATAAATGGTCATTAATTTTATACAAATTTGGTTGGTTAATTTATCAGTTTGGTTGGTAAATACTTTCATTGGAGTCATTACAATGTCGACTAAAATGTAATTTTCAACATAAACAAACCATTTCAAACTTCATTTGTCAAATTAAGATTTAAATGTCAAAATAAACTAACCATTTAATTAATAAATTAACCATAAAAGACCAATCGATATACATACATATGTATGTATGTATATAACTGATAAATAAAATAGGGCTATTTAATGACCGCCTCATATGTAAGTCGGTTATATATGTACATATGTACATATCATGATATTTTGATAATTTTCTTCAATGCGGAAATGTAAGCATTTAATAATAATAATAGGAACATAATATAATAGTAAGGCATTTTGATACAATTGTGCGTGTTTTGATAATGATTTGATTTACGTGGTAACTACAACCTTGATCCCGTGACCCATTTTATAGCACTCTCTTGTGATAGATCTGAAACTCGTGTCTTGTTTATCTTCTAACAATAAACAATTATCATAATCTGAGCGAGTTGCAAACTCTAATAAAATTATATAAATCATACATACGCAACGACCGGTTGACCCATTTGACAATAGAATTTATTTGCAACAGTTATCGATTCATGTAAATGTGTACTTACTTGTTTTGCTTGATCGGCGTCGTTGACGGCGTCGGTCGTTTTTCTTCTTTTATAGTGCTATTGTTCATTTTGGATGTCAGTCTCTTGAGGACGTCGTCCATGGTCCTCTTGTGAGGACCCACTGAACCCAAACCGAGGGAAGAGTTGTTATGGTTCAACAGCGTCGAATTGTTATTGTTGCATATGTTCAAATTGGATTTGAAGTCGGCCGAATTGGGGGAACTGCACTCGGAGGAACTCCGTCTCCTCTCGACCGCCTCCTGGAGTGCTGCCTGATGCCTCGCAAAATGTTCGTGATGCAAATTGATGGCGGAGAGCGTAACTGGCACTAAGAGGTTGTTGGTCATTTTGGGATCTGCGGTTGTGCTGTTGCTGTTATTAAACTTCTGCTTTTTAGTCGGTCTGCCTTCCTCTCCGTTAGTCTGTTCCAACTCTTCGTCCGAATGTTCCGCCGAGCTCGCGTTCGAACTCGAAGAAGTTAATTTGTAGAAGTTCTCTACAGTCGAGGGGGCATTCACAGTGTTCTCTTCTATATCACTCTCGAAATTGAAACTGGACTCGTCGTGGTCCGCGAATGCACCAACAACCTGTCGATCGCAAGGTGATTTCGTCTTCAACTTGAGCGGTTCCAAATTAGATCCAAAATCCGATATTGAGATTTCGGGATTTGTTTCACTGGAGACTTGTGTGTGCAAGTTCGGACCTGATAGTGACGTGGCAACACCTTCTTGTAGTTTAGTCGGCGGTGATTTTCTTTTAGATGACATGTTTCTGAAACAAAAACGAAAAAAAACTTGAGAAAAATTTAATAAATTAATTGCCCACGCTTCTGCGCGTGGAATGTTTGATCGGTTCAAAGCTTCTTTGATCGGGTAAGTTCGCCAGTCGCAAAAGCTCGACGGCTTATTTGGAAGGTTGCGGTATTGCCAAGTCATGGCATCTTGATACGTCAACTAATGATAAGCATTAAGAGAAATAGCAAAGCTTTCCCGATCCAGGGGTGTCCAATTTTATTGAATGTTCCGAATATCATAATTATATAATTCCTACAAAACATTACGTGGAATATATTAAATTTTATCTATCATATTATTAATACATGGATTTTCATAGCTCTTTATATCGAGAACTATGGAAATGTAGAAAAATCGTTAAATAATCGTTAATATCAATCAAAATCTCAAAGCTGATTCTTGTGCCTTATCTATAATAGTACGTGTCTACATATGTTTGTATATTTACATACATATGTAGGTGAAAGCACTGTCGATAATTTGAAAAGTCTTTATACATTCTTGTATACACACATACACCAGAGTATCATTTACTATTTTAATTTGTTATTTAATCGGATCATAATTTTGGCACGGCTGTAAAATAAATTACACGACAAATATCAA